>NC_140206.1:3255316-3855316 GCF_965226575.1 Pagrus pagrus
GATGGAGAAAGGATGGAGGAGGTAAAGGGAAAGAAAGGAGAGGGGGAAATAATTGAGATAAAGATGAGAGTATGACAAAGAAAGAAAGAAAGAAAGAAAGAAAGGAAAGATGGACTGAAAAAGGAAAAAAGGAAGCAAGGAAGAAGAGAAAACACGACAGTAAAGGAAGAGTGAATACAATAAATACAAGGTCAGAAAAAAGAAGGAAAGGAAGTCAAGGATGGGTTGTTGAAGGAAGGAGAAGAAAGTGACAAAGAAAACTAAAGTGAGTAGGAGGAAGAGAGAAAGATAAAAGACACAAGTCGGGAAAACCACTGGTGAGAAAGGAAGTAAGCAAAAAAGAGACAGTAAATGAAGGGAGGAAACAAATGAAAGGACACAAGTAAAAAGGAAAGGGAAGCATGGCAATGAAGGAAGAGGAAGTGTGAAGGAAGGATGGAGAAACAAATGGTGACAGGAAGTAAAGAAGTAAGGACAGAACGAGAGGAAACAAAGCAAGATAGACGGAGATAACTGGGAAAACAATGAAAGAAAGGAAGGAGAGAGATTGAAGGACGGAAAAGGTTAAAAGTGAGAAATCAGAGGGAAAGAAGGAAGACAGGAATAGGAAAACAGGAAGTAAGGAAGAAATGAAGACACCAAAGGAAAGGAAAAGTAACAAAATAGAGGAAAAGGGGGATTAAAGGCCGAGACAAAGGGAAGAAAGGAAGGAAGAAAAAGACAGGAGGGCAAAGAGAAAAGAAAGGAGAAAGGAAGCAGAGAAAGGAGATTCAACATGTAGTCAACATTAAGGAAAGGAAAGGAAGTAGGGAGGAAGCTTGCTCGCTCACTCTCTGCCGTGTTTCCTCCACAGCTCTGCATCTGAACCGAGCAACAGAAGTTAACTCATCCAGAGAAAGTATGAAACAATAAATCTGAGAGCATCTTGGTAAAGTTTGGGGCGACGCCGACGTTTCCAACACTTCCAATTTACAGTTCTTTCACTTTCACGCGCGAGGACGGCCCGGCCTGCCCGGAGCCTTACTTCAGCAGACAAAAGTGCTAACAGCAGATGAATTAAAGGTTACCAACAATATATGATGAATGTCAGGCAAATACAAATTACCACAGGAAGAAGAATAATGAAGGTTTTTTTTGCCGCCGAGCCAGAGGCCAGTCAATAATTAGAGGTGGCGCGGTCGCTGTCGTCGGCTTTTTCTGCAGCCTCGGCGCTTTGTCTCGGCTTTAATTGCTCAGGTTAAGATGGCCGCCCACGCCCGCAAAATAAAAAAAGAATAAAAAAGTTCTTAACTGGTTTTAGAAGACGAGCGGCGGGCGAGATGCTTCTCATGAGAGGCAACAGGACGCTCTTCAACAATGTTTTAAAGTTTTCTTCATCTCGTCCGTTTCGTGTTTACTTGAAGTGAAGCATGAGGGAGTTCGCTTTGATCCCCCCGCTTCAAAATTAAAAACAGTCCCACCCGTGCGCAGGGAAGAAAGAAAAAAAAGGAAGAAAGTGCCACGAGTGGTTGACAGTCGGTGCATATTGCTTGTTTTTTTTTTTTTTTGCAAGCAGGGAGACATAATCACACAAATAAGACATCAAAGATGGATTGAGAGTTAAAATATGCAGTTGAAAATTATTCAGATTGCTTTGGGATGGCGGGGAGAAAAATATTCCCTCAAAGTGTCCGACTGGATGAGATCAAAACTGTGTGATACCGTGAGACACATGCACGAATGAGAGGCTTTCAGACATGTCCGGGTTTTTTGTTTTTTGGTTTTTTGGTTTCAGGGGCCTTGGCAGCTCCACTATTTCATGTCGTGGTTCCCTTGACTGGAGGGGAATCCCTTTTTTTTTTTTTTTCTTGTTTTTCTGGTCACTGGCATGCAGCTCGTCAGTATGTCGCCTCACAATGTGAACTCTCGTGCCCCGCAGGTTGGCAGAGGGAAGAAGCGACACACAACAAAAACTGGCTGCTGCCTGCGAGTCGGAGCCAAATGTGCACCTGCGTCATGTTCGCTGGCTCCTGTCGGGCCGACTTCCTCCTCCACCTGTACAGTTAATACAGTAAAAACCCAAACCTGCGCTCTCACACGTGTTCGTGCCAGGAGGATGCGTCAACTCATTGAACGTCATGGAAATTTGTCTCCAGCAAAGGAAAGGAAGGTTGAGTTCAATGTCATGATTCTGCAAATGCTGAATATACAGTAAGCACCGTTACCATGATTTAAACATGCAAGAATCAAATCAAATTTACAGCTCTGACTTCTTCAAAACAATGAATACAAGGTGTAAAAATATATATATCTGCAGGTGGAACAAGTGAAGATTGTATAAAATCCAGTCCCAGTGTCTTATGTTAAGTGTAATAAAATATTTAGCATTAAAAAAATACACAAACATACTAAAATGTCCTGTTATTTTATTAACACATTCAGAAATACAACAAATTAAAAATAAAATAGAAAAGTAAAACACAAGAGTAAGTCACAACTCATAAATGTATATGATAATACACTGTATTAGTGGGGCAGGGAGAAATTAATACCATTATCATAATATTAATATACAGATCTATAGAGTAATTATAAAATATTTTATTGTTCAATATCAATAAATGTAAGGATATGGCGGAAAAAAAGCAAATTTTTTAAGTGTCTTAAACCTGCATTCTTTCTAACTGGTTGCAAAAAGAAGTCCGGTTGTATGTAAGCCTATGAGAAAATGACCCTACTTCTCAGTTGATTTCTGACCTCAGTAAACAGTTTCTTAATGAGTTCATGGTCTCAATCTCTAGTTTCAAGTCTTCTTCAACGTGGCGTGATGCTCAGCTTGTAAATTAAGGTCACATTTTCCAAATACGGTCACTTTTGGGTACATAAATCCAAGATGGCGACGGCTGTAACGCCAAACATGAGGCTTTAAAATGGTGACCCACAAAACAATCGGTGACGTCACGGTTTCCACTTGGCTCAAAGCGATAATGAATCATTACATGAGACTGAACTCTTCATGTGTGTAAAAGAAAACGTCCAACATCGAATGTGACGATGAACTAATTTAATCGTACAACTCGGCGTAGCGCCGAGCTGTGTAATAGACCTAGACCTTGTTACGGAAGAACAAACAATGATCAAAGCCGATTAACTTATCTAATATTTTCGTACAATGTGCAGACAGTAAAGACTCTAGATCAGGAATTACAGGAGGTAAGTTGATCAGAGATGGTAAAGAGCCTGACAAAGAATAAAAATGTCTCCGAAGACAATAAAAATTTGTTTTTGTGATATTTTATCGCCGTGGCATCGAAGTTTAAATCAAAATCTGAACTTGTCTTTATGTTTTGGCGTTTGACGTTGACGCATGTTTGCTTTTTCTTTCCGCACAAATCCACCAACGTCACAAAGAAAGCCCTGACGAGTTATATAATAATGGCGATGACAGTATGTAATCAATCAAACATGCCAAAAAGCATTAAATGCGGCTGACGGACGACGCTGACAGTCTCTCTAAAATGTCGCTGTATCTTAACTAAACCAGTCTGTCCTCCGCTGTTCCAGCGACGCTTTGAGCCTCAGAAACAACAACAAGATGTTGAAGAAGCTGCTGCTGCTGCCGAGTTCAGAGATGTTAAGGGACGGAAAGTTTCTCTCTTTGTCTGAAAAAGCTCTCAAATGTGCCACAGAAAAGCTGCGATTCAAAGCGAGGCCCATCTCTCCTAATTAACACTTTGAAAGATAAAAGCAGTTTATTAAATCAATCAGGATGATGGTTGTTTGTGAATCCCAGCAGATAAGGACATTTGCATATTAACTTTGCAGTTCTAACCTACATTTGAGGATCTTCTGAGATCGTGGCCGGCTTCAATGTAAATATTTTCCCCTCTCGCTGCTACTGTACACGTTTTAAAGTTTCATCGCGCCGGATCCCTCTGGTGGATTCTCAACTCATTAAAAAATAAAGAGCCGGATAAATAAGCAAACATATAACGTCAACAAAACAAATGAATAAACGAATGCGGATGTTATGGCGCTGGAGAGGCTCTGCCAAAATGTGTGGCAGAGACGGTGCAAAAACAATCTGGACCTTAAGTTGCTGTTTAGATATTTCCAGTTCATAACGAGGCTTTAAATGAACATGAAAGCAACAAATAGGCTTTTAAAGAGTATTATATGTGCCCTCCAGTTAATCTGGCACATACCGACGAGCTGTTTCAACATGTTCTGCCAAAAACTTAACTTCCGTGTGAATCATGCAGTTTCCTGATAATGATTTTAAACTGCACTTCAACAGTAACATGTTTACTTATTATTGTGCGAGGTTTGTGCAACATTCACTGCACTTTTATTGAGGTTATTGGTATTTAAATCTCCATAAAATCCCCCAAAACTATGATAACTGTGCTCTTCTTGAATGGCACAAACAATATCTGCTCATATTTGTACAGTTTAAGCTCAGGAATTAAAACACGACGTTCTTAAATGTGTTTATTTTTTGCCAAATCCATGGAATGACCCCCAAAAATTAATGGATCCTACGAATAATTATTATAATTCTGTGCCGTAGATCTCCTTTGTTGTCCAAACGCTCATCAGTAAGCCACACAGTTGCACTGGGTGACATGCTCCTTCATCATGAATTATGTTTATTTTGACTCAGTCCCACACACTCTGTCCTGCTGCCCCAAATACTCACCAGAGCACCAAATGTGGATTAATCCACCACTGAAAATAGTCCCCAAAAAAGCACTAATTTGTCCTTTTTAATTTGCTAAAAACTGTTTTTTCAATTATTTAGCCTTTTTTAAAAATAACAAATAAATCACTATATCTGCATTTTAAAGTAGGAACCAATAGATTTGCTAAACACCAATTTTTGGGGGGTAAAACAAGGCTGCAAGTAACAACCATCATGCGATGCTGCAGTGTGTCAAATTTCTCACGGGGCGCTTCAGTAAGACAATAACATGACATTTCCGCTGTCTTTAAGAAAATTAAACTTGATCCACGAGTTTTCCATGAGCATTTGTGCGACATTAAAGCCTGGTACCGACAGCACCAATTAGAAATGGATCTTTAACACACAATTTAAATTCCAACAATTTTGGGTGGTGTCATCAGATATAAATCATCAACGCTGCCGTGCAACGTGATGTCGTTCACCCAGAATTTTTGTGACTAATGTACCACTTACGGGACTTTGATTATTGAACACATTACTCGGCGCAAATGATACCAGCAGATGCAGCAATCACACACATTTTTTTTTTTCAGGACGTGCAAATATTCTAGCTTTCATCGTCGGTTAATCCGTCACGTATTTCCTTGATTAATTGTTTAGCTGTTTGGGCTGTAAAATGTCAGAGAATGGTGAATAATAACAATTGGTGTTGCCTAAAGCCCAAGATGGCGTCCTCAAACGTCTTGTTTTGTCCTCAGCCCAAAGATATTCAGTTTACTGTCACACAGGAGGAAGGACACCAGAAAATAGTCACATTGAAGAAGCTTGATTAATTTAATAGTTGACATCTAATCGATTAATCAGTAAATTGTTGCAGCCTTTCCATGACATGTTGACGTAAGAGCAGATGTCACAAGTTAATGTCAAGGTTTCAACTCATGTAGGTTCAAAGAGGCCATCAAGGGCAGTTTCAGGTCAATATCTCGTGTCAGAGTTCAATAATTTAACTACTTTTATATCACTTTTATTAGCTAAAGCCTCTGAAACATCATATGGACCTGATTCCTACAAGGTCATAACAGGTTTCTACATTTGTATGCAATAACAACCCCTTTATGTCAATACTTATATTTATAATCATCTGATTCTTGGATTTCTTACAATTATTGGACCTAAAAACAGGATCACAGGCCAATAAATGCTGGGAAACCCTGTCTACAAAGAAGCCTTTCTGGGGGTTTTCAGCTCTCTAAGAGAAGTCGACTCCTTTAATCATTGTTCTGTTTCAGTGGAGCAGAAACTCTAAATTGAAGAGTGAGTTCACAAAACTAGTATCTTTCTTCCAGCGGGCCACAAGATAAACCTGGAACATATCATAGATGGACAACGTAGACTGGCAGACTCCTGATATATAAGAAAAAAGGCTGATATTTGCAAATTCCTTTGCTTTTGAAGTGCGTCATTAAGTAAGACGTCTGTCTCAAATCTCTTCGTATCAAACCTTTCCTGCATTCTCAGTGAGAACATCAGAGAATCAGTTGAGAGACGGAGACGGTCACAAAGAAAATCAAAGCCTGCAGGTATTGACCGGCCTCTCATACGGACACGAAGGGAAGAAAGAAACGCCGGATCAATACCAGTCGTTGCTAATCCTAGTACCGACACAACAGCGCCATTGTGTTTGGATGGGTGGGCCAAAGCTTCGTAAGAAATCACCCCGCACACAAAAGGGGGTCCTGTCGCCATTCTTCGCCTTTGGAAAGGGTCACGCACACCGTGCAGCGCCGCACCACTCGATACTCGACTTACCGACGCGATGAAAGACCGCGTTTGGGCCGCAAATGACAAATAAACGAGCAGGAAACCCTCGCAGCTGTAATCAGGCCCGAGCTGCATTCACACGGACAAGAGGTGCAGATGTGAGAGCAGCTATCGGCCGTCTCATCTCCAGCAGAGAATAGGTGAAGCGGTATTCCAGGGGAGAATGGAAAAAAGGAAGTTACTTTAACGACTCTGGAGCCTTTTAATTGCAAAGGCTTGGATATTAGTTCAAAACCGCTCACTTCATGCTTGGGAACACAGTGCCACGGTGCCTGCGCCCTCACCCAACACTTGTTTTATCTGCTTGCAGATTGAACTCACTTCACAGTAAAGAGAGGCCAATTAGGGTGCAAAGGGATTAAAAACACAGGGAGAAAAAAAAAAAAGCTTTTTCCATTTCTCGACTTTTGTGGCGGAGGACAGGCTATAGGATGAAAATACAAGAGAGGAAGAAAGCTCAGCACTTTCTGATCGTGGAATTAAAGAGAAAAACGAAGGTGTGAGGTTATTTCCTGCCAGTCGTCGCCTGAGAGGGGAAAAAAGATCCACCTCGTATTACTGTTGGATATCATTAATCTGTGATGTTCACAGCGCTAGAATTTACTCTCTTAAGTGAAACCATTTTCTCTTCACCTGTTTTGTCTGCACTTAGCGAAGTAGTTAATTTTCCAGAAGGACTTTGCTCCCCTTGCTTTAGTCCAAAGATATGGGGATTGGGCCCACTCAGACCTTAGGCACAGGTATGTGAAGTGTCAGGTCTGCAAGGGTCCACAAGCCAAAATGCATTGGTCTCATCATAAAGTTGTTGCTGTAATAAGTGTTGCTGGAGCTTTTTGACCTCTTCAGACTCCATGAAGTTGTGCCAGAAACCCCTCCTCTGCCTCAACGTGTCCATGACGGGACAGAAAGCGATATGATATCAGCCTAGACACATCAATACGTCAAGGAAGTAGTGACGACGAAGGCCGACAAAGTTGCACTTGAACATACCACTAAGACTACGGTCGAAGGACAAACTCTCGCTAATACAGCCGCTTCAAATCGAGAATATGTCTGATAAAAAGTTGGAAATGGCACTGGTGAAGGCGACAAACGACAGCCCAAACCCTTGAATAATATCAACTTCAACAATTTACACAAAATGGGGTGTTTTCAAAATGACGGGTCTTTCTCAGTACAGCTCTTGTCTGTTGTTGTGTAACGTCATCTTATGCGGCCCAAGTACCGCCCCGACATACAAGTTCGTATCTCGTCAAGAAAAGTTAAGATTCCTGGAGGTGTTCCCGACTCGCCCTGTGTGCATTGTAGTCCGGCTGGTGTTGTTTAGTCTCATTTCTTTCTCGAGAAATTCTCCACCCAACGCAGACAAAGTCTCAAAGTCCACGGGCATTCACAGAAAATCGCAAAGTTTGTTGAACTTTGGTGCAAAGCCGAGGCTCCACTGCCTCAAAAAAAGACCTCACACATTATTATTTTAAATCATGAAAGCTCTTCTGCTGCTTCTTTCTAAAGAAATATCCTGACATGACATCACCAGTTATTTACAGACACGGTTATGGGTCCACATATCGCAAGAAGCTGTTTAACAACAATGTTTCAGGGTGAATTCACCTTTTTATAAGTGCAAATAACAATTGTGTGCTGCCGTTAAAGCATCCAGGAGGATGCATTAAGAGTCCTGTCTTCATGTAAACAGGCTGAGAGCTTTCGGATCCGCAGGCCTGACCGTTTATCCGTCTCTCTGAGTGGAAGCCCGGCTCTGACTTCCTCTAATAAAATGATTACCAATCTCTGGTAGTGGTTTACCTCAGATGCACCGTCCCCGGGAGATGTCCGAAGGATGCTATTAACCAGGGAGGAGGAGGAGGGGAGGCGGGGGAGGTTGTGGAGGGGGAGGGCGGGCTTCCCCCAGCGAGGAGTGTCTTTAACATAAGTGGAGATGAGTGTAACCGGATGGTGGAGGCGAGGGGGTTTCCCCAGGAATGGCGGAGAGCGGCAGGAAATCGATGCGTTGTTTGTTTATTGGTCTGACCTCCGAACCTCAGCTCCCCTCCTCTCGCTTTCTTCTCCCCCCCGTTCCCTTCTTCTCCTCCTGTCCTATTTTCTCATCCGAGTTCATTCAAATTCCAACAAACAAGTGCATTTCCAATAATATCCGAGAGCCTTTGATATCTGCAGATGAATAAATGTCCATTTCATTACGTCCTTTTTGTTCCTTAAACAAACTATTATCCAACCATCCAGTTCATGAAAGAGTTTCCCTTCCACAGCTCTGAATACTCCACGCTATGTCTCGTTCATTCAAATATCTAACATGCAAACTTAATTTTTGTGATTTTTGAGTGAGATGTTGAAAGTATTGACCGTCAGACAATACAACCCTCCTCATGATTAGAAGTAAGAGGAAGAGTTTATCCTGGAGGCGCAACAGATACGGAAAAATGACGTTTTTAGTTTTATTCATTTCATTTTTCACGTTCAGTTTTGCAATCACATCACTTTTTAATCTTTTTTGCTATCAGTACTGAGAACAACTTGAACTTTAAAAACCAAAGTTTTTGTTTCCGTCTCCTGTTTTTTTTTATGCCGACATAAAAAACTTGCTATCGGACCTAAAACAACTTGAGCTGTACAATAACAATTTTTGTTTGCCGTCCTCTCAGTCTTCCATCCAAAGAAAAAGAGAAAAATAAAGCAAAACATTGGATCCTGGTCGTGCAACAGACAAGAACAAGTGACCGATATCAGACTCAGAACAACCTGAGATGTACAATAAATTATTAGTTTGCTATCCAAGGAAAAAATCCTGGAGGTGCAACAGACAAGAAAGAAGCTGCTAGATTCAACAATAAAAGCTTTATTGCAATTACAACTTGGAATAATTGTATTTTTGTGCGGCTTAATTTCACAATCACGCATATTTTTCAGCTCAGAAGTCGCTGGATACTACAGTTCCCATAATGCAGCTCAGAAACATTTCTCATCAGACCTCCTCAGCCTGGTAAACAAGTGATCTCTATGTTTAAAAAAAGATAAAATGCTCCTCTAAAGGTTCAAAACAAGACAATAAGATAATCTGAACATGAAACACAAGGATGAGACGGATCAGTGTAGCTTTTGTTTTAAGAAAACTAGGTGTCACCTTTTCCACATGCTGCATATCTTCCTCTGGAGGTCAAATCTCTATGTGCCTCGAATCCAAAGGAAGAAAGATTAAAAAAACGAGAGGAGACCTTCCCTTCACTTCTGTTAACGGGGGCGGGCGGGGGGGTGGATAAACTTCCAAGATCCAGATATCCGTAACGAAAAGGTCACCCGAATCTTACGACTCTTAGTGATGCTAATGGGCCCTAATTTGAAATGGAATTTTATTCACATCTTGAAATCCGACAGTGAGATTTCATTCAGATGTAGCCGTCACTTTTTACTTGCTTTAATGATAAGTAGGTCCGAATGCAGGGAGAGGGGGGGAAAAGGGAAGAAAAAAAAGAAAGATCCCTAAGGTGCTTTGACTCTGTTCTTTTATTAATGACTCGAGCCCTTTTGTGACCGCCGCAGAATCGTTTGATGAATCATTATCGTGGAGAAAATCATCACGACTGATCATATTAAGAGGGGAACGCAGTTGTTTTGCGAGGCCTCCTCTTCTTGTCCATTGTGAATTATTGTCATTATCATTAGCATGAAATGAATTCTGGCCCCTTTCAAAAAAAAAAAGAGAGGGGGGAGCGAGCGCAGCTATGAGTTAATGTATATTCATCCGTTGTCGGGCCACGGGCTTGTTTTGTCTGTTATTGTAGCCGCCGAGAGCTGCTTTTGAAACCGCCTCCGTACGAGGACGCTGATAACTGCTTCTCGGCGAACATCAACCTTGTTTACATTAATGTCTGCAGACTGTTGCAGGTCGACTCGCGATCCATATCAATTGTGCGCCGGTGAATAAATTCCGGCGCCGAGACATCAATGAGGGCTTGGATCTGTATTATAGCTACATAAACAATACATTTCTGTGTGTGTACTGCCACTGAGGGCATAATAGAGCTATATTTACTCATAACTCCAGCACGGAGAGTCATGTGACCGGCTGCACGGCGGGCTCAGGGCTTTACATTCCTCTCTGTTGGTTTTAATGTCACTCCAACGGTAATGTGTCTGGTCTCCTGGCATCGGGGACGTTTGGGGGACACAGAGTCCAATCGAGAGCAGCATCTGCAGCCTGCTGACTGAACGTGGGGAGACCCCTCCAGCGCTACCTGGGCCCCGGCTGGGCCAGTAGCCACGAGCCGGGGAGGAGGAGGAGGAGAGGGGCGGGAGGCGGCCGCCATCACCGTGATCTGATTCATCCTCAGGCCGGAGACTACAAATGAGTACAGACAGCTTTTTCATAGCCAAAAGACACATTTGCATCCGTGTGTGTGTGTGTGGATGTGTGTGTGTGATCGGGGAGGGGTGGGAGTGTAGTTTCATAAGCAGCTCCGTTTCAGTTGTTGCACGTGTGAATATACAGTCGTACTCTTAAGTTGTTTATGATTGCAGCACAGTCGCTGATATAGGAGCGTAAAATGATTCAGATTTTCATAAGAAGGCCTGTACGTTCTGAGAAACAAATAACAGGAAGTGCTTTAAAGTTGCCATTTGACAGTCGCGAAAGCAGAAGCGAGCAGCGCATTACTGCTCTTCCATACAACTGTTCATCTTATCGACTCATTCCTGTCTGTAAACGAGCGCCGCAACCTTATTGTCTCACAACAAGTGACAAAATCCGCCCGCGCTCGACGAATATTTGAACCGGTTTCCAATAGAAATCAACTCATTTCAGTTTTTTTTTTAAAGAAATTAGCGCTTCTGTTCTCAAACTAGGACGTGTAGCGCTGCATCAGAGTCAAGACAAACTCACTGCAGTTAACACAGAAGATATAAAAGGCAGTTTAGGGTTAGGTTATGGTCTGCAGTTGCAATAAATTGACATTATTCCTCATTTTTCTGTAACGATATTTACATTTTGCAGCTTCTAACATGAATCTTTAAAAATAATAAAGAAGAGAAAGTGTCATAAAGTAGCAGAAGTAACATGATGTGACAGGTCATAAGTATATTTCCTTGTATATTTCTTGCACTGTGTTGTTTGATATTGCAGATTAAATGGTTAAAGGTCACGTCATGTGTCCGTTTCAAGACAACTTGATGAGCTTTACTTAAAAACACCTGTTTTCATTGCATTTTGATGCCCTTGTTGGAGCTGTAATGTGGATTGAGGATAAAGATAACATCTCAAAATGAGGACATGGTCATTATAAGACATTTTAACCCGTTTTTATTTTTAATGTATATACATATTTTGTTACTATTATATATTATATTATATTATGTGACGAGGATGGAAAGTCTTGGACAGGTCGTGTTATCCCTGACGGTGTCTGCTTCTAGTTTCTTACTTCTGTATTTAGATGTCAATTAAACTAAACCAGCGTAACTATTCTGTTATTTTATGTTCATTTTGTAGAATTACATTTAATGACTACATGAGAGTTACAACTGCAATTTTGTTGTTAGAGACCAACCCTGAAGATTTGACCTTTTTGCTTTATAAAAATATGTAATTTTGCATAATTTTAAACCAGCGATATATCCCCCAAAAAATGCCAGAAAAGATGAATAATAACCATAAAAAGTTCAATTATAAAACTTGGTAAAGAAATCCTCTGGGAACTAACTACAACCATTAGATCTGGGGGAAGTCATTTAGTTATTTTTGATGCTCTCCACATTGATTTCACATTCATTTGGCTTCGGCGGTGTCCAAAACCACCCGGGTGCTGCACCGAGGCCTTATAATAGTGGGGAAAAAATCCTGACTGGCAAATAAAAGCTCTCATTTGAACTTTAAAAGTCGTTTAAGAGGAGACTGTAGAAATGATGCTGTAATTTCAAAATATAAATGAAATAATCTCCAAACCACGCGATCACCACAAAATGTCGCGGTTAGAAAAGGAGCTCGTTTTATTCCTGACGTGCTCTGAAGAGTCTGTTTCATATCCACTAAAACGTATTATGATTATTAGACCTGAATATAAATCGACATGAGCGCAATTCTGATGTTTCTCTACTTTATTTAAAAGGTTATGCTGAGTTGATTTAAAGGAGCATTCCTCGACAAATGCAGCCGTAATTTTTTGCGACACGAAGATGTCCCGTCACGTTTCCATCCAGCATCATATTTAAACTAATAAACAGATGAATTTGACGCTAATTCTGCTCGTTACTGTTAATTTCTCGACTCTGTTTCCAACCGTGGCTGAGCGGAGGTGAAGTCAGGCTGCAGACCTGAGAGCGCTGAACTTTCCAGTAATTATTCTGCGCTCGGGTCAGTTCTGGACAATATGTTAGCCATCTGCCGGCATCTGTGCTTTCTCCCACTAATAGACTGAACCCCCCCCTCTTACCCCACCTTCCCTGCACACCGCAACACCACCTCCCCCTTCCCTTCCCTTCCCTTACACACCGGACCACCACCACCACCGCCACCGCAGCCTGGAGCGAGCGGAGCCGGGGGTGAAACGCTAAGCAGGTCACATGTTGTCTTTCAGCCATATTTGGGTCAGGCCTTTGGCACTGGATGAGGGGAGGCTTAATGCACGGAGGCAATGGGTAATAATCCTCCCCTCCAACACACACACATGCACTGTATGTTGGCCACACACACACACACACACACACACAGGCGTGTAGATGAATAAACAGACATACACATACTGTACTCATATGACTTCCCTGGCTGCTATTTTGCCTTACAGGGCGTGAAATTCCTCATTTTTCTTCGATATGATCCGAAACTCAGGCTTCATTTAAATTCCCAGGAGGGAGCTGAATACTTGAAATTCAAATTCCTACAACCAGGATTGTTACATTGGCACAAAAGAGGAAGCTAACAGCCGCCTTAGCAGAGAGCATATGTTGCATGGAACATATGTTTGGAGCATATGTTTTCATGCCAGAGGAGAGCGAGGTGTTCCCACGTGTCGGCGGATCACAGGTAGATGAGATCTTAAAACGCAGAAATCAGACATCGGAGCGTGAAGAAAACAGTCTGTGTTCGTCTAGTTGGCGCGTTAAGAAGACTGAACTTTCCCTGAGCTGTGAGGCCAAACACTTGCATCTCATATTTTTTTGGGGTGGGGGGAAATGTATGCAAAACTCACTGCCAAATTTGCTCCTTCCATTAAGATTAGGACACGGCACATATAGCTCTTTGGCCCCTGAACGGCGGGGAATGTGTAAATTTAATACAAAAAGTAAAAAAAGAAAAATGGGAAAATAAACTTTCTTTTATCAGGAATTCATTAGGGGGGAAACTCAGTGCGTCGTATGTTTTTTTGATGGTGTGTGAAGTTCTTGGGGGGGGGGGCAGAGGCCGAGTGTATGAAATGTGATCAAATTTCAAATACATTCACAGTCGTGGCAATTTGTACATTTGCATCAGACTTCTGGGGGGACGTCTGACAGTAAATGGGATGAGGTTCGACATATTTTCGCCGCCGCGTCTCGGCGCCGGCACCGCTCGGCTCCTGCTCTCAAGGAAACGGCAGCTAATGAAGAAAAAAACGCTTTAAACGACGATCGGAAGAGCGAAAATTAGACGACGTGATGAATCGGTGTGTGGCACAGATCAACAAAACAAGAAGCAACATGAGGGGGAGAAGCCTGAAAGGTCAAAAAAGGGCAAATTTAACCCGTTCATACACGCTGCCAGCGCTGGTTTTCATCTCCGTCTGGATCTAGACCTCCATACCTCCATGCAGAGCGGTCGACTTACTGTATGATGTCTTAAGCAGTGACACATTTGCACTTTTCTCCTTCCTCTTTTGCAATCACCCTAATTGCTTTCACATATGACTTTTGCCGTCTTTTCCGGCACACAGAGAGAGATTCTTATCTCAAAGCGCAGTCTGACAGGCGTCGGATTTGGCTTCTTTTTGAAGTTGCGGCGTTATGACTTCATTGTGGTCAGAGCCACACCGGAGTCTCAGAAGAAACCCAGGAGGAAAGATGGCACAGATGCTGCCTTAAAAAGAAAGAATAAAGGTAAACGCCTGAACGAATAAGGAGTAAATTAACAAAAGTTATCTCATGACACTTTCAGTTGGCGACAGCGGTGAGACGGGGCAGACGTCTCCACCGCCATCATCTAAACACCAAATGAGGGAACATCTTTTGCGTTGAAATTGGCTTGTGGCTTGTGGTCGTCCAACACCTCACCAAGACTCTTCATGTTGGTTTTTTACTCTCAGTCGTCGCCCATCTGTATTTGTCGAGAGGAAATCCTGAACAAATTGCGCTTGTTTGTTCAAATGTTGCGAGTCTAGACGATACTGTTGCTAAGTGACTGGCAACAGAAACGGACAATACCATGAGAGGGAACGAACCGGTAAAAAAACAACCTGATGAAGGATTTTTACAGGTCCAGTGTGAAGGATTCAGTGGGATTTAGGGGCAGGAATTAAACATAATATTCATTTGTTTACATTAGTGGATAATCACCTGAAACTAAGAATAGTTGTGTTTCTGTAACCATAGAACAGACAAATCAAACACTGACCTTTGTTCACAAATCCACCTGGAAAGAGAAGCTAGAAACTGTTTGAAAAGGACCAAGCTCTCGAAAAAAATACTTGGCAGGTGATTGGACCAACCGTCACAGGCTAACTTCAACTGATCGGGTCAACAACAGGAGAGCCCGAACACCAGCAGAACCAGTTTCTCCGATTCTTACCAAAGTCCGTAGAGACGAACAAGAAGTCTTCAGTGTCGTTCTTTGATCTCCTTCCAATGAAATAATCTCTCCAGGTCAGATATAAGTGATGCTATAGCAGCTACGCTAATCTCTTGAGCAGTCGTCACTGTTGTTTTCAAACAGTCGCTCCTCTCGCCTGTAGTTCTTCACAGGAAGCTGATTGGTGGATGTACAAGCTCACATGATCACATGATCTCAAAAATCCAGGTGCCTCGCAAGTTAAGGACTTAAGGACGGAGTTAAAACACTCTGCAGTCGTATTATTTTGGCTCTTTTAGATCTCCATGAGATGCTATTAGGCTTTAAACTGATCACCACTGAGGGAAAGTCACATTGAGCGCAAAGTAACAACAATATTCCTCTTTGAAAGACTTTTCCCATCACCCCCAACAGCGGAGTCGAGCATCGTATTCACTTTCATGTGTCCAGGTGTGTTGAGATTTCAGGAGAAACCTCGGGCTCATGAATAACCTCAGTGTGTAGCTCTCAGCCCTCCCTGTGCTTACATATCTGCATGCAAATAAAGACGAAATGGAGGGCAGGCGAGGCTGTGCATATGATCATCAAAAAAAAAAAAGAAGAAAAAGAAAAGGAAGACGTCTCCGAGAAGTTCAAAACCTCCAACTTCTCCCCTCCTCCTTCCACCTTCACCTCCTCCAACCCTTTTTCATTCCCCCTCTCCTAAGCACATTCAAATGTGCAGGTTTGTTTTGGGGATAAAGTCCTCGGCTTTGATCAGCGCTAATTAGACAGCCTCTGCTTTCGTTCGCTACCTATTAGGGTTGGGTAGGTTATCGCCGTCCTAATCTCTGGCCGGTAGCCAGGCGAGGGTGCTGCGATCCTTAAGGAGCCCCCTCAAAGCCGTCTAAGGTGAGGAGGAAGCGTGATGAAAGGGCCGTCTCCTTTCAGCGCAGATCAATACGCTCCTCTCCTTTGCCTATGGGGATCAAGAGTTTGAAACGCAAAGGGGGTTTTTGCATAAAGATCCAAACAATGGTTCACAAGACACTTTTTTTTCCCCTCACTCTCTTGCTTTATGCTTTATACTTTCCTCTCTTGCACTTTTTTTTTCTGCCTTCCCCTTCAACTTTCCTCTCCTGGAAAGAGGATGAGGAGGGGGAGGAGGAGTGGGGCTATTTAATGAAGCTGGAAATTTGGATTTTAGCGTTTTTCAAGACGCCTGCAGGAGGCAAACAACCGAAGTTACACTCGTTTGCTTCTTGAGCGTGTTTAGCCGTCGCTCTGCCGGATGGTACAATATGTTGCTCTGGTGGCTCAGATGTATGGATTCACTTACAGACTCTCAAATATTGTTTACGGTAAACACACGTCACCGCTCCGCCAGACGTGCACCGTATGTCGAGATAAACAAACGTATGGATTCTCAGATATCGTGTAATGCTCCTTTAATACTCCGCAATATAGATGGAGGCATTTAATCCTCTGCTATTTGTTTCATATTTCATGCATGCCTCAGGAAAGCCTGTACTGTGCACTTCCAGCTTGTTTGGTCAATTTAGCCTGAACAACTAATTAGGGATTAAAGGTAATGTATAATCCACATTTTAGTCTGTTTATGTTGAAGTGAAACGTGCTGCTTGTTTTGTTTAAATAAAGCTTGATTCTTTTTTTTACATGCAAACTGCAGCTAGACTCGACTCAAGCCCTTCCTCCTCCACCTGATTTACGTAGTGATTCTGCAGTCATACCACTTTTTCGAGAGTGGTTGATCTAAATTAAAAGAAAATGGACAATATTTGATTGTTGGAGCTTCGGGATGAATATTTTTTTTCTTATTAAACTAGTGACAGACGGCCTTTAAGGAAGTAAGACTGTATCAGCACCAGTGTAATCAGCTACACTGGACATTTAAAAGATCAATATCTGTTGAATACTGTATTAATTTCCTGCTGCTGCACCTTCACATTAAAAGCATTTAGTGGGTGGAACACAAGTTGACGTTTATTATGAATTAGTAAATATACATTGTGTGTGTTTGTGTTTGTAGCGCTTACCGCTACCGTTCATAAAAAAATGCATCTGTAAAACAAAACAACAGTAATTTTTGACTAATGGAGGCTGCACACCTACAACTTCTCAGTAAAGTAACTAACTCCTTTTCTGATGAACTTAAACGTTAAATCCAAACAGGCGCCATTGTTTTCATTTTGAAAGACAAAACTCTCTTGACTCATGTCACATGATCAGTGAAATGTGATCCAGACTGATCTGTGCTTACGTAGCCTCAGTCATATTGATTATTTTGAAAAAAAGCAAAACAACGGTTGGGGCAGTTGGGCGAGTAATCAATGTAAGTCGCAGACACTGTAACACCGGTCACATTGACTACCATGGCAAGGCTTCTCATCCTAAGTTTACATTTATATTAAAAAGAATGACTACATGTAATAAAAGATGCACAATATGTTTGCTTTTTTTTTAGCCGATACCAATAACCGATAATTATCTACGTCTCCTGGCCAATACTGATAAGATTACCGATAATTTCATATTTCTAAAAATAAGTTCCTAACGTAGTTTATTCATATCTGAGTGCATAGTGCAAACCAACTTTAAAGTTGCATTCCGCTACCTACTGTTTTGGAGTGTGTACATGCTGTGTTAGTGATAGCAGAGGCTGTTTTAATTGATTTATAGCCGATAATATGAATTTTGCAATATTGGGTCGACAATTTATCAGGTCGATATTTATCCTACAACCCTACATAAAATGTGAAAGATGTCATAAGTGACAAACCCTCATCATTTTTCAATCAACTCTCTCAGCTATGCAGAATATTTTAGCATCTATCAGCTCATGTTTTGGTTAAAGAGCAGCTGGTGAACACAGTGGAGCATCCAGCAACTAAAGCGTCAGATATTTGCTACAGGAAGACACAAAAACGGAGCTCAAGTAGAGTTTTGACTACAAATTGATGCTAATGTCGCTCTGTGTCTGCTGGGCAACTGCTAGCTTGTTGTTCTGCCCCCTGCATGGCTTTACAGTTTCAGTGTTACATAGAGTGATTTTATTGGCAATGTGTTTGTTTTTGAAAATGAGCTCATGACCAAAGAGACAAAAATCTAATCACTAGTCTGTTGAAGCTTTAGCTTGAATCTTGGGTGGCGAGGACGTTGACTACTGGTGTAGATATCTGATTAACACAGTTCTAACTCATTTATACGCAACGTTTCATGAAATTACACGTTCAAAGAATGTTTAAGATCAAATATAACTACAGCTTGTTCTGTTGTTTTATCTCAAAAGACGTTAAATTGGAAAAAAAAAAAAAGTGGAGACAAGACATACTGTAAGCACCTATGTGTTTTTCCTATCAGCATACAGCTCTTGTCACTTCACTCCTTTCTTCACTATTTTCACTATGATTGTGTGACCCCCTTTTTTGCAAGTAATTTCCCCTGGATTAGAAAAACAATCAATCCAATCAAGACTAAGAGAGGAGGAGGAGGAGGAGGAGGAGGAAAAAAAACGGCAGATTTGAGTGGAAATCTCTCCAGAAGTTGTTGGGCGTTTGCGGGGAGAAGAGAAGAAGGAGCAATCTAGAGGGCCGGCGTATATTTCCCTCTCAAGTAATTCATTTATGTCTTCAAAACTCTTTCAGAGACCAGAGTTACTGTGCCTTTGTTGTGCTTTAAAAAGCTTAGCCGCTCTCTATGAAGAGAGGCAATGAGAACACTTTAGAAAAAGCTACAAAGGGAACGGACGGGCGGAGGAAGAAAGAAAAAGTGAATGGCACCACTGATAAAGTT
The DNA here is from genome assembly GCF_965226575.1 of Pagrus pagrus. NCBI lineage: Eukaryota > Metazoa > Chordata > Actinopteri > Spariformes > Sparidae > Pagrus > Pagrus pagrus. The sequence goes on from NC_140206.1 coordinate 3,274,363, forward strand.
GAGCAAATTAAGTCATTGACCTGCGCTGGAGATTAATAGCAAACAAGGTGCCCCAGCTTCACAAGTAATGAATATTCTTCAAACGGCGTGCAGGGGGGATGGTGGGGGGGGCGGCAGATAGGGCCGGCTTGATGCGGATGACATTGAAAGTTGCGGAGAACAGAAAAATTCTGTCATTTTTCATTTGTATGCAAATTCGCCTGTTACACAAATTAACCCCTGAACCCCGGTGTCAGTCCTCATCTTGGGTGGAAGCCGGCCCCCCGCCGGGGCCCCGCGGCCGCTATACCCACCCACACTTCCCCTCTCGGGTCAGCGCCGGCTTTATAGCTGAATCCAAGAGGGAAAGTTGCAGTTACAGCTCCACCCCTTTTTGTTTACTGCTCTGATTGGGCAGAGAGATGACCTCACGGCGAGAGAATGTGAGACTCTTTACGGCTGTGAAGTGTCGATGAAAGGACGGATGTTTTGTCATGTGTAGCCACAGATATCTGATCAGCTGCGACAAGAATTGAATACAAGCATGGCTGCAAAATTAGATTAATAAATAGAATGTTTTGAGTGCAGGTCAGCTCCTTTTCTATCTGCTTGGTCGACATGATTGAAATGCAAAATGTCGGCCGTGCAGCTCCCACCTTGGCTGCAGCTGATCGCTCCCCGCTACTTTAAGGTGGACCTACGGGTCAGAGAGCAGATCCTGCTTCAGTCTGCAGCTGCAGGAGGTCACAGCAGCTGCCTGCAAATGGAAAAACCTCTCAGCTCCCGTCAAGAGAAAAATATTGGCTTTGACAGTTTCAAGTAGTCTCAACCAGTGCTGTTACATACTGGATCTTCTCTGAGTCCAACACCTGTTGAAGTCTCCACAGGTGTACCGTCATGTGACCTCATCAAGCGACAGATCAAAGAGATACATCCACAACACATGACTGTGATATTAACCTAAAATGATTCATGTCCACACAGTAAGTTCTATGTTGCCGTGTTTATTCATCAAAATAGTAAAAATACTGATGCGATCAGTACTTGATACCTGCTCAGACCTTCATTTTGCAGAATCTTAAGGTATTTTAATTTTAAAACACAAAAACCCGACCTGGAAGCGCCAAAATTTCGAAGTAACATTTGCTTCAGCACTTTCATCTTCCCATTTCTTGACCCTGTTTAGATCCCTGTCTGCATGTAGTATGTAGAAACTGTAGTAACTCAGACGAAGCGACAGTTTATCGGTCCAAATGTCACAAAAAGCTTTAAACTCATTGTATTTTGAAGGCAATTCTGTGTCCGGTCCTCCTCTCACATCTGTGGATCCATCACAGCGCTGGTGAAAGTGGCGCTCTGTCTCCGTCCCTCTGTGGTGTCAGGAAGGAGGAGGCAGCCCCTAAACAAATTTCACCATCTGCGGAGGAAGGTGGCAGCCGCGCAGTGATTGACCCCTTTAATTGATGCGGCTTTAATTATGATAATCGGCTGCCAGAGTTGCTGTTGTTTCGCTTTCCCAAACAACCCCCCCCTCCTCCTCCTCCCCTCCCGCGTATTTTTTCCAACGGTGTTTCATATCCTGGCGTCCTCGGGTGCAGGTGTCCTACAGATGTTACGTCGCCTCCCCTCGACGCCGCGCAATTTGTTAGCTGCTAATCAGCAGCCACCTTTGCATTACTGCAGTGACACGTGCTGATAGGCTGGACTGAATGGAGAGCTGATGGTAAACTGGGTCGCTGGAAAACCTGCAAATGAAGGAGTTTGGGTTCTCTGGTCTGAACGACCACCTGCTCAAATGAATTTCTGGTGTTTCTGGGCAACATTTGATCCCACAATCTTTACATTAATGTCATAAGTTCAATTTTATATCATTTTTTTGATACATTTTCTTATATTGGCTTATTGTTACCACGTTAGTAGAGGTATTTAAGTCTTTGGCAGGTGAAAGGATGAACACATGACTACGAGGACGAGTAGTTTGCATTTTCTAGCCCATTAAGCATCTAAAGTATATTTAACACCACAGTCCGTCCCTTTTTCTCGTAAAGTTTGATATCTCAGGAACTCTTTGAGGGAATATCTTTGAATTTGGCACAAACATCCACTTGGACTCAAAGAAGAACTGATCAGAATTTGATAGTCAAGGGTTAAAAGGTCAATGGGGCATTGTGACCTCACAAAATATGTTTTCTGGCCACGACTCAAGAGGTCAACGTGATGACACTTTTAGATCCTAAAAGGTCAAAGGTCGGTTTCACTCTTAGCAGTGCTGGCCGTTATTCAGCAGAAACTCAGGAACAGAATGAAAAACGAGGCCGGTGGTTTTGCTAATATTGAGCTTTAGCCTCCTCCAAACGACACATAACAAGTTCATCCTTTACTCTGAAACTGAAGCTTGTGGTGTGGTTGTTTAGATCCTCATAGCTGCCAAACGACTGATGGTACCTGAGGTAAAAACACACATTTGTAATTTTTCCTTTAAAATCTCCATTTTTAACATAACTTGAACGAATGTGTGCCGAACAAGAAATGTGCTTTAAACATCTTCTGTTCACAAAACGACACTCTGGCACACTGAATCTCTAACTCACCTTAAGAATGAGTCCATCTGCCTTCGCTTCATGTTGTAAACTAATTTTCATGAACATTTTAATGAATATACATTATATATGTTGGGCTACAGTGCTGCAGGTATTTAAGACATGTTTTTCTCCTTGTTTTCTTTTTTAAATCTGGAGCTGAAGCTTCGTATTCCCAAAGTGAATTCTCTACTTTTTTTTTTGGAATAAAAAACTCTTTTAAATTTTTGTTTACATTGAAACTTTTCCAGTAGGAAACCCCTCCCAACGCCACGGCATGGCACGGTGGCAGGAGCAGTGAGTAAAATGGGTTTAGACAAACAAACAAACACACACACACACACACACACACAGACACACACAGAGCGAGCGGCCACCAGTGGCTCTGCAGTAAGTTTCCCTTCAAAGGATCCCCTCAGGATAGACTGTGCGCGAACATAATCCAAGGCCCCTTTGAAGTGCACACTTGAAATGTCTTTTGGCTCGGCTGCTGCGAGTGGCATCTCAGCCCTTTGGGTTATTGGAGAGGAGAAGCGCTCCTCGGCCGGCTCGAGGTGGAGAGGCAGCACCTGGTGGTCCCCGCTTGCCTCTCCTCGCCACATTTCACACATTTAAAGTACACTGGGTGCTCGTCTCCCTCAGCCGCCTCGCCACCGCAGCCAAGAGGTATAAACGGTGCTCTGGTTTTTCTGCCGGATAAAGCACGAGTACATTTTGGAGTGGATTTTAATAAATCCAGTGTGGCTTTGTCGCACAGTGGAGTTTCACTTGTACACACATTTTCTCTGCGGGCGGAGCTGCTCCGAGGGCAGCAGCAGGCCTAATCTCAGTGCTGGGGTTAAACCCAGGTGGGTGGAGTCTGGTTTTTACACAGTTTTTTAAAAGGATGAGCAACATTAGACACAGCGATGAAAAAAAAAGTCAGGAACTTTCACTTCTGACTTAACTTAGCAGGCCGGCATCCAACAAATTACAGTCATATTGAGCAATTCTGCAGCGAACACTGTGCATCTAACAGCAATGTTACATTTAATGCAAGAAGTGATGCGTCCATTTCTTTAGGAGGGTTTGGATCCAAGTCCAACACTCAATATCTGTCTTTCCTTTATCCTAAACAAGTGTTTTAGTTGATTGACCTCAACCACGTCCCAACCACAGTTCGTTTCTCGAACTACACCATAGTTTCCATGAATATATAGTACAAAGAAATCGTTATCGGTATGTCATTGAACATAATCCAGCCCAGTCACCAGGGTATAATGTTAACAGAGTGAACCGCAGACACATCCAACGGTGACATTTGTACCAAACGCAGCTATTTTTTGCAGGAAGTCGACAAAACAGGTATTTTAATCCTAACCGTGATGTTTTCCTGATCCTAACCAGAACATAAACACAGTGTTCAACCTGAACAAACGTAAAGTTGCAACGTAAAGAAACGTTCAGTTGTAACTTTCTCTTAATCATTAAGGTTCTTTCTGCCTCCAGTTTCTTCATATAAAACACACAGTTTGATAAGAATATGATGTATTTTTACATTTTTAACTAACCAACAGCGGACAACGTAGTTAAAATCAGCACTTATTTTACAAGTTCCTTTATTTCCTTCGTTTTAGTGGAACTTTCCTTTAATTGAAGTTAGATTTCATGTAATTTAATAGGAATTACATGAAACCTTAATAACTGACTGTTAAACTATCTACATTACACGAGCAGTTTGATAGTGGGATTAATTATCTGCTTCCAATTAATTAATTCCGATTTGTACAAATTAAACAATGTGTCCATTACAACCAAATTACATCCATTGTTATCTAGGAATAATTACAGTTACATATCAGTTACTTTCTGGGAAATTACAGGAAGTTATAAAACATTTTTTTAAACGTACATACGTTACATAAAGTATGTTACCTGTAATGGAGTATTTATACAGTCTGATATTGGTATTTTACTCGAGTAAAGAGTATGAATACGTCCTCCGATGCTGATGAGACGTCACATTTTTAATCCAGATCAACACGTCTCCTCTACAAAACCTTCGTCCATCTTCGTGACGGATGATTGTCAACAGATCTGATTCTTTCATGTCTTCATGCTGTTTAAATTCTCCTCACATGCTCAGTTTCTTTTCTTTTCTAGCTTACATGATTTAAGTTTTTGTTCCAGCGTGAGTGAATGCTCTTCTGAAAGTACAACTGATTTGTGGTTCCTCGTCGTCTCCCTCAGAGGTCAGCGCCACGAATTGATCTGCGTTTGGATGAAAACTCTGATCCTCTGACCCCGCGCTCTTGTTCCTCGTAATTTTTGCAGATTTTGGACTCAAAGCGAGCCAAAGGGCCTCAGACGTGATTTTAATGCAGAGCGATAACTTTTTCAGACGTGTGCCAGAGAGCAGCGGAGTGGTGAAACACGGAGACATGTGATGACTGCAGATGTCTCGACGCTGAACTTCTGACGTCTGAACGTTTTATTTGAAACATCAGATCTGTCTTCTGCGTTCGTGGTGAGGGATCTTTGTTTTCCTGCCGTGTTACACTCGATAGTGAGAACAGAGACCTTTGTGCTGTTTCCTGATTAACTTCAGGAGGGAAATCTTTGACTAAAATTAAAAAAAGTCTCTTCTGAATAAAGCATATTAGACCTCTCCTTTAGAAATAAACAAGAACGCAGATCTGTTGTTCTGTCCTCGGCCCATTTGCTGTCCATCCCTTTAAAAAAAAAACAGACGGATTGGCCCTTTAAAGGGAACGATTTGCCTCGTAAAGACTGAAAAGCGCTCACACAGCGATGTCACACAGCAGCTTTACTGCGTCGCTTATTAAATTTATAAGAGAGATGCTGTTTGAGGCGGAGAAGAGCGGCGACGTCGCGTTTGACTTTATGGAGTCGTTAGCTGCCGGCGTCACACGGCTCGGACGTTCTCAGGTTCAGAGCTCAGATAGAAACAGAGACGATCTCTCCTTCATGGTATGAACGCTTCACAGTACTTTGTATGAGACAAGGGAGGAGGTGTGAGCAGGGCAGTGGAGGGCAGACTACTGAAATATACAGTCTACTCAAGTAAAGTACAGTTACTCCTGTAAAACACTGGCTCATCAACGTACATGAGTAAAGACGAGAGGTACAGTTTCAAAACGGGAACATTAAAGGACTCGTTCTTTAAAAAAGGCTGCACTCAAATGTTCACCACAGTCTGTGGGAAGTCTGGGAGTCTTGAGGGACGTGTCCAAACCCACATCGGACCTTCCAGAGAGTCCGTGTGGGGAGCGGACTTAACCGGACTTCAGTGATTTAATCAATACTGGCGTGTAGAACTTTTTATGAATGTTGACTGAAACATTACTTCAATCCTCGAGGCCAGAAATAATATTTAACCACCTCATGATACAGAAATATGTAGAAGTAAAGCTTGTAGAGGAAAGAAAATGGATTTTATTTTTATTTGCCTCGTGGTCTCACACACTCGCGGACTTGACGTGATGACAGTGAACACATCATGGTACGTACAGCTGAATGAAGTCCGGAGATGTGGATGCAGCCGATAACTTCTTCTGCATTGCGAGTAATGCTTTATTACCCACCACTGGAGCATGGGAAGGTGGAAGTTACCGCTCAAAGTAATGAGTTACTTACTTTAATAACAAACTCGTAGTGTAACGGCTCCCGTGCTTGATAAGTGATGGAGAAAATGTTAAAAACAAACTGTACTCGACGCAAAATATCTAAAATAATATTAATTACAATATCAGTCCATCACAAAAGTAATCTGAATACACTAACATGTAGTTAGTGAGTATCATGTCTTTGTGAATGTCTGTGTGTGTGAACAAGTGTATCTTTATGTGAATACATGTGTGTATGTGATGAATTTGTGTGTGTGCCAGCCTGTGTGTGCACGAGTGTGTGTGCGTGTCTCACCGTCAGGCGAGTTTCCAGGAGGAAGCGAGTCGTGACCCTGAAGTCCATCACGGCGATGGAGGGGATTGAGCGCGGCGCCGCGGGGCTGCAGAGACGATCGAGGAAGTCACTTTCATGCTCGGCTCCGCTCGGCTCTCAGAAGAAGAAGAAGAGGAAGAAGAAAAAACGGCACCAGGCTGGACGCAGGGAGACTGCTGAAGGACGACGCAGAGGAGTGGAGGCAGGAGTCACTTTGTGCAGAGGAAAGGGACATTTTCACACCAGAGTTTTGGATATAACTTGAAATCTTGTCATTTTAAACACAGCTTTGAAGAAGCGAAGGGGTTTAAGAGGTAGAAGACGAGGGGCCGCGGTGTCAGAGCCGGGATCTCAGGCAGTATTCACACGAAACAAGTCTGATCCAACATTTATTTTGTATCATGTAGATCCACTTCAAAATCATAATAAAGATATTTATACACGAGTAAGCCTTCATTCACATGAGCAATATGAGTGAGTTTGACAGCAGAACGGCTTTAAGATAACGTAACCTCCATTTTCAGCTATTATGTGTAACACTTTTAATATTTTCTATAATACTTGTGCAAAGACGCTTGTCATTGAGAGTTTCAGAGGATTAAGTGTCTTTAGCCTGATGTAACTAAGTACATTTACTCACAATAAAGTAAAATTTTGAGGTAGTTGTGCTTGTGGTATTTGTTAAATGCATTTATTTACAACTCTGCTCGTCTCACCTATGGAGACAAGACTGGAAGTTATCAGGAAGCGGTCTGCAGGAAGTTTCACAGCTCAGTGACGACGATTGACGCCCACGTTAACCTGTAGGCTGATATCTGTAGTTTTAGCTGCTTAAACATGTTTCTATCTGCAGGAAATCCAGATTGTCACTATCTAATAGACGCATTAAACTGAGATGCGTTCGGGATCCAGTTTAAAACTCTCACTCTTATTTACATTATATGTGTCTGACCTGCTTCACCCCGACACATCAGCTCGCTCTCCGAGGTCAAACATGCTAAATTTGCCGCCTTAAGACCCGTGACCCCCGAGGACCACGCTGCTGAATCTCTACATTGTTTCCTCATATATACAGTATGTGGCTCAGTTGGTCACATAACATGAACTAACTTGCTTATTTTTATACTATCTGAGCTGATATTTTATTAAAAATGGAGCTTTACACGTGTCAATAAAGATTAGTTTGATTTTAATGCGGAAAAAAAAACATTCTGTGTCAAAAAGAAGTTGTTTCTGCAGTTCAAAGCTGAATAAAGGCACATAAACCTTTATTTTGAGGAGCACACAAAGAGGAACAGGTTCCTACTACACTCACATAAGTCATTCTGAGGCTGCGATATCCCTTTAAGATGGTCAAAAACTTCAAAGCATTATTTTGTAAGAGTAGGTATTTCTTTTTTTTTCCCGAACGGTGGATATGTGGGTTTGGAACGGAGCTCATGATGACATGTTTTCTAAATCCTCTGCCCTCCCTCGACACAGTTTTGAGGAGAAGTCTGAAAGAAAGAGAGACAGTGTATGTGAGTGTGGTCGAGGCAGCCGGTGGGAGATTAGCAGAGTTTTCTGCGAATGATCCTCGCCGACTGGCCAATCTGTTCAGCCGGGGCCTCGAATTCACGCAGACGGCACGAGTAGTGACACCAACTGCTGCGACAGAAAGGGAGAGCGAGCAGGAAGTTCCATGGCACGCCGCCCCGTCACGTGACCGGTCTGCGCTTGGTCCACGTCCAGCCATCTGTTTTTTTTTCCTCCTTCCTTCTCCGTCTTTACCCCCGACTGATCCGCCGCTGTAGGTTCAGCTCCCGCTCACATGTGGCCTTTGAGGGGGGAAATACTGATACTGCAGGTGAAGAGTCTTTGGAGGAGGGGAGTCCATTACCATTACATCGTCTCAGAGCAACTCCCCGTAATTTGCATTTGATAGATGACGTTAGCGCGTCGCGATGAATCACGCTGCTCGGTGGCGTCGCTCCAGAATCGACCTCCAGGCTGCGACGGACCAGAGATCTTTTATAAGTTTGATGACGCACTTCAGTAAACTGACCGAACTCCTCGAGAAAACAAGTCGACTCAGGAAAAACTTTGCATCGAGCATCGTGGTGCATTCAAGTGCACGTCGTAAACTCAACTGACCGTGCTGTTTACAGTGAGGTGCAGGACAGAAGGTGTTGCGGTGAAAAACAAGCTTGATAGAGCAACAAACTGATGACGCTTCAGGTGCATCACGTGACCTGCGATTTCAGCCTGTCGCTGTTCCCGTTGGCCTGGTCGCCCCTCAGCGCCACACAGGCTCCACGTAATTTTCTCAAAATAAAGACTCCATTTTATCTGTAGAAACACACTGTAGGTGAAACTATAATAGCGCTCTTTAAAACCTATAAAAGTAGATGGTCTCGGGCGCTGATCCGGCCCGGGGTTAAAGGTTCACCTCCCCTCCTGCGAGCTCTAATCTCTGCTGATTCGAACAGAAGCTCCACGCCCCGACACACTGAGTCAGAGCGATTTGCGGCGTGTTAAATGAAGACAGTGTCAGCTACACGGGATCCATATGGAATATAAAAAAAAGTAAATGATTCAGCACAGATAAAACTGTAAGACAACAAACATAATTGCCTTTCGATGTCAAGCCTCTTTGCGCCGCTTTCATATCCCGGATCATTTGCCTGCATCGCTTTGGAACTGAACTTGTTTCAAACGGCTGCCTTTCTCTCCAATATTGTGCTAATGCATTTAATTTAATGTTCGCAGACGCCGTAATTGGTATAATATTGCTCTATAATACGTTGAAGGAAACCTTAGCATTAAGCACTAAATTGAAATTTTGAAGCGAACGGTGAAAACGACTGTGGGGGCAAAGAAACCCCATTAAATGTAATTTGTTCTGCATGGCTGTGGGGGTAATGGTTACCGAGACACTCCTTTATTAAGTCGAATAGGTAGCGAGGTAGCTTCGGATTTGCTCTCTCTCTCTCTTTCACACACACACACACACACACACACACACAAAACACACACAGACGTTATGCTGTCGACACACTGTTAGCGGCGGTATTCAGCAAGGTGTAAGCTGTCGTCTGCTGTTATTCCAGCCACAAAGGGAACGTTGAGCAGCCACTGGAGGATTGCTTAACACACACACACACACCTCATGCACACACACACACACACACACACACACACACACACACACACACACACACACACACACACACTTTATTCCTGTCCCTTAATACCACTTGTTTTGTATCCAAGGTGAGGCTGAAGCTGAGCAGACAGATTGCAGAAAAAGAGGAAGTGCAACGGCTCAAAGGGAAGAGAGGATTGTGGATGCAGAGGAAGAGGAAGATGAAAAAGGAAGAGGGAGAGGGAGAGAGGTGTAATGCGAAGGGTGGACGGCAAGGTATTAGGAGGGTGTAAAGGAGGATGAAGAGCGTGGATGGAGCAAGATGAAGATGGAGGGGTGTAGGAAAGAAGAAGAAATGAGCTGGGAAGAGCAGAAGATGGATCAGAGAAGAAAGAAGGAAGAAAAACGAGGAGGAAATGGGGCCTGGAGGAGGAAGAGGAGCATGGCAGAGGAAGAGGGAAGGGAGGAGGAAGTAGGAAGCAGAGGGAGTAACATGGAAAAGCTGGGAATCAGGAGAGATGGAGGAGGAAGAAGAAGAAGAACATGGGCAGAGCAAGAGGAAGATAAGTAGGTGAGAAGGAAGGAGGAAGAGGAAGGAAAGAGGGGGAAATGGGAATGAAGAGGGATGGAAAAAAGATGGACTGGGAAGAGGAAGAAGGGCAATGACAGCAAGAGGAAGACAAGGAAAGAGGAAGGACATGGAGAGGAGGAAACAAGCAAATAGGAATGGAGGAGGAGGATAAAGGAGAGCTGGAGGAGTAAGAGCAAGAAGAAGAAGAAGAAAAGGGAAGAAGAGCTGGTTGAGGAAGAAAAGGAGGAGGACCTGAAGGAGGAAGAGGCAGGTAGAGACTGAGGAGGAATATGAGGAGGAAGAGAGGGAAGAAGGAAGATATGGAGAGATGAAAGAGAAAATTAGAACTGGGAAGAAGGAAAAAGGATTAGAGAGAAGAGGAGGAGGAGGCAGGAGAGGATGGATAAGAAGAGGGGGTGAAGGATGAGAGGAAAGAAGATGAAGAAAGACACAAAGGAGGTGAAAGTGAAGGAGAAGGAGGGCGAAAAGGAAGTAAAGAGGAGAGAGAGGAAAAAGAAGAAAATGGGAAAGTGGAGAGGGAAGAAAGGAGGATGAGGGAAGAAGAAGGGCAAACGAAGGGGAGAGAAGAAGAAAAGGAATAAAGAGGACAAAAACGAAGAGGGCAGAAAAAAGGAAAGAAAAGGAAGAGCAGGAAGAAGACAAAGAGATGGAGGAAGAGGTGAAGGTGCAGAGGGGAAAGAGGATTGAAAGGAAGAAAAGAGGAAGGAAACACACAGGGGGAGAGTGATATGAGAATAATAGGAGGAGAGAGAAGGTGAAGAGGCAGGAGAGGGAGCAGGAAGACGAGGAGGTCCCGGCGGACGACGGCAGATCAAACACGGACTCTAAGTCAAACTCCGCTGAGAGATCTTAAAGCTCCTTTGTAATTGGAATTTTAAAAGTTAATACAAAGACGCTTCTTCAGTAAGATGTCTTTAGCAGATAGAAAAAAAACACAAGGAGGACTTTTTTCTGTCCCCCCAGTGATGTTTAAAGCTATCACTTCCCTTCAAAAAGGGGAAATTAAAGCAGATTTGTTCCTCTTTGCTGGAACGATCGGCGAGAAAACAAAAACAAGCCGATGTCGGAGGTTCAGGGGGTTACCGGTTTGTCCAGAATCTTATTTCATTTGACTTTGCACTCCTATCTTACCAAACCTCAGAGGGAAATGCTGCAATTTCTACTTGACTCCTATTGTAATAGTTTCAACAGCATTGCCTTCAGGGGTTATCCCACCTGGACAGTTGCTCCTGGTGTTCCTCACCAAGGTTTTGGTAGAGGGAAATAACAGACGAACCAGCTGTAAAAGTGCTGTGCAGTGGATCTTATTTATGCCGATGTGAGGACTGGTTCATGTGGATTTAGAAAAGTCACGTTAAGTTGTAAGTAGCAGTGATACATGAGCATGTGAGCAAAGAAACTTTAAAGTGTTACATTTGAGAATGGAGTTTGGTGCATCATTACTACGGCCACTTATAGTCAACAAACATAAATATGGGTCGTAATAAGCTGCTTTTAAAGTCGTTTTTCTGACTTTTTCCGGCTTTTTTCAAGGCTACCATTTTTGCAAAATGCTATGACCCCATTCAAAATTATAGCTATTAAGAGAGCTACACTTTAGCAACTAAATTATGTTAAAATTCATAAATGACACGCTTATTCCCACGGCAATAACTCAATTAAACAAGACGGGAGTCGGGGGAAATATATGGATACATAGGGGGATGTTTAGTATATTACCATCTATTTTTATGACTATTGTTGGTATACAGTTATTGACACTGGGGCACTTTAAATGCCTGCCTAGACTGTGACAACACTTCTCATCTGATGTACTTAAAATGCCTCTAAATGTTCCTGAAGGTCAATAAAGTTTGCTGCGAGTGTGACTGTGCCGCAGTCAGCATGTAAACGAGCGATACGGTATGTATTTGTGTGGTTACGGCGACGTTACTCCGAGTTTGACTCAATGTTTTTCACGCGGCTGAACACAAACGTGCGCCGATACACTACGAGACATGCTTTATTTTGTGGTGGTTGTTGTCAGCGCTGCGAGGAGGTGGGGTGGCGTGCAGCAGCAGCGGGAGCGGCAGAGTTGTTGCTCAGCGGAGGAACAGATGGGAGAAACTCGCCAGGGGAGGATGAATTCCGGTCAAAAAGAAGGTGATAGCAGAGCGTGACCGCCAACATGTCCGCCACATACTTCTCCCTCTGTCCCTGTGTCCTCCACACTCACCCGCTCTCCCTTCCTCTGTTCTCCAATTTCTCCATCTTCCTCTCTATTTTAACGTCTTCCCTTCTGTCTCGTTTCTCCGTTTGGAGGTTTCGAATCACTTACATCCGGGTGTCGGGAGCCTTCGCACTCGTTCGTATGTGATAGGAAGGGTTTTGGGAGGGAGAGCTGGAGTGAGGGAGGTTGAATGCACTGCCAACCCTCCATGTTAACCACGCAGATCTTGATAAGTAACAGGGGAATGGTAAATATATTTATAAATGTGCCTGTGAGGGATATTTGGCTCAGGGATGCTTTCAATATTTGCACAGGCCTTTTTATGCAAGTGTGCAGTTCACCAGAATGTGTTTTTTTTTCCATATGAAACTATCTGAGCTTTTCATTTTTTGTTCATTTCTGATGAAGTTGGACGGTTTCCAAACTCCTGAAAGTGAGATTTGCAATGCTTCTCCTTTTTTTTTTTGTTGTTTTCTTTTTTTTTTTCTCTCCTCATTTTGCTTATGAGCCTTTTCAACGGCTCCTGGCCAAAAACACACACTAAATCCCCCTCCTGAAAGCGGCGGTAACTCTGGCCGATTAGGAGCAGATGCAGAACCCAAAAACGTGACTTCTTCACCCGGCGAGTTTGTGCAAGGCGGATCATTAAGAGTGAAAGAAACCGAGCAGGCAAACTTTGAAGCGGTCCGACATTTAAACGACGGTGGAAGCAAAAAAATTCGGCACGATGAAAGAAAGAAGTTCAGCTGACTACCATCGGACTCCTCTCAGACTCGTTTGAGTTTCAGTCCGAGAGCTTTTTCATCATTTAAAATGAGTGACAGCAGCTGCCAGTGATGTGATTACCAGCAGAAAATGGAGCATCATCCTGCTTTTAAAAGGACATCAGGTAACAGAGTGACAGACTGGATCTTCTGTCTCCGAGAAGAATGAAGAAATTGAACAAATTGTTTGTGTGTCGAGTGGGTGTGTGCAAACAACAAAGCCCGACTCAAGATGTGTTTGAAGGCTTTTCAAGTCCTGCCGACAGGTGTAGCCATCTAAACAACTCGGCATCAATCACTTCATGACATTTTCTTTTAGTTTAGTCGTTCCGTTTGCACCAATTTAACACACATGTTTGAAAAGACGAAGAAAAGCGCAGTGAAAAAGTGCACTTTTGTATGTTTGTGTACACGATAATGAAATAATAAGATACTGTGTTCGTGATGGTTTTTAATCCAGGTGACATTTTTATGCAAATTTAAAGAATTAAATAGTAAATATCATTCAAAGAAGCTCCAGCTACACATCACTGGTAAAGTGTCATTGAAAAAAACTCATTTTATTTCAAATGTTTGATTCCTGACTCCTAAATTTAGTTTAAAAGTCTTCAAATTGTGTGTTTTTATACATTTAACATCTGTAGTTGATAAATCTTTGCTCAAATAAGTTTTAAATTGCTCTTTATTCCACTTTTATGTCAGTGTTTTGTCAGTAACCGATATCTCTCCTCCCCGCGCTCATGCTATCAAGTTTCCGGTATCCCTGCCCACTTTAACCAATCAGGGCAGAGAACTCAAAAAAGAGGCGGTCCTTTCTGCTTGTTAACATGTAGAAGGCAAGATCCTCCTGTTTGTTGTGTTTGCTGCCATGTCTGGTGATCACTGCTGAAGGAGGAGGGTAGTGAACAGACAGGAAGTTAGCTAAAATGACATCAACGCTTACAGCAGCTTTAATGTCGCACTACACGGGTTTGGGTTGATGGATAGATAACACAGTCTCCCCTGTGTGACCAAAATCAAATGTTTTAATGGATGTGACCCTGATCCTGACCTGTTTGTAACATCACTGTTCTCTAGAAGTAACCAAGTAGTTTTGTTGCCTCGACCTAAACAAGTTTTCCGTGCCAGGCAGCTGGATTCGATCGATTTGATCAGCGACAGAAGTGAACATTTGTTTGAAAATGTAATTTTGGTGGCTGGAGGTGAACATAGATGCTAATAGCATCAGTTATATCAGAGCTGGAGAGTTTATTTTATTGAAAGAGCAAAGAACGACACTGAAGATGTATTCGCTCTGCTCTCGACTGGCTTCAGTGAGAGTTTGATTCACCAGCTGGCTCCGCCGGTGGTAGTTAGCCTGTGATAAACGGTGATAGACAGATGGTTCATCCAGTTACCTGCCAAGTATTTCTTGAAAGTGCCTGCCTTCTTCCAAACAGTTTCTAGTTTATAACCATGTAGGTCTGTTGCCTAAATGTAACCAAACGGCACCATTAATGCATTTATGTTTGTTACCATGATGACACCTGACTATTAATCTGCTTTCACAGAAGTAAATGTGACAGATTGGTGCATCCATTGCTTCAAATATTCGTACATTGATCAGATCATGCACTGGATCCCTCCGGAGTCCTTGGTCCTTGATGTTCGTGACATTTAAACCTCCCACAGATAGTTACGCCTGCATCCAAATGTACTTTACTCGCTGGGTAATGTTCCCAAAAAGTGTTATTATGAAAATTTTAAAACAACATGACAATGACATTCCCTAAAATACAAAAAAATATTCAAAGACAAACTCCAGATCGGAGGCAAAAGCAGAAAAGTTAGAGCAGCTCCAACACCACCAACACGCCTCCCTTCAGTCTCTGCATGTCATACAGAATGACACATTATGAGGAGGCAAAGTGAAAGCAGCCTCCCAGTAACACAACTGTGCTTCACATGTGAATACCCAGCATGCATTAGGTGGCTGTGGGTAGGTGAGCCTCGGGCTAAATTACTGCTCTACGCTCAATTGTGTAGGAGGACAGTTTTTACCAGGCACCCAAGGGCCCACATAACCTCAGCTCAGGCTATTAATACAGAGAGTAGAACCATAAACCCGGTCCTGCAGAGACACACACACATAAACACACACACTGAATATGTGTGTGTGCAAACAGAGGATAATATCACACTTTTACATAGGAAAATATATATTTTTGTGTGTGTTAACATTGGCATGTACACACCAGGGTTAAATCAATAGACCCGCTTTATTTCCTTTTGGGTATGTATGGTTGACATGTTGTCCTCGACTGTAACTCTGTTTTATTTACCTACGATTTGTTGCAAACTTATTGATTTAATTGTGCTTTATATAAATATTTCCCTACAATCAGGGAAGAAGTTGACCCGAAAATTACTTGAAAGGGAATTCTTGATCAGATGACACATAAATAATGAATATGTATTATTAATTAGAGTACATTATTGTGGCAGTATTATCACTGGAGTTGTTTCAGAGCTCCAGTGTCCAATTATGCTTTTAATGTAAAAATGTTTTTGAGTCGGATAAAAATCTGGATTATTTTAGGGAATTTCATTTGCAACAAATAATCAGTTTATGGATTAGCTATTTTGATCATTTTTTCACTGGATTGAGTGCTAAAATAAAAGTCTAATTTCCCTGATTCCAGCTTGTTAAATGCTAATATTTTCTTTTTTCTTTCCTCCTCTATGACAGTTAACTGAATATCTTCAGGTTGTGGACAAAACAAGACATCTCAGGGCGTCATGAAGTAGCCTGAGATCACCGGAGTTCTTGTCTTCATTGTTAAACAGAACGCCAATCAATCAATCTATCTATCAATCAACCTTTATTTATACTCAAGAGATCATTGACAGCATCATTTAGTTCTGAAAACGACAGTGAGTAGCAGCAATCAACAGAGTGGCTGGTTTGCTAGTTTGCAGACTTCCCTCACCACTCTGTGACGAATCATCTGTTGTGTTTACAACCTCGAATATTTGAATGTTACCACACGTTGCTTTGGTTTCTCAGGTACATATACAGACTTGTAGGTTTCCCTAACTGCCATGTTCAGTAGCTTTAATGTTGTGACAGACTTTTCGGCAGGGATAATGATAGTTTAATAGCATACTTATAATATTAATAGTTATAATCGTCATCTTAACCTCATGCTGAAAAGACTTTAATGTCAATGCTTGACAGATGTTTGGGGCCTCAATTTCCTTGATGAGATTTTCACAGCAAGAACACAGTATTTCAACAATAGACTACCAACGTCTCCACGTTATGAGCCCAGGAGAGCAAACTTTTCACGCCTAACGCATCTGCGAATAATAACATCGTGTCATCGGCATAGAGGGAACTCTTCCTGTGTACGTCCGATGAGCAAATTTAGTTTAAAACGAACGGGTAGCCATTTTGCCACTAATTAAACCAACGAGTCAGAGTGCGACACCTACAGGAACAAATCAAAGGATCAAGACGTCAGAATAAAACCCTCAGTGTTTGATTGACAGCTGATCTGTGGGATCCCACCGTCTACCAGGTCTCTACGCTCAGACTCCTTCTCTTTGTTTCTCCGGCCTTATGTCACCAGCAGCAGATTTCTCCTTTTTTTCATCGTGGGGGAAGGGGGGTAAATAGAGGCACCAGAAAACACAGCCGCAAGCTAAAAGGAAAATAAGACACATTTTTGAAATTAGAGAGTGTGTGTGTGTGTGTGTGTTGGAGCACTGCCTTTAATGATACTGCTGACTCTCAGTCTCTTTCTGTCTCTTCACTCACCATCCCCTCACACACAAATTTTACATATTTATACACACACATGTTGGCAATCAGAACAGCTAATGATAAGACTGTCGATCTCCCTCCCTCCCTCTCTTTTTTAACTTTCTCTGTCACACACACACACACACATACGCACAAAGACACACACACATGCTGCTCGAGGCTTTTTGGCGCGGCACCGTCACTCTGCCATACTGAGGAGGCAGGTGTTAATTACCGAGTGAAGCGGGAGCTAAAAAGGTGGACGGCTCGGAAAAAGGAGCAGAAATTGGACACCCTCCCCTCGCACACACACATGCACACACACCGTCACCACCTCACACACCAGCAGCAGCCACACAACAACACACCTTTGTTCCCCAATTAGAGGCCCCACAACTCGCGACTCCTCATTTGTCGCCGCGTGACGGCAGCTTAATCAACGCGACGCAGGAGTCTCAAAGTGCACCGTTAAAGAAACTTTCATCAACTCCGTTCACACCGGAGCTCAAACTGAACCAGATCCAGAGAAGATTATTCATTTATCATTTCACTTGTATGTTTCTGCAGCAACTTATTCTGAAGCACGATGAGGGAGGACTTTTTCTGTATTCAGTATAAGTCTGATTTTGTTCAATAAAACGGTTCTGGAACAAAAATGCAATTATCTAAAGTTTGAGCTCAGCTCTTTGTTGGAGAATTTAACAGTGCTGCAAAGTTTTTATAGCTCTCTGACATTGTGGTCCTTGTGATTGGATTGTTGGTTCCCTTTCTTATGTTTATTTTACAATTCTATTGTTATTCTTTGTTTTGTATTGTCGTCTGATGTTTAAACTCGTTGACTTTGGCTTCCTTCCTCCGCTGCAAATCCAATTTAGTTTTATTATTTTATGTATTTTACTGTGATGTTTTTAATTTAGCAAACACATTAAAATTTGTTTTCCTTCTCGGTTGCTTTAGCTTCACCTGTGGTGACTGCAGAGCTCGAGGACTAGTGGTGTCCCGTCGTCCCGTGGACGGACAGAGCTCATTCTCAGGACTCCTCCAGGAAGAAAGGGATTTTTGAATGAACGTTAACTACAATGGACGTCATCTTCTTATGCTGTTTCCATAGCAACTATCACTGGTTAGCTACTCAGCACAAGACAGACGGAAAATATGACGACGAGGACGCGGTAAACCAAGAATCGATGGTGGATGCGGCCCATTTTTTTCTTGCTAATGCTACATTATGAATAACAAATCCATGCTGAAATCAGCAGGAGAGCTAATAGGGAGGGGGCCAATAGAGCTAGCGCAGCTAATAGCTAAAACTAAAACTAATGCAGTTAACAGCTAATGGAGCTAATAGAGCTGATGCAGTTAACAGCTAATGGAGCTAATAGGTTACAGCTAATGGAGCTAACAGAGCTGAAAGCTAACAAAGCTAAACACACAGCAGGACTGAGAGTTTCAGAGAAACATGAAGTGAACTGTAGTTTAATGTCACAACACTAGAAGTTCGTAAGTAGAAGTACTTCAGCTTAGGTTAGATTTTCAAGACTACACCAGACACCAACATGTCGTCACCACTGTAACACCGAGTGATCAAACGTCTTCCCAGTGCATCGTGAGTGACAGCGACAGAGAATCTATTGAATGGCTTTTGTTTTGTATCACGATGCGGTTTGATATAATGAAAACCACGGAGGAACTGCAGGCGGTTCCTAGAAGAACTCCTTCACATGAAGTGGGGGATCAATCAGGGAGCCTCCAACACGTGGGTGGGCTTCAAGGGAACTGTTTTTCATCTGCGAATAAGAGACCCCGAGATATGGCTGGTGGCCAAAGACCCTCGGTTTTAAAAAGGAAGGTCGTCGTCAGGGAGCCACGAGATCTTTGCAAACACTCGCCGGTCCTGGTACATCACCGTGTTGTCGGAGAGGAAGGAGCAGGAATCCCAGCAGCATCCGCTAAAAATGAAGACGGAGGAGGGATGAGGGGCAGGGGGGGGGCGGACAACGCCGACCGGAAATTCAATGTGGCATCACATATGGGACACATAAGCTCTGTTCTTTAGAGTTTCTGTTTGTGTGTGTGTGTGTGTGAATTTCAAAGTAAGAGTCCCGGTGCGATCGAAGGTATGCAAAGCTGGCGACATGTGTAGCCATCATAAGGTCGGTGTCTATCTGTGTTTCATTTTCGGGGGGGTTGGTGGCAAAGAGGATGAGAGTGTGTGTTGATGTGTGTGTGTGTGTGTGTGTGTGTGTGTGTGGGAGGGGGCGGGGGGCTTGAGGGCGCCACAGGTTTGAGGCAGATGGGCTCTGTGTCAGCCATGACAGGCGGCCAGGCTTCCTCGACTTCCTCTGCACATTTTTTGGAGCCCAACACACACACACACACGCACACATTCACACTCACACAAACACACACACACTCTCACACACACACACCCCTCCCTCCACATCTCTCTGATCAGGTAAATCTGGGCACCCTGTGGAAAGTTCTGGGGGATGAATTTCGCCCGAGGCTGTGAGTTTTGTGACTCGGCCCCATCTGTCACAGATCTTCACCGGCCTCAGCTGCCAGGAGCGACTGCACCTCCTCCACCACCACCACCACCACCACCTCCTGCTCCTCCTCTTCCTCTTCTCTCAGAAACAGAGATACAGCGTGGAGACAGAAAAACAAAGTGGAGGCGCAGGGGGAGCTGCAGTAATTCATTAGGTAAAGATTACAGTCTGTTATTTGTCGAGCGGTATTTACCTGCGCCGCTCTGCTGCGGCACCGACAAGTGCACACGCTGACAAACAAACCAAGGTGGGAATAAAAGAAAATATCAGCTAATGACACATGAATCAATCCAACTGTAGCAGCTCGGCTTTCAGGAGCTTTTTGAGGTAAAATAATATTTGATTATTATCGTCAGAGGACCCGGAGCGTCACACAACAACACCTCGATGAGGAGCAGAAACTAAATCAACTAAACATTTCTAGCAGAGCCTGAATCATCAAAGTGTTTGGAGGAGGAAAACACACCTGTGCTGCGACTCCAACACGGAAAACTGTGGTTATATTTGCTGTCCTGTGGTAATGTACAGAGAGACGTCTGTGCTTCCTTCAGATCAGGCTGTAATTATTTAGTAATAAATGGAACACAGTCTGTTTTTTTTATCTTCATTTTAACAATTAGCAAGCTTTACAATACGTTTTTCTGAATTGAGAAGTGAAAATAAAATCACGTCAGCATGAAACGATTCACCAAAAAATTAAGAGATCTCATCGGATGTATTGAAAAGTTGCAAATTGAAGAAATTACTTCTTTTCAGATTTCATTAACAAAACAAAAATCTAGTCACAAGTAACATGAACACATCATCGCCCCCTTTTTCTTTTTTTCCTTTTACGGCAAAGTCATGTGAAGTTTCCACGAAACATTTCTGGAGCTTCACAGCAAAACAGCGTTGAAGTAGCTGGGGGCTTAAAGAAGAGTGTAAATAACGTCCTTTTGAATCAATTTGGGATCTCAGAGCCATTTTATGATTTTCTTTGGTTGTTTTTTTCATTTTAAAACAAATCTCCAGCTACCTCAGTTGTTAAGGAGGAAGAATGACTCCATTAATCCACTTAGAAACACTTCTCATATGTGCAGAACTTGCTTTAGAAACTGCACAATTTTAAGTTTTCACCAGTATCAAAGTAATCTTGTGACAGTTGTGTGTATATCCACGGGCACACTGCAAACAGGAACTTATAATAACTAATTCTGCAAAGTTTAATTGACGTTTTTTATTGTTTTATTGTCATTTATTACTTTTTAAAACAAGTCTCCAGCTACTTCAGTTGTTTAGCAGAATGCTGCAACGCTGAAACTTCAACTTTTCATTTTCTGGCCTAACTAATCCTTTAAGGTGCCTTAATCACACCTCACACTCACACTGTATCTTGAGGTTTAGCATTCGACATATACTTTGACTGGCATTACTCGGACGTCCACAGCTAACAAGCAACAGGCTAATATGTTTAGCATACTTTTGAGGCAACGAACACTCGTCACTGCTGGATTATACGATAAGACAAAAAGCTCCAAGGTGAGTTTCAGTCTGCCAAAGCTCTTCCATGTTTCATGTTGAGAAGAGGTCTGGGCTCTGCTCTGTGAAAACACACTTAACATAACCTCAAAAACACCACTGATGTTGCCAAACCGACGAAGAAAAAATAGACAATCTTGGCAGTTTAAACCCACAAAGAGCATCAATTCAACACGAGTGACCGCCGCTAAAGAGCCAACGTTAACACAAACATGACAACGTGAAGATAAGGGATTACACTGTAAACTTATCTGATGCATGAATGTGTGTGATGTCAGAGCCCTGCAGCAGCACGGCGAGGGTTAACGGCCCAGAGGAAATGCCTAATTCATCCTCTTTGGTTTGGTTCCTCTCGGAGCTATTTCCTGTTGGACGAGCCCTACAAAGCGCTGCCAGATCAACGAGCATGAATCATCTCAATAGAGACGGCGTTTTTTTTTTTTTTCTTCCTCTTCTTCTTCTTGTTCTTTTTACAGTTACACTTTGCTGATGTTTTTATCCAGAAAAAGATCAGACGTGCACAGCGGAGGAAGAGGCGAGAGAAAATTCCTCAGACGTCTGGATTTGCGAGGAGCCAGCGGTGAGGAGGTCGAAGGTCAGAGTCCTAGTGGTCGTAAAAATACATGTACGGGGTCGTTCTGAATGTTATAGATGATGTAATGAGACAGGAGAGGAAGACGTTTAGATTTTTAAGATAGATAAAGCTAGACTCATTTTTTACAGTGCAGCTCCTCTTAGCATTTTAGCATCTTTCAGCTCATTGTTTTCATTTTACGGGCCGCAACATGACTGTTTTGTTTTACTTTCATCAGCATCTTTTTCAGAAAATCCCACTGTACTCCACCTGCTCGGCATCAAACAGGAGCCAGACACAGTTAGCCACTAGCTAGCAAACATACTGGAGCGTTTAGCAGCTAAAAAGATTTCCTAAGATGGTGGAGACCAAAATGGAGCTAAAACAAGAGTGAATAACATCTTTTAAATCAATTTGGGATCTCTGGGCTTCGGGAGACTTTTGAGCTGTATGGAGCCATTTTATGTTTTTATTTTGGTTGTTTTTTCCGTTTTAAATCAAGTCTCCAGCTACTTTGGTTGTTTAGCCGAACGCTGCAGCGGCGATTTGCTCTGAAGCTTCGGAAATGTTTTGTGGATTACGAGACTTCAGGTTTAAATAAGTACAACAGTTTTTATGACATCAAGCTTCAGGTGGTGTTTTGTACCCTTTAATAAGATCAGTCTATAAGCAGTAAGAAGGACATTCAAAATGAGAAGAGGAGCATGTTTCTGTTTAATTATTAATAAGAAACTAACTTGAAGACATTTCAGAGAAATTAGAGGTAACAGTGCAGCTGGAAGTTCTGGACTTTTTATTTTGGTGCTTTATTTACTCTAGTTTTCCACATTTACTGCAAGCTGTCACTTCAACTTCCACTCAGCGTCTTAATGTTTGCTGGATTTGTGTTGCTCTCTCCTCCAAAATTTCTGCTGTTGAGAAAAAAAACCAAAAAAAAACCTTGCATCTCCGTGTCAACTTTTCAGGAACTAAGAGAAACTGACGGCGACACATTTTGCTCTACTTAAACTGGATTTGAGGAGGTTTCCCCGAGCCAGACAGTTGTGGACTTTTCTCATCTCTGCAGAGCGTCGTGTTGCCTTCAAAACCCAGGACACTGCATTTAAAAATCACCAGAATATGGAGCTATGAGGTTTTTTTTTCTTCACAGGATGGCAAAAAAACAACGGTGGATCTCTGAATTTTTTTTTTTTTTCTTATTTGGAAGAAAACTCTGCAAACGTTCCTTGGAGTGGATGGGATGAGGAGATAACGAAACAGACGGGAGGTTTTTACAAGCGACCGAAATCTGCTAACAGGAGCCAAGCAAAAGCAGAAAACTACAGCAGAGGCCAGGAGAGAAGAAGAAAACATGGGCCTCTTTCAAATCATAAAAAAATCAGACAATTAAAAAAATAATTGGAGAGAGGCGATGGAGTGAAAGTGCCTTTTTTCCCCCCCTTCTTTTCTAACAAACTAACTAATGAAGAAAGTCTGGGGGTTGTTGAGGACAAATCTCGCTAAGAATAATAAAAAAAAGTGCACCTTATGAAACATATGGACACTTGGCACATTTTTTGGCACCCGCTTAATAGTTCCACTCCCGACGTCAGATTCTGTGGTTTTGAAGCGTTGCCGCTGCATATGGAAGTGTTAAAGTTTTTGTCACCTTTAATTGACATCACATTGCGTCGATTGAACTCTGAAAAAGTCGTGGTAAACACTTTCCCCCGCCGGTACGGCTCGACCCGTGTGGGGAGAAGGCAGCCTTGCCTTGCCTGACTGTCGCTGCCTGCTTTCGGGTTCGGGCCCGACACTTCTCACATCCAGGAAAGGATTTTTTTTCCTTTGTCTTCTTGTTCCTCTGTGAAGAGAAGTAGCTCGCGGTGATGCGGGGAGTTTATGTGGAAAGAAAGGAGAAGCTAAGTGCACTGAAACGGCATAAGACATCAAAATTAGGACTCGTGTGTGCTGCGTGAAGTGGAATAAGTTATCAAAAAGTGCTCAAATTAGGTAGGTTGACTCTCCCTTCTGGGCGAGAGACGCAGATCTTTGTAAAACTGAAGATGTGGGATGTAAAAAAAAAAACTCTGGTTAGCAGCCGGCTCTCCCTTGGACATTGGTTTTTAAAACGGAGGGGTGTGGGCGGAGTGACGAGACACATGATTGATTAATGACTTACTTTTCCACTTAAAGGCCACAGCTACTTTTTTTTTTCTTCTTCTTTGCTCGGCTCCAAGTCGCGTTCATTTAACTTTAATTTATGAGGGAACGCTAAGGTAAGGCTGGATCGGCGCTCGTCAGCTCACTCAGGAGACAAGGTTGGTGTCAGGAGAGCCTCGGTTGTCTTGGTAGAGGAAATATAGCGTGTGTGTGTGTTAGTGTGTGTTAGTGTGTGTGTGCAAAAGCCTTCAGACTGCGCGTTTGAGGCTGCGTCATAAATAATGCACTCCATCTAAAAAGGGAAGGCTCTCCAATTAATGCACAAATGGAAAAAGCTGTGAAAAAAGACAACTTTTGCACACAGCAAAAATTCTCTTTTTTGTCCCTTCTCGCCCCCCGTTGTGCAAAAGTACTCTGCATCACCTCAAGAAAGTCCAAGAAAGAAAGCAAGAAATCTGTTTAGTTTGGAGCCTTTTAAGCGCCAGCGTGCTAAATCCTGCTCCGTTACGTGTTTTAAATTCAGTTTTGTTCGAGTCTAGTGTTGATTTCTTTTTTTTTTTTTTAAAGTTTGGGACCAGACTACCTAAAGGAAAGTCTTATTATTTTTTAAAGAAAGACGTTTTTCTGCTCCTCACTTCGATCACGTTCTGCTCTTGCACATTGCCATATGTTGTTTTTCTGCCAGTTTTTACATTTCGTGACGCTGCTCTCTGCACCCCGAGACGCTTGAAATGAGATTTTTCCAAATGTCAGAGGAACTACTCGGTTAATTAAAAGGTTAAAGACATCAAAAAGCAAAATCTGATTTTTTTTTTTGGTTTCTATTCTCATACATCCGAAGGCGGACGTATCATCATTATGCTCTTTTTTTTTCTTGTTTTCATGCTTTTATAAAATGTGTTTACTATCGTCTTGTGTTTGAGATGAGACTCTGGGCACGGAGAGGATATAGAAAGCATTTTCAAGAACTTAAAACAGGCTAAATGAGACACATTTGCTGCTTTAAGAAGTCATATTTGATTAATTTGATGCAGAAAGAGTCGAACATGAGATGAAACACGGCGTTCCCTCTCAGCACGGCTGTTATTAGGACCCGTTCCAACAACCTGACAGTTATTTAGGTATGCATGACTTACTTTTCCCCTTCATAAAATTCACATTGGCTTATTTGCATGTAGTACCTGAACATATGTTACTGAACTTCCTCCTCGCTGCTAAAAGCCCGCAGCTCCGCTCAGGTGTGTGTATCTAACTCAGCTGCAGGGAACAAAATACAAATGCATATTTTATGGAACAAAAACCTCAAAGCCAAACCTAGATATTAGTCACTTTAGTAATTAAAAATGTATATTGCTCTGTGCCGTCTCACACTGTGCATTATTAAAGACAGGATTTTTTTTTTCTCTCTCTCTTCTCAAACTTACATCGGCTCAAAAGGATTTTTAATGCGAAACACTCCCTCGGAGTGGCTGTGTGCACTTCACTGCACTCCTCTGGGTGAATTAGCAGACTTGTAGCAGATGAGGAAAAACACGGTGCGTTTGTGTTGGCAGGAGTTTCCTGCACAGGTGCCTCAGACGCGGTGTGTTGTAATTACAGCAGATCGCATTTGTTGGAGGGGAAACACACGGGGAGTAAATGATAAAACTACCTGCGCTAAAGACAAACAGCATCGTAACAGGTTTCTCATGAAAGGATTATGTCGGGGAAAATGAGCCGAATCCGCTTCAGTCAAGTAGGATTTGTCCCGTTATCATAACTCGACGATAAACGACAGGACAGAAGGACAAACTGTATCATTTTGATACAGAAAATGAGGAAGAAACCGTCTTCTGACGATTTGAAATGTCTGTTTTATATTTAACCGGGCGTAGTGCTTTCATTTACGTGACAGTCGACCATCTGCACCGTAAAGAAACTGCAGTAAAAGTGTCTGTAAGTAAATGTGATGGGGTGGAAATGACAAAGCAAATTATTTGTTATGGAAATGCAGAAATGTTAACAAGTCTGGACTCAAAGTAAAAGCCTCGAGTGAAACCGCGGATTAATTTTGTTAAACTATTTTTGCAACAATCCCTCGAATGTGATTAAGTTTTTCATCTTCCAACAGATTTATCAATCAGGCTCTACTGTCAGTTCAAATATTTCTTTAAGGGTCATTTAGGTAAAATCAGTAATAGTGGGAAGAAGCGAGTGGTAAGAAATACTTGAAAAATGACTTCAAATAGATGTAATAAACTTATAGAGCGATACATGGAAAACATTAAGAAATAACAAATCATGAATTAAACACAAAACAGAAGAAAGATGAAAAAATACATTTTAACTTTTTTTTTGCGGCAGCAATGTGCTTCCATACACACATCGAGGTAAATGAGAAAACGTGTTCTTGTCTTTTAAGGAAATCCACTAGAAAACTTTTATAAAGTCAAAATTATAAAATGAGTAAATCTCCAGTAGTCTCCAAGTAAGTCTGATTTTGACTTTCTTAAAATGTATAAAACATTAAATAAACTACATAGAACAAGAACAAGACACAGAAAGCAACGTAGAAATAAAATTATTATTCCTGGCTTTGTCATTTCCTTTTCTTGGCGGTGATGGGCTTCCATACAATACTGAGAGATAAATGAGAAAACATATTCTTGTCATGTAGGTGAAACTAAACAACCCGAAGACGTCAGGTTAAAACTACGATGAGGAAGTCTAAAAAAAATCATATTTTGACTTAAAACGTAAAACAAATAAATAAAACGTACACAGAACAATACACACACAAATAATAACAGGACACATAATAAGCTAACATAGAAAAACACACACAATAAAATGATTTCTTAATTTCCAACCTTTGTTTTTTGGCAATAACGGGCTTCCGTACCTTAGAAACATATTTGAGAAAACATGCATTTTTGCACATTAAGTGAACCAGTCCACCTGAAGACAGTTTCTACCTCTGAAGGTAACTCACAGGTGGACGGTTAAGACTTTTAAACTGTTAAAACATCAGAAGCAGCTGTTAAATCGTCCCTTACACGACTCAAACTTACAGAAACTGAACTCAGGCTAACAGTCGCATCGCCCCGCTGTCAGCTGAGGTTAATATATCACCGCGCGTTTAACACCACAATTAAACCGCTGCCACATAAAATCTAATTATTTCAGACTGCTTTGGCTGCCTACACATCTTTACAGCGAATATTCAAATTAAAGTATAGAATTACAAGCTGCTAATTCCTTCAAAAGACGACCAATTATGAATCAAAGTGAGCCGAGCAGCACAGATGCTGGCAGTGATTCCACTCGCTTAACAAAAGGGGAGGCGATAACACTCACGTGCACGCACACACGCATTACAGTCACACACGCGGCAAAAAAACACCTACAGGATTGAATGATATACATGTAGCGGGGAGTGCATGCACGTGCGTGGAGACACACACACACACACACAGCAGTTAGTTTTGCAGCAGAGCTTTCATAGCGTCACATATTAGTCACGAGGCGTCTTCCACATAAAGTTTACACTGCCTAATCTATTACCCTCTAAATGGGATTTTAATTGAATTGGCGTCAAAACGACAAACAATGACGCCTCTGTTGCAATTAATAAAATCACAGTGCAGAATCTATGAGGCTTGATATGAACCTCCATTCAAATCAAGTTCATTAATGTAAATGCAAGCCATTCAGAGAGGCTCCCAATTTTTCAATCGCACCCCGAGCAACCCCCTCCACCACCTCCTCCTCCTCCTCCTCCTCCTCGACGGGTTGATTTTTGAAAAGGAGGCCCGACGACAGACAGCGAGGGGACATCAGATGTGTCGGTTTTGTTCTGACGAAGATGAAAAAAAGAGGACGGTGACACCTTTTGGGAAACGTTTGCCGAGATAATCGAGAAAAAAGGAGAGAAATTTACCCCAAATCTGAATTATCCTCCTCACAAAATACTTTTCTACAACTCCACGTGAAAAGCCGTCGTCTCTATCAGCATTAAAAAAAAAAAATCATATCATTACTCTTTCTACAAAGCGGCTACACCGTTTTTGTTTCTTTAAATGGGAGCCCTTCTGCTACCAGTGGCTGAGTAAATACAATGAGGTGATTAAAAAGGGGGGAATGCTTTAAGCGCGGCGCTAATTAAATGGGTATGCTAATGCTGTCATACTTAGCAGATGGAAGAAGAATTACTTAAGTGTAATGCACATGTTATGGTATTTTTCGACATGACATGGAGGCCCCTCGTGGGATCGCTCGCTGCCGTCACGTCGTGTTTCACAACCACTCGAAACACACACACACACGCACACACACACCTTCAGTGACACTATCCAGCCTGCAAACTTGTGGGTGTGTGACTGTGACCACACACACACACACACACAGTTCAGATTTACATCAAATGTGTCACCCGAGTTATTTTGGTGAGAGGAGCTCACTGTGCGTCGCTGAGGAGAAAAGATCTTTAACGTGAAAGTGAAAAAAAACAAAAGCTGTAGGAGACAAAAAGACGTCTTTTCGTCCTCGTCGTGTCCTTCTCTGGCATATTTCGTCACAGATTGGAGATTTAGTTGGACAAACATTTCTTTAAACCGGAGCTGTCAGTAATCTGATCGGCTGAAACTCAGAAAAATAATCAACCAGCAGAAATGGCTACATGCTTTATTAACCGAACATACAGTGTTAAAGGAAAAGAGCAACATGTTTAAACTGCGATGGACTCCGGAAAATAATGATGGCCTTATATTTCATTTGTAATTTGAAGTTAAAGGTGCCCTGTGGAGTTTGTCTCCATTAGTAGTGCTATTGAGCTGTGTTTGGTTTATTAAGACACAGTTGCCGGATGGATGACCTATGAACGCATTCTGCATTTCCTTGTGATAAAATTCAAATAGACAAAACAAGACGAAAATAAAATAGGACCCAACATTTACGACAGAAACACTGTAAAGTTACCCTCCCTTCAGCTCAGAGCCAAATAAAACGACTGCAAACTAAAGCAGCAGAAAATAATGAAAATCAAAGGATGGGAAATTGTAATCAACTACGAGAAGAGCGTGCATTAAGAGCTATTTATTGACGAGTGGGACGTCGATGGCTGGAAGAAGAACGCAAACGTGGATGTAAACAAGTTAGCGGTAAGGAAACACACTCAGCACGTGTTTGACTTCAAGAAAACACAGAAAAGTGTTTTGGTAAGTTTTATTTAGCTAAAAGAAAACTCAAAACAACAGGAAGCAGCGTATCACAGGCGTAAATGCTGACTGCAGCTGCCGTTAGCGAAATAGCTCAGTTAGCCGTGCATCTAGTGGTCCAGCTACAGGAATGTTGGACTGTAATAAGCTGGGAATAGCTAGTTAGCATGCTAACTTTGGTAGCTATCACTCTATCGATGATTTTAAATCATTGTGAATGTTTTCAAGTAAAAAAAGAAATCTTACATATTGTACCTTTGCTCTCACCGTCAGCCTGGTGTGACACTGCTCACCTCGTAGGAAGGACGGCTATGCTAAGTATCTATAGCTGCATTTTAGTTTGGCATCACAGTGCATTGTGTGATAATATTTGTATATCAGGATGTATCATTAAATTACAACTCTTTCCTTTGTTGTTGGAAAAAGCTCAAAGATGTGCAATGATGAGAGTGTCCAACAAAAACTAAAGTAGTTCACATGAAGCAATAAAAAAAGATGAATAATAATGAAATAAACAAGAAGATCAGAGAATATGGGGCCATCAGAAACACTTATAAACACAACAAATATTCATGGAAGACAGAGAGCAAAGTCTACACCTGCACATTGCACACACATTTGTCCACACCTTGTACACGGTGCACATTTGAAGCGACCGCCTGAAACATTTCAACAACAGCTCCTAAAACAGGCCGATGATAACTCCAGTGAAGAATCCTGGCGACAGATCAGCGATCACGTTATTAAAAACAGGTGTCAGTGTTTGCTCGTGATGAGCCGTCTCTCCATTACTACACACACAAACACATAACATGTCTAAAGTAATGGAGAACAAAGCTACCAGACTGGAAAAAGAAAAAGAAGAAAAAGTTTAAAACCTCCCAAATGGTCGGGGAGAGCCGGGGGCCCATCAGTCCACTTTCAGTCTAAATTCAAAACGCCTTCATTATCGCCATTTTTCCGCCCAGAGACCAGTCCAGTCAGCCCACCACCCTCACTGCTCATCTACCATATCTGCATGTTTCCCTAATTATGGTCTGTGTTTATTCCCTGGAAGACCAACTTCCAACAGAGATGGCAGGTTGTGTAATCAAAAGTCTCACTCTCGAGGCTCCCAAAATGTACCCGCCTGTAAATAAAAATTGAATATTTTGGAACTTCATCTGGGGAGACACCATTAGCGTCAAAGTGCTCTGACACATTTGTTTATTCCTGGAGCTTCTGAGCGTGTTGTTACCGTCAGATGTAAACCGCAGAGATCTGCAAATAGGTATGAAGTAAAAAAAAAAAAAAAAAAATGTACTACTTTATTCATTCGTGTTGGTGCCATCATTAGGAAACATGGAGGGAAGAAAGACGGTCGATCGAGACGGCTTCAAAGCAAGAACAAGGACATTTTCATTCAGCGACAACCACACGAGAGCGTTAACAACACTTCTGTAATCATATTTAACACAGGAAACAAGACTGTTACTATTTAATTATAAGAATGCACAGTAGTGAAGGCTCCTGCATCCCTGATTCAGTGTCACATCAGATACCAGGTGCTCTTTTTCATGCAGCTTTCATTGTGTTTCCATCTACATGTTTTTTAATGTACCATATTTTTTTTATTTCTATGCACACAGAAGCTAAACAATAAATACTTTCTATTGTCTCTATTTACCGTAGCCCACTGATGATAGTTTATGCAAAATTAAGGCATTTTAGAAAGATTGGGTATATTTAAGAGTGAGAAAAGACAACAATAAAGGTGAATGTCTAAAAACATAAATAAATAAAAAGTACCATGCTGTGCTTCCAGTGACGGTCACACACACATATTGCAAAGTCAACTTTCACCTCCTGTACGTTAGCGAAACTCACGAAAAGACAACAAACATTTGTGTCCGGTGGTGAAGCAAATTCACATCTTTGCTTCACATAGAGTGCAACCTCAGTAAAGTTCAGTGTGCCTCACGTCCTGCACAACCCTCGCATTCAGCGCGGGACGCCAATTTTCATTCACTTAACCTTCATATTGGGTCAAATACACCTCCCAAAAAATAATCCCCTGGGAACATTCGAGCTTATCTCTTGTTCCTATATTGTGATAAAGCCAGAAAACACAGGACTCTGGAGACATTGGACCCTTGGAGAACACATTTGGAGAAATGGGGAACACAGGATTGGACCCAGTACAATAAATGTGTCCTAAGAATCAAAGTACTCTCTCCGTCGCACCTTAAAAACCTATTTTTCTCCTGTGATGATTATAATGACAACACCACATGATCAGACACAAAGACCCGAGAGCCCTAAAGAGTCGGTTCAACCATCAGATTTCAATGATTAAGTTTCCTTAAATCAACATCAGGTGTTCATTAAATTAAGTGCACATTGTTGCTGAACTTGCTTCTGCAACAGTTGCACGTTAATTAGTGAGCAGAGAAGCAAAAGATCCACCCTGAGACATGCTGACACTCATCAGCACAGCTATTTTTGTATGTTTTAAGCTCTATTTAATGAGTTATTCTTCTTCCCACAGATAACTGGTCAAATATAGACAATATGAACATTTCACTTGCGACTGTCTCCGAGGAAAAATTGGCTCAACCGAAACACTTTGCCATCAAATTGAACATCACAGACTGATGAGATCAAACGGCGGATGACAATCTGAGGGTGGATCTTTTCTTTAAACTGTCAAACTCTGGGTGTGCACTTTGTCACGGCGTTCTCTCCCACACGAAGAGAGGAATAAAAGGAAACAACATGAATCAGAGACGGGGAGCCTCCAGCGCTGTGTGTGTGTGTTTTTTTATTTTTTGTTATTATTCTCACATTGCAAGTACAACCTGGAACGAACAGAGGCTTAACACGGCCGGATCAGCAGCCTGCCTCTGCGTCTGGGATCAAACGAGCACACAAGGTGAGGGAACTCCAGTCAGTCTGGATTTCCCCTGAAGAATAGCCTGAGGCAAAAAAAAAAAAAAAAAAAGGAAGAAAAAAGCCTCACAAATCGAGGGGGCGATAGAAGACTGCAAGGCACATTAAAAAAATGTCACGTTTTTAAACCATTTGGTAGGGGAAGTTAACCAAATATGAGTGCGGCGTAATGTTCCTTTAAGCTGTCATTTAAACTCATACCTATCATCAGTCGTGGCCTTAGCGTGCGCGGGGGTACTGATGATCCAACAAGGAGCGCACAGTTGATTAACTGCGCCCCATCCAAGCGTTGCTTTCTCTATTTCTGTCAGGCCTAATGGCATTAGATCAGTAATTATAAGATTATTCACAGTTCACGCGGGCCTCACTGTTAACTTTTGAGATATGAGACCATTATCTTCTTCTAATCTCTTTTTCTCTGAATTACAGCGCAGATTCATATCGCCCGTTTTGACGGCTCGTATGTCGCGCCCGTCCTCAAACTGGCACACTGCGTCTTTGTTCAGGTTCCCTTTCACAGCTTTTTGATCACAGACAACTTTCTCTTTTCTGGAGCAGCTTTGAACAAAAAAAAAAAAAAAAAAAAAGTGCCAAAGGGAGTTTGTACCTACAGACACAGTGAGCGTGTTTGATCACACATTCATGGTGCTCACTGTTAACTGTCCTGTGTCGGCACCAAAGTGATGGTGGCACAACTTTCAAGTTCCTCCTCTCATGTGCTGCAAAGGTTTGGATTTGTTCACTCGACTGAACTGGAACGACGGGTAGACACATGAATAATACTGTACGTACTGTAACGGTGGATCGGAAAGGTTTATAATCCTCGAGGGAGTCGTGAAGCCGTCTCAAAACCAGCAGGAGTAACACTCTCCTCTCCTTCTATTATTGCTGCTCAGAGGCCTTTAAGCAAAGCGCAGAACCTTCGCCTGCTCCGTGGCGTCAGTTAAAGCTTCCTAATAGGGATTTTCTGTCCTAACATGCAGCTCACATATGACTTTTCTGCAGTGCGAATGAGAGAAGTCAGATTTCGGATCCTATTATCAAGTCTGCTTCTACAATAGAGCGTGCATGTCTGTCACGAAACCTGACAGGCCGAGCCAGATTCACATCAAAATGTAGCAATGATGTCTGGGTTCGGGTTGGTCACGTCAAATATATAAAATAAAGGACAATGCATATATTTTTTAACTTCATATTTATGCCTTTTCATGTTTATCTTCACTGTCTGTAATCAGGGTAAACAGGCAAGCTGTGGTTCACTGCTAACAGGTGTTGGTGTCATGGTAAGGTATGTAAGGGAAGGCTGAGTTTTTGAGTCTTGGTTGGACAAAAGAAGCAACTGAGGTCTTTTTTCACAATTTTTGGACATTAATTGTGAAAATAATGGCCAGTTGCAGCACCGGTTATAAACACAAAAGATGATATTAGACAGAATAAGATGGAGATATTCCTGCAGCAGATGGAGGTATACATACAAGGTTCTGGAAAAACATCACAGATCACTGAGTGAGGCTAGACTGTGAACTACGAGCGTTGCCTTTCTAAATACATGTATGGTTTGGAGTCGGTGTGAAGACATTAGTCATTTTTCTGCAGCGTAAAAACATATGTGGACTTCTTCCACCACGCAGCCGAGCCCAAGGTCAATATGGAGGACAAAGAGGCAGCTGAAGTCAGGACTTTGCTAATGTTTGCAGAGACGGATCATTTAAACTGAACGGCATGAGAGAAAGAAAGTTCAAAAATGGAGGTGATGACAAACCTTTGGAAAAAAACAAAGGTTTTAAGAAAAGCCTTTCATCCACCTCCAGCCTGGTTTCCACCAATGAGAAGCCTCGCTCACGTATTAGAGGTCACTTCCTCTAAGCCAAGCCGCCGCCGCTCAGCCCTCTGCCTCTCATCCATCGACTCATCAGAGGAGAGGCAGACTTCTCAGCCTCCCCTGTAATTAAACACCGAAGAGGAGCAGTCGCAGCGGGGAGCGGCGGCTTGTCGCTCCCTGGGGTGAAGCAGAGCCACCACCAAGGATGAGGAGGAGGAGAAGATGAAGGAGGAAGCTGCAGCTGAAGGTAGCCTGAAGGTTACAGGAAATGCACAAGGCTTGAAGGCTGAGGTTGTCGGTTCAGGTCTACATATTATCTGACCCCTACCTGTGCCAAGAATGGTTGAGCAAGACACTCAACCTCCTCTTAACGAGCTTCAGGTAGCGCAGTGTAGCTCCAGTTTCTACAGAGTTTACTGTATGTGATAGTTTGTTATGGTAAAAACAGGTGGCAGCTATCGATGGCATTGCACACAATTCCTGACACCTTCATTAACTTTGTTGACATCAAATGTAATCTGAAAAGGGTGAAAATATTTCTTGTTGGGCAAAAATGGTGCATGTTTATGTGTATAACTTTCTTCGGGTTGGTAACAATGTTTTTTGACTTCATACAGCTTGTTTTAAAAGGTTGAACGAGCATGAGAGGTTGTAGCATTTTATAACTCAATGTTTTTTTTGCATTTCTTGAAACAAGTCACAATCATCTTGGGCGGAGCCAAACCCAAGACGCAGCGACGGTGGGCAGGTGAGCCCTGCTATTAAAATGGCTAAGGGCCCTGCAAAAGAAAAGGTAACAGCTGCTAGCTTGTTAAGGCTTGTCACGTTAGCGACCAGGTCAGGGTCAAGGTTCGTTAGGGACTATGTTGGGGTTAGAGTTGGTTAGCGACAAGGTTAGGTTTAGAGTAACTTTCCACATTCAGCGTGTAGATTGCTAGCTCAGATGCTGAAAAATTGAGATTTTGAAAACAGTAAAATGCAGATAGTGGACGGAAAGGCTATCACCTGACAAATCCAAACACTCAACAACGTCTAAAGATCAGAAAATGTCTGAATAAATCACTCTGACTTCAGCTAATAGCATTGATTCTACAATTCTGTCACACCTGTCTGGATAAGCTATGGTTCAGATTTTTGTTGGGTTAAAATAAAGGTAAAGGTAAAGAAAGTTTACATTTGCCATGAACTCAATGTTCTTGGCAGGAATCTCACCCTAACCCTCGCATTCGTCTTCTGCGCCGCTCATATTGGTGCCCCGTCAGTTACCCCTCCAGCGTGGCCTCATCAGTGGACATCAAGCAATAAAACGGGCTCAGCAACCATAAGAGGATACGAGTATTAGAATAAATATGTCCAGAACGCTCTCTGCGGACCTCTGCGAGCGAACGCGTCTCATCTGTATACTGATACAGAGCAATTAAGCAAATTACATTAACAAAGGGCTGGAGGGCCGTTTTGCTAATGGTGTATCGCACAACCTCTGGGCAGACACGGGACTGATTCACATGTAATTTATGGCGCCGCGTCACGGCCTGTACTATAACAGGATCAGTGTGTTTAACGGCGTTATGAGGAGATAGATAGATATATAGATGGATGGATCGACAGACGTCCTCAGGGAGAGTCGATGGCACCCGCAGTATAATGAAAGCATGAAGTAAACACCAGCTTGGCCTTGTAAGGCTGCTCTACCTTGAAGTGAAGTGTTTTTACAACCCAAACGGCAGCAGCCGACTCTCTGTGAGGTTAAACGCCCTCTGAGAGGAATCAGCGAGGCCCTTGTGAGGTAAAAGACGAGTGAAGGTAAATCTTTAACAGCTCAATCAGCTCCGAACACATGCGGGATGACAGCGCTGGTTTGTCTAAGGGGCTCGGCTTAATTAGCCTGTGCTTTATTGTTAATGAACTTCATGCAGTTGTTTGCTTGTATAATCAAGGCGAAGAAGCAGAACTGCTAGCTAAGGTGCCAAAAATAAGCTGACAAAAGCACCAGGGCCCTCCTCGATTACCCCGCCGCCCCCTCCTCCTCGCCCGCTCTCAAATGGAAAAGCCAACTGCCTGCTTCATAAAACTCGCTTAGCAAGACACTGAGACAAAATGGACTGTAAAGTTCGTTAGATGGAAATATTAAAAAAGAATTAAGCTAATGGAGATAAAATTAAAAGAAATGAGGCAACAAACACTCCGCACCAAAAATGGCATCGCCATGACAGCTAGGATTTCTAATGACGGACTGCATTTGGGGAGGAAAAAAAATTAAATGGCATCCCGTGCTTAAATTTCTTTGAGGAGTAATGATCCGAGAACGATGCTCACTCCTGGCGCTCGTCGGGAGGAGGGGGGAGGAAAAGGAATCTGGAAATAACAAAGGAGCGTGTCCTGCAGCGAGGTTTAGGTGTAATACTACACTGTGATGAAGGAGTCCTTTCTCCGTGACTAGAGGAGCGGTCGCACCGGCTGAGAGCCGTCAGCTCACCTGCAGAGCGGAGGCAGGCCGGCCCGCGTTTATGAATATCGGCGATGAATGCAGGAGATAAAAAACCTCGTGATAAAGACGCGTATCAGATGAGCTGTGAGTGGTTCTCAACATGGGGTCCGAGGTCCCCCACGAGGCCTTGAGAGGCTCTCCTGAGGTTCCTGAACAACATGAGGAAGAGTTTAGTCATTCTGGAAATTATCCCAGCTGGTGACTGAATGAAAACAGCCATTATTGTCTTAAATTCCACTATAATCTGTTTTATAAATGTCATCATAACTCCCACTAATATCAGCCTGTGAAGAGGCAGACCGCCTCAGTGAAAGTCTTCTAGTGATTGATGATTGATTAAAGTTTCTATAACGTAGACAGATATAAAGGCCAGGTCAGAGTTGGTCAGTTCTGTCTCAGTCGAGCCAAATGCAAGCAAATGGCACGCTACAAAAACTGATCTTTGAGTTTAATGTAAGAAAATGGACCGGTTCGGTTCCTCTGGTTCCTCTCTGCAGCTCACAGGCCAGTGACAGACTTCACCTTCCACCGTCTCTGCATGAAAACAAGCAGATAACACGGAGAACGTCCTGCAGATTGAAGTAGGCGTCCTTCCCTGCGACGTTAATAAGTCACATCTCTACATTAAGCTCATTACACATTTGCAGATCGGCCCGTTAAAGACGACTTCACGCTCGCAGAACAAACGCAGAGCATGAATAATGCTGCTCTGTGAAGGCAGGCAAAGTTTTTGGGTGTAGAAGTTGTTACGCGCACTTACAGAAGAGAGCCTCTAGCATTCAGGGGACAGTCAGGAAACAGAGAGGAGAACAGAAGAAAAACGAGGGATTTCTGCCGCTTTCTTCCCTCCGCAACTTCTTCCAACTTCGTGCGAGTCGCCTCCACCGTCTCCTCGCACGCATTTGCATACGAGGAAACAGAGGAGCTTCCCAGGGAGGCCGTCCTTCTGCCGTCACAGCGCTACTTTCCCAGTCTCTATTAAAACAGGCCAAATTTATTACCAAAGTTTCTGAAACAGGATTTCTGCAGTACAGCAGAGGATTAGGCCACTCCTGCTTTAGGATCAAATTGCAATAATTAGGTAGAACATGAAGCCAAAATACGTGAAACACGTTGGAACTTGACGCGCGCACAGACGCGCGGCAGACACACACTCACACATGCACACACAAATCAAGAAAAATATTCCATTTCAGGCAGATTCTCGCAATGAGCGAAATCCCGGATACTGCGAGGCCTTTTCAGCGTCGCCAGTTAATCTCCTCAAGGAGAAATGCAAGATGACAATGGCAAAGCACCTCCAATAATTGGTTCCAACAGGCTTACCGTATTAAAACCTGAAATGAGTTCTTCCCCTTTTAAGTATGATCCATTATTTCAATCCGGGGGAGAAAATTCTGTCTTTGAGAATATTAATAACTCCCAACCACGCACTAACATGAAGAAAAAACAGCCCCCTCCTCCTCACCCCTCCCCTCCTAAAAGCTGTGTACCTGGCACCGCGGCAAAGGTCCCACCAAGGACGGGCACTTGAAAGCCTCGGTCCTCCCTCTTTTTTTTCCCAGTTTTTTTTTCTCCGCTCAGGCTTCAGAGCCATCTTGAAGAAGACCTTGAGGCCCCCTTTGTCGTCTTCCCTTGAAACAAAACAAATAGAATTCAGGTCTTTTGATTGGCTTTAGCGAGCAGATCTCGCCAACGTCTGCCTCCCGTCATGTGAGCCAGAAGTTGTGACTTCAGAGGAGAGCCCCGACGCTCCTATCTCTGCATTGAAATGAGACCGCCAGGTCTTGAGAGGATGTCTGCTAACTTTCTTCCCACATCCAACCTTGTTACAAAATACAGAGAGTGTTAAAAACTTAATGCCGTCGCCGCTTTTACTTTGTGGCGGCAGGAGTGTCGGTGGGCTTATTATACCGTCCTAGAAAATACACCTTTTCTGCAGGATTGTTGTCATTCCCCCGCTGACTGGAGGGATATTTGAATATTTTTGATTACGTCGTGCATAGAACATACCGCAATCCCCTTTACCTTCCCGAGGGAAATTTGAGCTCGCAAGACCAGGACGGAAACGGCAGATGACACGTTTCTCTCCCCGTTTTTTTTTTCTTTCCTTTTCCTGTGCATGAATTTACGACCGCCCTTTTCTTTTTTGCACCTCTGCAGGAGCAAACAAGAAGTCACCCCTGTGCTCACATCCGAAACAGTGAAGCTATGAATAAAAGCCGATGAAAAGAAGAAGAGAAAACATTAATAAAAACATCAAGCGCAGGCATTTGTTGTTTGACTGCTGTGTACATCTTTACACAAGCTTGCATCATTATGGTTTGTTTAGTCTGCAGATCAAGCCAAAAATTGTTCAGATCACCAGGCGTCTGAAAAGCTTTTAAGCACTTTATTCGGATAAGCCCTCTTTGATATAAGATCCATGCATGAGCGAAGGAAAACCGCCGAGATAAACACAACAACTGACATCTGCTAACCAACTTTTTTTCTCCTCCTTTTTGAGGCAATGTTGCCAGCAGAAAAATCGTCTGGTTTTGTTTGTGCTGGGGGAACCAGGAGCGCCGGTACCGACGACGGTGGCGCACACCGTTTGTTTTACGTTCTCTGACAGGCAGATTGCTGCGTTCTAGCATTTGATCTGATCTCGTGTAATGTAGAGCATCTATAGGGGGCGGGAATGACAGGGAAGCTAATTATTGGCTGCAGAGTGAAGCTGCATTTGGCAGCAGCAGAAGAAGAAAGTGGACTTTAAAGCCTCTAATGATGGTATTTGATATGTACTGATGTCTTATTGGTACACGTGTCATTAACAGGGCTTTAATGGAGACAGAATATTTATGTGGTACATTTTTATATATTTAATGGTTTAGTTAGTAACCAGCTCTTTGGACTAATACTATTAGACAAGATGTATTCAGTTTATGGCCTTTAACTGACAAGATTTTCACTTTAAAGCATTTTACTTATTGTTTATCTTGACTCCTTTACTAGGAAAAGTTTCAGAGTTTCAGTGTTTTTTATACTTGACCTCTCTGACCTTTGACTTCCTGAGAAGCAGAGTCAGTTACAAGGCCTTGATTTTCCCCTCGATGTTGTTTTTGGACAAATGTGTTAATATTCAGCGGGAGAAAATGAATAATTGAACGTTGTTTCGTGGGTTTCACGTTCCAGGATCCCGTAGGTTGAGGCATCGCCACTGAATTCATCTTCAGTTGTCATCCCATCACCGAAAATCACAAGCAAGTTTTAAGAAATTGACCAGTTTTCTCACATTTGGCAGCGCTGGAGGTGTTGACGCTTCTAATAATATCACTGTCAGCCGATCAGTGCAGGTCCTTCTCAGAGCATGTAAAGCAATGGAGGATGAATTATTAGTATTAAAGGGACAGTTCACAGCAAAGTAAGTGAACATGTTCTCTCTCACATGTTCCAGTATTTATCCATCTCGACTTGTTTTGCATGAAAAAGCATTTTTTAGGAACTATTGTCTTCATACAGCACTTTATTCATGGACGGGAGAATAGCTTCCTAAGCTAGCTAAGCTAAACTCCATGTTTATGCGTTTACATCAGCACAAGTCAGATGAGATGCACGTTTCCTTCTGCGTGACGTTCAGGAGAAAGAAAATAGTCCCTACATGAAATCGCTCACGACAAGGTCTGTAGATTATCTTGAGTAACCAGGTCACGACTTCTGGAAAGAGAGAGTGCACATCTCAATGGCCAACATCTCCAAAATTTGGCAGCTCACACCGATGAATAAAAATCTCTACAGGCAAGAGAAAAACATGTATTATCTGATTAGCAGGTGAACTGTGCTAGGTGTATTTATAAACCGTGGCAGTATAGAAAAAGACTAAATGTCCCCTTTTAAAGCACAAGCGTATCTCCCATCAGCTCTCCGCAGCTTTATGGCAGCAGCCTGCTGGTTAACACACCGCTGAATGTAAACAGGTCATTTTCAACCCGGCTCATATAGAAAAACAGCAGGACCTCCCTTCCTGCTCCAGCGAGTTGCAGGTCTGAGATTTTATCCAACTGGCAGCCGACGATGTGCTTATCATTACACCAGGCGGGCGAAAATGAAACACTCAGAAACACAAGTGCATATTAACACCCAGAGAGCAATTAAACCCAACGTGGTTGCCTGCGCTATTCCCTGCCTTGCACCAGGTAGGGGTTGGTACAGACAGAGCTCAGTGGCTGCACACTCTGGAGGGTAATCGGCCATGTTATCTGCAAAAAAAACCCCCTCCAATATGCACAGGTGCTGTCCTCAGCTGTGCTATATTGGTTAATTGAGCAAATCTCTTATTTCTTACCCTCCTATAGCTGCAATTATCCCCTGGCACAAAAGCACAGTCGGCTGCTTATGGCCTACGTGGGAGATATGACATCCGAGGTGAGTGCAGCTCAGGTTGAGTGATTTTTTTGTGTGTTAACAGCAGCAGCACCTGCCAGCTCAGATGGTAATTAAAGCTGCGCCACAACCAGGTACCAGTGTTTAACTGGTTTAACTTCAGCAAACAGGAATCCTTCAGGCCACTTGGGCTACACAGGTAAGCCTTACTCAAGTGTTTCAGTCACTGACGTATAAGAAGAAGTGGATACCAGTGTCCCTTTATGGCGTCCCAGTTGGCTCTTAATGACTTTTCCCATTTGTAATGATCTGAAGGCTCAAACTGTAATGCAGAGTAATGATGATATGTATCTATATACCGTAGTCTTGCATAGCCAGACCACAGCGCAATGATCTAGCTGCTTTGGCGGCGCAAAAAGGCCAGGATGTAGCGACGGTGCACCTGCAAAATGGTGTCAGATGAAGAACGTGGACATGTTTCTTCATCATTTGCACATCAGGAGGTGAGTCCTGGCTAAATCCTCTTAAAAGGAAAGGGAACAACTGCTAGCTTGTTTGCGTTTGTACCGCTCGCAACCATGTTAGCAATACGGTAACTTTCCATTTTCAGCGTTGGTTGCTAGCTTGGAGGTCGCATTGCTTGCATTGCATATTATCAATCATTTTAAAGATATGAGATATATTTTGGGATTTACGCCCATACATATAGGGCATCTGGATGGTATAATGAGTATCAAATAAATCATATGCTATGGCTTCACATGCACCAGGTCTCAACTCCAACACCTACAGAGATTTTGGACCAAGATGAGGGAATATCTGTAGGAAAAATGGTTTTCATCCGTTCAGTAGAGCTCCAGAGATTCAGGACGAAGAAGACCACTAGAGAGACATCACCGGGGTCAGTAAGACAAGGCAAAAGAAGACTTAGACCAAGGACGACCTTCAGAAAGCTTGAAAGTCAACAAGAGTTCAACTTTTTAAAAAGAAGTCAGTCTGGAAGATCAATAGAGCGATGGGTTTGTTCCGTGTTGTGCCGTTCACATGGAAAAATCCAAGACTTAAGGAGCAACTTTCACATCCACAGGAGCAGAAAAGAGATCAGAACAAAGTAGATTATCCCCTTCATGAGAACATAGCTCTCGTCTCTCACAGACAAAAGTGAGATCTGATAGTAAAAGCATAAATTAGTGGGGATTATTTCGAATATAATGACGTGCACAACTGTCCAAAGAATGTTTTGTACCTCTGGCTGTACTCTATAAAACTCTTATTCCCGTCAGTAGATCTCCGCTTTTTGCCACCGAGATGACAAACCCACTCGGCGTCTAAAGTGGCACTGATTGCAGAGAGCGAATTCTCCACCACCTTCCCTTTTAACGACGCGCTCTCCAAACTGCGGCGCGGCGCCTCCCTCCTTCCTGCCGGGGCGCAGCGGCCGAGCTGTCATATCATATCAGGGCGTCGCAGGAGCGAGATAATATGTCAGATTAAATATGTATGGGTGAATTAGGGCTATCTCAAGTATTATATCATTTAAATTCAAATCGCTCCATCGCTTGGCACCGTCTCATTATGATGCTTGAGAAATTAGCAGATAAAAACACTGTCATACGGGTCTGATATTAAGGCTAATTTACCCCCCCTTGAATTCTTTCTTTTTTCACAATCCTAACACTTTATTGTAGGAAATGAAAGACGAGTTACCTATCAAAGCGTCTGGATATTAAGAGTTTTCTTCCACAATGAGACGTCCACCTTTTTTTGAAAAATCACGACATCGACTTTCCCCCCAAATTAAACCTCAAAGTGAAGCTGAATATCAGTGAGGCGGTCACATCTGAGGACCTTTGTGTGTCTCTTGTTGAAAGGCTCACATTCAGCACGTCTCCTGGCTTTTGTTGATCAACGACTTCATTCTTGGTTTTTTTTAACCAAATCAAGATAAAGTTTGACATCCCCCCCTCCAGCAGGAAGAAAGAGAGTTAACCTCTTCAAGCCCACAGACTCTTTGGCAGCAGGTCCATCATACTGAGGATGAGATGAGTGAATACACTGCACAGGTGTCTTACACGTCTGTTAGCTCGAATCTTTGCCTACATGTGCAAGCCCACAAATTAACAGCCGTTAATAAACAATTAGTCTTGCTCATTTATCATGCATTTTGTGCAGAAAGGGGCAAATGAAGAGATGAAATAGCCTAATGAGGGTGAAACCGTGGAACGATCGGTGTAACAGAGGGAGCTGGAAGGTCGTGAACTGAACACCCGACCCGTGCAGAAGATGTTTCAGCTTCATCTCCAGGTTCAGCTGAGACATTTTCTAGTTTTGCTCTCTCAGATGGCGGGAATCATCTGCAGCCACGTGTCAGGTGCTGCGAGCAGATATGTAACGCCCGGTGGGAAGAGGGGAAACAAACTGCTGGTTAAAGAAGCTAAAATATGCATTGGGTTTGGTTCGACGAATGAACATACAGTAGATTTTTAAAAGGAAATAAGATCCAGGTGCAATGAATTGCGGCAGATAATGGTTATTTTAATTGTCGATTACTTTCTCGATTACTTGATTAACCGTCCACAACCCAAAGATATTCAGTTTACTGTCACAGAGGAAGAAAGAAACCCGAAAATATTCACATTTAAAGAGCTGGAATCAGAGACTTTAGACCAGTTTTTGTTTAAAATAAATGACTCGTTGACTACTAATCGATTATTTGTCTTTTTTCACACCAGATTATTCAAGTTAACCTTAAAAATGTTGTCCATCTGCTGTCAAAGCACCAAATTTGTCAAAAGCAGTCAAAAAGTAGTGCATTTGTTTTAATTTAAGGAGCCAGCGGTTTCTTAAATACCGCCTGCTACAGATTAGAACAAACACCTCAGTCACAACCAGCCATTTTCTCGCCACCGCTTTCATTTCCCCCGTCTGACAGGAACCTGCCTTTCTGAACAGTTTCGGCAGCTTCACGCCGGGACAGAGGACGTTTCGACACACAAACCGCTGGATCTTCTCCGCAGGTCACTCGAGTCTTTTTAACATAGAGAACATGTGTTTGGAAAAAAAAAAAAAAAGCCTCCCCCTTTTTACCCAGCAGCTCTCCTTACTGAAGGTCAAACAGCCTGTGTAACAGCTTAATAATAAAGTCCGCAAACAAATTACCGGCAAACAGCCGCGGTTCAGCTGGGTACAGCTCCGGCTCCTTAAGGTGAGGTATTAGCAAAGCTTATTTATTTTCATTTCCGTGGCTTTTATTTGCTCCTTTCCCCTGTGGTAAAGCAAAGGCTGATTTCTGCTATGATTCCCTCCTTAATTTTAATACCCTTTTTACTCATCATACAGACATTAGACACCCCCCCCCCCAACCCCTCCCACCCTTCATCTCTCTGAAATAATGTAACTTGGGCTCACACAGGAACACAGGGCGACCACAGGGAGGACTGTAAACTAGCTTTCTTTCTCTTTTTTTTTTTTCCTGCCTGCAATTAATTGGTGTACAGCCATGTGCATATATGATAACAGAGGATTTTTTTCCTGAAATCCACCCCCCCTGCCTTTCCCATACACACACACACACACACATACACACACACACACACACACACACACACACACACATACCCCAACAAGGAAAAAGGGAGGTTAATTAATGTAAGGGGCTGCGTGTTCACCGAGATGCAGAGTTTACTACGCTGTGCCACCGCCACCCCTCCTCCGCCTCCTCTTCCTCCTCCTCCTGCTCCTCTCCATCAAACCCCCCCACCACCACCACCACCCTCCCTCCACCCTCCCTCCACCCCACATCCCCTGCTGCCTTAAGAGCCTTGATTCTTCGCTAATGACCTAGTTCTTTTAATGAGCGGTATTAACCCCTGGCTACAGTCGCCCAGGTCTTAATTGTCAAGCCAGGCTGAAACGCAGGGAGACGAGTCCCTCGCCCATCAGCAGGTATAGGCGGCGCAGGCGGCGCAGGCGGCGCGCTACATTAGCACGCCTCATCACCGGGGCCCCAGGAATAAATAATGAAAAAATAAATAAAATAAAAAAAGGTTGCCCAGGCAACTGGCGGCCACCATCATCAACTATCCCCCCTCTTCTCCTCGCCAACATCCCTCTTCTTACCCCTTGTGATGATGACGATGATCACCTACCTCCCCCCCCGCAGCCTCACCCCCCCCTTCACCCATCTCTCATTTTGGACTCTGCCTCCTGCTGCGACCAGAATGGGGAGGAGATACAGTGTGTGTATGCACAAATATATATATATATATATAAATCTAATCAGAGAGTGTATCTGCTTAAGAAACCTGCAAACTCATTAAGACACATTCGAAAAAATTGAGGAAAAAAAAAAAAAGCAAGCAGACCGGGTCCTTTCATTTACAGAAAATGTGATTAAAAATTCTCCTTTATGTTGCACCCAAGAGGTGTGTTTTAAA
This sequence comes from Pagrus pagrus, assembly GCF_965226575.1. Taxonomy (NCBI): domain Eukaryota; kingdom Metazoa; phylum Chordata; class Actinopteri; order Spariformes; family Sparidae; genus Pagrus; species Pagrus pagrus. The sequence continues at coordinate 3,319,347 of NC_140206.1, forward strand.
ATTCAAACACTATTTACTATTAAGCACAATATAAAATAAATCCAATAACGAGATATAGAAATATAGACACCTAATTAGCACGAGGACGCCGCGGCAGAGCCTCATGAAACACTAATGGCTTTAATGAAGAAAAGTCCAAAATAGCAGCAGATTCGTTCAGATGCAGAAACATGTCAGCAGCCGCGATGCAGATGCAGCCGCTCCTGCGTGACTGCAGGGAGGCCGCTTCAGTTTGGTTACAACGCGAGCATAAACAGGTTTAATCTAAAGAATGTGCGACGTTGAACATCGAGTCTCCTGTATCTTCTGGATCCTTACAGACGAGAACATGCTGAAAGGAACAGTTCGCCCAAAAATGAACATTTTCAAAAGTTTCATAGTGTTGGAGATCTAAAATTGATTTGAAAAGACGTTATTCACACTCTTGATTCTAGGCTGAGCTTGTGCACCCACTTCAGACATGGGCGCAGGCTAATGCTATTAGCTTAGCGGCTTAAAAAATGTCGTTTGACATCAGTTTGGGATCTCGGGGCTTCTGGAGACTTGGATTACAACCGACGAGCTGCATGGAGCCATTTTATGTGTTTGTAGGTTGTGTTTTCCACGTTAAATCCAAACCACATCGCTTCCTGCGGCTCTGAGAGAAAAAGACATGGACAAACTTTGACAAACTAGAAAATGGTCACTCCGGTGTCGGACCAATAGGGAAGAGGTCAGACGGATTAACCGCCCCCGTCGACCAAATTTGGGCGTGTGCCGCACCCTTGTACTCATCGTGTTAGGAAATGAGTCCATTTCCCATTAGGATGCTGCTGCTCTGCCTTTACAGCTGGGAGTATTAGCAGCAATAAACCTTACTGTCAATCTGCGGGAGGGCGGGGGCCTCTGTGTGTGTGTGTGTGTGTGTGTGTGTGTGTGTGTGAGTGAGAGAGTGTGTGTGTTTCTGCATAGACACAGTGTACTGTCAGTTCATTTGCGTGTGCATTTCAGACAGTGTGTACATGCAAGTGACTGTTTATCAGAGTGTGTGTAGCTTGTCATCGGGCAAAAAGTGTGTGTGCGTGAAAGTGTGTGTGTGTGTGTGTGTGTGTGTGTGTGTGTGTGTGTGTGCCTGCAGACCCGGCCAGTGGTCGGGCTGCTGAAGTGACAGCCCGTCGGTCAGATCAGGGGAGGGGAGACCTTGACCCGAGCTGTCCAACCAGCAACGAGCCCTGCAGCACTGGGACCAGTATGACAAGGGCAGTGGGAAGGGCAGCTCAACACACACACACAGACACACACACACACACAATCACACACATTCATACACGCACACTCGCAGACAGGCATGCTCTTGTACACACTGGGCTTGGAGACAGAAATGCCTCAAAATCCAAGTGTCAGTCCTCCTCTAAGAGAGAGAAATTTCTAACAAGTGAAGAAAACAACCCAAAAACACAAGGAATTATGGGTAGAAGGAGATGAGATATGTCTGATATAACAATCAGTTCAGCTGCCCGCCATGCAGAGACACAGCAGTTAACAAAAAACTCCATTATCAGTCTCAAGTCTCTGGTTTAAATGTCCAGTAGATCGTGAATACTTACAGAAAACCGTTCGACCATTAAACGTCGGAAAACACAGTCGACGCCTCACATATCCGGACCTGAAACCAGGCCTGTGTGTTACTACTTTGATGCGATGTCCCTGTTTGTTCCTCATGAGTGAGTTCTGCTTCCCTGGGCTAGGGGGGACAGGTCTGACACACCCCCGTAGCCACAGGACTGGATGCATCATCCTTGGGTGGTGATGGTAGCCGTCTGGCTGGTTGGCCTCTTCTGGTTTTGTCCAGTCTGCTCTTTTCTGCATGAAGGCCACACAAGGTTTTATTTCTATGGGTGAAAAGATGGAAGCAAACTTCTCCTATAAAGGCCCCCCAAAAAAAACAACCTCAAAGGGTTTGAATTGCATCCTAGTTTCCCTTCACTTGAGTCTTTACCTTGCGTCCTTGTTCCTCCCTGGCGAAGAGAGAGGAAGCAAGGAAATGTGTTTTAAGAGAAATTAAATGTCCTTTTCCTCTGTGGGGTCATCATGGCGTTAAGCTGGAAGCCTTTCGGGAAGTCCGCTTTGGTGCATCCTTGCTCTTGTCTTCTCAAAGATCCTTCCCTGCCCTTCGGAGCTGAAATAAGGGGTTTGGGCGATGGCCTGCAAGATGGCGGACCTTCCGCATCCGGTTCAAGTGAGGATCGAGGAATTAAGATGTACCCAGAGCGTGGTACACCTCAGAATCTCGACTGCTGCTCACCTTAAGGACAAAGGACAAAGAGCTCACGGTGCCAACTTGGCCTCCAAACTCCCGGTCCATCCACAGTCCACCTTGCAACCCGCAAGACCTTAATCAAGCACAAGATCACAACCTTGCGGCGGATGGGTGTGAGCTTTATTACCCAAACATCTTGTCATTAAGATGTACGGCTCCTAACTCCTGGAGCTTTTTTTTTTAATGTGGTTACATCTTTTTTAAGACTCAAGCTCAAGTACAAAGTCAGAACATACCACCTAACATTCTTGAAGATGCGTAGATGCGTATTTTGTCCACCTCCTCCTCTACATTCTGTGCAGCTGCTGCTTTTGGGTGCAAATTAATTAGCAAGGAAAGCTTCCCCGGTTAAGAACATCACATTCTGCTCTCTTTGCGTCATGCACCGTACCTAAATTCCCAGAATGTAAAGCACCTTAAGAATCCCCGCTGCTGCTTTCTGTGTCATATTGTACATAATAATTCATGTGAGGGAAGAAAAAAAAAAAAAGACCTTTTCTGTGGCGTCGTATTCTTCCTGGGCTCTGCTCTCCTAGAAGCAATGACACTGTGCTTTTGTGAGGTTTGTCTTCTAAAAGCAATAAACGAGAATATCCTGCCTGAATAGGGAGTCTAAGAACCTTCACGGTAAATTTAAGGAGGGGAGATCCGCGGATGCCTCAGGAGCCACCAAATGCCTTTCCTTAAGCCCTCGGCATTCAGGGAGAGAGGGGTGAGGCGGGGGGGAGAAGAAGAAGAAGAAGACACTATTTCCTTTCAACCCCCCCACACCACCTCCACCCTTCCTTCCTTCCTTCCTACCACTGCCTTTTCATTTTTGTTTGAAGTAACGCAAGATGAAACCGTGCGAGTGCTGTCATTACCGCCATCATCGCCGCTGCTATCATCATCATCATCATCACTGCCACCGCCATCAACATCATCATCCCAGACCCCTCCAAGTCTCGCCGTAATATTGCCCGTCATTTTTCCCCCCGCGTTGTCAGCGCAGGTTACAATCTGTAATCCATGACTGCCTCAGAATTAGAATGTCCCCCGTGAGTTTTATTTTTCGGCTCGTTTCTCTTCTTACACCCCCTCCACCTTTTTTTTTCCCTCTCCCTGTTTTTGTTGTTGTTGCCCTGAAGGCTTTACCGATGCTCTACGGCCTCGGCGTTTATTCCTCCTAATCTCAGTCTCATCTCCAGGCTAGCTGTGACAGATGGTTATAGGCACACAATAGTATTAAGAGTTTGATTTTTTTCTTTTTTCCTTTTTCCTCACCCCTCTGCCGCCGCTTCCTCCCCCTCCGTTTCTGCTTTTTTTCTTCCACTTCTGTACAACAAATAGCGATCAGACACAGAGGCCTGACTCCTGTGTAGGTAAACTCCGCTTTAAACGTCTCTCGGTGCGCCGTCTGTCTCCCCCCTGTCAAATAACTCCCCCCTTCCTCACCTCCTCCTCCTCCTCTTCCTGCTGCTGTCGGCACTCCAAGGTAAGCTGCATTAACCTCGCTGACTGTTATTAAAAAGATGTATTTCCCCAGGTTTTCCCTGCGCCTCCTCTCTTCTTCTTCTTCTCTGATGTATTCACCAGACACACACACATTCAGAATGCACACATTTTCGCACTCACACACACACATCGAACAAACAAATACCAGGGCGGCGTCATAAATTCTCAACGCCAGCCACAGTCGGTCTAATTTCAATCCCACCATCACTCCTGTCAGATGAGAGCCGCCGGATGATACATAGGGGTAAATAAGGCGGGTAAAATTAGCCCCTCCTGTCATTCCCTACCTTTTACCCCCCGAGGCATCCTGGGAAATTGACTGCACGCTAGATTTTGAAAATTAGCCCCTTAATGTTAGCCAGACAAACGGGGTTGGGCAGGTCGGGGTAATGCCTCGCCGGAGTCACCCACAGCGGATTAATTACCAATTTTTCACCTCATTTTGCATTTATATCATCCGCCGTCCATAAAGAAGAAGGTGAGATGATTGAATAGTAAAATATGCAGGTAATGCACGGACCTTTAACCCCTTTTAACCTACGGCTTCTACTTCACCTGCATGAAAACCTCAAAAAAAAGCATTTTCACATCATAAATCAATAATATATAATAATAAATTGCAGATTCGCTGATGCAAAGCACCTACATCAAGCTACTAATTCAGTTTATTGTGTGTGATCACAGTCTGACTGCAGCATCAAGCCACACTGCAGCTGTAAACAGACTTCCTGACTGTGGGTTCATCGAGGTAAGGAGCTGATTCAGCTCGTAAGTGAGGAAAGTTCATTCTTTAACCACATCATTGCAGCTGAATGGCCTCCAGGTTTCAGTTCGGGTGCCGTTCAGGGTTCAGCGAAGGCCGAGGCAGCGCTTTGTTTAGGCTCTGAGCAGAGACGAATGACTGGAACAGTCAAAGTCTTAAAAACAGGCTAAACGCAGACACGCTGGAGTCATCAATTTGTTCAGTATAACCAGCGCTGAGGACGAAAGTTTATTCTAAAAATGGGTCTGCTCATTGAGTTAACATCAATATTTCGATTTGTGGATGTTGGTGGCCGGTAGAGGCAGCTGTTTGATCTCTTTGATCCAGAAATCATGTAAGGTGATGACAGTAAACTGCACACAGAGGAAAAAGAGTTGGCACGGTCCGGACTTCTCTGGACTCACCTTTGTTATGGAGCCAGTTTGGATCTCATGCTCAAAAGACAATACCAATGGATTGGATGTTGTAGCCCAGTGAGTACAAATTGTGTATATACTCAACAATACTACTGATCACTTTCCAAAGCTTACAAGTTTTAGATTGGTTTTCCACATCCAGGAGCCCATAGCTGTTAGAAGATTTCTACCTCAGCTAAAGGAGAAGCAGAGGCAGAAGTAGTTTGATCGTGGAAGCAGGTCAGGGTGGATGTTTGGACCACTTCAGCTGAAGATGCAACTCTTAAATCTTAGATAGGTAGACAGTTGAAATTGCTAAACCAGACTACTGATCATTCAACAAAGTTTACAGGTTTTGAGATTGGTTTTCCAACATCCAGGAATCAAGATTCAGATCAAGATGGATGTTTCGGTCACGACGGGTGAAGCTGCGAATCTCAAATCTTAAGTGGTTGACAATCCTTGAAAACACCAACAGGAAGTTTTCATAATGGACTCAGACTGCAAATCTTGAATCTCAAGACAACAAAGAAACAAAAGCTTGGGACGGTCCTTTATTGGTCCTTTCCTGTAGGCCGATAAGGTTCCCAACCTGCAACAACACCAATATATAATCCGTCTGAACAGCGTCTCAGTTAGTGGGGATGGGACGCCCTCCTCACCATAATCTACGAAAAAGACCGTTTTCATCTAAAGGCCCGAGCTCCTCTGAGACGGATCCACCCACCCAGTGGAAGCAGAGAGAAAGGTTGGGAGGATGGGGGGGTGCAGAGGTCGCAGAGTCGGATGTGGGCCTGCCGGGACCCGCCAAGGATTAACACAAGCGCTGTGCTCAGGACATATGGCATTTGTCATCTCCCACTGGGAAAGAGACTCTCCCTTGGCTCCGCCGCCGCCCCCACCTTCCTCATCACATCTCTCTCTATCCGACTTTCCCTCCCTCTCTCTCTCTCTTCTCCTGTCGGGATTTAAAGGCTTGAAGTGCTTTAGTTGTTTACTGTGCATTAAATGCCCCCCCCCCCCCCCTCCTCGTTCGCCCCCACCACCACCGCCACCCGCCCCCCTAAACTTCGCAGTGTTAAGAGAAAAATGGCTCAGCGGAGGAGAGGCTGCTGACGCTGTGAAGCCCTCTCAGACGGAGGCTGGAGTCATCACAGGAAGGTGTTCGCTGTTAATTCCTTGTGAGGAAGTCAACAGGGCAGGCGTGTCGGAGGAAGTGATACCTGCTCTTACAAGGCAGAGGATATAATACAGTGGGCCAACATGGTTTTGGTTGGGTTATACTACTAGTTTTTATATTCATTTATGGTGGCAAACCAACTAATGCATGGTTTCTATTCTTTTGGGGTTTCTTATGTCCTTCTTAATGCTTGGATTTGGGTCAAACTGTAGCATAATTAGCCACAAATTGAGTGTCTCTTTACTGTATAGAGGCACAGAACTGTCATTCTTTATTTGCAATTTGGGAACAAGCAGATACAAACCATCTTGGGGCCTTTGATAGTATTTCTCTCACAAACATACCAGAATGCTCGCATGAATGGGTCTGCCAGGAAGTTGTCCGTGATAAGGTTTCCCCTGGACTACTTTCTGCGTTTACTGTCAATCAAACTGAAAGTCAAGATTGTCTTTGACAGAGTATTTGTCACGCTTCTTGCTGTAATCAACGTTATTCATGCCCAAGTCTGCATTTCCAGACTCTTTATGATATACAGACAGGTGACAAGACTGTCTTGCTAAGCAGTTGGGCCATCACGTGCAGCCAGAAAGGCCTCAATGCACCTTGTCATTGATTCTTCAAGTCTCTGGGACTCTACTGGATTGTTCTTCTTAAAGATATACCATAATTGGTGTTGTAATGATGTGGTGATGTGGTGGAGATGGTGTTAAAAACTGGCATGGTTCATGCACGGCCCAGGACAGGAAGGTCTCTGCAGCCAGTGGGCGATTAAAACCACCCAGAACATCACCGGTACTCATCTACTGAGCATGAATGACATCAGTGAAGTGAGATGTCTGACCAGAGCCCAGAGGATATTAAAAGACAACATCCACCCCAGCCACAGTCTGTTCACCCTGCTGCGATCTGACACAAGATACAGAAGTATCCGCTGCCGTACCATCAAACTTTTCTTGTGTAGCATAAAAGGGAATTTAACTCGGATTTTGTTGGGGTTAGGGTTTGTGACTTTGTTAAAGACCCATAATAGCTTATGATTGCCAGTTTCATACTCATCAAACCACTCAGTAACCCCTCATGGTGAGGGTTTGTCATCCTGAAGGAGGTCACTCGCGTCAAAATATGGAAACGTTTCAAGGAAGTACAAAGGTGATCACTTTGAAAAACTTACTGGATTTGGACAAGGGGACAAGTGGATCCAAATCATGCCAGTAAAATCAGTAAAACTGGTACATTTTCACCTCATTTATTCAGGCTTTCCCTTAAATTGCCACCCATTTGTAGATGGTTAAAGGTAAAATGCTTTCATGACACATCAGGCAGCAGGAAAGAGCCACCAAGGACACTGACGTATATCTATATTAAAATAGGAGTTACAGCTTTTTAAAACAATTTGCCATACTTCTTTTCTTCTCTTTCCTTTTCTCCATCATCAATTGCAGAAGAATCACTAAAATGTTTGTCACATATATAGTCAGAGTCCTGTGACCCCCTGACCTCCTATTTACGACTTCCCTACAAGCTGACAATCTAAGAAATGAAGCCCATTTTATTGCTAACACATTACCCTAAATGCTTGAAAAGTAGCACACTGTTTATGAGCTGGACAGTTTAAATTGAACGGCAGTTCTCCACATAAGGCAGCTCATTAGCAGAGTGACGTTCATGTTGCACAACCCCGTGTCCCTTCCCGCAGCGTGAATGCTATCACTCAGCCTCACGCTCGCAGGCAGGTATGCTCTTGTCATCCTCCATCTTCATAAACAGGCATGTTATTATAACATGATGGAGTGCTGTGTTTTTCTCCCAGTACCTTTATTTATGGGACACCGTAATATGCCGGAAATCAAAGCTTGTAATTCGGCGGTTGATGTTTATTGTGCGCCTCCCGTGTCTAGAGACATTTGATAAACAGCGTGTTGCAACAGCAGAAAAAAGGTGTTGGAGGATCTTGTGGGAGCTTGCCAAAATAATACCCCATTCAGCGCAGCTACCGTGTGAAAATGCCTCCCCGCACTGACTCATATTTCACCGCCAGAACGAGCGGTTTGCCGTATGGGCCCGGTGATGAATTACACCAAAGCACATTCCTTATGGGAAATCTGGATGGTGCAGGAGAGAAGGGGGAGCGAGCTCCAGCGACAAATTGCCTTCACTGCCAGTTAGTCCGTGTTCCTTTCTTCTCTCTGTGTTGTTGTTGTTGTTGGAGGAAGAGGGCTGGGGGTTTTATTTTGTTAGGTGGAGGTTATTTCGTCTTCTGCGAGACATTTGGAAATCCCCCCAGGTGGTGGAGTCTCTGGATCGGAGGCCGCCAGAACAGGAATTTTCCGAGCGCCATGGGAGTGAAACCAAGCAACGCAACAAAAAATCTCTCAGATGATGATTTGCCCCATCAGCTCCGTCGATACCTGTTAGCAGCAGCGAACAAGCAGCAGTGGGCTGGAGGCCAGACAAGCTGCCCAGTTGGTTCGGTTTGTTGGTTGGACGGTTGCCAGTTTGAATCCCTGGGATGTTTCTAACAGGAAGCAGCGCTCACCCACTCTAGTCCTGCAGGCTGGAGCGCCAGGGCCGAGGGCCACGAGGATAACCCGCAATCTGGAGGATGAACTCCGCCTCTGAGCTGGGCTCAAGAGGAGATAATACAGGAGGGATGGAAGGGTTCAATCCCCCTCCACAAACTGCTGGAGTGTCCTTGTGCAAGGCACTAATCCTCCATCAGTTCAGGACCCTGAACTTTGACCTTCATGTCGGAGGAGAAAAAATGAAGACGTGCATCGTAACAATGAGAATAATTTAACAAAAGTAAAAACAGAAGATGATGATGGATCTATCAAAACATAAAATACAGCATTTGATGCTCTTCTAGGCCAAAAACATTATTTTCTCTTGTTTTCCCTTCGTATTTTGCAGGTATAGGACACCGGGGAGCATCTGAGGCCTCTTTTCTTGACTGAATCGACAATTTCTTCAGCGTCAAGGCAAAAAAGGAGCGCTGAAAACTGAAGTCAAGGAGCAGGAATACTGGCCGAAGTCTGTTTTTCACGGTTAGTGTGAGGCCGTGTCACTCCAATGAGGCTAAATATTAAAAGCAAATGCTTTCAATATTATTTAAGACATATTTAGACTGTGTACTTCCAACTTTGTGGCAGCAGTTCGGGAAAGGCCCTTTGCAGTTTGAATGCCACCAAAGCCACATCCATGGATAAATTGTTTTTCCAGTTTGGTGTGGAGGAACTTCAGTAGTATCAAAACCACATTTCTCCAAATTCATGGTTCGATTCAGAACTCGATTTTTGAGCCTCAGTTGTTTTGTTATTTTTAAGATTGTTTTTGTATTTGTATTTACCCTTTTGGGTTTTAAAAAATCAACTATTACTTGGTCCATCAGGAACACTAAAAAACACGGGGGTAGATTTACTTAGACATTAACTTTTTGCAGGAAAACATCTGAATGCACCACGAGGAGCGCAGTCGGGCGTTTACCGTGGACTGACAGGCAAAACTCAGTCCAGTTTTGAGATCATTTCTTTGTCCTCTTGGGGACGGGACTGACGGTAAACAGCTGAGCTGTCTGACAAGTTAATGTGAGTCGAACTAGAAGAGATTAAGTTGTGGCTTGGTGGGGGGTGTTCGAGACCTTGGATGTTTGTATCACAGATTCGGTCTTGGTTTCAGGATCATTAAACCCCTAAAAATGATGCATTTCTACCTCCAAAATTTAGTAGAAAGCTTCTCCAAACGCCTGAGGGCTGTTGGAGCAGCATTTTAAGGTCCTTGGTGTAAGACTGAAATGGTCATTAATCACATATAGGTGCAATGTGAAGGTATCATGTATATATTTCTCCTCTTGTAACCATCTCTCTCCATAAGATGGTGACAGATTCCCAGACTCCTGTGTCAAAATCGCAGCCTTCTTTACATTTCTCCTCACACTCAGCCAAAAGCTTAGTGGCCTCGTCTAATGATGTCTTATAGAGACCAGTCAAAAGAAAGCAGCTGCAGATGACAGGTGGGAACGTAGGTGCAGATGCCCCTCGTCAAGCGATTTTTCTAATTATTCTGGTGATTATTTCAGCTTCCAGCCTTGTTTTTGTCTTTCTGTGGTTATTGAGACGAGCGCCTCCGTCCTCCAAGTGGATGTTTACCACACACACAGACAACAGCAAGCTTACAGGCCCCTTCAATGTGGAGGGATTACCGAGCGAGAGCGCTTCCTGCTTCCATCACAATTTACCTCTGAATAAATCCCAAATTTATGAGCATGTTAGCAGGCGTAATCCAGCCTTGATTTGCTCATTTCAGGCGCAAGGGAGGAACAGCGAGAGAGAGATTACCAACTGGGTAGCGTGTTGTCACCAGCAGCAGAGTAGGTGGCCAACAAAAGCCACGGAAAACATAAAAACATGCTACGACGCCTGTGACGACGTCTCGAGCGAGGCTGATGCGGGAGGGCGAAATAGGTGGTCTCCGCTCCTGTTGGTGCGCCTGATTTATTGATATCTCTCACTGGGGAGCTTTGTCTGTCGTCAGACTGTCAGGGCGCACAGTGGCGACGAAAGGAGGGGGGCGGTGGGAGAACGAGAGAAAAAAAGAGTGGTTATTTCTGCTGATAGGGCATATTTTCTGTCAACAGTCTCTGGCAGATGAGTGTATGTGATAATACCGCTGCCAAGGAAAGTCTCTCAGCTCTTCAGCCTCCGGAAGAATATTTCTGTCTCAGCTCAGGGCCGTGGCTCCTCTCTCCCCTCCTTCCAGCTTTTATAATTCAGTAAACTGAAGTAATTACCACAGAGGCATGCTCAATAATTACAAAACGCTCTGTCACGGTCATGTAGGTAATGGCATATCTTGCTCTGCTGGCAGCGATAACACAGGTGAGACGAATTGCAGAAAACAGATCTGATAGCATTGTTATGGTAAAGAAATGCCATTATGATCAAGGGTTGCGCCGCTGCTGGGGTGGGATTGTTACTCGTGCGTCCGTGCATGCGTTTTCTCTTCTGCACGCAGGTACAAAGACGAGCCGAGTGACCGCATTCACGATCTGTCCACCGCAGACGAACGCTCAGACGTCCAGCGTCGTCTTTATCCTGCTGATGTCTCATCTCTCCTTCGGCAAATCAGCATGAAATCTGCTTAATTATCAACTGCAAATCGACAAAATATTAGGTGTTGTTTACTGTAATCCCATTTTGCTTAGTTTAATTTCCTCGACTCTTCTCCTGGTGGCGTGTTTACTTAGGATTGGACACGGTGGCGTCCTGCAGATCCCGGCTATCCAGTGCAGCTTCCGCGAGACGGCGGCGGGGAACGCACCACGTAATTAGCAAAATGCGGCCCTAATGCTCGTCTCCTTGAGAGTTTGACCCTATTTGTTTGTGCCGAGGTAATTTCATTACGCCCGTGCGATTCCCAGGAGCTGCCGCGAGTTAACGCTAAATGCTCACCAGAGAGGGGATAAGTATTTGGCAAGGCATCAGCAAAGAGAAGAGAGGGAGCGGCGAAGCTCAATAACACTTCTTTCATGTTGACAAATTCCATTAGAGCGCAAAGGCTGGTGTTTGTACTCTATTTTATTTATGATAATGCTCGCGCGTTGCAGGGAGGCGGTATTCATCACCCGTGCCACCTATGTGGCCTGACAGTGTGCGGCAGACGTCTGTGATTTGTACAGAACGCTCAGCATCACTCTCACACCGCGGGCCTGTGGGGAAGTGGCGGCGGCACCCTGTCTCAGCGCTTCAACCTCCCGCTTCGGCTCTGAAGTGTTGAACTCAACATGCAAAATGATGAACTTCCAACACCGGAGTTTTGTCTTCCTTTTCTGGGTTTAATACTCCGAGAGTCCTGCTGGGCTGCAGGTAAGAGCTCACTCAGGATGTCAGGTCGAGGTATAATATGTTGCTGTCGGTCATTTTGCTATAAATCTCTGGATCAGCTGCCGGGTGGTGGTCAGAGGGTGATTATCTACACTCCCCGAGGAGATGCAAGAGGTAACAATGTCTTCTCACTCCCTGTTGCCACATAGTTTATCCTAGATTAGATTAGACTCTGATTTCTTTGTAGTTTGAGTGCAGTATCACCTGGCACTCAAATCACGGCCTACAAATAAAAATGGCGCCATCCACAGAGAAAGTGTTGGCACGCTGATTAGACTCCTTTAAAGCAGCTCCAGGACCTGTGGGACGCGGTGGCCTCCGCGGCGTCTGCTGCCAACATGCAAAGTTTCTGTTTCAATAAAACATCCTGCATGTGTTTCTGCATGCATGTGGCTTTATTTGACTGTGACTTTAAGTGTGTTTGCAGATGCCTGTGTGTGTGTTTTGCATGCACTTATGTAAGCGTCCCATGCATGTGTAAGCGCGTGTGTTTTTGGATGTTTCGGGGGGTGGGGTGGCGAGGGGGTACGTGCGCGCACAAAACACTGAGGTTGGAAACATTCTGATGTCAACAGCGCAGCAAGAAATAGGAAACACATTTAAATCTCTGGCGCTGAGGACGGTGTTCGGGAGCCAGGGCGAAATCACCGCGCGAGCCCGGCATCGCGTGTGACAGGGTGCATCGTGGGATAGCTCTTTATCCTCTGCGCGCAACACTGCAATCGGGAGAGGTACGTCCCATCCCATCTGAGGACAGGGAGTCGGCGCAGGTTGTACCTATTAGGGCAGCTTAGTAACTCAAGAAGCGGCAATTTAAGAGCGAGAGGAGGAGAGGGAGGAGGGAGGATTGGGGAAGAAAGCAAAACTAATGCCATAACTCCGAGGGCTCCCAAAAGACAGCTTTGAGGATTGGACTGGATGACAGAAAGGCTCGTCATCACAGAGGTGGGTATGAGCGCTGGTAATGAGAGGACTTGCTCCATGCCAGCCATTATTATGGACAGATTGCACCCAGGGAAGAAGAGGCCTCCTTTTGTCTGCCGAAAAGCTACATCGTTGGAATAAAAGAAACCGATCCTGAAACATGCGGAGGGAAATGTGATATTTGGCAATACGGAGCTCCAGTTTGCTGTAAATTTCAAAGCGTTGTTGATTCTTGTGGGGGGAAAAAATACAGATTTTCTGTGGCCTTAAGACACAGAGAAGGGGCATAATGGATGACAGGGGAAAATGTACCAACCTACTGTACTTTTCCCCCCTCAGTTTTCAATCTTTTGTGGTTGGCAGCAGGGACAGAGCCCAGGAAACAGTATCCTATCACTTAAATGGTTAAGTATTTTATGAGTAAAATGCTTCCAAATGTCTCTCAAGAAACCTTCCAGACCACACCAAAGACAAAATGAGGTAATATTACGTTTCTGAAAGTCCCCAGTATGATACCCCGACTCTGCTGTAATTGCATCAGAAAAATGGTGCGCGAGTCTCTCTCTGTTACATGTCAGGCCATTTGACTTGGCAAAAAGCGGCGCTCATTAAGAGTGTGGGAGAGAAAACTTCTCAAATTTTTCCCAGCTGAAGGCTCGTGTGGATGTGGAGAGGGAGCACAACATGCAAGATGTACAGTATCGCAACAATCATCTGCATGTCCACGGTACGTGCTGGCTCCAGTGTTTCAACACTTTAGCAAACACCTCCGTGCTGATGCACAAGCATACAAAGTGAAGTGAAGTACGCTGCATTGTGTCAGATAAAGGTCAACAACTGGGTTACTAAAAGATCTGAAATACCACAGGTGGAGATAGATAAGGTCTACAACACTTTACTTTTACCAGTACATGACCAATTCTGCATGTCGAACAACTTATCATGCGTAATTTCACCTATTAACGACTCTTTTAAGTTAAATTCATAACGCTTTGAACCTTAAACACCAAAACCATGTTGGCTCAATGGCGGGCCACACAGCCCACTTACACTCTGCTAATCCCAGCCAAGTGTTCGACTACAGCCGGCCTTATTCTGGTCCACAACCAAGGCCTATGTCATCAGAACAAGACTATAGTCATCCAGCTGGGTGTCGGCTGTGTGGCTCGTGTGTTTTCATGTGATTTAGGATGCATTTAGCATATTGTGAAACACACTGTTATCAGTAAAACATCTCTGTTATTATCGTGATATTGATCTGATAAAGACTCGCTGAAGCTTAATGGCAGCGAGTCTCCTGCTTTTAATACACTGCAGTGAGTGACAGTAAGCTGCACTCAAACACTAGACGACCACTGAGGCGTGGTCGGGAATCCTCGGCAGGAAAATAAAGCCATCATCTTGAATTTTCCACAAAAATAGCTCCTGAGGGACTTTCGTTGGCCCTTTACAGCTGCGGGCCCCCCAGAACCATCATCGCCTCTTACCATACGTGGGATGATTATTGCAACTTGTGTAACTGACACTAAAAAGAGGCGCTGCAGCGTGAACACGGCCTAATTCACAAGTCACTTAGAGGAGCTCTTTAGCAACTGCTGCCACTAAAACACTATCTTACAATATATGAATGTTTAAATATCCTCGATGATTTGGAGGCCCCGCCCCCGCCACCACCAGCACCCCCCCACCCCCAGTCTCCATGGCAGCCTAATCTACTGCAGATTTAAAAAATGGCTATCACGAAACAGGCTTTCCCTGTAAGTAATCCCCTCCTCTGTGAAAGGAGGAGCGGGGAGAGAGGTGTCGGGAGGGGGGAGAAATCTGCAGCAAAGAGGCTTTTTTGCGTCTAGTTATGTCAGGCTGTATTTTAAACAGTGCTAATCATATACCTTTGTGGACACTTAATTAAAATTACAAAACCAATTTTAATCGGTGGTCCAATTAATATGTAAATGTATGCAAATGTAGTAAAACAAGGTGGTGATTAAGTTAAGGACACTCTATTTCATGTCTTCCTTAAGTGTGAAAACAAACCGTCTTTTTTCCCCTGCCACCCCCCCCCCCACCTCTCAACCCCCCCAAAACATCCAAGGACTGATGGATTGTGATGTTTACCGGCCACATGCTGAGTTAGGAAAATACCCTCCGCGGTATCGTTTAAAAAAAAAAAAA
The DNA here is from genome assembly GCF_965226575.1 of Pagrus pagrus. Classification (NCBI taxonomy): domain Eukaryota; kingdom Metazoa; phylum Chordata; class Actinopteri; order Spariformes; family Sparidae; genus Pagrus; species Pagrus pagrus. The sequence continues at coordinate 3,334,453 of NC_140206.1, forward strand.
AAGGGGAAGCACAATGTTATTCATGCACGTTTTGTTTTTTATAATTTACTCACCGTTCACGTAGAGGAACCGGCGCTCGTGTGCGTCGGCGCTCGCTCACCTAAGGACGGTGCAAAGTTAGACATGGTCTTAACACCGCGAAGTAAATGTTACCGGGCATGTTTGAAATTCAAGGCGAAGTTTTCCAGGCTCGAGGTGAGAGTTGACAATTCCAAACGAGCAGACTTTCAATTCTAATTAGGCCTCGGAGATACGGTGGTCTTTCAAAGTCGTGTCTGGAGGTGCTGGGGAGGAGCGCGAGGTGGGGGAGAGGTGGGCGAGCAGGTAATAATGAATCTGAATCTGAGTGGATATTAAATAACTTTGGGCTAAAGAGGGAGCGAGAAAGGAGAGAGGAGAGAGGAGAGAATTAATTTACCCCGCGAGTGGGGCCCGCGGTGGCGGCCAGATCGAGGTGAGCGCAGGTCATTTAACTTTGTTGCTTCAGAATTTATGCACCAGGATAGTTTTTATAAATACAGCCAAATAATCCTGAACGTATCATTAACTGCTCTGCGTTATTAAACCTACCGAGACTGTATTTCTTCATATCTTCTGCATGTGCAAACATGTGAACCTCCGTTTAAAGAGCTTTGAACAGATGTTATAAAAAGACACCTGCCAGATAGTCAGAAGCAGGAACTTCCTGTCGGCATGGTGAACTTTTACATATGTTTCACTGTGGATGAAGGTCCAGACAGGTTAAAGTTTGGGCGTTATCAAAAATTTGTTTCTAATTTCTCTATTCTAGTTGTGTTCTGGTGGGTCTGGGCCAATTTCTGGGCTAAACTCAGACCAATCTTGGGTTCATTCTGTGGTCTAACGTTAGCAGTTAACGTTTCTGCAAACCACAGATACACCCAAGCTTGACATTTATACCAAACATGGATTATCATGTTGCCACCTTTCACATCAGGAGATAGAGGGGAAGGCTAGTTCGAGTCACACCATTGGATATATTTAAGGACAACTTGTGATTATCTCCAGCTGTTTTTGTGGCATCACAACTGGGTGTTTCTGAAGGAGACCAGCAAACATTTCCAGCTGTTTCTGTGGCGAACATAGCCGGCTATTTTTCACTGGAAAAACATCTGAACGTGGCGCCTAAAACAGGTATTTTAAGCCAAACCAAAGTGCTTTCCCAACGCTAACGTTTTGCAGAAACGTTCTCAGCCGACATTTATTCTGGTGGTTTGGTTGTTTTTTCAGTACTTGTCTCGTCTTCTGCTCTAGAAAAACAAAACAAAAGCTTGAGAGCAACAAACGATGACACAGAAACAGAATATATTGTACAAAATATACATTATGCGTCACTTTCAGTACATTTGAAGGATTTTTAAAACTGTGTAGTCGTGTATTTCAACTTTGTAGCCAGTATTTTATGTCAATAACGAATATATTTTCATTTTACAGCTGGAATTCAAAAATAAATGTGACATTTTTCCATGTTTATCAGTGTGGAAAAGGCCTTTACAATTGAAGACCGCATTTTCTGAACACCAAAATACATTTTTCTCCCTAAAATTCGGTTCCAATCAGCTTTGAGAGTTGAAAAAAAAGGGATCCTCCTTCCTGTGCTGGAAATGTAATTAATATCAAACTTCCCCACAGTGACGTATATCATCTGAAGCCCAGTGATCATAAAAAGGGTCAATTAAAAACACTGATACCGCCATGAACAATGATGCAGCAGTGGATATTAGTGTAACATCACACACTGATTCCATTAGTGAGATGAGCTGTGCAGTTATCCACGTTGTGTACGAAGTGTGTGTGTGCGTGTGTGGAAGTAGGTCTGTGCATGCATGCATGCCCGCCTCCTTACAGTCATGCGTGTAAACACAGCTACAATTTTAAGTACAAGATTGTGTTGCCTGTGTGTGTGTCTGTGTGACGGTTAGGTTGCACTTGTTCACTCATGCTCGCCGTCTTGTTTTCTTCCATCCAACATAAATACAATTTTACGTACGAGTCAGTCTGTTCGCTGTGTGTGTGAGTGTGTGTGTGAGTGTGAGCAGCATGCACACACAACTTCAATTTTATGAGCGAGTTAACACACGCGTGGGTTCAGTGCACGTGAACGGCAGCTTATGTGTGTGTGTGTGTGTGTGTGTGTTGAGCGCACAAGGTGGGCGAGATGTTGGAAACAGCTTGTGTCATCAAGTGTTAGCAACCTGTAATCCCATCTGAGCCGTGAGGATGTGCAGCCGCCCCCCTCGCAACACTCCGGCTCCCCGGGGCTCCGAGTGCAACCTGCGCCCCACTGATACCTCTGCTACACCAGGTTTCCAGGTGACTTACACACATAAACACCAGGAGGGGGGTCTCAGCTGTTAGCGAGGTGAAGCTAGTCCCTGAGCGGAGGAAGATGATAGCGACAGTCACAGAGAGGAGCAGGTAGCTGCACGGTGGAGATTCATTCTGCCCCACAAAGCAGCGCTATGCCAGTGCTAATGCATGATTTCACCAATTAAAGCCAGACTACTGTAATAAAATGCACCCTTCCTCCATTCAGTGCAGTCAGTAGTTTTGCTGTTGCAGCTTTATTTGGTCTGGTATGACCCTCAGTAGCTTATATGTCAAAATGTTTGCTAATGTTAGCAAACTGTAGATGGAAGAGTCGGTTTGCAGACTTTATTACTCTTTTCTCTTTGTGCTTGTGATGTCTTTGAAGGGAGCTAAGTTTTTTGGGTGCTAAGCTAAGCTAGTTTTCGGCTGTAATAAGAGCAATCTCAGGTTGATTCAGGTGTGTCTTTTATCGTGAGTCTGGCAACCAGTCATGCCAGATCAGGACCACTGTTGGGTCAAACGATGTATTGCAATTTTAGCACATGCAACACCTTGTAATACTTGTCTTTCCTTCTGTACTGGAAATACAAACTATGATAAAACAGAAAATTGAATACATTGTACACAGTATAGTATCCCTGTATGTTTTTGAAGCATTGAATCAGGAAAATCTTGGGAATGAAGGGAAAAAGAGCTTCCCCCGGGTCATTTCCATATAAAATACCTGAAGTATGACCCATGTTTTCTAAATCGTAAGCATCAAGATGCCATAGATGACGGGAAAAACAAGGGCATAAGTAGTCCACCAGATTAACAATCCCAAACAAAATGTTTTTTGTACTGCTGGAAAATAAACTGAAATCAAGTTTACATTTCACTGCCAGGAAGATGGGAAATCTATCTGAAAATGCTGGAAAATGGTCGACACTGATATAAAATCCTGGCGGATTAAAAAAAACATTCAGAAATTACACGACAGCCCTTCCCACATACAACAACAGCTGTTTAATAGAAGCACTGTTAAAGCTGATTGTGTTTGAGAGGGACAATTGAATGTTTGCCTTCTCTCCAGGCAGTTTTCGGACCAAATCCAAGATATGCATCACAGCTGGACCCGGTCCTGATTGGCTCCAGTTGCTAAAGAATGACTGAAATCTGTCCAGTCAGGCCAGTTTGCAGCAGCTGAACTGGAAAGCCTGCACTCAGCGAGGTTACCTCGTTTAAATCAGGGCCAATCTGGGTTGAGGACTTTCATTTAGTGGAAATATTTTGAACTGTATGGGACTGGAATTCAACCTCCTGTCCTCTTAAAAGCATTGCTGGTTCATTGTAAAAACAATAACAACAAAGATGTAGATAGTATAAAGAAGTCTATTCAAGGCTCCTTTCATTTCATTTCTTTTTTGCAGATATCACTTAGAAATCAGTAATGAGATGATATCATTTGAGAAGAAAAAAGCTATTGAAAAATCGGAGGTGATGTTTCGTTCAACACTGACATCAAATGCACGACTCAGAGACAAATTATCACCTGCAAAGAGCCGTGGTGAGAAAAATGCCGCGGTACGAATCACAAACAGCCGAATTGTTGCTTTTCTCGAGTGACAAGTGTTGAAAGGTATTTCTCTGCCTTTGAAAATTAAATGTAAAAATGACAACACTTTTTAAAATCAGACAGCAGCGAAGTTGTTTTTTTTCCTACCGGGGGGAAAAGCACCTGACTATAACCAAATTCACCATGACTGTCAGGGTGTGAGGTACAAGTCTCTAATTTAAGGTGTCACAGGTTTGATCCCCACAGGAGAACGCTGAACACCTCGCTGCTTATTTTTTTTATACCTTTGTAATAAATTCTCATTTTTCCTGAAATTCATACAACGCGTCTTTGTTTATACACGCTGAGATGTATTTATGAGATGTTATCATGGGCTTTGAATGGATTTTTATGTGCCTTGGGGTAATGAAACTGTGTCTGTACGTAAACATGGCCATGATTTGTATCATTTGACAATTAAATTACACGGGGCTGCTTGCAACGCAGAGTAAATACCTTAAACATTTCCTCACCGAAGAAAAGAAGCTGCATGAAGGTGATACTAATGGTAGGCTGGCAAGTCCGCAGAGATATCCACTCAATAGGCAATTTAAAAATGGAAGGAGGAGGTTTGACTAAGCAATAAAAGTGTTGGACTGCCAGCGAGAGCTGAAACACAGAGCAGAGTGAGGTAGTGGTGGAGGGAGGGGGACCAATTATCTTATTTATAAATCAACAGCAATTCCACTGATGACTTGATCTTAAATTTGATCAAGCTGCAGGTTTTAGAAGTCTCCTAACTGAAAAAAGAAAAAAAAAATCATTGATCTAATTCCCTTTATTGGTAATAATCAGGAGTGTCCCTTTGGCCTGCACTAATCAGAAGCACATTGATCTGGACTCAAGGACTGAGAGAAAGGCGGCCTGAGCTCAATGACTTCAGTATCCACAGCGCTGAAGGATAAGGCTGGTATTATATCGCCTCGAGCTTAATTGTTCGGACTGAATATGTAAATCCTCATAAGGCCAAGAGTTTTAAGAGGATTTAAAGGTGCAAAGAGTGATCCTGGACATAGATAGTTGATTGTTGAGACTCATTCCCAGCTTGTCAAATACCAATGCTCTGGGTTGGTTGGTCGGGCGGCCACCAACGCAAAGTTTGAGTATCTGACGACCTTAGAACGAGACTCAATAATCAAGTATCTTACATACTGCACTTTGATAAACTAGGGCTGGGAGATGAGGCCTTAAAATAATATTGCAATATTTTTAGGCTATATCGTGATAGATGACATATCTTGATAAACTGGCCACATGATGGCAAAAGATAAAAAGTCAAGGGATCGCCAAAGTTCACAAAGGCCATGAAGGTCTTCCCCAAACTGCAAACTACAAATGTCAACTTGCTGGTGGTACTAGAGGGAATCTCAGGGTCAGGATCACCAAAGCCAGGATCATCAAAGTCAGTTAGAGTCCTTGTGATTCATCCTCTGGGTATCAGGAATGGTCGTACCAAATTTTATATTGATCCATCAAACAGTTGTGGAAACTTTGCACACTGAACAACAAAAGTCAATCTGCTGCTGGTGCAAGAGGAACAACTAGGTCAGGATCACCAAGGCCATGTTCATCAACATTGGTTAGAGTCATTAGGATTCATCCTCTGGGCACCAAGAATGGTTGTACCATCATGCCAATCCATCCAACAGTTGTTGAACTATTCATTTAAAAACCAAGATGGCTGGCTTTAAAGGAAAAGTGAGGGGGTCATCAAACTCACAAGGATTTATCCTCTTGGCACCAAGATCAGATTCATTGGAGAGGACCTTTAAGCAATGCTTTCTTTAGCCATAACAGCTCAGATTGGATTGAACTCACTCGCTCATTCTTCTACTTTTTCTTTGTCCTTCCAACTAAAAGTCTCAAATCTCAAAAATGTGAAGATAAGTTGGTGTTGGTCAATAAACATCCCAACCAGTACAGATGTGCAGTGATATAATTGCTGCCACTTTAAGCACTGCATGTCTCCATATAATGATGCTCTATGTGATCATGCATTACCGTTGACATAACCAACCCCGCCCCAGCTGATAAATGAGGTTACCAGGTTAGCGAGGGCATTATTATGCAGCAGCTTGTCACTATGACACATCGTCAGCGCCATCACCATCCTCATTAGCATGGTTACTTTTACAGGTGATGCCACTGGAAGAAGACACCACGAGTCTAACACGAGCGCCAGCCAGGAAGAAAAGCACCCAAGACAAACAAAAGATCATTAGAGCACATTAAAATCCACATTACAGCTTTTACTGCCTCCTCAGGAGTCAAACGCGCTGGGTGAGTCATCGCTAGGCCAGCTAACTCACCACACCGTGGCCTAATGGCAGCTCATGTGGACGCCTGCCCACTGATTGCAATTTGGCAGCAACGCAGTCAGGAGCTCACAGAGGTATATGATGTTACTGTATGTGGGCAAACACGGAGCGGCTCGACAAAGCTGAGCGTTTAAGCCAAACGAGGGCGAGGTGTTCATCCTAAACTGACCCTGGCTTGCCAATAAAGATGCAAAAAAGCCAGTCATACTCACAGAAATAACCTCCTCTCATTCTGAATCGCCTCTGGAGATCAGCATGTTTTTGCATGCAAGGAAAAGGTTGCAACATGTGGGGGAAGAGCTGTTGTTTTGGCCTGGACGAAGTAGATATTAAAATGAGGAAAGTTTTTGAAGAGTAGTCAAAGAAAAAAATCTCCCTTTTAAACTGCAGTGATTGATACAGTTTTTTGAGTTTCTTTGAGAAATGTAAAAACTTTTTGGAAATAATGTTCATCATACAGAATAAAAGAGGAGAGCTGCAATGATAAGCTGATTAAAAGAAAATTAAAACCGTTTTTGATAATCAATTAATCGTTTCAGTCGCTTTTCAAGCAAAAATATCAAACGTTTGCTGGTTCCAGCTTCTTAAACGTGAGGATTTGCTGTTGGTATGTTTGGGTTTTGGTCCGTTTCTTGGACAAACAATTTGAAGACCTCTCTTTAAAACTGATTAACTGATTCAAGGAGTCGAGGAAATTATCCACAGATCAATCAATAATGACAAATAAAGTTAAGACTCAAGGGACCAATGACCACACCCAAAGAAGGCATTATGGCCCGTCAGGTTTCCACAGATATTAAACATCTGATTGTTGTAATTGTTGTTTCCATCTGGTGCAAAGGTGCCACGTAAAAATCATCCTTGGTTTGAATATTTCACTCAATGTTAGCATCATATAGGTTTACTGAAAGGTTGGAGCCAGTAGATACAGACTGTACATGTCATGTTGACTTGCACTGAGGAAATAAAGGACTTCTGCCACCTTTAAAGCGAAATTGAATGTGAAAATCGGGGTTAAGATTTCACATTGACTTCCAATCATAAACACTGCAACTCCAGACATCCTCTAGACTCGGCTTTTCTCACAGCTTCCATATATCCAGCTGTACTTAAATGCATTATCTCTGAGCTGAGCTTCGTGTGTGCTAACCCCCTCAGTGTTTCGCCATGGGTGACTCCTGCAGCAACAATCACAGGATCAGAGAGAGAGGATCCACGGCAGCACAGCTCCGTCGCTCCCCCATGATAAATGAGTTTGTATTGTCTGTCAGGCCGGCTTCCTGCCAGCCCAGGTCACTGGTTATTAAATTACCACTTGCCAATGTCCTAAATACTGATTGATGGATGAGCATGGCAAATGAAGGACTCCGATGACTTTTGTTTCCCCCTCCCAGTTTTCTCAGTGTGGAGGGAAACCTATACCAGATTGTTATTGACGTGTATTGAATGCAGGCTGGTGGCCGCCTTCCTGAATTGCTCGAGGTGGTTTTGTTACTGCTTCATTGTCGTGTTTCTTGCCTGTGGGGTTTTGTACAGTTCAAAGAAAGCAGATACTAGACCATTTCCACGGATTTAAATATTGCAAATGTTTCCTCAAAAGTACACTAATAGTTTCCCTGTCTGAGAAGCACAGGGTATGTGTTTGTCTCTGTTTTCTTTGAGTGCCAAGTTTTTACCATTTCACATCCCCAAACAACCACTGCCTTCCTCTCAGTACCTTTTCAAAGCTATTTTTCTCCAGAATCACCTACTGAACCTGTAATTTTTCCTTCAGAAGTAAAAACGACAAGGGTAGAAATATAAATGCATGTTCAATAGTACATTTTAACCTCTTGTTTCATATTCCTGTTTCCCTACTCGTCTTAAATGTACACACAAAAAAAACATGTCTGAATAATTCACCTTTCCTGAAAGCAGAAACGTACATTTTCACCTCATTCATTTCTTTATTTTCCCTTTTTAAATCGACACTTTTGTCACTTTAAAGAACAGGTTGCTTGCAGTGTCTGAGAGGTACTCTTTAATTTACCAAAGCATTGAAGTGCCTTTATGTCACGCAAGGAATTTAATTGTCCCCTCAGTATAGACCAATGCTAGCACGTGCAAGAGTAGCACTCCAATATCTTCCAGCCGCAGAAGTGAGCATCAAAAAACAGCTTTACGGCCACCTTTTCTGAAGAAAAATCTGCATTTGCTGCTCTCTATAAACTTATGAACAGCTGCTTGGAAGCTGAAATTAGAGAAAAATTAGACTTTAAGGTCTCGTAATAATAACGTTGACTGCTATGTGTTTGATTTGGACCAAAATAGACGGAGGGAGTTCTGGAAAATCCATATTTGTACCCTGTTGCCTTGTTTCTAGGCTGGTGTGTAGTCATGTGGGCTGTGTGTGAGTGTATGTGTGTCTCAGGGGTGTGCTCTGGGTTAGGGGCATTGATGAGTCTGTGGCTGACATTTGAGTGTGATTGAGGGGGAGTGCAGATACTAAATCACTGCATTGTTCTGCTGTCGGTGCGTCCTGTCGTTACCGCGCTTTACCAACCAACACGATGCTTCTAATGGGATAATAACCAATTAAACAAGAGCAGAGAAACTTAGCGCTTTGATAAAAAAACCCAAAGCCTGAGGTGCTAAAATCAAAAAACTTAAGAAAGCGAAAGAAAAGAAAAATGCCAAAAAGTGCAAAAGTAGCTGTTGAAAATGATTAACAGTGTCTTTATTCAGCAGTCACAAAGGAGATTTTTTGGCTGCAAAGCCTTCATCAGCCGTATGAAGAAGTACTGGCTCGCTCTGTTTTTTTCTTTTTTCCAGTCATTGTTAACTATGCCACATTTGTGTCTAATGATAAGGTAAATGAAAGGATATTTCAAAGAGAACTGGCCCTCCCTGAGTAGGTTTTTTTTTTTCTTTTTTCAAAGACTGGACAAACTGGAGCAGTTTGGAAAAAGACCGCAGGCGTGCCGAATGATTGTCAGCCATGCAAATAATCACTTACTTACACTCAGTGAGTTTGCTTCGGATAAGGCAAATTACCATTTGAAAATGAGCTCAAAAACACTCTGGGCGAAAAGCTTGCATCATGATTCTCAGTTATATTACTGCGGATACGTAACTACTCGTATACACACATGAACGCTGACAAACATAGCACAAACACATGCCTCTGTGCAGCCTCTGAACTGGCTGCAGGGATATCATATGAATGCTCAGATCTGATGGAGGGTTTGTCTTATTGCTGCATCTAGATGAAATTGGTTTCCAGCCAGTCAGATGCTGCTTCTGCTTTATTTTCCGGTTGCTGATGTTGTGATCGTTTGAAGGCATTTCTGCAGCATTATATAAAAGTATACATGATGGATAACGACGGGGCAAACTGGATAAACTGATGATGACACGCTGGAATACCAGCAGACTCAAAATTGCACGACTGTGTTTATACAGCTGCCCTTTTCCCACTCAATGAAAGCTAATGTAACATACTGTAGCTGTCTGCCCTGCTGAAAAGGTGATACCATCCAACATCAAGGGACTTTTAGGCTGCAGGTCAAATAAATGTGCCACATAATTGTCCCTGCGTTGAATATTAGAACAAACGCACAACAACAACAACCAATTACGACATTGCCTGCGACAATGGCTGCTAGTTACATGGACCACCATTATTAGGACCTGAGTTTGGCATTTCGTCCGTTGCCATCTCGTTTTTCGGAGCCAAAGGTGATCATATTTGGACGAAAAGCACGGAGCTGGGAAGGACTTCCTGATTGGATCTGACTTAGATCCCTTGGGCACACCATAATAGCCACGCCCTTCCCTGCTTTATCATCTATTTTACTCTAAATAGGACCATCATTTACAAAATGAGCATCATGCTGTGTTGTAGAAGACTTGAAAGTAGAGATCGAGACCATAAACTAGTTAGGAAACTGTGAAATGTAAAATGGATGCCTGTAGCAAACTTGGAAACTTGCCATACAGACACAAGAAGTATTCAAAGTATGGCAGCCAGAATGTGCCAATCCAAGGAGTAAATGTTATAAAACAGCTGTTTCTCTGAGGAGTTTCGCACATCAGTCTTTGAAATTGGACAGTGGCAAATATCTATACCGTCTTCTGAATGACAGAAACATTTATTCCACCTTTTTATCACCTGAGAAGCAAGACAGAGGTAAAAAAAGGCTGAAAGGGCAATCAACAGTCAACAAATCTGCATGTTAATTAATTGGATATGTCTCCTTTGTCCTGGCTGGCAGCTTCCTGGACCGTCAGACAGGTGTTGCAGTCAGTGTGTCCTCTGCACTGACAGAGCATCAGGGTGAATAGCCAGGTTATAAAAAGCCCTTTAAGCCCATCTTATCCCTTTAGTTGCTGAGTCTATGGTTGAATCCGGAGCTACTGTCAACAATATGAAGTTCCCGGCCGGGATTGGGAGGTAAGCAAAGTTTTAGCTACAGTGCTGAACTAATGCCAGTTTGATTAAATGCTCTGGATACAAACAGCAGGGGTTTCTGATCCCTTCACCATTATAGTTTTCATGGAGCTTCTCTCATTGTGCCGCTCTCTTTCTGACCTTCTTCAACTGAGGCCGATCATATCACATCATCAGAAAATGACCATAGTGTGTTGCTCTAATCATATAAAAAATACAGCGGGTGTCGGTTCGGTTGAAAGCGCCGTGGCGCTTTTCCTAAAGCTGGGCTTTATTTCCAGCAGATGCATAGCAGAGAATGAACATTTGTTTACATCCCCAGATACATTAAGTGTTTATTTGATAGCAAACACAATCCAAATTGTCACTTAGTGATGCAAGCTCCAAGTCCAATAAGCCACGGGTCTTTAAAAGTCACAAAGTGCTGCCATGTTTAACAGGGTTAAATACACAAACAAAGATGGATTGAATGTGTAATTTGGAGCATTCAAATTTGGTGGGAGAGAAAAAAAAAACACAACAATATTTCTCGGGGAGCATGCCATGCTGCATATTAATTCTTATCGTGGTGATGAATAATCATGCTTCTTATGAGGAAGAGTCAGTAGAATACAGCAGCACTTTGAGCTGTCATAATTAACAGACTCACTCAACAATGGGCACATTCTCAAAGAGACTTCTTATTAACACAGACATAATGGGTAAAGTGCATATTAAAATGGGTATTTAGAGTGGAAGGGATCAAAACTACCAATGAAAACCCAGTTTTATGGTCGACGTGTTTCATTGTTTCAGCGTCAAATGAATGCCAGCCGACAGCCGAGGCCTGGGCCATACTGTACGGCTGCCCCGAGGTGTCAAAAAGCTTTGGCGTGACACTGCCATTACCCACGGGGCCCGTGCACACCTCATTAGCGACAGAGTATCCTTTGGCCACCCATGGGCGAGATTCAGTCCCTCGGTGGCTTAACAAGATCACATTTAAATCCGTGGCGAGATGGGGAATCGCTTCCTGATGAACATTCATCAGCGGGACGCAATTATTTTCCAGGCGGCTTTCATTTCTGATCTAGATTTGTGAGGAATTCATAAAACTTGTATTGATTTTCTGGCTGAAAATATGCATGAAGAGGTTCAACGGTGACTGGATTACAAACATTTTCTCACCCACCTTTAGTGGCATCAAGGTGGGCAGAGTTTTATTTCCCCAGGGTTTGCATTACCCATCTTATGCAACAGCAGTGTCTTTCTTTCAATCCCATCTTCAGAGGATCTCCTTTCTACCGAGAAAACAGAAAACTACCTAATCTCAGAGATGGACGTCGTAAAGATATATTTCTTGTAAGTTTGGTGATGTGAAAGAGGCATGAGATGGCTGGACGAGTCTTGAGGGAAGTGAGTGAATAATCCTTTGTCTTCCCTAAAGGTGCCCTTGAGCCGAACACCAACACTGGGGAGACGCTAAAAACATCAGGTTGGCTCAACCAAAAGACAATCCCAACTAACACAGATTAACTCGGGCAACTCGTCCTCGTCAGCAAAACGAAGAAAGAACAAAGGACTTCCATCTTCTAAATGTTCCTTTACATCATGAGACGGATGGTTAGGGTCCGTAATTCAACGATGAGCCCTGAATTGCGACTGAATAGCCTGTTCCACAGTGTGCCTGTCAAGGGTGATTACAAGCTTAGCAAGAAAAATGAGATACTGGTTGACCTATTTCTGAACACTTTGTTTCACGCCGTCCCCCCACAATCTCCCCTTCCTCCACTCCGATCCTTTCTTCCAACCAAGTTTGCCCGTTCCTTTCATTTTTTTATTTTTTTATTTCAGCCCTTCTGCCCACCGGTTCTCTCAGAGTGGAGGTCAGGTCAGAGGCCACCTGGCTCGGCCACGTCGCCGAGCGCGATCAACCTGGCAACAAAGGCCTCTGCTGTTGGAGATCTGTCGCTCGGTGCCAAACTTTCACCTTCACCCCCTCCCCTCTTGCCTCTCTGTGAAGAAAACCCCTGCAGGGATGCTTCAATGGGGGGCTGTGAGCGCTCAGTCCTCTGAGGCAGCAAAGTTTGGATGCTGTCACGAGGAGAGTCACACTGGGAACTCATCAGCGAGGGAAAAGGTGGGAAATAAAAGGAGGTGACGCACCTCTGCTTCGGCTCGCGGACAAAGACGCTCAGAGACGACGCGGCGACCTTTATGGTCACCACATCATCGGACGATGAGCGGCCTCGTTTGGCTGTCAGGATATATTTTGTGAAAGCGTCTGATTGCGGAGCCTTTTTATTGGTTCAAAAACAGATTTTCAATCGACTATTAAAAAAGGAAATGCTTAATTGAAACAATACGCTATGAAATGAGATGAAAGCGTATTGGTTTCTTAGTGCCACTGATGTCCTGAAAATGCTGTGTGTTGAGTTTTGCAGATAAGAGTTAAAGAAACAGAGGCTGGCAGCGGGCCCTTCTCGTCTCATATCCCCAGCAAAGCAACATGGGAGACCAGGGGTTTGGTCTTAAGAAGAAGTAAGTAGAGTTTGTTATTTCACCGCCTTTGACTAAGGTCATACCAAATTAACAGACGACTGACTGAATAAAAATAGCATACCATTAATTCTTTTTTTCTCCTCTCTGCTCATAAATCTTAAAGGTTGACCTGATTTTTAATGTTAAACTATGTGGAGAAATTAAAAAGGAGGAGGAAGGAAGAGGGGGGAAAACATTCAAATAAGCAGCGCGGACTAATTTCAACCATGTCGCCGGCTCAGGTTTCATGTGGGATCTGCGGGGGGAACTAAAAATACTTTTGGTCTTTTGTGTTTGGGGGGGAAACAATTTAAAAAACCTCACAAAAACAATGCGGCATTAGAGCGAGCGTTTTCAATTACGCTGGCAGAGATTTTGAAAGTTTATGGTCAAGCAACGCGGAGAATTATAATCAATTTTCAGGTGATAAAAAAACATAAACAGTAGGGGGGGGGGGGGATGAGCCATTTAATTGCCACCACATTCGTTAACAAGCTTAGCTCTTGTCTCAGCACTGTGCACCACACTCAGCATTCAAATAGATCCTAATTATTTCTAGTGAAGGTCTTAAGATTGTCAACTCTTGTGTTGGCCGACGATAAAACATGGCTCTTTCAAACTTAATCAGTACAAGTACATTCAACGAGCATAAATGGCTCAGAGGTTAGAGCTGCATTAACATCTCGTGTCCATTTTTGGTTGGATGGCCTGGCACGCGCAAAAAGCAGATTACATCCTCAAATCAAACCCTAACTGATGATCGCGCTCCTAAACAGTCAATTATGGGAATGTTTACTGTGGTGTTTTGTGCCGTTATTTGTTTCTGTTCGCTTGATAACATGCTAGACCGACTTTAGATTGACAAGGATTTATGGGAAAGCAGCGAACGGAGTAAAAGCCAATCACGTAAACACCAATTACAAGTCCGCTGAGGAGAATTAAAGCCCGCTGAATCAAGATTTTTTTCTTTCTTTTCCCGCTTTTCCTTTTTCTAAAAACAGACGAAAGGAAGGCGAGATACCGGATGTTTAATGAGGGGAAGGGATGATGGGCAGTGCTCGCATCATAATATGCAAATCAGCTCTGAAATAGTGTCTGATGCACTTCTGTGCGGCGGTGGGTATGAATGAAGACCACTGCTGCGAAATTATTATGATAATTGAGGAGTTTTTGGCGGCAGAGCAAAAACTTGTGTCGGTGGAAGACGGGAAATAAAGTAACACTCAAACACTCTCCCCCGAAAATTTTTACAATCGGTGGCCTCTCATCCGGACAAACATGAAAACTTATTTCTTTAGAGGAGGAAGAAGAGATCCAAAGTACACAATGTATCTCGGTGACAATGATGCAGAGACGTGACAACAGAGTGTGATGATCACATTTCAGGGACAACACGAGCTGCTACATTAGCTCTGCATTACAAGACTGAGACGATGCATCACAAACTCTGCTGGCTACCTGTCAAGACCAGACTAACAGACAGCAGCTCCTCCAAGTTAACCTGAAGTCCTTATACTCTAACAGCACGATATTAGAAAACAGTCAAAAGGCTGTCACAGGTTGAATACGTCACTGAGTTGTGAGGAGCAGTGAAAAGGCTTCATATGAGTGATTGTTAGAGTCAAAACTACCCAAAATTTTACAAAAAAGCACTTTTTATGAGAAATAATCCCACAATAAATACATAATAATACAAACATGTGAGGCAGAACGTTGTATTTGCCTCATTTCTATCTCAATCGTTGTGTTGCACCTTTAAGGGGAACCACTGGTTTAGGTAATGTTGTATATTGTTATGTCCAAATACTGGACATCACTGTTTTGGTCTTTATTTTTATCATTGTTGCTGCATTTTATATTCCTCTTCATGTCCACCCTGATGATGTTCATCTGCCATTTGGTGTCTATTAATGGATTCCTGGGAGACTAGCAAGGATCGTATAAACAATAAACAACATCTTGCACATCATGGTCACTCTACTGTTCTTCAGTTAGTCGAATTTTAAAAACAGATTTTTGAACTGGATGCAACACGTCATGTAAAACAACCATGAGGCCTTGCAGTGAGGTCAACTTGAAGGTCATGTTAAGTTCTCCAGCCAGAAAAAAACTGCATCACAATAGAAAGTAAGTGCCCAGAAGGGTCAAAACCATCCAACATTTCTCAAACGCAAGCACTTTTTAGATTCATACAAATAAATACACAATTATACAAATATATACAATTATTTTTGCTAACTTTTATATTCTTTTTAAAAGTGCAATACCTAAGAATTTTACTTTAAAACATAAAAAATGTTGTGTTGTAGAGTGGCTAGCATGCTAACCTGCTAGCCTTGGCCGGTTCCGGTCCAAAGCGCCTGAGCAAGCGACACTTCCCTGTGCTCCGAGCTCTCAGTCCGGACAGCTAGCTGCACAGCTAACAGAGCTAACTCACTAATGGCAGTTGCAGTTCGACAGCGGGACAATTCTTACATACTGCACCTTTAATTTTGTCAACAACAAATAATATATCGCGCTCGAGGACAGTGTGGGCCTCCGCAGCCACCGTACTGTTTTTCAAGTTAATCTAATTTTTAAAAAGGATTTTGAAGTAGATCCGACGTGTCATTTAAAGGGTGCATGAATAACTGCGAGGCCTTGTGGTGAAGCACAACTTCTCAGTCATATTTAATGTTCGTAAAGTGCTTTTAACACGGTGGCAAAGGGACTGAGATCAGATAAAAACAAGACGCGTCAAACAATCTCAAACAGTAAATCCTTAAACTGCCTCCTTCGAGTGTAATCAAGGTGCAATTTGCTCTGCAGCAGTGAAACGGCTGCTTTCATGCCGTCCCCACATTGCGGTGATTGTAGAACAATGGAACAAGCTGAGAGCAGAAACAAGAACCTCTGGTGAATGCTATTAATAAAAGACACATCTCGTCACTCCCAATATGGCAGGGCCAACCTAGCAGGCTTTGAAGTCCTCTCCTCTCGCTTAACTTAACCCAGTCTCCACTCATCTCTCGCTCTAACTCTGCCTTTAATGTGGCGAGCCGGCCGGCCTCCTCGTACCGTCCCAACAATCACGTCACTGGACGTCTTCAGAACTGGGATTATTTGCATTTCCTGGTCTGTTTGAGCTTCAATCACACAAAAGGGCCCAGGACCGCTGAACACAAGAAAAAAAAGAGCAGGGGGAAAAAAAAAAAATCACCCCTAAAGTAATGTGGTGCCACAGAACTCAAACCAGATGAATCTTCTCTATTTTTACCTTTTCCTTTGCCAAGGAAACATCAGGCACATCCTGTACGCTTCAGTGAAGACGGGCCGGCTAAAGCTTTCTAAAAGAGGAGAGGGAACAAAGATGTTTCACCCCCCCCTGCACATATCTCTCCTTCCAATGTTTGCTTGATTCTGTGCTGTATGATCTTTGAGATGGGGATATTGAAAATGATATGACGCAAACATACGCTCGCACATGTATACACATCTGCGCAGAGATAGAGCCGAGCACAGGACTCTTCTTTCTCCTGACTGACTGCAAAGCAACACAGGTGAAAGACTAAAAGACAGAAAGCTGAGCAGTTTGCACATACATGCTGTAAATACACACAACGACATGAGTCTGAAGGCCTTGTTGGGAACAACTGTGCTGAAAATGATCAGCAAAACGTCTGTCGATAGCTGAGATGTTTGGTGAGAAGTAAGATCATCTGACGCTAATGTGTGCTATTTGATCCTCATATCTGATGATCACAGCATCAAAAACATTTCTGGTGATTTACATTTTAAAATATAATGTGTTACACGTCCATATTAAACTTATACATACATATATTATCCACAACGTTTTTAATAATGTTCAAATCCAGAGGAATCTGTCAAGGTAACGTTTCATTTGGTCGCTTGTTGCTGTAACTTCAGGACAAATGACACGTACCATAAGGAGTAATGTAAATAGTTGGTATCCTGTCCTTGAAAAGGTAGTTTTAAAATAGTGCACACTATTAGTAATAGTTACAACACTAAGCGGCCATTAAAAAGACCAAAAAAGGTTCAGAAAAGTAAGCTAATAACCCAAGTAAACCTTCCAAGTTTAACTTACGGCTATACTAGCCTGTAGCTAGCCTTAATGTAGGCTAAGCTAGCCTGAGGATATGCAACAATCATTAGCACCAAACACAAAAGTTTATTTTAAGTCTGTGTTACGCACAAGAATGCTTCAGGTCCTTATGTCCTTAGCTTTTTGAAGCTACACTGTTTACATCCATGTTTGCTAGCTAGCAGTCTCCTTCTCTGTCCTTTACTGACGTATTTCTACACGTCCTGGCCTCACCGACTGCCAATCAGTGGATTAATCGGTCAGCAGGAGTGTTGCCCATAAAAGCATTGCTCCATAGTGCCCCCTAGTGGTCATAAACTCCACAGGACACCTTTAAACTGCACTCCAAGAAAAGACATTGCTGTTCTTCGCCTCCTCCCCGTGTGGTTGAGCTCCACGGCTGCTCCTGTAAAATATTTGTGTCACTAAAAGTCCAATCTGCTAATGGCCACATAAAACAAGCGTTTCATTCTGAATAGACTTTTGTGCGCCCCTCTTTTTCCTGCATCGCTGCAGCTATTCGCAGCGAGTCGGCTTGATTCGAACAACATGGCACCTGTGACTATTCAACAAGGGCACTTTCAAATTGCCTGTCATCAGTAAAAGCTGCAATTTCTACCACAAAAAAAGACGCACAGCCGCCGAAAACAGATATGAGCCCGTGTCGTTGTAATCAGGTGGAAATTGCGAGGCCTGTGCACACATTCCTGCTGCTGTGTGAGTGCTGATATACGACAGGGCTGCACAGAGTATATTATGATCCAAATAATTATTGATTTTCATCTTTGCCTTATCATATTTAGATTAAGCTGATAGCACGGACAAACCTCCCTCCACAGAAACAGATTTAAAAAACTTGCCGTTTCATATTTTTAGTCGGGATATCAGTGGACACTTCTCCCTGCACACACTCATTTCTATAATTGCTTTTTCATATTTTGGTTAATGGCAGTGGGTGTTTCTGTCCAGAAAACACACACCGAGAGAAACACACACACTTACTCAGATCCATAAATGTGCAAACGAGAAACAGAGATTAATGTGTTGTGTTTAAACCTAACCTTTTCTGTAAGTCAAGCGTTCTGCCGGGTTATTTCTAATTTAAAACTGGAGCCATACCGGCCCCCTTAACATCCTCATCCTTATTAAAGACATTTCAGGACACGCCGTAGCCAGGAGGCACGGTTCAAATATATATGATTCAGTGTCATTTGCAGAGGAAATCTGGGTTTTAGAGGAAGTTAATTCTGCCTTTTGCGACCGCGGCGATGACAGATGAAGTCTGCGGTGCGAGGTTTTTCTTTAACTGTACTGCGAGGGCTGCTGTCGAGCCTGTAAAGTGTCACTAATTACTGTGTAACTGCACTTAATTCAAATTATTCCCTTGATTTAGATTTTCTTATTATGTCTAATCCTAAAAGTTGGCTTGGAAAAAAAAAACACTATTGTTGAGTAACAGTGTTTTTGTGCCTACGTTTAACCAGATTGCATGATCAGTTTAGAAACATAAGGATTACATGAACATGTGAATATTTTCTGGTTTCTTTCCTCCTCTGTGACAGTAAACTGAATATCTTTGTGTTGTGGACAAAACAAGACATTCGAGGACGTCGTCTTGGACTTTGGGAAACACTGATCGGCATTTTTTTACCATTTTTTGACTATAAAACTAATCGATTCATTGAGAAGATGATTGATGATCATTTTAACATACCGAGCCAAATAACTTGATACGGCAGATACATTAGCAAACATCTGCCGATAACATGCCGTGCAGACACGGACCGACGTTGGTGCCAGTGTCCGTTTCTTGGATGGAGGATGAGTCTCAGCCAAGAACAGACCCTGTTAACTTTTGTTGCAGATTCAGATAAAGGGACAGGAGACATTTTTGTTAATTTCTCAGGAAGTAATGGACAGATCATGATGAAAAACATCAGGTGGCTCTTATGAAAGGGTAAACAAGGGGACTGTTGGGTGCCATCTTAGTTTTTTAGTTCATTTTGGTCTCCACCACCTCCTGCAAAAATATATCTGTACCTGGTAAAGTCAATCATGGCAAAGACGATATTTCTGGCAATTCTTAGATTGATCAGCTGTCAAAGTGACAATCATTTTATATTTGCAGACCTAATTGAGGTTTTTGAGGTCAGAAAACCAAAACAATGAGCTGAAAAACACTAAACCGCTCCATATAGATGAGGGGCGTTGCAGAGTTGGTGCTGATCCCTGTGGAGTCATCACGAAATGTACTTAGTTACTTCCCGTTGTCTGATACGTGGCTGGCACCTCACCTGACACAAACTCCACCCGTTTGGCATCCGGAGTGGTTTAAATACAAATGCTCTGAGTTATTGGCAGCTCCTATTTGTCCCCGCTCTGGTATACATACCGAGTGTGTTTATTTGAAATCAAAGGGTGTGGCAAAAGCCGGGGTAATGAAACCCAGCTGCAGGGCCGCAGAGACACTGGATGGCTTCCCTCAACAACATGGGCCGGAGAGAGGGCCGAGTCGGAGGATAACACAACAAGAAAATGGGAAAAATACAAACAAAACGAGTGATTTGCACACAAAAGAAAACTGAATCATCCAACGGAGAGGGGTTCTTGTAAACAAGTGGCCGTGCTAAAACAATACAGCTGGATTTCCTCTCGGTAAGCGACGATAATCATCACTCACTGTTTACCGCAGCGGAGAGGAGTTCCAGCCCCCGATCGCCTCTGGTTCCCCAATAACAAAATGAAGCTGGATTCACTAACTCCATCTCTGTGATGATGCACTTCTACACCAACATTTGGCACCGCGCGTCTCGCTACTGTCCAAACACATCGGGAAAAATGTGAATCATGTGTCCTTTTCCTGTGCGAACGGCAGAAAGTTTAGCTTTAGTACGTTTTTTTTTTTTTTTTTTATCAGAAAAAGCGTAGTTGAAACCATAATTTTGGCATAACTTACCTCCTAACTATGACAAAATTTCCCTCTTTTTTTTTTAATGTATTCTAAATGCCCTTAATATCTGAGAGCCGGGAACACTTTTTCCGCAGCAACATTTTCTAACCATTCCAAAACTAATCATTTCTCTTTATGGAAAAAGAGCTTATCATATGCAAAGTGCTCGACATCAATGTCTTCATATTCTCGTTTGAGAAATTCATTGCGCGGTGAATTCCCCCGGGAACGCCGCAGCCAAGTTTCTGCCTTGCAAAAGTTTTTTTCTTTTTTTTTTTTTTATTCTCTCACTTTAATTCAACTTGGCACGTTATTTCTCAGAAATACCGTCGGGCTCGGGGGAGAAACATAGACGTGGTCTCACTTGTTAGTGCGGGTTTTAGTGCTGAATAAGGATCAGACAATGGCTGAGGGGAGAGGGGCTGCAGTCTAGCGAGGTATTGACACAGGAGATATTGCCTGAACAAAGTGGATCCGTGAGAAAAGGGAGGGAGCGAGCGTGAAGGAGGAAAAAAAGAGAAAGATTATCTTAATTATCATTCAGGAGCTGCTTAGTGCAGCACCTGTGCATGAATAATGTCATTTATAGGCACATTGAGATGTGCATAATTCCCCCTTAAATCATACACATTAGCGGCATAACAAGGGATGAACAAGTCGGCCTCTCGCAGGCTCAACTAGGAGCGAGGGGGTTCATTGTCAGCCCCTCACCTCCCCAATAAGAATGTATTTCTTTATTCAAAGACTCCACTCTCCTCTCATTTAACACTTGCTATTCGGTCCAGAAGAGCTGTGAGGTTACATATCCTGCTTCACATTACCACACTGGGTTTCATTTGCGTATGGCGTGACTTCAAAACAGAGGATATTTTAGGGCTCCGAGTGTGATTTAACAGCAGAGAGGTTGTATGATCGCACTTGTTTTGAAGTAAAAAAAAAAGCAATAAAGGGAGCTCCGACCGAAACCACATGAATCGATGTAAACGTCCTCTGGGTCAGCGTCTGTACAGAAACGTAGCTTGGATGTTATACAAAGTGGATGTTAGGAGACGTTTCATTGAGTCGGGGCGTCTGTACTTCCAACAGGCTCGACAAGGACCGCTTCCTCTGTCTGAAACCAAAAGTAGTTCAGTGAAATCACACGTTTCAAAACACTTAACAAGAAAAGGTGTAGTTGAGAAAATAAATATGTGGAGGTGACAGAACCGGAGGACTCTGACTACTAGCAGCACCAGTAATAATCAGATATAATCAGATATATACAGAGCAGGGGTGGAGGAAGTACTCAGAAGTATTTACATTTACTTAAACTACACAAACAAGCATCAAAATATACGTAGAGTACTAAAAGTAATAGACACTAATGATGCAGAACGATATGTATTCAGCTGATGGATTATAATTAGTGATGCATTCATGAGTTAGCATCATTTTAATGCAGATTCATTCATTTATTCCAAAAAGCATAAGTAGCATTGATTCCTGGCGCACCTGTCCCAGTACTGGTGGTACTGTAACCTAGCATGCAGCAGTAGAAGTGGTACCAGTGATATGTTTCAATATGTTTCAAGTTATTTTTGTTGTCATATGCACAAAAATAGCGGTGCACGAGTGTACGATCACACTATCGTCAGTCTTTTGCTGTCTTAGACAAATATGTGCATCACAAATTTAAATAAAATCTACGTTTAGGTTATTACATTGTAGATTTAAAGATGATTATACAAAATATAATCAATCAACGTCATTTAAAGTACAGACTCATCACGCAGCACGATCCTGAAACACGTTACAATAGTTTAAATAAGCTCTTTTCTTTAAAGCGATGATGCATCAGTGTTATTCTTCACTAACAACATCTATATTACTCTGAAATGGGCCTTCTACTGTACTACTTTTGTCACTTTTACTGAAGTACAATTGGTGTTTTTATTATGTTTGAGTCAAAGTTCTTCTTCTCCTTCCACGACTGCCTGCATCTAATTTGTTTTATATAGTTACCACATGGCACACTGAACCCACTTCATGATGACACTGTTGCAAATCTGCACTGACTTCATTTTCAAATAAAAACTCCAAATCTCCAAAAAATGTCCCCCTTTTGGAGTCGTTGGACGGCGCTCAGTATTTCGCACTTCATCTGATGTCATTTAAAGCGGTTTCAAATGACAAAACTGGAGCGAGGTATCCACATGACACCAGTGAAATAAACGCTCGTACGCTGCCTTTTATTCTCTGAGGTCTTGTTGTTCTTGCACCACCAGAAAAAGAGCTTCTGATGCCTCATCCCGTCCCTGAAGACTTCATGTCAAGCAAGTCCTCGGGCCTCAATCTGAGTACAAGCAGGGTGGAGTTTGCCAAAACGGTCCGACGCGCTCCGGAGCCGGAAAGTATTTGTCATCCAAATCAGATTTGGTGTTGCCACGGGAGACGCGGGTCCGCACAGAGAGGATGCATACAGTACGAAAACGAGAGTAGTAACGAGGCTGTCATCACGGAGAAATGTCAAGTATTCCGCCCCGCTGCCGACTCCTCAGCGCGAGCTCGCCACTGTTGAGACCCGGCCCACGCAGTCAAAAGTTCACAACAACAATAGAGGGCATTGTGGGTTTTCTCTAATCAGTAGGGCCTTCCAGTTAGAGCCGAGCACTTCTGAATTCTAACTATGCCAACAGAGATATGGAGTAGGATTCGACTCGGGAGCGTGTGGACCTCCTCTATGCCGGGGTCAAACTGCAATTTTAAAAAACACTTTGAGCGCTCGCTTTTAGCCTGGGCGGAGGGCCGGGTGGGCAGGCTTCGTCATTTCTGGTTAAATGTCAGCCGATCACAGAGAGCGATTTGATTGGATGTCGGACTGAACTCACTCACATTTTTCTTCCCCAAAACCGGACGAGATGATCTCTGAAAGCCACACGATTCAAAGCTGCAAATGTGCTTCGTGCGTCCTATCGACACTAATAAATCATCACCGGGCTCATTTTCAGACACGAGTGCAAACAAGTACAAACCACTGGTGAAAACAGAAGCGCCACAGCAGCCAGGACTCTGAAAAACAATGACAAACGTTGACGCAACCTCTCCAGCGACAGCTCGGTCGGCAAAAACAGAACCATAAACAACATTTTTTTTTTAAAGCTGCAAGTCGTAAGAGTTACATTCATGAAGTTTTGGAAGTTGGAGTCACGGGACGATTTGGTGAATGACTGTTAATGACACTGCATGCCTCATATCCTTGGGAAACAGGCTACAACTCAAAATTAGTACACATACAGGAGCAAGAAAATATCCATGCTTTAAAAATGCTTTAATTAAATGATTAGGTAGTCCTTTTTTCAACATTATGTGATATTAAAATGATAATTTGGGGGGGTTGGGACCATTTGGTCGTACAAAACTACAAAACAGGCTATTTCAAAGATTATCTTGGGGTTCAGGAATGTGCAATGGTTGATTTTCACTATTTTTTTATACCAAACCATCCAAAAGTATGAACATAAAGTCTTCAAAAGGTTTTCTATCAACTTGAAAGCCTCCACGCCCTGAAGAAGAGTCCTGAAGACAGACAGCGAATGCATTACACTTCCCAGGGTGCTGTTATGTATCTGATATTGGACTTTTGACCTTTCTAAATCAGAGTACCAAATGAAAATCTTCCACATATAATCCCAGTTTCAGAGTTTTTAAAGGGTAAAGGACGATAACGTCACATACAATAGTCCGTCCATCCGTCCAGTCGTATACCTGATGACAAGACCAGCTTGAATCCCTCTGTTCACGTCTCCCCTCCAAAAAAAAGTCTAGCGTTCCCGTCCTGAATCGCAGGAGCAACATAATGATTCATATTCAGATCATTATTCTCAATACCTCTGAGTATTCTGGTAATATTTGATAATTGCAGTGGAGTGACCTTAGGACAAATGCCATTATGAGTTTAAAGGATGACGACTAATGTGAAAGATGTAATTCCCTCTGAATATTCGGAAGGCCCTGTCGACGCACGCTATCATGTTTGAACTCAAGTTTTATTTATCCACCACTATTTGATATCTTTAAGATACTGCAATACAAATAAATTATTCATGTCAATTAGCTTTTCATCTTCCAAGATGCGAACTTGTGTGATCCCTTTAACAACTATTTATTTCATGCTAAAACAGAGCTCTCCCTGGAAGCCCACTGCTATCGCCTGAGGACATGTCTTTTAAATAAAAGCATCAGAGCTTTGCATACCTACAATTTGCATATTAAAGGCACTGGGAGACAGATGATAGAAGAATTGGGTGAAGCAATCTAATCATCGCTCAAGTCTGACTGGAATCCCAAAGTCTTTCGGGTTCGGTCTTCAGAGACGCAACAGCAGCGGAGAAAATGTTCACAAATTAGCGAAGATCTTTTCAAGTTGTTATTGTTGGGTTTTTGTCGGAGCTCCGTCGGTTGTTCCTGGGAGCCGTCGGCCTCTGTTGTGCCGTTTTCTTTATGTTTCACAGCGTTTCTGACAACTTAATTCCTCCCGTACTCCCATTGAAGACATGTTTTAGGTCTGTGTAACCAATCGGCATAGGAAAAGCATTACAGTATTGATCTTTCTATCGTAGTTTTGGAAGCGAAATCTTTTTTAAAAGTGAAAGACAACCAGGTTGTTGAAAAGGAAAAAGATTATATAGACCTTGGTATTACATTACTCGCTATTATAGCCAACAAGGCTGTTAAACAGCCGGCCACAGTTCGATTTACACCAGTGGATATTTTAAAAAGGACACCCGAGTACATTTCCAGCTGTTTTGATCGTTGCGACCAAAAACAGGTATTTTAAGCCAAACCGCCATGTTTTCCTAACCCTAACCAAGTGGTTTTTGTGCTTGAAGCTAACCAGAGCAAAAGCACCATGTTGGGACAAGAGAGAAATCGAAAATTCAACCTAAACAAACATAAAGTTGCAATATAAAGAAACGTTGAGTTAAATGAACTAGGCTAACGTTTATTCTGCCGGTTGGGCTGCACGAAAACTACTAGGTTAGGTTTAGGGAAGGATCCTACTTTGGGTGAAACACCAACAATACTTACGTAAGTTCAGTCACTATTTTCATAAATAACTCAAAAAACAAGTCCACCTTGACACACGGGAGTTGAACCCTCGTCTCGTTGAGGACAGTCCAGTTCATGACCCATCCAACCCCCCCGACCGACCCTAACTCAGACTTTTCTCACTCTTTATACGACTACACTCGAGCGGCGTCTCCAGAAATGACACCGCAGGAGTATCAACAGCATCATGCGCCCAAGTGTAGCTAAATCCAAGCAATCCAGCTGAAAATTTAATTTTGCGTAGGCACGAACAGACTTTCTGGGAAATGTTGGAAGACAACAACACACGTGGACGGACAGTGAATTCATCTGAGGAGTAAATAGTATCATGACATCATGGAGTAAATAAATATACCACTGTTGAATGTGACTAAGCTGAAGTATAAACACCCTCCTGTGTGATATCAGCAGAGTATTCACTCTCAACATGTGTTTAAATTAAACATTAGACGGAGGTGCCTCCACTGTTTCCTGAGGTCGTGGATTTTTGGAGGAATTTTAACAGGATTTGACTTCGACCCTGCAACAAACACAAAGTGGAGCTGTGAGTGTGTACGTGTGTCCTCTCAGCCCGCATCATGCTGATCACCTCTGATATGCTGCTGCCCCGTGGCTACCGATGTCCTGTTTAGGCAGAACAAGAAGACACCAGCTAATATCATGGTCAAAGACTCGCAGCTCTGTAGTTTCTCTGGCGAAGCCAACACGCAATTTGATTCGGAACGAACTCGTCCTGAGCTGAATCAGACGTGTCTTTTATAATGTGTTGTGTTTCTGTTTTATAAATGTAAAAAGTGCGACTGGAGCATGATGGATGCTGCCGCCGCAGAGGAAAATAAACAAGTTTCTGAATGAGGGATCTCATACATCTACTGATCTGATGAACAGGAAGGAATTAATAGTAACTACATGTACTTGGAAAAAAACCCAGGGAGTGAACCTCGAGTGGAGTTTTTTATTTTTTATTTTTTGTTACACAAGGTCTTATTGTAAAGAGAGAGTGAATTTTTCCAAGCAGAAAGAAAGAAGGAAAGAAGAGAAAGTTAAAATAAAAAAGGAGGCAGGAGGGAAGGAAAAAGAAAAACAACCTGAAAGAAAGTCTGGAAGGAAGGAAGGAAGGAGGAAGGGAAGAAAAGAAGAAAGAGCCTTAAAGGAAGGGGAAAAGGAAAGGAAGGGAGGAAGGAGGGTGAAAGAAAAGAGACCCCAAAATAAAAGGATTTTAAGGCTGGAAGGATGAAAGGAAGGAGGGAAGGAAGGAAAGACGAAAAAAAGAGAAAAAAATAATATTAAAAAGAAGAAAGAAAGAAGGAAGGAAGGAAGGAAGGAAGTGAAAAAAAGGACCTTTAAGGAAGTAAAGAAGAAAGGAAGGAAGGTGGATAAAAGGAAAGAGATCCAAAAAAAAAAAAAAGATTTTAAGGCTGGAAAGAAAGACGGAAAGATGAAAAAAGAAAGACAAACTGAATGTTAAAAGGAAGACAGAAAGAAGTATTAAAGAAAGAAAGAAAGAAGCTGAAATGGACTTGATAACATGAGAGAAGCCTTAAATCAACATCTGCTGGTGTCTAATATGGTGAGAAAGAACAGAAAGCCGGTCCAATGAGATGAAGAAGTGGTTCTGATTCTGGTTAGAAGCCGCTCTGACCCTGTGAAGAGTCTGAAGCTGCAGCTGAGGGTGGACGTGAAGTGCGGGGCAGTAAACTTCTCAGCCAGCGTCACTCTGACTTCCTCTGATTTGTTTGCCCCGTGGCTACCGGCGTCCTGCATCGGCCGAGACAGACAGGACGAGAGCTGCCCCGAGTCCATCCACCCCACCGCTAACGGGTCACATCACACGCCGGTGTCACTCGCATGTCCGCTCACTTCGGACCTGACCCACTTCACCCAGTCCAACCACCATCACCACCATCATCATCATCCTCCTCCTCCCCTGCCTCGGCCAATAGGCCCTGACACCCTGCAATCTGAGCCACGCAGCTATTTAAAGCCTTCATACTCGATCAGAGGCAGCGGGGCCTTTTCCACCGACATCGTCACCGACAGCAGATTGATGCTCGGCGAGATCACGCAAATGAGGGCGGCGGGGTGTTTATGAGGAAGAGATCACGGTAAAACTTCTCTGACAAACTTCTCGGTGGAGAATGGGCATGTGTTTCGGGGCAAGATGGTCAGCAGCGAGCATCAGCTGCGATTAATGTCTCCGTTTCTGTGTGGGGTTTAATTGAGGAGGAGACAGGAAGTAGATCAGGATCGAGAATGGGGCTCGGAAAAGAAAGAAAGAAAGAAAGAAAGAAAGGTGGTGGACTCAAGAAATATTCGAAAATGAAATCGGAGACAAACTGCTCTGAATGAGGTGAAATCCTCCCGTTGGCGAGCCCTTCCTGGCTGCGTGTGGCGAGCAAGCTCCGAGCGGCGCGCAGACTTTCCTCGGCACACATGGTGGGCGAAGGTTTTCGCAGCCACCCTCGCCCCTTCGCCGCCGCCGCCGCCGCCGCCGCCGCCACCGCCGCCGCCGCCCTCCATTCAGAGCCTCTTTCCTGGAAGGTTCCACCTCGCTTCGCCCAGGGGACAAATGTGAATCGTTGCAGTCAGACCGGCTTTGTTACAAACACTACGCTCTCGCTGCTAGCACGCCGGCTGGGCCCTGCTGATAGCTAGTGCCACTGCCAAGGTGGGCTCGAACACACACACACACACACACACACACACATTAACACACACTTACAGAGTGCCCACAAACTCCTCCAAGCTGCCCGAGAGCACAAGGACTGAATGGAGATGTGCAGGAGGACGCCAAGTACATGTCGACCCTAACGAGAACATTAAAATCTGATGTCACGTCACGGTAAAAAAAAGTAATATTAACATTTAAATTAGACGAGATTTACAACGTATAACGGTCGATTTCACTAAAACGTGCCGGTGCTGAAGCGTTTTTTTGGCACACGAGGCGATTCTGGTGCCAGTTTTTTCACAGGTTTTTCAGGAAAATGTAATAATCAGCTCAGGTCTAATAAGCTTTACAAGCACAGTGGGTATAAAAAAGAACAAATAGATCCAAAGCAACTCGATACAAGGTGATTAATGTTTAAGAGAGAACATAACGGTGTAATTGGTCCACAGAGATCAAATTTAAAACCAGGAAATGGAGATAAAACGGACAATGAAAGGAGGTGAAAGATGAAGAAGTGGACTTTGATGGTGGACGCTTGAAATGCAGTTTTTCTGCCTCATGAAGTTCTTCAAACGTCATAAATGTGGAACGTTTGATTCGCACACCTTGAGAAACCGAAGTTAAACCGGCTTTCTCTCACGCTTTCGTGCGACCACGAGGTCCCGCGAGTCGTTCAACTTGTTGTTCACCAATTACCTTCGAGGCTTTCCAGCGGCAAGGACTTCTCCCTGCATTCTTTACATTTATATTTTATGTACTTGTTACTTGGCAGATATCGTCTCTCCGCCCTCCCCGAGCCAAATTTTCACTTTTAGTTGAAAGAGGACGGAGAGTAAAAAATGTTTTTCGAGCCCGGCGTTTTTTGAAAGGCTTCAGAAGGTGATTTGGATCTCGGGTGTCGGAGATCGGCGGTAATCAGAAGCGAGGTTTTTTTTTTTTTGTGCAAGAGTAAAAAAAAAAAACACACACATGGACACACACATACACACACACACACACACACACACACAACAAAACAGAAAAACACCCACACAAGTTCACATGGCTCTCCCCTTCCCCCTGCCTTCCTGTGCAAATTTGGACATGATTACAAGTGAGAAAAGCCGAGGGGGGTCTGGCTTCACAGCGGAGATGGAAGACACCGCGAGTGTGTGTTTTTGTGCATGCATAGTTTTGCATGCGAGTGTGTGTGAGAGAGGGAAAAAGACCTCCACACACACACACACACACACACTTCAGCCACACCGAACATGCAGTCCCAGCAACATGAAATTCCAAGTAGATTTAATATGCACAGTTGCACAAATGGCATGACTCGGAAAGCTTCCATCCCTCTCGTTCGGAGGTGAAAAACCTCCTGTAAGTACTTCAACAATGGCATTTTGCTGGTTTAACATACCAGTTATGATTGAATAATACTTTCTCGTGAGTCTTTGATCTCAAAAAAAAGCAACGGCAAACCTAAATTTTGTACAGATTAAGGGTTGTTCAAAGCCGCAGAATGACGGCAGTTTCTTTCTTTTTCTTTTTTTTTCCTTTTCCCCCTCCAACTTTTAAGTCGCCTGAGAGGAGAATCATTACACTTCAAAAGTACTGGGCCCTCGCTGTAAAGAGCCAATCATTAAATAAAAAACTCAGGGAAGAAATACACCTAATTACGAGCAGACAAACGCACATAATTCTCCTGTTTCCCCCCCCACCCTCTCTCCTGGAGAGCTCAGAAATGTTTTTTTTTTTAAAATGCACGTCGTCAACCGTTTGGAGGATTAAAAACGTACAACAGCTCGAGCACTTTTCACTTTACGTGTCGAGGTTTTCGCCGGCTTGACGAGGAGAGAAAAGGGAAAAAAAATTACGACAACTAATTCCGCGGAGGACGGGAGTCGTAGTCGAGCGCGTGGAGGCGTTCGGAGAAAGTGGCGACACAGACGGTGAGACTCGCTGCAGTGTGGCGCCGGCGACTCATCTCCTCATGCATTTATGAATTTACTACTGGTGTGTCATTATGGGTACATGCTGTCACAGAAAACTGCGAGAGGAGGGGGAGGGGAGTCGGGTTCACGGGCAGGAGGTAGCCTCCAGAAGTGAGCTGGTACTTCCATCATCAGAACTTCACCGTTTTGTCTCTCTCGACTTCTGAGCTTGTTTATTTTTACTTTTTAGCATTTTTAACCCATTATTTTGGCCAACCGATTTCAGGTCAATAGCTCTCGAAAGCTCAAAGATCGTGGGGTTGTAATGAGAACTGGATGCTGTGTTGGATGCAGGGCTCCAGTCATTCCTTTGAAAGCTGATCAGTGGTCTGTGAAGCCCAAAAAGTTCGATGGACGGTGCAAAATAGTTTTATTAGCTTTCAGGTACGCCGCTACATGTCAAATTTGCTTCGAAGCTTGGCGCACCTCGTCTAGGGTTTGACTTCCATAGATGGCGACTAGCTGTAGCTAGCATTGTGCAGTGTTGTGCTGCTAAAGAGACAAATACTTCTCCAAGGAGTTGGTGGAGACCAAAACAGAGGTAAAAGGAGAATGAATATCCAACCTACATCTGTCAGGTGACGAGAAACTCGACCAGAAACTCGAGAATAAAAGATAAAGTTGCTCTATCGTGTCCAAATGTGTTGCAGCTGTTAGCCAACAAATTTGACATATAGCGTGTCGGTTTTGCCACCAAGAGGCCCAAAAAAGAGCTAGTTTGTTTTAATGGTGGGTTGGATGGGAAATAAATGCTGTAGGCCCAATAAACACAAGGCTAAACTCCTTAACATTAGCATCACGGGTAAATTATTAGTTAGGTTATGTAGGTCACGGTACCGTAACTTACAGTAAATAACACGATATGTAGAATAAGCTAATCTGCAGCCGAATGTTAGCTAAATAATGCTTAATGTGAACATTTAGTGTTTAATAAACAGTTAAAATGGCAGTTCTTGGTACGCAGTGAGTTGTTTGTGTGCGTAACATTTGCTAACTGTTAGCTAGTAGCCTGCGTTTGTCGTTGCAATATGTCTCATCTTCTCTTACACTGTCATTGTTGACGACAAGCTCACGCACAAGAGGAGCTATATTTTGCGTTACATCGATAAGAAAGGTTATCTTTCATCGGTTTTCTGGCAGTTGACCCGTTAATTCATACAAAAAAACACTGTGCTCTGCTACTTTCAACATCCACCACAGCAAACCTATTTTATCCTGAACTAGAAATGAGATCTGTAGTCAGAAACTTCTCAGAAACCGGAGCAGGAGTTGTAGCATCTCAAGCTAAATTGCTTCCTCATCTCCTCACTCACCTGTGCGACTCTTGAATTGAATGTTGGTCAAACAAAACCACTGCAAACATTTCTGAATTCTCCACAAAAGAACAGAAAAACACCACGTGATTATCACATCAGTGATCTCGCCCTCGGACCATTAACCGCTGAACTCGCTAAAAGTTCCCCCGACCCATCACTCCTGTCCCACATGTTCATTTTCTTAAGATATTAGGCAATTTAATTACAGTTAAGAGCATTAAGGAGCAATTTTAAGTATAATTTGCAGTTCATGAACTGTTTTTGAAAATTACTCTTAATATAATTAACTTCTGTCATTAGGCCTAATCCCTGCAGGCTACAGAGGCAATGCTTCCTTTAAGAAATTACATACATGTAACGCTACATTCATTCCTTTTCAACAGGAAGGTTGGACTGCAAAAGGTTCGCCTCCTCAATGGAGTAATTATCTATTTCCAGTGAGGGAGTACAAAACAGTGCTAAGTCCATTAACGGCTGGGAGTCTCTCTAGCATGAATAATCATAAACCAACCCCAAAAAAAAAAAACTAATTGGCCTGTTCAGAAGACAAAAATACACAGAGAGAGAAAGGACACATGTGAAGTTCATTTTCTTGAGAATTTAGGAGAAAAATGCCCCAAAAAAAGGAGGGCAAAGGGCAAGAAATCATGGATTTTTTATGACCACATTAACCCTGCGTTGAATTGCACTGTCTGTTCGTCCTCTGGTGAAGTATACTGCTTAATTAGAGCAGATATTTCCTTGTCGAAATATAGTGGGGGCCAACGTCTAATTAAATCAGGAGGACAGTGGCGTATTAGGGATGGGAACGCCCAGGCAGCCATCCACCATCGGCCACGATGCCTTCATAAAAAATGCATGCAGCTCCCCGAGAAGAAAGCTCTAATTTACAAAAAAAAAAGGAGAGGAAGAGGTTGAAAATTCATTCAGGGCTGAGGGGTCTCGGCGGGGTGAGCCTCGCACCTTGACGGGTAAGTGATGGTTTGCTTAACGTCTCCTCTGATGAGGTTAAGGACGTGTCACTTTGTCTTTGGCCGAGCTTTAATCAGGCTCCAGCCGGCCCTCTGGCACGAGCCGAGGCTTCGCCGGGCGCGTAACTGACCGGTGATTTAGAATGATATGATTACACCTACACCGGCATGCTGCGCTGCGGTGTGAATTAGCCTCCGCCCCCCCACCACCACCCCTCTAGAAAATGTGTAATGAGCGATGTTCCCTGCACCCAGCTGGGGCCCCGCGGACTCAGCCATGAGCCGGCATCCTAATCAGCCGTCAGCCAAAAAAGCTGCTGTTGCCGGCGCATTAGAATCTGTGTTTGTGCATATCAAAAGATTTCCACAAACACATTGGCAAAACACATAATCACTTACCCCTCAGAGGGAGAGGAGAAGGGGGAGGCTGGATGAGCGACGGACAGACTGACAGAGATCATTTCCTTTGAGTGCCGAAAGGAAATCACGGTCGTCACGTGACCGGCTTGCAACTAGTAGTGCTGCTGTTTAATTGAAGGAGCTCGATGCTCCTCCGTGAGGGAAAGTCAGACTCGACCGACTCAAAAAAGCTAAGAAATGATCAAAATAAGATTGAAAACATGAAGTTCGGGGCTGTGATGTTCCTGCCAAAATAAAAAAAATGACCGCTGAGTTTATGAAGTTGTGGAATTACTAAAAAACGCTCATTAACAGTTACACAGTTTTCACCTGATATTAGCAAAGTGCACGAAGAAGAAAAGTCTCCTCTGCTCTCCTAACACACTGAAAGGCTCGGGGAAGTTTTGCATTCAACAGGGCGGCAACGAGGATTGTTCTCATTATCGATGAATGATTAATAATTTAGTCGTCACGGAGCCCAAAGTGACTTCAGATCGCTTCTCGTGTCCAACCAACAGTCCAAAAGCCAAAGACTCTTCGTTTGCTGTCATGAATGACTAAAAAAGCAGCAAATCCTCATGTTTAAGAAGCTGGAACCAACAAATGTTTGACATTTTTGCTTAAAAGGAGGCGAAATGATGAAACAATCAGTCGTTCTTCTGACTTCAGTGTGTTCATGTGCATCATGTCTGAATGTGTTTGAAAGTTGTTTTATATTTTACAAAGGAAACGGATCATGTGAGCCATGAAACATATTTCATAAATATGACTGTCACCATCAACCCAATGTTTACTTTCACCCGCCATGTTTTAGCATCATGTGACGTCAACTCGTCAAGTCTTGGTCCAAAATGTTCCCCGACTCTGACCAGAGTCCTTCTGACTGACACTCCACACAGTTAGCCTCCAGAAAAAGAGGGAAATACGTGAAAACCAGCCAAATATTAGAGGTAATTTAAGCCTTCTGAACCAGTTTTACAACAAATTAAGAGACGACTAAAGAATATCTTCGCTTAAGAATGTAAATGAATTAAACATCTTTCTCCACATGCAGCTAACATGCAATGGGGATTTGAAACATGACTCATCAACAGTGTACCAAGAATCAAAAGTACCAAGAAGTCATACTTGAGTAAAAGTAAAAAAATAGCTTTAAAATATTACTTTGGTCATATGAATAGTACCTGAGTAAAAGTCAAACCCCCTCCTCCCCAAAACTGCTCCTCCAGCAGCAGTTTGCACACAGACAGATTTCAGTCACCGATCTGTTGAGTTACTTGGTGAACTCAAGATGTTGAAGACGAACAGAGTGAAGGAGGTTCAGCTGCTCAGGAAGCAGTTTCGATAACAGAGTCTACAGTTTGTAATCCAGTTTAACTTTACAAAATCATTTCCTGTCCTTCAACAGCTTCATTATATCCTTAAAGCACAGACGAAGGAGATGTTGGAGCATTAACTGTTGTTATCAGTGAATTTCCTCTCAGTCATGTGACGTGTGTGACGACACTGTGGTGAAACTAACTCCTGTAACACTTCAGCTCTTCTCTGATGTTAACCTCATGCTGTCGGTGCTGTGCTGTTCTGTATACTCACAGGAGTTGTGCTTTCCATGCGGCTCAGCAGCACAGATGTCAGTGGATGTGTCCACCACTGATCGTGTTGACAAACTGGAATTGAATCCATTGAAAAAAACTTTATTCAGATGATGTGTGATGACAAAGTGTCAGCCAACAGGGGGCTCATGGACAGGAGGTGAGCGGCCTCTTGGCTTCTGACCAAAACAATAAAAATGGGTCTTAAACTCAAACTCTCACATTAAATTCTCGACTGCATCTTTTTCTCATACTTTGTGTGTCACTGTAACTTTACTCTTTAACATTTACTCGAGTAGATCTGAGCTCTGTCCCCCCAGACCTCTGCAGGAGCCAGCTTCACCACCACCACACCATACCATGACTCCGCCGTGCCAAACCCGGTGTTTCGGTGGGAGCGAGAGCATGAAACCATAAATGCAAATTAATAAAATTCCACGCGGGGGTCTTTGCAGAGCTGTCCAACATCACCACGGTGCGCCGAAGCCCCCTCCGATGGCGAGAGCATTGTTGTCTTTGTGACGCTCTGCAGCTGCTGTATTCACTGGAAGAGGCAGCGATGGCACCGTGTCCCCTCGCACTCACACTGTCACCTCCGGTTCACACGCCGGCCTGCACAAAATATCAGATTAATAGGTTGTAAAATGGAAAATATGGGGGGTTATGTTTCAAAATGTATGGTTTCTGGGTAGGGTAGGGTCAGATTTTCTTTGCATTCTGGGAAATGTAGGAAATCACTAACTGAGGCTGAGAGGAAACAGAAGCCTCAGACTGTAAAATTACATAATTCATTAGAAAATAAAGTATTTGAGGATGAATAGTGCTCAATTTTGATAATTAGCTTTCACTTAATGATCTTTTACTTCATTTATGAGCGTCTTTGTGTGATTCCCGCCTCGCTTTTACCTTTCCTACCTTCACTTAATTAGCTTTTTAAAGCTCTGTGAAGCATTTTTTTGGATCTCTTCTGGAAAATGGCACCTAAATAAAGACCGAGGTTCTTCTTTCAACACAGATTATTCTTGTGTCCCTGGAATATTTATGCATAATAACGCTGGGCAAAGCAATAAGTGCCAGGCAGGAGGGGGAGGAAAAAAAAAAAGTAATGCAGTAACGTCCAAACATTAGGCGAGGATGAGTTTCTTTTATCGTCATCTTCTTCTTCTTCCCTTCCTTTTTTTCCCCCTCCTCTGTAGCACCGCTGGCACCGGGCTGCACCACCTGCTCCGGGGCTCTTTTCGCAGCGGCCAGAATGAACAGCTGGCTTCTCTTCTGACGCTCTGATTGGCTAATCCCTGCTGGTCACTTGCGCTTTTCCTCCCTGCATGTCATTGAACTTTCTCTCGCCGAATGCCAGGTCCGAGGAGTGCTCCCCTCTCCCTCCCTCTCGTCTTTGCCCGGGCCCCGTCCTTCATGTGCCCCGCGAATGGTCCGGGTGGCATATGGGGATATGTAAATAATTTAATGAGGTCAAAAGTGTGAGAGTCTCCTCTGCTTTACCCTCGTCCAAACCCTCCGTCCATGACATCAACGGATCATAAAATAATGTTCATGCAAGCAATATATGTGTCCAATATTGACCTCCATCACCCTGTGTCACCCACCTGACAGAGACAATCTGTAGTCCCAGAGACGATCTGTAGTCCCAGAGTAAAACACATCCTTATACTGACATGATTGAATATTGCTAAAAACTAAGAAAAAGACGTGACCATTGCATGAAAATGACTCTTATGTAACTTAAAGGTGCAACGTGTAAGAATTGGCCACCTGTCGAATCACAAGCCATCTGTAGCACCAGCTAGTTAGCTAGTTAGTTAGCTCAGTTAGCTGTGCAGTTAGTGGTCCAGACTGGGAGCACAGCGCACCAGAGGCCTGTTAACGTTTGAACCACTAGCATAGGAAAGTTGGTCCAGGTTGAGCTGAGGCTAGCTGGTTAGCATGCTAACTCCAGTAGATGTCTCTGCAATCCAATACAAATACATTATAAAGTCCAATTTGTTTTTTTCATTTTTCAAATTCTGACATGTTGCTCCTCGCTGCAGCATGTGGCGATCTCCATACCGCCTCACCTGACTACCTCCTTTGCTGCCGTAATAATAACAACGCCCACTGGAGGCCGCTGCCTAAAAAGGAAACATGAATATGTGTCGTAATAAGCTGCTTTCACAGACGACCGACAGTATACGGTGGTTTTCCTGTTGAAACTGACAAAATCAAGCTGGAGTCGGGGTTGTGATTAGCTTAGCTTAGCATAAAAACTGGAAACGGGAGAAACAGCTAGTCTGGCTTTGTCCACAGTTCAAAAAATGCACTTTACACCAACTTAAGCTGACTTATTTTAACCCTAACCCATAACAATGAGGTTGCCAGGTTTTGTATCATGGTGTGTTCACCGTCTGTATCTGGCAACAGTCGTTTATCAAATCTAATGACTTGGATTTTGCATTGCAGTTTTGTTTTTGTCATTTTTAGTTTTGGTTTG
Organism: Pagrus pagrus; assembly: GCF_965226575.1. Classification (NCBI taxonomy): domain Eukaryota; kingdom Metazoa; phylum Chordata; class Actinopteri; order Spariformes; family Sparidae; genus Pagrus; species Pagrus pagrus. The sequence continues at coordinate 3,371,174 of NC_140206.1, forward strand.
GACAAATACATTCACAGGTTTGTAACATCTGGTGAGAATATGTCTGAATTACCTCCTGAACTAGTGAAGGTGACTGGATTTTACCCAAAGTACCAAAATACATTCTGCAGCGTAAAACTATTAGCACAAAGTTGGACCCAAAGGTAAAAACAAAACTGCTGCATGTGCTCAAAACTTATCTAAGTGTCTTTAATGCTTCTCTGTCCCATTACAAGTGTAAATGGTTTCACTGATGAGCTGAGCTCAGAACTATTCAAAGGACAGAAATATTGGCAGATACTGGCCTAGATTTCAAAACTTCAGCTCGGTCTGTGATGCTAAATGATAGCAAGAAAATCAAACTTCAGAAAACTCAGAGAAGCTCGATGGAGTCCGCAGGATTCTGATGGAGACTCAGCAGGACATTAACAAAAGGAAAGTGAAGCAAGTGGGTCAGAAAATAACTTCCAAACTAATTTCTTCAACTAATAAAACTTAATAACTTGTCATCAAACACTCGTCCTGTAGACTTACGGTCTCTGTCGATGCCTCTAGGAAGCAGCTGAAGATTTATGTCTTCAGACTCGTCCTTGTCTCTTCTCGCGCTGTAGTTTCGCGGTCTTCTTTTTTTTTAACCATCTTACCTGCGAGGCGCTGCGTGACCTACATGACCTGCTGGTCTCATGTGTTTCCATGACAAGTGAATAAACTCCATCTGTGTAGAATGGACTGTGAAATGTGGTTAAACGTGGCGGAAAGGTCATGTTTTTAATCACAAGCACCCTGGACAGCTCCGGGATCAGCACACTGGACAGCAGTTATGGATGTTTTTTTGTTGTTTTTTTCCCAGAATCCTCTTGGCTAGCATGGATAATGTGAAAAAACGGAAAAAATAAACAAATAGTGTGGTAAAAGCTCCGACAAAACCTGTCAGGTGCTTGCTAACGTCCAACAAAATGGACGGTGGCAAGAAAATCTCACATTTCTTTATAACTTTTGTGTGTTTTTTAAGTTGTCTGTAGCATCTGTATGCGAGCGTGGACCTGCCTGTGTTCATCCTGCAGCGTCCTCTCTTCATCAGAGGTAAAACTACCACTGACTCACTCACTTTTTCTTCACATCCAGGGACTGATCTGTTCTCCAGCGTGGCTTTCGACCGACTTCAACGTGGAAAAAACACACTCGAAATCCTCGGTCGCAAACCAAACCTCAGACCTTAATTTCGCTCGCTGGCCTCCGACGTGTTCTGTCACGCTCTATCGCTCTTATTCTGCGCATTACAGCGTGATCTTTTTTTCCCTTACGTCTTCATTTTGCTGCTGATGTTCCTCGCTCTGCCTCCTTTTTTCCACATTGTAGCCCTCCTGTTTCTCGGTGTTTTTTTCTGTAAGTGCTGTATGGTTGACAACAGAGAGCTCGCAGCTCCGAGAGGATGAGAGCTGCAGGTAGAGGATTGAAGTGGAGGATGAATAAAACAAGACGGAGGAGCGTTTTCAATGCAAACGAGTCGATTTTACTACTAAGTGTATCTGTGGAGGCAGCAGAGTAGCCTGAGGCAAAATGTACACTTAGCTTTGGTCTATACAAGGCCCAGCAGTGAATCATTAGAGCTCAGCTGTCCAAAATACACCACCAATCTGGCCCAGGCATATGGCTGCATGACACTCGTATGAATTACTACTACACACTCGTGTTGTTGTTTTTCCTCCCTTTTTAAATGTTCTATGAGCCGGGCAACACTCCCAACACCGTTTTACATCAGAGCGGATCAGAATCACAGCGCTGACGCCCTGAGAGACGAGACAGGTTCAACGCAGGAGGGAGAGTCGGGTTCAAACGCTTTATTAAAGGGCTGGTTGTAAAACGTGTCACATTAAAATATAATATTTGCTTTGTGCAGAGATTGTTCTGATTATAGGACGTTATTGGTTACTGTGACTCTACAGTACACTGGTGGTTACTGCAGTTTCATACAGGAGGTCACTGAGATACACGCAGTATATTAATGTTACTGTGAATATCTACAGTATATTAACGTTACTGTAAATATCTATAGTATATTAGTGTTACTGTAAATATCTACAGTATGTTAACAGCTACTGTAAATATACACAGTATTTTAATGTTACTGTAAATATCTACAGTATAATGTTGGTTACGTTTTTTTTACAGTACAGTTTTACGGTTACTTTTACACTATATTATCGGTTATTGTGATTTATTTTACAGTACATTGTTGTTTACTCTGATTAAATTAACAATATTATTGGTTACTGTGATTTTATACAGTATATTACTGTAAATATCTACAGTATATTGTTTTACTGCGATTTTTAATGGGACATTATCATTATTGTCATTTTTATTATTTTATCATTTTATTATTGTATATTATTGGTTACTCTGTTTTTTTTACAGTACATTGTTGGTTACTGTGATTTAATGCAGTATGTTATCACTCGTGTGTTTTTAGAGTTTATGGTTGGTTACTGTGATTAGCTACAGCGTATTATCACTTACTGTGATTTTTTACAGTACATTGTTGGTTATGCTTCTCTACAGGACATAATTATTTACTGCGCTTTTTATTTTGTAGCAACTTGATTTCTGTGGTTTTGACTGAATACACAATAAATAACTGGATTTCACAGTGACTTTTAAGTTTTAACATTTAAATTGTAATTTAAAGATGTGATCAAATGCAAATATGAATAGGAATATGTGTTTTTAACGTGCCTGAACCTGGAAGAAACTGTTGCAGATTATTCAGTGTGTTAGTTTTAATCTGTAGGGATTACCACATGGGTGGAGCCTGCTTCAAAGGACTGAAATCAGTTTTCAGCAGCACATAGCTGCTCTCTGATGCAGTGTTTGTGGAGAAAAGGTTCATTTCTTGTCTGCATATCAGTCAAAACATGTTTATGTGTAAACTAAAATTATTAAGTGCACAAAAAAATCAATGCGGGGAACCACCGCGCCGTCTGATTGCAATTAAAAGCCGTCCTCGTCTGAGCGCGCGCTAATAGCCTGAGACAGTATTGATCAGTAAATGTAAGACTAGATTGGATCAACATCAGTATCAGTCAATATTCAAAGAGTGACAACTGGAATTCATACAGACAACGACGAGGAAGAAAGATAAGAGTTATCCTCGGTCTTATTTAGTCCTCAGAGGTAAATAACATTCAACCATTTCTTCTTTCTTTCACACCTTTCCTTGATCTAATAAACTTTTCCCCTCTGTTTCCTATTTCAGCAGCTCCCTCTCCGCCTCCATCCACTCCAGGGTTGCAGGAATATTTCATCACATCCATCCCGACCTTTGACCTTCCCTATTAGATGCTTGTGAAGTCTGGCGAATTCAAGCTTTTATGCGAGTCTAATAGATGTAAAATGTAAAAAGTAGAGGACGGTAGAAATTCCCTCTCTTCGCGGTATCCTCCGGAGGATTCCCTCCTCGCTCGTCTTGACACGCGCGCTCATTTTTTTTCCCGCATGTGTAATTGTTGAGGCGGTTCACGGCAGCATTATCAAATTCATCAGCTAATCATTTAAGACCCCCTCTTTTATCTGCGAGATGGTCTGCGAATGATCCGATGGCACGCCGATCGATAGGAAAATCGGAATATGCAAAGCGCGTTCTGATGTTTGGCATCGCTCAACCTTTGGCGCTTTCATCTCGGCCTTTTGATGTTGCTTTTAATCTGCATAACGCAGTGTGAGTGGCTAATGGAGTCGAGCATCGTCTCCTTCAGCGGGGAGGACTCCGCTGCTGGAGTCCACCTGTCAGGGCCGAGCAAAAGTTTCAACATGAGATTTGGAGGAAGAAAAGTGTTGTTAATAAACTGGAGGGATGAGGACATCCTGGGTAGTTCAGCGAGGAGGCAGTGCTGCTGCTGGTATTCCTCTGTGTTTGATTCTTCACTGGGTGTATAAAATGTGAGTGCTGTGTTCGTATGTGTTGTTTTGTCCAACCAACAGTCCAAAACCCAAAGATAATCAGTTTAGAATGATATGAAACTAAGAAAGGCATCAAATCCTCGCATTTGAGAGGCTAAAACCAGCGAATGTTGTGTATTTTTGCTTCATAATAGACTTAAACAATCAGTAAAACCATTGCATGTTAAATTTCTTTCATTTCATCTATAAAAATGTCCGAAAATAGTGAAAAATGCCGTCAAGTCGAGTCCAAAGTGATGCATTCAAATGTCAAAACCCAAATATATTCAGTTTGAGATTATATAAAATAAAGAAAACAGCAAAACCTCTCATGTGAGCAGCTGTATTTTGGTTTTTAAATGACGTTATCGATTATTAAAAATTGCTGCAGATTTGTTTTCTTTCATTTAAATCAATAAAATGTACGAAAGAGTGGAAAGTGCCTGCCAAAAGAGTCCAGAGTGATGCATTCAGTGTCTCGTTCTGTCTGAAACCCAAAGATTTTCACTTTAAAGTGAAAAGTAGCAAATCCTCATATTTAACAAGATGGAACGAGCTGATTTTTAGCATTATTTCTTCATAAATTAACTTCGGTTATTAAAGTTGTTGCTGATTTCTCCTTATATCGGCCGTCTACGGGATTCAACTCACTCTACGAACTCAAGGTGATTTAACAGTAGCTATAACATAATGCTATATGTTGTCATATCTACGCTATCTCATTAAATATGCACTTATTTGTGCAAATGTCGAGGACAGAAATCTGAACCAAAGTAAACACCAGAATGTGTATTTTGGTTTTTGTCTGAAGGAAAAAAACTAGTGCATGAAAAAATAATGTTTCTCAGGCAACAAATCCCATAAAAATGCTAAAAAATGGGCCCCAGATGTAAAGCCCGGTTTCTAAAACAAGCTCAGCCATTTCCTTCAGCAGCTGCTCACTGTAGTTTTTAGCAAGAAAGGAGGAAATGCGGCTTCCGCTCGGGACTATTTTCGGCGGTGGATGAACACACATTTTGTGCTGTGGTCAGTATTTGTGGTGGACGGATGAAGTATGCAAAACATGTAAAAACACAACATTTCTATTACATTCGTCTGATACTTGTTCTTCATTGTGGTGGTTTGATGACTCCAGGTGAGAAGACGTTGAATATGTGTTTGGTTTTGACTTTATCGTCTAAATGAGACGTAATCAGGCAGCAGGGCCAGAGGTCAACTCACTCTGATCCATCCGAACATGTGAATCTAAACTGTATGTCGTTAACATAATAATGAGAGGCAGAGACTTTGTATGAACTGGATGTGAGGAGAGAAAAAAGATTTCCAGTTTTTTCTTTCTCTCTTTGGAGGGAATTTAAAGTGACTGGATCGCGGCGCTGCCAAGCAAAACCTCACAGTTTGTGTTCTCTGTGAATAAACATGAAGCGCTGAGGGTTTGGTACTCTGTAATTTGGCTACTTTTTATTCGAGCAGGGTCATTTTCAAGAGAAATTACAAATTAAGAATTCAATAATACTTTTACAAAGACATTTCAGGAAAGATTCTTCTTCAGTCATGATATCATACATAGTATTTAACAGTCCCTCTTCATTTTTTTTTAGCTTAAAAAAAGAAACAAAGATGAAGAAAGTGGAATTTTTTTCAGTCGAAAATACAGTGTTTTCACAATTGTATAAAAGTTCCCAAATTTGGAATTTTCCAGTAACTGGAAAATAAAAAGGAAAATAAAATAAAATAAGATTAAACTTCGCATTTCACAATGTTTCAAAACACAATAAATGCTCTCTTTACGTAAAATTTGCCCCTATGATCGACACCATGTTCCTTTTTACTAAAATATATCTATATATTGAAGAACTATAGTACTGTACACAACAGTATGAAATAAATAAAATTAGGAAATATAAAATGGGCCACATAAATAATGTTTTTTTTTTTTTTCAACCTACAAATAAAATGAATGCAATTTGTTTGTTTCCAAAAAAAAAAAGAAAAAGAAAAAAAAAATGGTTTGGTGTAATACTGACAAAGTTCAAAAAGAAAAAAAAAAAGAAACTGAGAAAACATTGCACAACATAATGTAAACTAAGGAACTGTTGCCTATACGTCTTAATACTGACACGGATGCTTCAAAGAACAACGGTGAACCATTTCATAATACTGAAGCTGGTGAAAAAAATTAACCTTCCTTTTACACAATACGAGGGTGGCACTTGCAGAAAACACACAGGTTAAAAGGTTTGCATATAAGGCTTCTTTTTTCTTATCAAAAACACCTTACAAAGGCTTCGTCCTTCATTTTTTTTTTTTTTCCCTCCCACACCATCTGTCCATAAACTGTATTTTCCCTTAAAACGAAGGTCTCTTTAAAACTTCATCCTCTTAACAAACAAAAAAAAAAAAAAAAAAAAAAGCTCCTTCATACAGTTCTTCTGTTTTTAAAATTCCTTCACGTGAAGTTTGATTCAAGAGGCCTAAAATAGTGTGGCTGGAGATGTTCGTGGCCGGGCAACGATGGCGAAAAAACTAAAGACGACACTGTAGGTAGGTAGGTGATAACAAAGGTAATATCGAAGGACTGTAGTGCAGACACTACTGCTCTTTTTCCAACACTGTATAAATATATACATAGGCAATACTTTTTATTATTTTTGTTCATGATTATAGAAGCGGAGTGCAATTTGTACAAGTCACTAGTTGTGCTATAAATACTATGGAACACAGGGGGTTTATTTGAGGAGGTTAGCACCACACATATTTTTAGGCCTTAGTACTGTACATTTTTTGAAATGTATTCATTTATTCATTGTTCGGTTTGCATAATGCAGCTTATTTCACAAACCCATGCCTTCCCTTCCCCTCAAACGCCTCCTCCAGATTGATTTTTGAGTCCATGTCTTGTTTCGGCAGACATCTTCCCCCTCGAGGAGTCTGTCAAAGAAAGCTTCCCGGAAGCTTCAGGCACGTGCACGTACAGCTTAAAACACGGTGTTTTAAACCGAGCAGGTAAGAATACTGAACCGAAAGAGAGAGAAACTTAAAACTCTTTAAGATGGGAAGCTTTTGAAACGCCGCCGCTGCCGATGATTACATGCCATCCTCCATCGTGTCCTCGTGATCCGATTTGGTTTCCGTTTTGCCGTCCAGCGAGCTATCGTCCATCGAGTGCTCTCCGTTCTCCTCCTCGTCCCTCAACGTGTCCGGGTCCGTGTCCATGCTCTTGCTCTCCTCCTCCTCCTCCTCGAACTCGTCGTCCCTCCGTCCGATCTTCGCATACGTTCCTTCCACTTCCTTCCGTCCCTCTCTGATCCCTCCGTTCACGGCGTCGTGCCTCAGGATGGCCTCGCGCTCCGCCAGCTCCGGGTAACCCTGAGGAGTCATGCCCTGCAAGTACGCCCGGCTCATGAGCAGCTCCGTGGGCTCCAGGTGGCCCTTCTCGCGGGCCTCCCTCTCAGCCGCCTCCCGCTCCTCGGCCTCCCGCTTGCAGTAGGAGTAGCGGTGGTTCATGTGCTGCGAGTAGGAGCCCGAGTGGGAGAACCTCTTCCCGCACTTGTCGCACTGGTAAGGCTTCTCCCCCGAGTGCAGTCTGGAGTGCTCGATGAGATGGTGTTTGTGTTTGAAGGCTTTCTTGCAGATCTGGCACTGGTGCGGCCTCTTGCCTGCGGACACAACAAAACACAGAACAAGGAGACGTGAGTCGGCTTGCTTCGCTCGTCCCGCTGCCACAACAACAAATCACACAAGTCAGAAGAAAAGCAAAACGTTGAGGAAAAACTCTGATGAATTGGATGGCATGGAGTAAAATGACATCACGGAGCATTAAATCCAACTTTGACATACGACTTAGGGATATTTGTTTATTCAAATTGCGAGCACGATGAGAAAGTGCGCTCGCATTCATGGGCCTACATTATGGAAATTCCCTCCCGTGGTTAAAGCATGGAGAAACTCAACCACAACTACTTATTTTAGGCCTGCGTGCCACACTCATGAATGCAACATAAATAAACTACTGCAAAGCAAACAAACAGAAGAAGGCGCGACAAAGGAGTAAACAAATCCGAGATTGGGTTTTGGAGGGCAAGGGGGAGGCTCCGAGGGGGTTACTCTGCTTATCTCCGAACACAATTCAAGTTCATGGTGACGCCTGGCCCTTACATTAGGTTTTGGGCTGGGGCTCCTCCGTCTACCAAAATCTGACGGGACGCTTCGGATGCCAAGGCAGAAATGAGAAACCCAAGCTGGCCACAAGGGCAGGGTGAGATAGTTTTATGACACAGGGCCATAAACTGTCTGGCTAAATAAATGTCCTCCGACTTGTAATGTGGCCACACGGCTGCTGTTACACTTTATTCCAAAACACTTCTAGGACCTGAAGTTACCTGAATCTTCTTAACGACTTTTTAAACTCCTAATTTTCTGCTTCTCGTTCACTGCTGCTCAGCACGTGTGGAAATATGGCCGCCTGCCTCACACAAATCACATGACTCCCCTCTGACACTCCAGTCCGCCCGCCAACAGGCTTTTCAAAGTGCACTTCTGTCCAACATCTGGCCGGCTCGACTGCACTTTACTGCACTTCTGAGCCTCGTAATATTGTTTTAAAAACAAGACACAGCGACGCGAACATGAAAGCGTCGCAGTCCTGAGCGAGATGGAGGGGCGTCGTGGAGATAACGCACCCTTTTTTTTTTTTTTAAGAGTTCAGCACACTGTTCTGACGGTGCACCCTCCCTCCCTTTTATGTCCGACCAGATAACATGAAGGCTGCATAAAGCACCGAGCGCTCGGCTACTGATAGCGGATAAAATAAATGATGCAACCTAGTGAAAGAGGATCTCTGTATAATAACTATAATGAAAGACTTGTTATCGGTGCTCTGAAGCTTCTGAGCACTACTCCGCTGATGTGATCTATCGCCAATAATGGGGCCGATAAAGGCATTAGGGGCCTTTTGCTGGCTTTATATATCTAGGTGAATTGATGTGTGTCTTTTAAAGATAGCAAAATGGTTAATATAGCAGGATATGATTGGAAAATAAAGAGCACAATCACTTGAAAAGATAGCTGAAGCCTCCCTTTACTTGCCCACCTGCATTAATTACAGATTTGTTATCCAAAAGAGCCGCCACATTGTTTCAAAATCTCAAAATTAGAACACACAAAGCTTCGAAACTTTAAATGCAAATTCACTCATTCGTTGGCATCCTGTCAATGAAGAAGCACGTTAGGTGTTGGTTTACATATAACAACTTAGGGGTTAAACAGAGAAGAAAGAAAGAGAAAAGAGGGGGGGAACATAAAATGTATATATTCATACTGATAGGATTTGGAAACACAAACATTTAAAACATAAAAAAAAAGCATGGGGTTTAAAATAAGGGTCTAGAACAGTATATACCTGTGTGTTCATATTTGTGTCTTAGAAGGGAACTGCTCTTCTGGAATGTTTTGTCGCACAAGTCACACGCGTACATACCACTTTCGGTCTTCTTAATCTTCTTCCGCGACAGACAGGAGTCGGGGTCTGTCATGTCGTCCAGCCCTGACATGTAATCTGGTGTACCGTCGAGCAGGTCCCCCTTAAAAAACCACAAACAAAAAGAAAAAAGAAAAGAAGAGAAGACAAAAAAATAACAATGAATTTGGGGCGCGATAAAAAGGGGGATGCAGTTAAGCTGGAGTAAATTGAAGAAGAGCTGCGGTTAGCAAGTTTAATGTCCATTTGTAGCTGCAGTTTTAGCTTGAGCTAACTCGATGTAAAGGCTAATGTTACATTTCTTTTTGCTTTGTTTTGTCCAGAAAGCTCTATGACCTCTTGATATGACTTACAGCCTACAGGAAGGCCATTTATAGCCACGTTAAACAAGAAGCTAGTTGCTAAACATGTAGGGAAGCCTATCAAAAACTGGCCCAAAACCAGGAAGTTTACAATTCTTCTAAAACAAAAGCATTTCAGGAATAAATGCAGGCAAAACATTGCAGTTATTTGTCTATGAAGGTATCGTAGCTCCAGCTTAAGCTTTCGCTAATTGCTAAACATGTAGCCTGTCAAAAACTGTCACAGCCACGAGAATAAATTACTGAAAAATGTCATAATACTTCAAAATGTTTCCATTTAGATGCTAATAGTTTGTCGTTGATATCATTTCTTTAAATTTCTAGGACATTACTTTGTTTAAAAAAGCTAACACATCCTGTGTTCATGTGCTAACTGCTAAACAACGTAGCCTTTAAAAATCTGAAAACTGTAAAAACAATGCAAGTTATTCAGGAATAAATGTCATAATATCGCAATTGTATAATGTGTAAGTTTGCACATGTTGTTTTTATTCAAATAAAAGCTACTTAACGAAAAGTAAATTAAGTTTTTAGCCACTTCATATCACCAGATAAAGCCATAAACCAGAGCCTTACCTCCCAAACAATCACACTATGCTACATACGCTCATGCATTTTTAATTACCAGCACATACCAGCGTTGATTTCTTATAAAATTTTCAGCTCCGGAGTAATATCACCCATCTATAACTGACATGCTCGCCCATTATGAAACCCCGGCCATAATGGTGTGTTCAGTGTGGTCTAATTTTGTACAGGAGTGTTAATTCTGCACATTTCTTTTTTAAAAATTCTCTTTTATGATGAAGATTAGTCTTAAACATGAATTGATGGGGAACAATATTACAACATTAGAGGAGGCACTGAGCACCATTCTTGAAATTGCAAACTCATATAATGATTAAAATCAGAAGGTGCACCTTAATGGCCGACCCACGCTTTCTTTAATGAATATGTGTGTGATAATGTGAGGACAGCTCTGCACTGTGTTTTAAGAAGGGACCACTATCACTCTGCAATCAATTTGAACTAAACGCCTGTAGCTGTATTTTTAAAATCTAATTTAATAACTTAGAATAGGAAACATTATTAATACTTTTTTTCATCAAAATGGTTCCCTCTATGTTAAACAGCCTTCAGCATTCAGTGGTAATGAACATGGAGACTGTGCATTATTAATCCACATGTAGAAGCTCATTTTGGCTGTGGCTCTCTCTTTAAAATGCAGCAAAGTTGCGATGGGAAATTTCAGAGAAGTGCACAGCTCCGGGGCTCACCTTTGTCATTTTTACAAAGGCCTTTCACCCATATTTAATAACAAAATATCTGAGTTCAGGCCGGCGCTGGAAGAGGACTGGAGTCAGGAGCGTTAATGTATTCCACCCACAGCTGAGGGTAAAATTTACAGCGGAGAGTGGTAACAATTATGGCTTTACCGAGATGAGATTTTAGGGCCAATATCGTTCCTGTTATTTATTTGAACCTGATGCTGTTTGATTTTTTTTTTAATGCTTAAATTGGACCTTTTTGAGAGTAAAAATTAAAGCACTCAAAAACTGAAGATATTCATGGTTATGGTTCAGGGTGGAAGAACCCTTGCAGCAGTTTTTAGACCATTATTGGACAATTATAAAAATCTACAAATGAAACTGGAGGGTTAGAGGCTCATTACGGAGGGAGGCAGAGGCAGGTTCGATTAAAGTTTTTTTTACAGTCCGACAGCTGTAAAAAATAAAAATAGGCCTGCAACTAATGATTATTTTCATCCTTGGTGAACAAGAAGATCAATCTATTGCAATAAATGATTGTTTAGTCGTCGTTGAAATAGTATAAATCAGAAAATTTGCAAATGTTCACATTTGAGAAGCTGGAAACAGTAAAAAAAAACCTTTTCTCCTCCGTTATTGGCTGATTGCAGTTTATCATTAAACTGCTCTGTAAACATCTGAACCTCTAAATTACGCCCTTGACTCCATGACACCACTACGCTTCACTTTTTTTCCCGCCCCGGGGTCGTGTCACAGCTGTTTATCTCCATCGCCCTTTGCCAGTTCACTCTACCTCAGGTGAGCGTTTCTCTCTCCTGAGCCGAATGTCGTTTTTTAATTAGTACAGAAATGAGTTCAGATCATTTTAGGAGCATCTGAGTGAGCCTGGGGCTTTGACAAAACCACAGGTGGCTTATTTACCTGGAAACCTGGTTTCCGCTGGTACTTTCTCCTCTGCTGCATCTCGGCAAAGGTAGCTGCCCCTGCTGCGTAAGTGTAGGCCATGTGCGGTAGGAAGCCCATTTGATCCATGCCCGGGTAGGGCCTAAGACCTGGTATGCTGGCCTGCATCGGGGGCATGAATGTGGCAGGTGGGAAAGCGCTCTGAGGTGGAAGTGATGTGTACAGGGGTTTGGCAGCAAACGGGTTAATGCCGAAGATGGGGCTAGTGCTTTTTTCAAGGTTTCCGTTGTTGGTAGAGCCTGAGAATTCCTTCTTGAGATAGGCCAAGTTCAAAGGCTCTTCGAAGTGCTCTCGAGGAGAGGGTATGCTGTTATGGTCGATGGTAATGCTGTTGACTTTAGGTCTGCTTTTGACAGTCAGTGCATGCTTGGGTTCCTTCATTAGTCTCGGCAGAGAGAGGTCCAGCGGCTCAGCCTGCAGGTCTTCTGAAGTCAAGCTGTTTGGAGTGTAGGAGCTGCTGTGGGAGTTTTTGGAAGATGTAGAGGACAGATTTAGCGGGGAGGGGGTGTTGCTGCGGGAGTGGTCCAACTTTTCACCTGTGGGTTTGGCGCTGCCGCTGAACTGGTGGTTTTTCAAATGTCTGAGCGAGTTGTCACAGTTGTTCACGTTGTTATGGAGCTCTGCTATGGAGGGGGACGTGATGCGGTCAGTAGGCTTGAGTAGAGACACAGGTGACCTAGCTGCCATAGAGTCTTTTTGTGGAGTGTGGTGGTTATTTGTTCCGAGAACCATGTCCGAGTTGTTCCTGTGCTCTAGTGGTGGGCTTCTAGTAGTGCCGTAATGGTACATCTTCCGCTGCTCGAACCACTCCTTGACGAATTCCTGAGGAAGGCCGACCGCTATGGAAATCTTGAGCAGCTCCTCCGAGTTGGGCTCCATGTTCATGGCGAAATACGCCTTCAGCACAGACATGTGGTCCCTGTAAGGGTTGATGGGCCCAGTGAGTCCCTTGTCAGACAACATGGAGGAGGATAAGTGGGCGTTCTTCTCCATGAACATCGCTGGTTTGCTGGGCATCAGATTCTCACTGGGCTGCAGCACGGCTTTGATCTCCTCGTTCATTTTACACAGGTAGCGTTCGTGCTGATGCAAAGGTATCGGCCCGGTGAAGGTTTCTTTGCAAAATTGGCAAGCGTAAGGTGTAAACATGTGATTTTCCTGCACCTTCTCATCCACACCTCCTTCAAGCATGTGGTTGGATTTCTCTCGTTTGATATTGCTAATCTGTCTCTTTGAGTCTGTTGTCAAGCTCTGGAGGCAGGCTTTGGCTTCGTTCACTTTTTCTAATGTGTAGTCGATGATGCTTTTGGTGGCGCCGTTGTGATTGACAAGTGGAAGACCGACCTGACCTCCCGATTGCGCCAGCACCTGCTTCTGCTCTTCGACCTGGGACCCCAGCTCCTTCATGTAGGCCTTGAGCTTGGACAGCTCCTCCGGCTTGCAGTCCATTTTCTGCCTGCACACAGTGTTGTCCACAATCTGGAGGACCTTCTGCACCTCGCTCAGGTTGTTCCCCAGTGGCCCTGGGTAGCACAAGAGCTGCTGTTCTAGCCCGCTCATCCCAAGGTGCTGCAAGGGGCTCTGGCCCGTCGAGTTGTGGTGGATCCCCAGCGGGCTGTTCCCTCCCATGCCCCCGTTCATGAACGATGCAGGAGCAGCAAATCCATGAGACGCCATCATCAGCTTGTAGTCGTTGAAGTCGAGCGGCTCGGTTTTGATGTTCAAGTGGTTGTTGTGCTCGGGGAGGCCGAGCGGCTTGCCGTTCTCCAGCTTCTGCCGCAGCTGGGTGATGGCAGTGTTGGTGGGCGAGGAGGAGGCGGAGGTCGGGGAGGAGCCCGTCTTCATGTTGCTGCGCATCCTGCCGTTGACAGCGATCAGGCCGATGCACTTCTTGCTGCTTATGTGGGAGCTGTAGGAGCCGGAGTGGGAGAAGCGCTTCTTGCAGTTGGGGCACTCGTAGGGTTTTTCACCTGAAATGAAAAATATACAGCGTAAGATGAAAAATATCATCAAATTAGGAGCGTTTTACTGTTAATTTTGTTACTATAGAGGGTACTAAACATTAATCAAATTATATTATTAATGTAAAAAGTGCAAGAGTTAAGTGAATACAATTAAAGTGCTTTACATTGGGTAAAGAAAGGTACAGTAAAACAAAATAAAACTGAAAAATATCCAAGAAATGCAGAAGAGTTACAGCAAGGTGATGAATTGCCCTGCACAGGAAGTAAAAGTTTAAAACATAAGTCAAGCAAAACTAAAACAGTGCAGTCACATAATGTTCCTAAAGGGCTTGTTGTTGCATGTCTTTACGTAAATGATTTGTGTGGTGTCTCGTCGTCAAACAATATAATTTTAATTAATTTCTCTAAGTTGTCTTTTAACATCTGGACATGAGGAGCCGATAAAAATTAGCCTTTTGAGCACCTCTGCCTCTTTATAGCTTCTCTGTTGATCAATGGACATTGTCCCTGACAAATAAACTAATAAATTAAACAAAATTTCCTGAAATGCTTCACACACGTACACATTTCTAAGCAAATATTGTACTTGGCAAGTGGACTGATTCTCTACACAGCAGAGTTCAGTGTCCATCAACAGCAGGGAGGGTCCAAAATAAACCGAAAGGAATTTCTGCAGATTCATGCTGTTCTTAAATCACGGTTATGAATATTCAAAGAGCGAGGCCAGCGTTCCTCCCGCTACTCACCGCTATGAATCCGGAGGTGTTCCTTCAGATGGTGCTTGTATTTGAAGGCCTTGCCACACTCGGTGCATTTGAACTTGCGGTTGCCGGCCGCTTGGTTGAGCAGTTGGTGCTGCGAGAGAGGGAGAGAAAGAGAGGGAGATTCACGTTGAAACAAATGCACAAACATCGTGGGGGTGAGAGTTCAGTAAATAATCACAATTGGACGGCGCGACAACAAGCAGCAAGCCAAGCGGCTCCCGTCGCCAACGAAGCATCTTGGCTTTCTACTCCCACCGCCGTCGAACGACTACAGGCAGCGGCGGCGATAACAGAGAGAATCACATACCTTTTAATTTCCTGGCTCCTCAGCCAAAGGAGGCATGCCTTTAGAATTTGGCAGCCCAGAAAATAGAATAAATGAAAAGAGTCTTTTTTTAGAGCGTTTCCCCTTCATTAGAGCACCGATTTGATCTACTTTTCATTAATTTGGGCCTAATCAGTCTGAAAGGTATTCACAATCATCTGCGAGCTCTCTCACCCTGCATACCTGCATTCATTTGAGTCACACTTTGTACTTCTGAACAGTTTCAAATGTCTTAAAGTAATTAGGTCTTTTTTTTCCTGAAACCTTGAACGTCTCTTTAATAATCTTAGGATACAGAACAGAGCGTATAGGCCCGGCCTTGATTCGCTGTTCAAAGGTAAACATCAGTTGCAATCCATCAAATTTGCAATTCAAACAAGGCCTGTTCTCTGGAAAGAAAGAAATCAAAATATAATACCCAGCGACAACAACAACACTGGGTGTGTAAACCTGGCTCGTCACTCTCGCAACAATTAATTCCAAGTGGGAGTTGAGGACGTTAAACGGTTGGTAAATAAAAAAAAAAAAGGGACACATTTTCTCCGAGCTCGCTGGGGGGAGAAAACACAGCGACTCCCTCCTCCCAGTTCAGCCTTGACAAATGCTGGGGTGTGTGCTGACTCTACCCACATTCCTGGGGAGACAGATGGTGGCGCGCAGGACACTGGGAGGACTGGGAGGAATTGTTCAAACAGCCCCAACCTTCAAAGATCAAGCAGGGAGAGTCGGGGGCCCCGCCAAGCGCCGGAGAGGGACCCCACCGCTCGTATGTTGCTGAGTTGCATAAACAAACAGCAACAGCTGCTTCAGTGCCTCCGCCCCCCCACCTCCGCCGCCACCATCCCCTTACTTCCCCCTTGAGGACCCCTGCCCGGTAAAGTTTAGTCTCGCCACCACTGCTAATAAGGCACAATCGCTTGGCGCTCTTAATTGTGAATGGCACCGGCAAAATGCTCCATCTCTCCTTCATGGCTCGTTCTCGATGTGAACGGCACCACTGCTGGTTGTGGGCGGGGACCCGACTGGATGTTTGCATATGTATAACCTCTAATTAGTCATATTTCGGCTAATTGGTTAAGAGGAGGAGGAGTATTAAGGCTTGTAAACATACGAGACAGAACAGCAGAGCACATGTTTACCTATCAGGACATTATTCTTTATGTTAATCCGATTGCTCCTGAGTCCTCCTGAGTTAGTTGTTAATTGCCAGATTCACATGAATACATGCTCATTTTGATATTCGTCTGAGAGGAAGTGATATGTTTCACGCTTGCCGTTTATCCTCGAATAAACAGAAAAAGACCGAGGAGGCAAAGAAAAGAGAGAGCGCCACCTACAGAATATCAAGCGAGCAAAATCAAAGGAGTGAGACATCACCTCGATCTGATCCCGAGGATTACCACTTAAACAATTCAGCTAATTTACAAATCAAGATAGGCGGCTTTGTGGAAGGAGCCCGAGCGGCGCCTGAATAAGGAGTCTTTGGCCATTGACTCGACTCTGGAGGGGAGCAGCAGCAGCATTGTAATATGAGGATTGGGACAGCGGCTCACTCGGCCGGCCCATCTGCTCACGTTTACACCCAGCTGGTAGATCAGGTGAAAGTGCTGGCTGCTGACATCTGATCAAATCAGCCACAGTCTGAGCCTGTCATTCTCGCTTCAGAGAGCACAACACAACACCCACGACCTGGGAACTGAACACCGCCGAGCATCAGGGTACATGATATCATCGAGTTTTGTTTTTTTTCTTTCTTTTACAAGGTGGCTCAAGAGGAGGAAGTTCATGAAGGAAAAAGATGTCAAAGAAGTGACATAAATTAAATCCCTCCTTTTTTAAAGCTAGTTCTGTATTGCAAACAAAAAGAAGAGCCCATCTTGATCACTTTTTGACCTTTTTTCCAATTAATTCTTACATTTCTAAAACCGACTGTGTACTTTTGCGCTTTAGGGCTTCTCAGCAGTGTATCTAAATCAGAAAAGCACACCCATTATATTTGAGAGATGAACTTGTGGTCTCTTTTAAAAAAAAAACTAATTCCTCACTCATAATCATCCTTTCGAAGCACAAACACAGACTCCATCTACTTTAAAATTTACTGCTCTAATTTTAGTTCACTGAGAAGTTATAATTATCCCCCAATGTGTGAAAACTCTGAAAGCGTGCAATTTTTTTTTTTTCTCTTCTCGCCACGATCTATCTCGCCCGCCACATCTTCAACTTAAAGCTGACAAGCGAGTTAAACGCCCGTGACTGCTGGATGTGTTTTCACCTCACAGGACTTTAAGGTGATTCATGCTAACTGCCAGCGGATTCACATTATATCTCAGACATATAGCGTATAAATCGCTCGAGAAAAATTCAAGTATACACAGATGTTTATGCAGTGCATGAAATTAGAAGCGGGGGGAGGGTTTGATGGAGTACTGCGGGGCTCGGGCACAAGAACATTAAAGGCCAGGAGTGAAGTGAAGTTAAGGAGCTGATAAAAATTTCCAAATTGGAAATTCACACAATCATTCGATCGTGAACACGAGACTGGAAAATCATATCAGGGAGGGCCATCAAAAAACCATTTAGGGCCTCAATTAAAGTTATTACCATTAAAGGATCTGCATCTTCAAAATGCCATGAAAAATTAATAATGATTGCCAATCAGAAAAAATGATCTCTCCTCTCGGAGGGATCAGAGCACATTAGAAATGAGATAGGGGGGGACAGAAAGAGAGAGAAGAGAAGAAGAAAATGTTTAAATCCCTCTAACCTGATCCCTCGCAGGCTTGTGTGTGGCCATATGCCGCTCAAGCTGAGTGCGGTAAGCAAACGTGTAGTTGCACAGGGGGCAGGCGAAGTTCTCCTCGTTCTTCTCATGGCGGTACTTGATGTGCTCCTTCAGCGATGTCAAACGCTTGTAGCCCCGGTCGCAGTAGGGGCAGGTCAACAGTTGGGCGAAGGCATCTGGCGTTCCAGGTGGCAGGTCTGCACGGGAGACAGCGGGGGGAGGAGGGAGGGGAAGGCGGAGGAAGGGGAAGGGAAAGCGGGCCAAAAGGTCAGCGAATCAATGGCAGCTAACGGGCGGGCTGCCCAGGAGTGGTATGGGAGTTATCTCTGCAATCTGCTCCACATGAGAGCCACAGTGTCAGGCTGGCATCCGCTGCACTACGACCTCCTCCCGACACACACACACACACACACACACACACACACACTCCTTGACACAGTAACAAACAGCCGACATGATACTGTATGTACACACATGCAAAACAACCATAACTCACTGACACACACATAATTCCCCATACCTCCCTAATTGCTCTAAAGACTTTTTAATGCCGTTCCCGCTGACACGTTCATCACGTCTGCAGCATGAATCATAACCCTAACCCTAACCCTAACCCCACATTTCTTTTTTTTTTTTTCACCCTCCGGGGAGCTTCAGAGGTGCGCTATCTGATTTCAAGCCCCTGCCCAGCTGTTGCTTAAGACTGTAGGTAAACACCAAGGCATCCGGTGAATCTGTGGGACCAACAGCTGCCCGGTCGTGTCAGCGAGAAGAGCTGCTGCTCTGTCCAGACTCCTGTGCTTTATTTCTTTTTTTTCTAACCTTTGCTGGTGCACAGGGAGGTTAGCTGAGCCAGCATGACTGTTACTGAAACATTCAGGCCACAAGACGAGGCCACATTTGTACTAAACCATAATCTGCTAAGAGCTTGTTTATTGTTTTAAAATTGTGAATACTACCGTCAAAAGAGTAACTTTAATTCTGTAATCAAATGCTTTCAAACCAGATTGTGTAACATTTTAAACAGGAATATATTTTTTTAAATTAATAAGTATTAAAATGTGATGAGTCTCAATTCAACACATTAAGGGGTTTTACTGCTACAGCCTTTCAAAGTCTGGTATCACCAGTAGCTTATGATGGCTAATGTTAGCTAATGTTAGCTAACTTTAGATAGATTTCTGAGTCAGTTTGCTAAATTTTCTGACTTTCTATTTTTCTACTGTTGTTACACTGCATATAACCATTCACCATTACCCTTTACTTGGCAACAGTGCTTCAAATTGTTGCATCAACACTGTTTAAAGCTAGCTAAAGCTAGCAGCCGGGAAAACCTGTCTTTAAATTAAAATAAAGTCTGTATTTTTTTTGATTTCCTGATTAAGATGAGGAAGTGTCTGATGAAAAAATATGTAAACATAAAATTTGCTACCTCAATGCTAATGTGTTAGCGCAATGCTAACCCTAATGTGTTTGTTGACATATTTCGGTTGGTGCTCATAAAGTTTAAGGGTTCAACACCCAGTCTTTGATCTTTAACCTCAAAGATATTTAGTGTCTTATCTTACAAAGAGTTCTCAACTTCAACAGCTGAACGTTTAGTGCTTTGTTCGTCCCTTCCCTCACTTATCTTTGATTTTGTATCACAAGTCTCCCTCGACACCTTTGACCCCTCCTATCAACCCCTGACAGGATTCCTACCGTTCTCCTCTGGTCCGGTGGCCTCCGGCGTGCCCAGGCGGGACAGCTCCTCTGGAGCCTCCGGGTAGATGATGGCGGTGTCGCCTCGCTGCAGGTACTCGGCGATGCTCACCACGTGACTGTCGCCGTCGTCCAGCTTCCGCTTGGCGAAGAAGTCCTCGAACTCTGAAGTGCAATCCACGCTCTTAACTGAAGGGGAGGAAGAGAGAGAGAGAGGGAGACGGTGAAGGAGGAGACCAACAGAGAAAGAGGGGGAGGAATAAATTGGATTCATTTCTTCCCCAGAGAAATGTCTTACAGGAGGATATTGGGAACATCTTGGTGGAAATGTGATGAGGACAGCCACCCTAAAACATTACAGCCGTGCTTTGGGGAGAATACATCTAAATTACTGGGTTTGCTTGTCACGCCATGCCGGCTAAAATAAGAATTGTAACCTAATCCGGCCAAAAGTCAGAGATAAACGCGCTACCATGAGCTGCTGAGGAACGACGTGTAAAACAACTTCACTGACTGAATTTACTCATGACGTGAAATCAGATTTCAAGTTTAAGGCCTGCGATATAAAAAAAAAAAGGAAAACACACTCGTATATACATTCATAGATACACAAGCCCGGCTTAATCAGCAACAGAGCCACGTTTCTTTGTATCGACTTTCACATATAAGGTCAATCAAGAGACCGTGGCTTTTGTTGATTCTGTGTTGAACAGATTACCGAGGCCAAACCACAAACCGGTGCAAAAAAAAAAATAAAAAAAGGGAAAGAGAAAGAGAGAGAGACACGCTTTGCCATAGCTGAGCAGAATGTATCTTAAGCCAGCCAAAGTGCTGAGGCCACACAATGCGTTTTCTCAAATTATTTCCCAGTCCCTTCTCTTCAGGGAAACTCTTAAGCTGCAGTGTGGAGATAGCTGCCTCCAAAAACAAACCGGAGCTAAAAAGAAATCAGCAGCCTTCATTAGTCAAGGGGATGGCCGACTTTCAAAACACACACACACACGCATTCACACACATGCATTCACACACATGCATTCACACGCTGTTTACAACCTGAGGAAATTCTGGAGGCTGTTTGGCTACGTCGAAACCGAAAAAAAAAAAAGCGAGTGACGTCTCATCAGACTTCATCCCCTGTTAATTAGGCTTTTAGTCTGTGAGCCAAGGTGAGGTTTAAAGAGCGATTTGTTCGGCCGTGATGACTTTGCGGTCCAATTTGCGAAAGGTCAAGGTAGTGGATATTTGGTTGTCAAAAATGGCACCCAAATGTCATCGGTGCCAATGGATCACTTTTGAGTACCGTGATAGCATAATATACAGCGTTCTCATTAGATGGTTCTTTTGAAGACGGCTAAGCTAATTGTGAGAGACTGAGTGTTGTGATAATGGTGGGTTTTTTTAAGCCGTTATTTAAGATCGACTGATGATTGACCAGGGTGCGGCTCGGTGCAATCAGTTTCTGGACCGCAACCTAAAAACCTTCAGGGTAATGTTTATTTTATGTTTAACTTTCAATCAACCCAACCTACCAATCTTCTGGACCAAAAAAAAAACAAAAAACGAGTGCTTATTCTTTCAGGATGAAAAATAGAAATGTAAAATGTTCCTTTAAAGGAGAAACAAATGACTTTCCTTCCAGCGGAGGAGGAAATCACCTGGATCAAAGTGTGCTTTGGCACCGGGACGTGATCAAACTGCTCATGTCTTTAAATGAAATCACATGTGATCCGGCGGTGGGGAGCTTCCACAGCGGTGCCACAGCATTGTTTTCCAAAGAGAAAAGAAAAAAAAAAATGCTTTCTGCAAAGTCAAAATGGAAAAAAAAAACATTTGCTGCATAACACGGAAATAAATGTGAAGAAGAAAACACTCTGGAGGAGCAGAAAGTTGGATTAATTAAAGCTGAAAGGAGGGTTTTTGAGGGAAGGGCTGTGTGGCAGTCTGTGGGGTGAGTTTGGTTTACCATAACAGAGTCCGGGGCCAATTGTCGGGGTGGCCAGGATGATATCATGGAAGGGAGGGGTGTGTGGCTGCAGATCAGCCTCGGTGGCTTAATGAAAAATGGCAGGTAGGGATCGGTTCCACCAGGAGTCGGCAACGGGACACAAACACACTAAGACTCACTTAGCTAACCAAAACCGGCCAACGTGTAATCAAAGGTCCTAAAATTTAGAATCACTTCAGCTGCTATAAACATACAGGGATTTGTCTTGGAAGTCATGGAGTCAGCGGGAGAAGATTTAATTAGAGCGATGTAATTGTTTGTTGTTGGTTTTTTTTTTTGAAGAAGAAGTGGTTGGCAACTTGGGGCCACAAAATAAACTGAACCACGAGATGATTAATTATGAACTTGCACAAAGTAGCAGTTAGGTTAGCTGCAGCACCAACTTTCAGGATCACACAGCTTTTTCTTCCTCGAGCTAGAGTCTTCACCCTCCACAGTTATCTTTGCACATTTTGTAAACAGTACATACTGTAAAGAAACCAACGTACCTGACGTACCTGATTTTAGGAGCTCAGCTGACATTAGGTCGCTATTGCTCTTTACTCTCAGTGCTTGCAAGAGCTGCCAAAATCAAAATATTGTTTTTATCATGTTGCTTCTCACCTCAGTAGCGAGGTCAGCTAGCCTTGCTGGCTACTGAAAATGAGGAAAAGCACTGCAAGTTTGTGAGCAACGATTGACTAGCTAACATTGCTAACGGTGATCAAAGACTGCTACAAAAAAGTGCTACAAAAAAAATTGAAAAATGAAGTAACTAACTCAAGAATGAAAAAGCAGTGTTATTACTAAGATTGGAGGTGAACAGGAAGTAAACTCTTTGTGAGCATTAGCCCCTTTAAAATGAATTTGGATGCAAAGTATTTAAAGAGTCTCCCACACTGCTCTGACTATTTTTAAGGTTTTTGTTGAATTTCTTTAAGGTTTCTGAAAGACAAGAGTCTTATAAATTCATGTATTACACATTTTTATCTATCCATTGCACTAACAATCCCAAAAGGAAAAAAAGAAAAGGAAAAAACATTCTTTGGATTAGCAACAAACTGGAAAACTTAGGCAACCTGTGACGAGAGGTTGCAAGCAGACATTGCTTCGTCTGTAGGGCTCTTGAGCCAAAAACGATTGGGACAGACTGTTTTAAAGCATGTTGCAATGTAGGTTAAAGGGACAGAAACTCAATCACACTGCGAGCAACACACACAAAAAACCAAACACATCATGAGTCAACTCACCTGTACCGTTTCCAACTGCCTGCAAAGTGGCATCAGGCCCCAGGGTGTCAAAATCATCCTTTATTTCATCTGCACAGAAACATGGGAGAAGAAAAAGAGGGGGTGAGGGGGGGGGGAGAGAGGGAGAGGAGGGGGTGAGTACCTCAATGTACCATCCAAACCAACAAACGCTGACAATGAGGCCTCTAAGAAGAAGGTATGGAGAAAGCAATAAAGGCACTGCTGTGCATCGCAGCGCGCCGCGGCTTTGTTCGGCATGCTTAATGAATGCTATCATCGGGGCCAGACAGTGACTTATTTACCTTTAACATGACAACAAGCGGCGGGGGAGGCGAAGAAAGCTTCAATCGCCAAACAGAGCGATTAAATACAACACGGAGCACATCCACCTGAGCAATCATAGAGCTCCAGCCAACACGCAGGCTGAGCTTATTACTCCCTGGCTGTGACGCTGCTGCAATCCTCTGCATGCAGGATCACGCTTGTTGTTTTTTTTTTTAGTTTTTTTTTTATCATATGTCATTTGCTGGATGCTTTTATCCGACGCTGCTTGGAGTATTGTGGAGCGCACACGTTTTTTTGATTTGCCACACAACCCCCTAGCAGAGAGTTAGTGCCTCGCTACTAAAAAGAATACAAGCCTTAACCACAAATTAAGAGTTCTGGTTGCAGAAACATTTCTGAGGGGCAGAAATAACCTCATTGGTTGGGGTAAACCTCAGGTGGGTGGGGACAAAGAAATACTGTTCTTTGGTACAGTATGTTAAAACGAAGCCCAGTGATAACATTCAAACCAGTAGGCAGCTTTACTCCAAAGCCTTATGCTCGTATGAACACGTAATAAGATATTCTTGTTTGGACTGTCGTGGCTCTGCAGCGGTGTTTAAAACCGCCCAGAACATCACTGGTAACCATCAGTGATATCAGCGAGGTGAGGTGTGTGCAGAGCCCAAAGGATACGAAAAGACAAAACCCACCCTGCTGCCGCCGGCCGAAAGATACAGAAGTATCCGCTGCTGTACCATCAGACAGCAGCTTCACTCCTCAGGCTGAGACTAACCCTAACCCATCCTTCACACTGTACTTTAATCCGAGATTCATATCAGCCAATCAGGTGTAAGAACTCTGCCTCAGAGAAATGTTTTAATAACTAACCCTCCAGGAGCATCGGTTCAAACAGAACCGGTTCTTACTGCCCATCAGGATAATGGCCCCTGGTCTGTGCAGACGGGCAGATACAGTCCTGGCACAGGTGAGGCGGCTGTAAATAACCGGTGGATTGACAGGCTCATAAACAAACCCCCTTCTGACAAATTAATCCCACCACGGTCGACGGGAGGACACCGACTGGACAATCAGCTTAAGGAGTCCCCGGTCCCTCCTTCCTGCCTCGTCGGTAAAAATTAAATCAAGGTGCTTCCGAGAACACGGGGGCTTTGTGTTTTTGAAAAAAAATGAACAAAAAAACCTGCATTGTGTGCCTCGCACGCATCTGTTCTTGCTCTGCTGCTCCTGCAAGGACGTTACAAGCGTTGCATTGTGAAGATTTGTGTGTTTTTTTGCCAGTCCACAGCAGGATCTGATGCATCTGACTCTCCCATGGCTATTAAACCAGGATGAGCGCCTACATTAGAGAAACCTGGCTGCGATATTGCAGGAAAGGTGGTGGGTGTATTGTTGATAATAAAGCTATCCTGGTTACATTTTTTTTTTTAGCTGAAAACAATGGGCTTAATAGTTGTGGAATGCTTTGTAAGGCAGGGTTTGCTTGAAATTAAAGATTCGTCTTCTGCGGTGAGATGATAAATACCTCTGTCAATGCCTTCAGAGAATAATGACAGACTCCTCTGGATGCGTATGTCCTAGTTTAACTTTCCCCCTCGCTAGGATTTCTTTCCCCCCCCTCTCCTGTACATTTGATTGCACGTCTGCTAGACAGCATCAAAACCACAGTTGCAGCATGAGAATAAATGGGTTTTAAACAACATAAATTAAGCTATGACAAAACAAAACACTCCACCGCAGATTAAAATATACCCACAAGGATCAGATATCAGCATGTATGAAAACCTCCCCCCCTTGCTTTTTGCACCGAACACAGTCAAAACTCCCTCACATTTCTGTGTCCTCGTAGGCACCGTGTTTGCTTTGGGTAATCAAATTTGGCTGCATAGTTTTGGTCTGACGCAAGGGGATGACCGGTGGGATTTACTGGCCCTCCACTCTTCCCCTATTTACCTTGGAAAACTTTTGTTATCTGTGGTCTGAAAGGGAGGGACGGCTGCTTCCAGTAGGAGGTAGGCTAATACCACGAACACCTCACTGCTACGGCCTCTGGCACACATACATGCAGAAATCCATGCCAGGCTTGAGCTACATTCAAATGGGACAAAGTGTCATTGTGGTGACTTGCGGTGCCCGGTGAGAAGAGGAACTCGCGTTGCTCCTTTATACACAGATTTAACAAGACTCGACCGATTTCACGTTAAAAAAACGAGGCAGAAAAAGACGGATTTGATTTCTCCTGGAGTCGTTAATGTCACAAATGTGTGCCTATTTTTGGTAGTGGAAAGCATTTTGGATCAAACTGTCCACTAACTGTGTTGTTTCAGTAGTAAATCACAGAAGACCTGAGGCGGTAAGGTACACACCTCCTTGAAGAGCGATGTTGAGGTTTTGAGACCCAGGAGGAGTCCAGAATACCTTTGCCCGACCATAATTCCACCTATTTTCATAGCAGCTCTGATGCTGTTTATTTTGAAAACATTCCTATTTTTATGGCCGGTCACCACAGTCGCTTTAAAGTTCTGCCTCAGGCCTCATTTATCCCGAGTCTGTCTAGCGTGCACACAATAGCTTCAGAGCAACTCCATTCGATTCAAACAGGGTTTTTTTTTTTTATAAGCTGATGCCATCCCCTGATATTTTTGGACTGAGGTTGTCAATAGCAGATATTTTCGTGACAGCGTTCCATCTATTCAGATTTGAGCGTTTTCCAGCCAAAGAACACAGTGTTTTCCATCCTGAATTGTATTCTTGGCAGGGTGGAGAAGCATCTGAAACACTGCACTTATTGAAAAAACACAGGAAACTCCTGGACGCGCTAGGTGTTTAAACGACAAATTAATAACCCCCAAACTTGATAAATGTGCAAAGAAAACAAGAACCACTGTTTTATCAAAAACAGAAGGCCAAATTTGGCAGAAAAATGTCACAAAACAGAACATTTCTTTCTCTTTCGGCGAACACGAGAGAGAAAAGTGGGATTCTCAACGTGTGTGATTGCTGCAACGTTAAGTCAGAAATCCTCCTGACGCCCCGGAGAGGAGTTTAAAAAGGGCAAAGGGAGAACGCAGGTGATTTATTTGAAAATGTCTGTCAGTGATAATGATGTCATGCTTTCCAGCACATCGCGTCCAGCCTCGCTGTGGGATGAAGGAATGTCAAGGACAACGCCAGACACAAGACTCTGATTGTGCCCTGGAATCAGAAGAGGCTCGACGATAAAACTTTTCTTTTTTCATTTTCTTTCTTTCTTTCTTACATGCATGTCTCAGAAAATCTACCGGCTGTGTTTTCTGTGTGCTGTTAAAGCGCAGGGACGAGTCCTCCGAGCGTCTTTTTTTTGTGACATTCGTTCACACTTTCACTGCGATCCCCTACGATCGCTTTGCACTCACACGTACTTCCAAGACCTGCGTTCAAAACTCTTGATAAGGGAGTGACGACCGAATCAGTCCGAGGAGGAAGGAGGGGAGTTTGAAGGGGGGGTGGGGTGGTGGTGCAACTTATCTCAGTCCTAAGTTATGTGCTGAGGTATCACTGCAGACACTTAGGCACCGAGGAGAAAAAAAAAAAAAAAAAAAACAGGCTGGGAAACACAGCACCCGCAAGATTGGGAAAGAGACTCCCAAACGCTCTAATGAACTTGACTTGCTCTCCGAAATATGTCAGACACTTTATCACACGAGAAGCATATTATCTGGGAATTGCAACATAGTTGAATTACAGACATTATGGCACCGCAGGTCTTTATCAAATAAACAATTACCGTATGCAACGACAGCTTGTTTATCCTTTATCTTGATTTATTTACCAAACTGTCTTTTCTCCCTCTCCCCTCCCCTTAAGGAGCCAATATGAGCTGTTATTTAGGAGAAGCGGGTGTTGATACCCACTAAGTTTTTTCTTTTTTTTTTTCACCCCCTAATAAATGTGCAATTTTCCCCCATATTAAAATTTAAGACTGCTGAATGTTCCTCCGTTTTTCGGCACCGTGCACAGCTAGTTCATTAGCAGAAATGAATAGCGAAAGCCCAGCTCATTTAAATTGGCTGTCTTACATGACTTCTCGCCATACTCTGTTCCTGTCACATGCTTCCAAGAATCATTGACTCTTATTATACATGTAAATGGCTATCATAAAAATAAAAATTTCATTTAAGATTGTTAATGACTTTTTTGCAGCAGTCTGGCTTCCTTTAATGATTATACCCTGCCCCCTAATTAAAAGTATTTATCTTTCAAGCATCCGTGACTGGGGGCCCCCGCGATCGGAGTAGTTGCTCAACAAAAGACGATAAGTCAGTCAAGTTTGGGGAAGGCATCACCTGCCTGGGATTAGGCAGCTTGCTGGGGGAGGAGGTTTCAGCCGGCATCAGTCACTGCTGGAGGTTGATGAAATAAACACTGATACAGTTTGAGTCAAAAAGTAACCGGCAGAGTGAAACATTGAATCATCTCGACCACATTCTCCTCCTCCCTTTTCTTTTTCATTTTCTGCAGCTCGCCTGCCTTTTTTTTTTTTTTTTCTTCCTCGTGAGGTTTTATACATTACTGTAAATATTTTTTGTTGTTTGGCTCAGAGCGGGACTTTTCTCTAAGCGTGAACCAAATGGTCTCCGTCGCTCACAAAGAAACTGTTTATCGTGTCTGTCTGCTGAGGGAGCATCGTCGGGGCTCCAGCGTCAGACCTGGCTCAAGCAGTGTTTGCGAGACGCTTCGCGGGGTTTGTTTAAGTCTCCTCGGGCACCAGATGGGTGGGGTTTACGGCATAAGACGATACTACAAGTGGCAGGATGTGCACACATTCCCTATAAAGTATCTTAAAGTCAGCTTAGGGGTAGTGTTTTTGATTGACAGCTCACCTGAACCCCCACATCTGGTAGTACTGACAGAGCAACAGCTGTTTTTTTATGTATGTCTTGAGCCAGATGTGTGTAAAATATGGGAAAATAAGGTTATTTGGACACTTAATCATTGATTTTTATGATTTTATGAGACCTCGGCTTCATTATTCACCCCTTAATTTGGTGTGTTTTGCCCACAATTGAAGGTCGTGTTTCTCAAAAAATCTGGACGACAGATTGCAGATTGGGTTTCACAAACATTTTCATGGAGGCAAAAATAATCTGCCTGGTTGGGAAGATCACTGGGCAGAGCCACAACACTCAAAACATACACTAAAACCCAAATTTAGAAGAAGGAAAAAAAAATCATCCGCTTGCTCTTTAGTCAGTCCGTAGATCTGTGACTCTTCCCGCTGAGGTTCACCTCAAACATCTGATCCGAGACACTCACCAGTACCGTCGACCGAGGCACTCAGCATGTCGTTGTCGGGCCAGATGTGCTCCACGCCGCTGTCCCGCATCTCGTCGTCCTCTTCCTCCTTGGTCAGCAGGCCGTGGCTCTCGGCGCGCGGCGAGGCCTCCGGGTTGGTGAGGCTGGCCGGGCTGCCCGTGCCGTTGATCAGGGGGTCTTCCTCGGACACCGGCAGCTTGTCCTCCTCCTCCGTCTCTGAGCCCGTCTCCACCACATTCTCGTAGTTCAGAGCTGCGACACAGAGAGAGAGAGAGTCCGGTCAGTACAGGAGAGTTTATGAAAGGATTATCAACTATTTAAAATGATATGGAGTGAGGAATGTAGGCGTGTCCGACTTTGGATGCGAGCACTAAGTGATCGGACTGAGACGTAAACGACAGAGGAATCTGAGAAGGGATCGACTTGTTTTGGAAATTGCGGTTTATTCCCAGATTAAAAAGGTCACCCCACATCACTGCTCGGTCCAAGGCGTAGGCGCTTTTTTTTTTTTGTGGGTTACACCCCAATTACAGCATCCGCGACTGGAATCTGTGACTGAACCGCAGCGGTGGGCAGACAGCTGTCGAGGAGATGCGAGCCAAAATAGCCACTAATTTTCAGTCCTGCTCACATGCCTCGGATGCCAACGAGCTGCACCTTTCAGGACGGCTCTGCTCCGGAGCATACCCGCCACGTTTGAGATGCTCCGCATAGCGCACGCAATATTATAAATGTCGTTGCTATGCATACAAAAGGCTTAACCTATAGTAATTTAGATTATTCATTGCATGTACCCCTCGGATGTCTTCGCATTTGCATCGCCAGTGAACCATGAACATAAATATAAATGTTTTTGAACATATGAGACACACGACGGGGCCTCGAGGCCTATCGAGTGCACACATTCAGGGGAGCTACCACACACACACACACACACACCCTCACACACACTCTCCAAACTCCAGAGCAGCATCAGCCGGGCCCGCCCGCTTCCACAACACTCAAGTCCCAGACATATGCCTGCTTTTCTTAAAATAGACAGCCTGTAAATAAGGGCTGTGAACTCAATCAAAGGTGGCTCACGTGCAAATTAGTCGCCGCCATCGGCAGGTTCTCGGCGCACGCTCGCCGCGGCGTAAATCGTGGCAGGAAAGGACATGAGAAGACTTATTGGAGGAGTGCAGATGGAGCGCTAGGCGAGCCAGAAGCATGGCATCACATCGGGGACACACCTCATTGGCAGCTTGTGCAAGAATGTTCTGCGGTAAGAGCCAATCATGGGAGGGCCCCCGAGTTTGAGCCGCCATAGCGAAGAGGTGGAGGCTTTTTTTTTTTTTTAATGCGCTTTAGTTGAATTTATGTTTCGGAGTCGTAAAAAAGCTGCAGCGAGCTCGTAAGTCTTGGGTGAAAATCAGCAGATTTATATCTAATAGCTTTGAGGTGCCATTTTGTTCATAAATAGCGCTCGAACGCCTCACATTGTGGCCCTGTAAAGAATCAACAAGCTTAATGACGGCGGTTTTATGTGCCATATTTTGCCTACTGAGGCCTGAAAGTGTCGCTGCCTCTCGAACTTTTTTTCCCAGAATCAAGAGCGGCGGCCAGACGAAGTCCACGCACGACATTTCTGAAGACATTATACATTTCAAAAGATAAGCCTCCCCACATCTCCTCCTAACACGTCTCCCTGCGATTGACTGGTCTGCACTTGCCTTCAGCGAACAACTGCACAACAGGTGCAAATTAAAATGAAAACAGGGCTTTCAAACGTGGGAGGGGAGGCGGAGGGGGGGAGGGGAGGGAGGGTGGTGGCAGGCAGGCAGGCACGAGGGGGGGAGGAGGACGAGGAGCAGGCGGAGGAGGAGGAGGGTGGGAGTGCGGTGACCTGCCTCGAATACCAATCGACGGAAGAAACAAAACCTTTTCAAGAGGTGTGATCACAAGGGTTTAGGCAAGTTCAGACTCAGTAATGCTCCTTGGAGATGACAAAAAAGGCAACCGAGGCTGGAGACCCAGGAGTGGAGCAGAGACGTTAGGAAATTCCTGGGTGGTCTACCTTTGGTACAATTGATTTGTTTAATAAGCTACATACTTATTTTACCAGAGAGAAAACCATCACCTGTTAAATTAACACCTAGAGGACCACAGCTCTCTCACGCATCGACGACCCTTCCAGACAACAAAAAGATCATTTTTTTGGTTTTCACCTCTCGGCGCCCCTTCACCCTTGAGGTTTTGAACTTTTCCCAGCAACGTCCCATCAGCTCTGTGTCCCCCCCAAAACTTCCAGAGGGGAGGAGGAGGTGGGCAGCCGCACGGGGCTGGTAGAACAAAAGGCCAAGAGGCTTGGGAAGCTATCAACCCGTCGCTGTGAACCTGATCTCTGGATGCAGATTCAATGACGGCGGAGCAGGGGCCGCCTGAATGAAATTATCTAAGGCTGGACAGGTTTTAAAGGGCCCATTCTTCCCTAATAAAAGGAGCGAGGGAGCTTCTTTTTGTTTAGCAACACATCCACGGCAGCAACGCACACCGTTTCTGACTTCCCACGCGGAGGGAAAAAAAAGAGGGAACGGTCCTGCAACAAACTCTTCGAGGCTGCGATCGAGAATTAAAAAGTAAATCCTGGAGAGGCAAAGTGGGGCTTTCATTTTTTATATTTTTGTCACCAGTTTGAGCCATTTCTCTGCCTCCCTGCTGTTTTCTCTTATCTCCCGTGACGTCTTGCTCTCGAGTTTTCTGAACAAATTTAAGCGCGGGGGCGTCGAACTGTCTCGGAGAGCTACAGTAAAGACGCAATCTTCCCCGAACGTCAGCTGTCAACGTATACCTCCGAGAAGGCAAAATGACAGTGGGGTGCTCGTCAAGTCAAACGCGCAGCATTAACGTCGAGAAAGCCGCCATTGTTTAGGTGCCACCGCATGACAAGAGCCTCTCCCTCTCCGAGCATGAAGCATCTATTGGTATTGTGTCACGCAACAAAGTAATTCTAACCTACTAATATTTTCCAGGCAGTTATTTCGCCCCCCCTCCCTCCTCAAACCTCACTCTTAATCAGCCTTTTGTGCTGCCGAGGAGAGAGAAAGACAAAGAAAAGATAGTGTTTACTTCTCCGATGCCTCTTCTCTGCTCTCCTTTCTTTTTTTTTTTCATACCTTGAGTGTCACCCTCGACAAAAGCAATTACGGCTGACGTTTCTACAAACTCTTACTACCTGTTTGATTTTGCTTTGAGGTAAATAAAAGGAGCGTCTTTGACTTTTTTTTCCAGATAATTAAAATGACACATGTAACAGCGCAATTCTTGTTTAATATCGGGTTTTAAACTATCTGACATAACCCTTTCACGGGCCTGGCATTATTCTGTCACTCACGCAAAAAAAAAAAGTACAGAGAGGAGAGGGAATATTGTATATTGATTAGGATGGCTAGAAGCATCAGCGGTGACAGCCTGAGAGAGAGCCAGAGAGCAAGGGGAGAAAGTCTTATTAAAATCTCATCATTTCTTTGATGAAGATAAATAAAAGGGTGGAAAAAAAACAATGGCGCAGGCAATACTTCAGCGGTGACAGTTGTATTCTGCAGATACTGAGGAGCCAGTGGAATTAATTTAGTGCCCGGGAAACAAACTCCAAATCTAAAATGATTATATTTACAAAGCGTCAGGTTTGACAGTGAACAAATGGCTCCAGTGATCAAAAACGCCTTTAATGTCGGAGTCATAATCGACTCCTGCAACAACAAAAAAAAAAAAAGCCAGAGATAACTCACTTGGTGTGTGTGTGTGTGTGTGCATCTGACAACAGTTGCCTGACCACATGCTGCATTCAAAGACTCCCAAAGTCACAGCGCAACACCGACTCACGCCTTTGATCCTGACCCCACGGATGCGTTTGTCAAAAAAAACTTTGGATGTATGGTTTCGTATGCGAGGAATTAACCTCAAGCTGGGAGACGCCAAAAAACAAAATATCAAATAAATGAGCTTGTGGTCCTGTTTTTCCTGAATCTTTGATTTTCCTTTTTTTGGTGGAAGTCTTTTTGGACAAACTTCTGAAATGTTAAGTGCCTCTTTAAATAGCAGAATCCGGTCAGATGTGTTGGAAAATATCCTTATTTCACTTAACTGCGACGGATACGACATCATTAAACTCAACATCCAGTTCGTGGCAGCTCGACTGGAAAGTAAAGACGAGTTTCAGAGCGACTCTCTCGACGGTACCTGGACCTGATCCGTGCGAGAAGGGCTCAATCTCTTCTCCACTGCCCGCGAATGCAGAGTTCAGAGGTGCTACACCTGCACTCTGCCGAGGAAAAGCGTCTCACGATGCTAACAAGCATAATCACATTTATTTAACGATCCCAAAGTAGTCGTCCAGTGCCCAGAGGAGGCTGCACTAAAAGCCCTTCCTGCTCGAAGTCTCGGCGCCAGAGAGAAAAGAGAGCTCCTTCTGTTCAGCAGGCCAACGGTGGAGGTGATCGCTGCGGGGAGAATGACTAACACCCACATTCGCGCTCTCAACGCTAACCCCGGCTGACTTTTTTAGTCGAGTGTCGAGGCTTAGCTCCAGGTGACACGCTCGGCCTCCTACGCCGATAATGAGCCGGGACATTCTCCCTATTGGACGGTAACTGCTCACGCTCGCTCCCTGTCTCATGAATGTGAGCCGGGCGGATCACCTGGATGGCTGCGAGGGAGATGGGGAAGCAGGAGGTGCTGTAGTATGTGTGGCGGTGGGGGAGGAGGAGGGCATTAAGGTGGAAGCGAGGTCGCTGCCTCGTGGCTACGGCCAGCGGTCGCGGATTCTCGCGGTGACCTTTTGTCTGCCCTCGCTCCCGTCTGCAGTTTAAGCACTTCCCCGGGTGAGTCTTACCGCTGCCTGATGGAAAACCTCACACCAACAGTGTTTTTACATTAACCGCTAATTATTTCACATGTTATGAAGGAGTCTAGATTGTCTTCTGGTGTAGTTTTTAAAAAAAAAAATAACTTGACAGATGCTCGTCCAACACAGAGCCATCGAGTAGTGGAATAAAACTTAAAGTTAAAATCGCCGAATTAAAACAAACTTCATTTTTCAGGCTTTTCATTGAACCCTCAGGTGATGACTTTCCTTTCAGACGGGGGGAGGAGCGGGGGGTGGGGGGGGGCACGTTATTGCCGCTCGGGGGTCGGACTCAAAACCCGAGTCGCGCCGCACAAAAGAATCGCAGACATGTTTGGATATTTTGTGCTATCTTGTCTCAGTATAATGGTGCGATCGAGCACAAGGGGCAAATCAGGGCCAAGTCGGTGAAAGGACGGTGGCAGAGGGCAAACAAAAGCTCTGAAAGGAGACAGAGAGAGAGTGAGGGGTGAGGGCCAGGGGAGAGAGGAGGAGGGGGGGAGGCGACTTGGGAGAGACGATGAATGGTGAAAACTCAGTGAAGTGTAAACGCAACCTGGGAGTGTGTGTGTGTGTGTCTGTCTGGGTGCTGTGTGTGTGTGTGTGTGTGTGTGTGGAGGGGGAGGGGTGTCGCTGACAGACGAAGTGAGTGAGTGTTTGACTGATATGAGTCGTTGACGAACAACAACGGTTTTACAATCTCGCTGTTTAGGAGACGCTTTAGAGGAGAAAGTGAAAGTTTAACAGCGCGGACACGGTGAGAGGGCAGATAACACTTTATAATAACCGCCGGTAACAAGTAGTTATAGTTCATTTAACCTTAGTTTTTTACTGTTATTAAGCAATTGTAAAGTTTGTTTGATTGACTGTAAATGAACCGCTTATTAGTAATGGTTATTATAGAGTAAAAAAAGTATTAAAAATGTCATCTTTCTTATGTTAGAGAGTAAAAATATACCTATAGTGTAATATAACAGCCAGTTAATCCAACATTAACAACCCAAAACCATGTCACTATCAGTAAATATGGTGAAAAATACACATTTTTCAAGGTATTTTTCTAATCAGATTGTCAAAAACCTCTAAAAGAAAAATACAACCTCCTAATGTAAAGTTCGTCCAGCAGCATTATCGTGATAAACCACCAGTTAGTGACAAAAAAACTCCAAAAAATACACAATAACTGACTTTTTTCCAGGATTTTAGTTCCAATCCGGTTGGAAAAACTCAAAAACAGAATTGAAATTTAGTCTGCACCTCCAAATGTATATTTCTTACTCACCACATGGTATTAAAACTCACATTTTAAACCTTTACAAACCCATAAAAAACATATTTTATGTTGTTATTGTCTGATATTGGTCTGAATCAAGTGTGTCCACCTCAGGCAGCAAACACATTAACAGTCACAAGCTCATATTTACGACTGAAGTGTCTAAAATAAATGATATCAGATGGAGGAAACATTCAGCGATCGTCTGGGTTTTGAAACTTCCAGCTCGTCGCCGCGCATCCGTCAGAATCGCCGCTGGGTTTTGTCCGCGAGGAGACCCCCTCTCTCCGCAGCGCTGCCTCTAATTCAATTAAAGTCCCATTTATTTGCCGAGGAGGCCGGAGCAACAGGCTGGGGAGGGCGAGGGAGGCACAGAAAGCTTCAAGGTTTGCTCAACAGCTCAGAGGTCCCACCTTTGCCGGGTCCTGCATGGATTCACCATCTGTGCCCCCCCTCCTCCTCCTCCACCTCCTCCCCCAGTTCACACATGTTCCTGCCTCCAACAAATGTTCGAAGTAAACCTTCCCCCCTCCTCCTCGTCCTCCTCCTCCTCCTCGTCACACAAGCCAAAGAAGAAGAATAAAAAAGACACACAAAAGCTTCCCCTGGCTGCCCTCAGGACTCCCAGGCCAGGGGAGTGGGAGGGAGAATTCAGAGAAGAAGAACAGAGGAGGGAGATGTTGGGAGGGAAGGGGGGAGGTTGGAGAGGATATATTTTTCATCCCGGCTCAGGTGAGCTTCCCCTTCGCCTCCCGATGTTACCCTGACACACGTCAAGCAACGCGGAGAGGGGGGAAAAAAACGGTTAAAATTAGAAAATTTAATTTATTTGATAATTTCCCAGAATAATTAGAGTTAATATGGGTTAATTAATATGCAAATCTCTCAGCAGATGTTCGGCAGCAAGGCTGCGCGCAGGCTGAGGAAAAACAGCCCCCTTCTACTTTCTCCTGCCTGGTTTTGGCTGTCAGTTATTGGGCCGTAATTACTGTAACTAACCAAATACACACACACACACACACACACACACACACACACACACTGAAGGGAGAAAGAGAAAAAAAAACAAAAAACGTTTGCTTGGTTTCCAGTTTTGGAGTCGTCGTCGCAGGCAAAGAGAGACCATCGCTAATTTCCCCTCCACTATAAAGGCCCTTTTTAAGCTCCGAGCTGAATGAATGCAGCAAGTAGTTTAAACTATTTGAAATTTGCAGGGCTTTGTGTGTGTGTGTGTGTGTGTGTGTGTGTGTGTGTGTGTAAGTGTAAATTGTAAAGAAGAAGAAGAAGAAGAAGAAGACAAGAGCACCTGCACGTTAATATCGAGGAGAGAGCTCAGCTAATAGCGCAGATGTGCGGGATCGGTCTCGCTGTAATAAAAGGAGGACGGACACGTGTTTACATGTGTGTTTGCAGCTGAATACTAATGCCATAAACACGCATACATTAACACCAGAGGGATTAAGTCGCAACACTTGAAGCTAAAATGAAAATTTATCAGAAAAAGATGTGAGATCGTTTGTAGAAAAATGCAAAAAATGTTGAAGAATGACAGATTTGTGGTTGCTGTTGAAGTTTTTGGCCTCTTTAATTAATGTTTTAACTCATTTTTTGTGCAAAAATCACAGATATCTTGTTTTAAACCTTCATCAGCTTCTCAAATGTGTTTTATATCAACAGCACTGAAATTCTGATTGTTTCTAAAGACAATTTAAAGACTTTTGGAGCTCAAAAATCTGCATTTCTCACTATTTTCTGATGTTTTTAGAGCTTTATAACGGTGGTTCAATTAACAGAGAGTCATCAGTAATGAAGATAATCAAATAATGAAATATTCAAAAGTTTTAAACCTTCATCAGCTTCTCAGACGTGAGAATCTGCTATTGCAAATTCAATATATTTGAATTTCTGACTGTTTTGACTGATTCTGGGAGCTCATGATCAACATTCCTACGATTTTCTGATGTTTCAGAAACCAAATAATTTGTCAATTAATCAAAAAATAATAAAAAACACAAACAGACATAATTTGAGCACTTCTATTTCATAATTCAACAATTAATCAGTCAGTTGATCAACAGAAAATGATCGGCAGTTAATTATTTTGATCATTTGAGTCTCAAGTTTTTGAGACAAACAAGCTTTAATCATTCAAGTTTCTCAAACGTGAGAACTTGCTGCTTTTCTCTGTTTAAAATCATCTTTCAACCGTCTGTAAAGCAATTTAAAGGCTTTGGAGGCTTAAAATCTGCATTTTTCACTATTTTCTTAGTTGTATAAACTTAATAATTGATCAATTAAACAAAAACTAATAAACAGACGCATGAATAATGAAGATAATCACTAGCTGCAGCCCAAACACAGACAAAACACAGGCGGACATAATTTCTATACTTCTATTTCATAATTTAACAATTAATCAATCAGACAACAAATTTAATTGATCGTTCGGCTACTTTTTAAGATTTTTTCCCATTTTTCGTCATTAAGTTTTGAATATCTTCGATTGTTTGAGTGTTTTTAAAGACTTTAAAGACTTTAAATCAGCGTTTTTCACCTTACAGAGTAAATAATTGATCAATTAATCACGAAACAATAAAACACAGTCATGATAATCAGGAGCTGCAGCCGTCAGATGGAAACATTTCTCTCCTCTGGTGTGTATTCTTGTGGGAGGAGGGACGGGTTACCTTTAATAGAAAGATTTAATTCATGAATTCATCCCTGGGGAGGCAGAAAAATATAAGAGCCTATCTCAGGGTGCTTGCCAGGTTCTCCTGTGGTCAGCTCTCTCCAATAATAATGTGTTTCCGATAGCAGCGAGTGTGTGCGAGTGTGTGTGAGTGAGTGTGTGTGTGTGCGTGCATGCCAAAAGCTGAGACTGTTATCTAAATCGTTCCTCTTTCTCTACGGCCTCTCTTCGTTTTCTCCTCCTCCTCCTCCTCCTGCTGCTGCTGCCCAGTCTCAAAGGGACACCATGGCTCAATGCCATGAGTCCACGCCCCGGCCTACACACACACACACACACACACACACACACACATGAACACACACACACATGAACACACACACTTTTACATGTGGGACGCGGCAGCAACATGCATTCATTGAAATAGACGCGCAAACACACATGACGAAACGACACGCAGAACATTTTTATAAATAGCAACACACGCTTTCACACATGTAAAGAACAGACACACACTCGCACACACACACACGCATAAAAACACACACACACACACACACTCAGGTGTCGGAAACTGCTGACACCGACTCGTATCAGGTCAGATTTTGAGGTGGAGCGAGGAGGGGGGGCGCCAAATTGATAGTCGCAGCCTTTTGTTATCAGGTCTGACTGTTTAATACTGGAACCTGGCTTTGTGTGTGTGTGTGTGTGTGTGTGTGTGAGTCTGTGTGTGTGTGTGTTGGAAAGCCCCATGAGAGCCGGTGTGGCCTTGCAGTACTTCGCCACCACGATAACACATCTGCTTTGGGTTCATCTGTTTATGAATCACTCTTATCTGCCCTGGAAGTGCTACACCGCTCCTGAGTGTGTGTGTGTGTGTGTGTGTGTGTGCGCGTGCACAAGTGTGTGTGTTTAAGTGGCAGCGTGTGGGAGTGTGCATCTGTGTTCCTGTGTTCCTCAGTGTGTGTGTTTCTCTGTTGGCTTGTGTCATTGTGAGTATTTACAAGAGGAGGAAAACAGGGAGACGAGGAGGGAGGGAGGGAGGACGGAAACAAATCACAACGCATACCAGACTCCATTTAGATTTTGACGTTTTTTGAAGTAGCTGCAATACAGGCCGACAGTTCGGGGCTGACACTTTGAATATTTTCTAA
This sequence comes from Pagrus pagrus, assembly GCF_965226575.1. Taxonomy (NCBI): domain Eukaryota; kingdom Metazoa; phylum Chordata; class Actinopteri; order Spariformes; family Sparidae; genus Pagrus; species Pagrus pagrus. Next base: position 3,409,512 of record NC_140206.1, read on the forward strand.
TGTCACCAAAAATCTCAACTGAAAGTTTTGTAATGTGTGAAGATCCATTAAAGATGTAAATATCTGGTAAGTATGATGGAAGATTGCCAGAGGTGTTGACAATACTTGATTTAAAATGATCCGTTTTTCAAGTTAAGTTCCCACTGAAAAGAGTCTGCTGTTCTTCAGGTGGGTTTTCCGTCACTTTCTCCTGATAAAAACTACAAAGTGCCAGTATGGTGAAGCATGCAACAACTTTCCAAAACTCGACTGACTATTCAGAAGATTTTAAACATTTTGAATCTTGAGGTCTTTGATCACAAACACTGAGAAATGAGGACGAACGAGCCAACAGCTCTGACTTTGCATCTGACGAACCAAGAGAAACGCCAGCAAAGGAAACCCAAAAGCTACGTCACAGGTCACCTGCTATCACGACAGGTGCTGTGTCACCTTTCCTTCCTCTGCACCTATGAGGAAACTCCTTCCCTCGCAGCACAGAGGCAAAAATCCAGTAATTTTTCATCCCTGACGGCCCCCACGTGCCTCGTTTTAATAAAAAAGAATCTATAAAAATAAATTACTTGCACTAAGTATATGCAAATTCAAATGTAAGCAATCATTGCAAAATTAATTTTGCCAGAACTGATTAAAAGCTTTAATAAATCTATATACAGTATTGCGCCAATCTGATATTGTAAATTTATTACGCTCCCTGTAAGATTAATTAGAAAGCTACGGTAACATATTGCACTGCCAGGCCAGATTACTGTACTTTTTTGTTAATAACAGTTAAGCAGAACCTGAGCTGTAATTACCGGCGAACAGAAGCTTTTTGATGCTGATTTCCTACACCGGGAGGAGAGAGAATGAGATCGAGCCGGTGAAAAAAAAGAAACAAACGAAGGCTTCTTCTTTTTTCTCAAATGCATCTATTTTGGAAAAAAAGAAAAAGAAAAAAAGAGGAAGAATTAATCACCGCTTGAAGTTCATCTTTCATCCCGAGCTGGAAGATTTCATTTCTAGAGCTGAGGACGTGAATTAAAAAGCGTCCTCGTTTGGTCTGTGGGTTGAGCAAGGCGTCGACGCTGCCAGGGTTAGGGGTTGAATTCCCACTTGAGATACCTGAGAACTTTCTTTCTTTCTTTCAGACTTTTTCACCTTATTTCAACCGGTTTGATCTGGCCAAGGTTGTTCTGCATTCTTGTGCGCTGCGACGGCGCCACGGCCGCCTTTATCTCCACAAAACAGCACCTGAGAGCTAAACACAACCACTTTCGAAAGCAACACAGGAGAGTTTCGCCTGATTCCTGAAGAAGCGTCGGGCTCGTTACGACCCATTGTGATCAAACGATGACCGCTCGTGTTTCTTATCCTGTCCTGGCGCAGTAAAAAAGGTCTTGAACTGTGACAATGACAAGGAAAAACAGGTCAGAGTGAGACCTCTCGCTGTCATAAAACTCTGCCAGTCACCAGCTGTTTAAAGGTCGATCTGTGTGTGTGTGTGTGTGTGTGTGTGTGTGTGTGTGTTCAGGGGGAGTAAAGGGAGGGAGGTGAGGTGGGGGGGAGTCAAGCGGGGACCTCAGATGGACTAAAGAGATCAGACAGGATGAACCGGGGGGGTTGGGGGAGGGGGGGTCCAGGTGAGGGGCCACAGGAGGGTGAGGAGGAGGTTTGAGTCCTCTTCTTCTTCCTCTCTGGTCCGAGCCAATCTGGGGGCCCGGGGCCTCATTCACATGGTAATGAGAGTGTAAAATCACATCTGTTACCCCCAACAACACACACACACACACACACACACACACACACACACACACCGACAGACACACACACACACACACATGCACTGGGAAGATCTTTGTCACCTGAATAGCATCCCCACCAGGTATCAAACAAGCACCAGGAAATGGGGGAGTGTGTGTGTGTTTGTGTGTGTGTGCGTGCGTCGACCCCAGCAGGCAACCGGCAAACTGGGCTCTCCAATCAGTAAATGACACACACACACACACACACACACACACACACACAAACACACACATACACAGACACACACTAGAGAGGTGGCCTGGGCCCTCGCAGAGAGGGAGAGCCCTCTGGAGAAAGGCGACTCGCTCTGACACTGTTACCAAGTTCCCAATTAGCTACCAGCCAGCCAGAGGGGGGAGGCGGGGGAGAAGAGGGGAGGAGGAGGAGGAGGAGGAGGAGTCTGGACAGACAGGGGGGCATAGCTTATTGTCACGGCGACGACCTGAGTGACCAAAACCATCTACTCAAAGCTCTTTTCTTTCACATTGGACTCGATTTTTTTCAGTGAGATTGTGGCAGCTTCGCACCAGGAGTGAAGCTGCTGTTACAACCCGAACGTCACATGTTCAAACCCCCAACAGAAGCTGGTTTGTGTTCAGTGGCAACAAGTCAAGCTGCCCTGGTGCACTAGGTTGGTTGATAAAATGTCAAAAAAATGGTAAAAAATGCCCAAGATGACATCCTCAACACAGAGGAGAGAGAAAAAATTCAAATTTAAGACACTGAAATCAGATTATTTTGACTTCTTTGTCTTAAAAGATGAATTTTATTGTCCACTAATGAAAAAAAATGCCTTCACTTTCAGTATCGGATCCAATATTCACCATTTTTTATGATCATCCGAATCTTTATCGAAGTATTTTTTAACCCAACTGCTGATAAAATAAACTGATTTAAAAAAATGTCTCTGATCTGCGATCCAAGTTGCCACAGTGCCCTTAAGCATGTCAAGCTAGCTTCATATGAGCCTCAGTTAAGTAAATAAAAGTTCATATCTTAATTACCAAGTTTTATATAGAGACCAACATGTATTAAATTAATTATATAGTGAATAATATGAGTTTGTGCTACAGAAACTGCAGAAAAACATCAAATACTTGTTATCGAGTTCGGTCTCAGAACAAACAGTTGCTTAAGGTCACGTCAGCGCACGTTACTGTAGGTAAATAATCTTTACGTGGTGGATAAAGCGTACATCATTGTGCTGTGAGCTATAAGAATTGAGTGTGTTTTAAGGATGTAAACACATATTAATGCTTTTTCTCAATCGATTTTCCCGTGATCGCCAACTGGATGCGAGATTTTTTTGCAACACCTTCCCATTTACCACACCGTCCATCTGCGTGTGTGTGTTAGACAGCGCTAGCGGCAAGGTACGCCAGGTGTAAGACAGCAGCGAGATGACACAACTTAACCTCTCCCTCGATCTCGGTAAACGGCACAAACAGGCAGCGCTGCAGTCGGAGGCCCCAGAGCCCATGACTTATACATGATGTGGGTGGGAGTAAACAGGAGCAGACTGAGGCATTTTGTTTCCTTTTTTCCCTCTTGCCAGTTGCATCTTTTTTCATGTTGTACCTGTCTTTCTTATCTAGCCGCAGGAGGGCGAAAACTACACTTTTAATTACATGGTGGGAGTTGAGGGTGGAAGCGGCAGTGGGGGATGCGGATACCTAGGGCTCTTTCACATACTGTGCTACACCTTAATAAGAAAGCTGAGACCTTAGCTGGAAAGTTCAAACCGGCAGCCACCTCCACGTTTACAGGTGCAACCTTTAATGTCGACGCTTATGTGATTAGTTTCGTCTTTAACGGCAAAATTAACACGGTTTGCGCCACTCAAGCTGTATACTCTGCGTTTCAGATGCATAAGGTTCCTATTAGGTGAACAATGAGTAAGATAATTAGCTTAAATTCCCAGAATGACAATGTATGAACATGTAATAATAAGGGTCAGGGATGTAGCAGCTAGGTGTAGCAGATACTCTAATGAGGATGTTGAGCACAAGATGCATGCAAATACATTTTTACTTTTGTTCGGATGAGATTTAACAAGATAAGTAACCTGGCTCACAGATAAAAGTAAAAACTTGTTTCTTACCATCAGCGTAGATGGCACAAACTCAGTATACGTGTGCATCTATATATGGCTTACATAATTGAGTGACTCCATTGGCATGACGTGAATGGCTGCAACATACGCGCACACACACACATTCACACACTCTGCAGTCTCCATATACTGTAAGTAAAAAGGAAATTTTGATCTAAGGCTTTTCCCCCCCACCTACCCTTGGGTTCTGCCTCCCCGTGTTTCTGTCAATCCTCTCCTTTTTTTGATCAGTGGCTTGAAAGAGTCGAGCATGTGTGAGTGCTCAGGTACCTGGGGTATGCCGAGGTGCTAATTAGCTCGGCAGGATAATTGATGTGTAGATTACACCGTTGAACAAATGCTCCGACTTGTTTGTTCTTCGCACTTCTCAGCCCTTCGCGAGGGGAGGAAGAGAAGAAAAAAAAAAATCCTTCTCGCCAGCACCTCCCACCCCCCCCTTTTACCTCAGCCCTAATGAACAATTTACCTGGCTTGTAAAGGAGGTGGTTAAGCCTGCCAAGGCAGAGGGAAAACAAAGAGCGGGTTGCGCTGGAGTTCATTTCCCACAGGTGGAACTACTGTCTCCTGTGCTTCAAGACCTGCGTCTATTCCCTGGTGCTAGCGAGGCTGGCTGTGGAAGAAGAGTATGTGTGTATACGCTTTGCCAAACCCTGAAGGAGAGGATGGCGAGCATACATAATTCCAAAAGGGAAACAATTTAAAAAATGAAAGAGCATGCCATTAAGAGCGCCGGTAGGCTTCCATTGTTCTCCCCCCCCCACCCCTTCTCCTATAATGCTATTTCCTCCATCTTTTGTCTTTGGGACGCTATTATTAGCCGAGCGCGCACGCGAATAACCTCCCCCTCCCACCCGCGTCCGTTCAATAGGGTTTGAATTTGCTCATTAACGGCTAAGAATCCGCAAACACATTCGCCGGAGCTTTTGCTACTGCTAATAAACTAATCATGCCCTCTCGTCTAATTGGGAAATAGAATGAGGGGAGGAATGAGAGCTTCGCCTGAGGATTTTAGGGAGCTGGGTTTCTATCGCGCTGGCAGAGAAGTGGAAGTGGAGCCCATTAGCAGGACAGATGTAGAGGCAAAAGGTGAACGGCTGAGACGTCGGCGCCTTGCCACACTGCTGGACCGCCCGTAATCTGTCACCCACACTAGTTTACAAGTTAAACACATTATTGTGCTTATTGAGTCTCATTTCTAGGATGCAAAGCGCCGGCTGCCTTTTTTCTCTCCCTGGTGGAGCGCTTACAAACCTGCCAGGGCACTGTCACTGCATGCAGGCTATTACCATTTTTCTTAGCAGTCCTGATTAGTCAGGCAGGGAGGGCAGAGAGAGAGCAGAGGAGGAGAGAGATAGGGGAGCTGAGCCAAGACATAAAGTCGTACTCTCATTGTTTTCTTGATACTTCCTTCACATCCCTCAGAAACCTCGTCCCAGCGGCCCGAGAAGCCTCCGAATGGCTTCACAGGTCTCCAATTTTCACAGCTCCCGGAAGTCATATCACTGCTATTTTCCCGTGTAAGGGGGCAAATGATTTGCACAGTGTAAATGAAAGGAAATGTGCTCTGCAAGATGTCCAACACCGCTGTTAACTCTGTGTTTACCGGTGACATAGTTCAGCCATGAAAAATGCGCTCAATACAAGCTCCCTGAAGAAGATCATTTTATACTCTTGTTATTGTGTTAGTGGCCTTAGGCACCTTCAGTTTGCTATGTCGGTATGATAAGGGGGAGAAAAGATGAGCTCTCTATTTGAGATCAACCCTGAACTCCCTGGGACAGATTACCGTGTCATCGAAAACCCGGGGCGGCATGTTTGGACTACTCCAGATTGGGAGTCTTGCTGACTAACTGGCAGTTTCCGTCGCCAACCTGATAACTCTGCTCCAACATCCCTCACCCCAGCCCAGCCGACAAGCCAGCCAGCCAGCGAGGCAGGCAGGCAGGCAGGCAGGCACTTTTTTTTTTTGTTTTTCCTCCCTGCCTTTTTCCTGTCGCCATCTCGGTATTTAATCTAACACCGGCAGGCGGCAAGAAGGGTTTACTTTTCCCCCCTCAAAGACAGCTTTGCGAGGCGGAGAAGGCAAAAGTGGGAGGAAGAGAGCCGAGCACTCAGGCGGGGAGGGACAGGGGAGTCTAGGCAAGGCACAGGAAACCTGGGCCAAGCGTCACTTTTAACAAAAGCCTTTCATCTTTCTCTCCGCTTTCCCCCAAGACAGTGCGCTTCCAGCAGTGGGATCCTTTTAAGTACATACCTGATAAGGAAACTTTTTTTCTTCCCTTTCGAGAGTGCATAAAGGAAAAGTATCCCCCTCCCACACACATATACACACATCCCAGTGCAGTTAAAACCCTCTCATCGCTTTGAACACCAGATACTGTCCCTTTTATCCCCGGCAAGCCGGTTTCCTATGGCTATTAACTCATTCAAAACAGGTAATTACGGAGGGCAAACAGAGACGCCACGGATCAGAGTGAGCCGCTCAGACCCACTCCACCTTTGCAATCAAAACCGGGGCGACGTCTCAGCTCGCGAGCTAACAGGGCAGAGGTAGTCGAGGATCCATTTGCGGATAACTGCACCTAATCCATTTTAGTCAGGAGTCGCTGTGGCAGGGCTCTGTGTGCACCGGGGGAGGACCCATGGGATGTGTGTGATGGAGAGGTCATAAATCACAGAGAAGAAGTTGAAAAAGTCGAGCTCCCACGGAGGGAGAGAGGTAGCAGACAAGGGTGAAACGCCCCTCAGAGCCAAACAAGCACAGCTATCATCACCTTAGTTAAAATATCAGCAACCTCGGGCCGGCGAGGGCGGGACCGCCAAACAATGGCCTCTTCCCTGTGGTAGGAGAAGAGACGGATTCATGCAGAACCTCTGGTGGGTGGTGGCTGCGGAGGGACAATTCCCTCAAGTGTAGTTAACATAGCTTGAGCCAGTTGGTGGGCATTTTTATCCAAAGTTGCTGCATACATTTATAGCATGGGTGATCCCAGTGGGAGTCACACTACAAGGCTGGCAGACTTGCCGAGGAGGGGAACCGGATCTTTAACAGTGCAATATGTGAGTGAGAGTTAAATAACAGTTCTGACGTCTATGTATTGTGTTGCAGAGACATCTACAGAAGTTAGCATGCTAACCAGCTAGCCCAAACCCCTATCTTCCCCTATCTTCATGGCTAACTGAGCTAACTAGCTAATGGCAGCTCTTAACCCTGGCAGAGTTAGCGCTCGAGCTCCACAGCAGTTCCTGTGTTCAAAGTCGCCATTAACATCGAGGTGAAGGGCTCAGAAATGTCACACGATGAGGAAAAAAGAAGGGGAAAAAAAGGAAAATCTTGACTCAATCTCAGGAGCCAAGTAGCCCTTTTTCACCTATCTCCTCATCTGCACAGGAAGTAAATGGCGCCCCAGGGGAGCACTCACTCTTTCCTTCCTCGTCTCCTTTTTTTTTCCTCCACTGTTTGTTGTTTCAGGTAATGAAAACAGAGCGGCTGACAGAGACGTTTTCATGTTGTTTTCGTGACCCGGACGACATGCCAGAGCCTCCCGCAACGCTTGTTCAAGCCAGAGGTGAAGTTTGACAAGATCCTTAAACATTCTCCCTCCTCCTCCTCCTCCTCTTGTCTTCTGCCTCCCTCCACTCAAATTTTGAAGCAAGCTGTTGCGTAAGAAACTCTCTGTATCTATGGTAATGGGCAGCTAATTGATCCCATGGGGTTTCAGCTGGCATGGGGAGAACTTATTTACTCTTGCGACAGAGGGGTATTTCAGCTCAGACATTTTTTCTCCCTCCCTCTCAAGCCTTCCTCTAATGTGACTATAACTCTCAAATTCTCTTATCTGTGCAGGGCACGGCAAGGTGCGAAGGGGGCCAATGTCTACACATTTTCCCATTTGAGGAGCATGTGTTCGTGGTGTGACAACCAGCCGCCCGTTGCACCGCAGAGAGGAACCAATCAGGCTTTAACACCTTGACTCTTCTCTCTGAATGTGGCCGCCGCTGCTGAGCTGCTTTCGCCTTCGCCTCGATGTCAGTGCTACAAATTGGCTTCCAACAGGAATCCAAGGTGCCAAAGAGCCATTAGACGGACAAAGGCTTGAAGTCTACCCAGGGATTAATGTGTCAAAATCCTTGTGTCACACACAGGAATCAACCCTCTTCATTAGGGCTCGTCGAAGACTGCCAACATCAGTTCGTCTCAGCGTGCACTCTGCTCCTTTTTCTTGTTAAACCAAATTGAACCATTTTCATTGGGTTAAATCTACCTGATCCTTTTATCAAGTGCGAGGTGCTACAGTAGGCTCCCCATAAATGTGTGGATCATCAACAAATCTGTAGCTTTACGGAGAAACTTGTACCTTTTCTATTCTGTGCCGCCACGGCTCAAAAGCTTGTTGACAATACCTCTTAAAATGGAGTTTAGGCTGTAAAATTCCCAAAGATAAAGTGAACAAGAGTCCAACGCGTAGAGAAGCTGCGGATATATTGTTGGATGCATCTTCACGATGAAAAGCACAAACAAAACACCTGCACCACTGGGCGACGACAGGCCCGATTGTCAGCGAGGCCCATCTCCAATTAAACAAAGTCGTAATCTGCCCCTGACAGAGCGGATTAGGCTTTGTCCTGGTGGGGGCCTCATAGGGGGGGTAGGACGAAGGAGAAGGAGGAGGAGGAGGAGGAAGGAGCTGGGTTACCACAACTGGCGACTTAATTTCCTGCGAATGCGCCCCTCGTATCCTCCCGTGAAGTTACCTGACTCAGCGGCCGAGCGGGCGGCTGACTTGCCGTCTGCTTGCGGGGAATCAAATCCTGTCCGAGATAACGGCTAATCATTTGTCACCCCGAGAAGCAATTCCCTCCAATCACCCGGGAAGAGAGCGCCACTTTATTCCGCCGCGCTGTCAGGACGGCAAGAAATTACATTCGGCCATCAACTTCCCCCCCCGCCCACCCTCCCAAATCTCTCCTGAGCCCCGTTTTGGAACGATAGAACAACAGCTGACAAGATTGGAAATGACTCTCTTTCCGACCCCCGACACACACACACACACGTTTCTGTTTCTACACCTGTGAGGATCGTTCCTTATAAACTCAACCCTAACGTCGTGTTTTAACTCCAGACCTCAGCAAACATGCGTAAGAATCTGTTTTTCTAGCCTCGTCAGAACATGTCGTCCAGAAATACAAACTCACACAGGAGCTTTGGGAAACTCTGGGAAAACACATGCATGCAGGCAGGCCTGTATCACACACACACACACACACACACACACACACACACACACACACACATGCTGTAGCCAGCCCATGCAGCTGTTTCCTTTCGGGATTCCTTGAGTTGTTACACTGTGACACTCTCTCTGCTTTCTCCGTTAGACAATCACTTGGAATGAAACTTCTGCTTCTGGGACTTTCGACATGTTCGCGAAACTAAAAAGTTACTCGATGATGGAAGTCATTTGCAGAGAAAACATCCAAGATATTTAGTAAATTCGTCTTCCCAGCACAGCTTACACAACTCAAGTGAACAGGAAGCTACCAGATAAAAAGCTGTGATCGTGTGTGGTTTATCTGCACCTTTTCTTTTCTGTCTGAACTTCAGTTTTCTTTGGACGCTCTCCTAATGAACTTTATCTTCCTTGTCCCCTGTTTTGAAACGTGTACCCAAACACTCTCTCGTTCTTGAGCAAGACGAGAAAAAAAACCTTGATCTCTGGATCCCATGTGTTAGCAAACTCATGCTAACTAGGCAGCTTGCCAGTTTTTGTTGAACTCTGTTGGCTTTTAGTAAAAGAAATATGCCAGTTTTTTTGTCGTCTTTGAAAGAGCGAACAAAAAGCTTTACATCTGCGGACTGAAAACCGAACAGAACGAGGTTGAAGTGCGCCTCTTGAATGTACACAAAAGGTAGAAAATCAGCTTTTGGCTGAATTAAATTGGAATATTCATATAAAACACATGCACATTCATACACATACTTAATCTTAAATGTAAGAAAAGACACATGAGATGTATGTTAAATGTCTTTCCAAACAAAACTACACGACTGCAGCAGCTCCTGGAGCAACGCAGCTCTTTCTATCAAATGTTCCTCGGTGCATTACTGCCACAAGAAGCTGAATGATGGCAAAGCAAAGCGGTTCATAAGGTTTCATATTCTGAGTTAGTGAACTGACTGGCTCTGGGACGGCTGCCCACACTGCATTGGCCATACTTAATTACATTATGCACGGCGTGGGGATATTCATAACATACATGAATAGCGAATTAAAAAGGGAAAAGAGAGACAATATTGCCAGCGTGGAAAAGGACCTCTGACATCGAGCGAATCTGGGCGACGCGTTTAAAAAAGACACCGTCCTATTAGATTAGCGATGCTACATTAGCGACAATTTAGGAAAAAAAAGAGGAGCAAGAAAGTCCAACCTGAGAAGGAGATCAGCGCGACGGTGACGTCTGGGAGACACCAGCTTGTTGATGGCATAATGCTAAAGTCTGTGTGTTGGAGATAAGAGCGCCATACAGTACGGCCCTAGGCCCGACGCCGTGTGTGCGTATGGATGTGTCAGAGAGCGGGGGGAGGATGTGTGTTTGTACACAGATATATATGAGTGTTAGCGTGCAAGACAAATGAGAAAGGTGCTTGACGGTGTGAAGCGACTTATCTCTCATTATGGGGGAGCAGTGGATGAATAAGGCGGTCGATAGAAGAGAGAAACAATTAGAGAAAAGCATCCAGGACTGAGTATAGATTGTGGAGGTGCTGCTTTAGGTGTGTGTGTGTGCATGTGTGCTAGATATGGAGAGAGGCCATAAAACTGTTACTACAGGTTATATCAAAGAGACGAGCTGCAGACGATTGCCTAAGCTTCCGACTTTGAAGACGCAAAGAGCGGAAAATTGATCGTTTCATGCCTGCAAACTTTCTCCTTTTTGCCATGATTTTAAGGTAGTATTTTGAAAATGCTCCGTCAATAAATGGATGTAGCAATGAAGACGAAGACGACGAGGGGCGGGGAGGACGAAAACACCGCGGAGAAATTCAAGAGCAGGCGTTTCTTTTTCTTTCTTTCTTTCCCCGCACAAATACCAAGGGAGACGTCTGATTTTTCTCAGGTTTAACTGAATAATGTATGCATACTTTCAACTTGGGCATGATGAAGCAATTTTGGCCTTTACAACCTTGCGAGCGCAGGGGTGGGCTTCACTTCCTGCACGCTTGAATAATTCAGACGACCAGGTGGAGGAGTCTCAGAATACTTGCTATCTCTTTTTTTTTTTTTTTTTTTTTTCCCGGAAAGTAAAACGAGCTGGGTTCTTATTCAAAATGGCTTCATGAATGATTAAAATAGGTGTTAAGATAGGGGCCAGGAGAGATAAACAAAAAAAGCGTGGGTTGTCCAAAATGATGCATCCTCCCTTTTGACGCCTGTGCAAAAAATTTAAATTTGATTTCAGGGATCAGAAGGTCACAAAACTCACTCACTCGCTCGTTATAAACACAAACCTGACCTTCTTCCTCCTCGCGCTCACACTCGTGTTTTCACCTACATCCCGAACATTCAGGTTCAGTCTGCCGCTGCACTCTTTGCAAGTCACTCTGGATAAGAGCGTCAGCTAAATGGCTAAAATGTAAATGTAAAATGACAGGCCCTGGAGATCTCCCTGCCCTGGATGTGTGTGTGTGTGCTGCGTTTTTTATCCGTGGAGTTCAGGTTTGCCCTTGATAAAAGAGGAGGAAAAAAAAGGAAAAATATATTTGTGCCGAAGAGGAGAAAAATGAATAGAGGGATTTGCCGTCACAAAAGTGTGTCTGACAGGTTGAAGGGCTGGAACCGTGAGCGAACGGACACCTTGGTGGGTTTCCTGAAGTGGCAGCTCCTGAGCATATATGAAAGGGGTGAACGTATGATGCCGGGAACAGTCAACACAACGAGACCACAACGTCCCTCCGACCCAACAAACCCTAACCCCTAATTTGAGCAATGAGGGATTAATAAACAGAAATAAAGGTAGTACGTATCGTTTAAACTGCCTGATTCCTCTGCATGTCAGAGATATAACAGGTATTTATTGTGTCCTGACACTTAAATTTCCCTCTGGGATAAAACAGCAGAGGCCTCGCCGTTTCAACGCCGAGCTCTCCGAGATAAACCCAGGTACCGGGTCCCTGCAGAACCCTTCAAATTACTTTAAATCGATGCGGTAAAATAAAGCAAAATGCATAATAATGTGTTAGCTCTCCGGTGGGAGCGCGAGGAAAAACGGAGAGAGCAGGATAAAGAGGCAAAGGTTTCCCGGGCCAGGCAAACGCTGTCGGTTTTTCTCGTCTTCCAAACACCCCACGCTGCCTGCTCCTCGGCGCTGCCCTCGGTGGCCAAACAAAGAGGAGGAGAGCTTGTCAGAAAAAGTAACGAAAATCAATAAAAGCGAGACCCCACCACCAACCACCTGGCCAAAGGCTCGCGCTGCTCATACACGCTCCTTTTTCCCTCCTAGGTTTTTCCTTCCTACGCTAGCCCGAGCAGGGAGTAGGAGGCCGGGAGGGGGGCCACGCAGGAGGCCCGTGGAGCAGCTGGGGCTCCTCCCACAGTGTTACCCGTGGGCTGGCTGCCTCGCTCAGGTGTACGAGGGCACAGAGGCCACAGAGCAGTCGGCCACTATTACCAACCTCTATGACTACCTACAGTTAGGATTTCAAGTGTGGAAATACTCCTTTTCTTTCCATCGTCGGTCATCACTGAGGTATTTTTTCTGCATTTCCCTGAGATCACTTGGCAATCTAATCGTGTGGGCGGTGCTGCGTGAACTCCATTCTGCAAAACTGAAAGGTGGGTGAGGCGAAGGAGAGTTTAGTGAGGGTTTTACTCACATATCAAGAACTGAATGTCTAGCTTTTTTTTTTTTTTTTTACTTGAGCTCTGCTATAACAAACTTTTTAAAAGGACCCGGCAGAAAAAAAATGGTGCTTTAAGTGAAAATATCAGTCAAATACTAGATTTATTTCGCCAGGTTTGGTCCCGCTGAGATCAATGAAATCTATTTTACAGGGAGGACCTGGCCAAGAATGGCAGCAACGGAGAAAATTAACAAGAAAACAGAGATTTGAGATCACAAAAAGCTTTAAAATCCTATTCTGAAGTGTAAGATCAGTCCAACGATTGTTCCATCCATCGTTTTATGACCTTTTCTGAACAATGCAACGCAAAAATATCAAGAGAACGAAGGTTGTGATCTCCGCACTTTGAGCTTAAAACAGACGAGGAGGCAGTGATGTACAATAAAGTACGTCTTTATTTTCTAAATATGAGCGAGAAACTCTCGCATATTCTCTCTGTTGTCGTAACTTTTAAGAAAAAGCAGAATTCACTCAGAACTCCTCTTGAACTTCTGAAGTTTCTTTGCTGATTATGTTTCTGCTTTAAAGGCCCGTCAGTGTTTTATGAAACCTTTAGATAATTTGCTTCCTCTTTCTGTTTCTCGCTGCACTTTTCCATCAACAGCCTCTTTACTCCTCGCTTGTATCTCGCACGGTTCCCCAAAGAAAACAGGATTTTTTCAGTGTATCCCTCTCTGACATCATTTATGAACAACATCAGCTGAATGACTAAAATGAAAATATGACTCAACGCTCCCTCTCTCACACACACACACACACACACTCTGACACACTGTTCTGGCAACATATGGCAAAACAACATAAAAAAACCCTAATTCACTCCAACTGTGGCTCGCCTTAAAAATGCTGCTGCGCCCTGTAAAGAGAGCACTTGTTTCCTCCCACACAATACGAGGGCGACTTAATCTCAATTACACCCAGAGGTGAAACGCCGATTCACTTCCCCACCTGAGTGATTGGCCGACAACGGCGAGCTGAACTCTTAAGAGCAGCGCTGTGTTGCACTCCTCCACTCCACTTACCCCGCGAGGGGAAGGAGTACTTTTTTTTTTTGCGGTTGAGGTCAGCAGAAAAACTGCGGCTGAAGCCTTGCGGTTCATTCCCGCCTCGCAATCTGTATTAGAGCGTCTTAAAGGAAGGGCTTTAGTGACCGAGGAGTATTTTTCCTTCCCCCCACTGAGTTTTGGCTCTGGATAAGCTATGCCAGCAATGAGAGGATCCCTCGGATGCTGCCGTGTTACAGCCCGCCCACGCCGAGACCTCATCACGACCGGCTGGTATAGGGGTCACAGCTGCTGCCCTCGACCTCGCCGCAGCACGGGGAGGGTTCGTTGTAACGGTGTAGGTGGAGGTTGAGCCGGAGACCTCGACGCGATACTTTTTCCGGGGCTCTTTTGTGAGCAGAGAGAAAAAGGTGGAGGAGACTCTGGTGTGTTTGGGTGTTTGGCTTTTTTCCTACATCATGTTGGCGATTGTGGAGCGTCGACTCGCCCTGTTTTTCTTCTTTGAAGATACAAGCAAAAAAAAAAATCCTTGGTTTCAAACCTTAAAGTCTGCTGCGCTAACCTGTAATTTGAGAATTTTTAGCTTTTCGTGGAGCACACTGCAAAAAAGGAAAGCTGTCCATGAATCAAGATACTTTTACTTGACAAGACATTGGAAATGAGTTGGTTCAGTCGAGAAAAGTAGGCCTACAAGTTATTTTAGATCATGATGTCTGCAAAAGACCAGAAAAAAATCACAAATTTAAGTGAGAAACTACATAATACTACTAATTATGAACAGTATGTGTCTTGTTTTACCAGCTAAATGACTCAATTTAAAGAATTACTGCCTAATTAAGGCATAAAAGACATGAAATTTAAGAATACATCATGAATTCAAAGATTGAAAATAGAAAATCTCATCTTTTTGCAGCGCGTGTACTTGTTTATTACACTTTCTAATAACTGTTTCATAATGAAAGGAACGTCACAAGTTGTTAAAAACAAAAAGAAAATCCATTTTTAAACAATTAAATTAACTTTTAGGTCATAGCAGGGTCATGTTAGACAATTAAGTCATTTTAATTGTTTAAAAAAATAAGTTTTCTTGCGATTTTTCACGCCTGAATGTATCCCTGTCTCTAAAGCGTCTCTAAAACTCTCAATCCAGTCCAGTAAATGTTCCTACTTTCACATTTTCACTCTTCTTGAGTCATAAGTGCATCGTGTAATAATCATTAGTGAAATTTGTCCTCATTACACCCTCCGCACCTCAAACTGGCAACCACTAAAGAGGGAGAAAAGTCAAGCACGATCCCTAATTGCATCCCCTCAACCTCTTACCTGCCTCCCCCCTCACACAGAGGAGAGGCGGGGAGGGAGGCGGGTGAGGCGGGTGGTGGTGGTGGTGGTGGTTGAGGACAAGGACAGACGTGTGTTTTTGTGTTTTTAAATAAACATGACCCTTGTGGTTTCTCCCAAGGCGAGGCGTATAAAAAAAAAGAGGAGATGCCTGAGCGAGAGAAAGGGAAGGGCTCTCAACAACAACCATACCTTCGCCCGGACACAAAGAGACGAGAGGAGGCTGGAGGGGTCGGAGGTAGAAGTGCCATCCACTCAGACCTGCACTCTCTCCGCCAGGACTAAAAATAGCAGGAAGCGAGCCTCGTGACGCTCGGCCGATGACAAATTAGGAAAATAAAAGCCTTAATCTGGACTGTGTGTTGTGTCGCTCGCATGTAAGAGTTAAACTCAAGCGGAGGAGCGCAGTGTGCCCGCTGATATCACACTAAATAACAATCAGAGTTCAACAGGTACAAGTTCAGCTGCCAGGAAACCAAAACTTTCTGTCCCTCTGCTGATTAGCTGAACGTCCTAATCTTGTGTTCAGGGACGTTTGTTGCATCTCTCTAACACTTTTCCTCCAGCTTCAGGGAGTAAAGCTTCTTCTTCTGGTCTTTACATTAAATGTAAAACAGGAACACAGAGGAGGAAGAAGACGAGGAGGAGGAGGAGGAGGGTCTGCTTTGTACAACCTCCGCTGAAATCTTCCAATAAGGGATTATGACACAGATCATAAATATACTCAACCTTATAAATATTTGAGCTTGGCTACTCCCCTTGCTTAATGTGCTGTACAGGCCCTAATTAAGCCAGTATCTGATAGATGCCACTGCATAATGATGTGCGGGTGTCTGGGGGTGGGGATGGGAGGCGGCAGCAGCAGCAGCAGCAGCAGCAGCGATGGCGGCGGCGGCGGCTGGGGACAGAAGTATCATCCGAACCGCTCGCTTTGTAATAATGATAGCAATGTTAATGATGGCACTGCTACTTCAATTAAAACTACTCAGCTACTACAGCTGCCGCCGCCGCCGCCGCCGCCGCGCTGACCCCGACTGAGAGCGAGCTGAGTGCCGCGTCTCGCTCGCTCACTGTTAACATCCTCCTTTCATCAGGTCGCTTCCGTCTAAAACGAGCCTCAACGCTCCTGTTTTCAACATGAATCAAGAGTTTACTTTAATCAGGTGTTTGGGAATCAGGTTACAGCGCCGCTCGATCGAGATAAATGTAACTCGATTCAAGAGAATTACTGAAACTAATTGATTTGGACTGAAAACAGGAAGTTTTAGAGGCAAAATGTCGTCCTCGCTGTCGTCTTTTGTATCTTTGAGCTCTAAAAGTTGATTTTCTTTATCGGACAAGAACAAAATCTGCACTCGCGTTGACCTCGGCTGAGTGGAGTTGAAGCTAAGTGCAGCGTCCTCACTGGAAAAATATATAAATCAAGTCTCATTTTCTCGAATCCTGTTTGCTAAATGAATCATATTGTTTTGAAAGTCTTCTTGAATCACGTTGTATTGCGGCTAAACTAGCTAAAAATTAGTGTCAGTATCTCAATAAATAACACTTGATTCGATAAAACTCTTGATTTGGACTCAAAGCGGGATTTTATTCCTTACTTTTTAAGAAATATCTGAGTTTCAGGGCTCAAAACGAAGCAAGATTCCTTCATAAGATGGAGAGTTTTGTGTCTCGCTGTCACTGTGAGTCACTTTTGTCTTTAACTGACGTCTTAAAGTTTATTTTCTCTTCAACAATAAGAGCAGAAGTCGACTGTTGTGAACCCTCTCTGACCCCGACTGAGTCAGTAACACAATTAAGTACGTAAGTAAGCACACCATCTCCCTGTTTCCCTGGAAAAACCCTCATTTTTTGCCTGAATCGAGTCCCGTACACTTCATTCTTCTGAGAACAAGTAAGACAATCTTTTGTATTTCCCAATATGAATCATATGTTCCCAAGAGTTTTCATTTGATCCTATAAAATTGTTGAAATTCTTACTGATTTGGACAGAATCTGAGTTTTGGGGCTCGATACGAGGAAAAATGAGTTGATAAGAAGACTTTCTACGTCACCGTCCCTGTCATGTGTATTATTACGATATAAAAGTCACATTTTTTTAAAAAAGCTTGAATTTCAGCCTTATTTTGTCTATTGTCTGATCATTTCTCCAGAAATGAGTGACGGTGTCTTGAATTTATTCAGTTTCTGGTCTTTTTTAGGGTTAAAAGTAGAAAATACATGATTAGATGGACGTTGTTTGCAGTGCTGCCTCTCTGTTTCACACACACACACTCTCTCTCTCTGGATGAGATAGTCCAGGCATTGATTTACACGTCTCAGTTTCCCCCTCTCTCCTCTCTCCCCCTCGATTACACTGAACTACCTCCTGTATATACTCCGCTGCACCTATTTGCTAAATTTCCTGCTAAATTTTGCAGCAGTGAACGCAGCTCCAGTTGTTTTTTCTGCTGATGCCGCTCCGGACTTGCTTTGCCAAGCACTATTTGAGCGGTGATTCACTCGCTAAACGTGCCGTCCAGGGTCCAACTGCTTCAACCGCAGGGTGACACAGGGAGGAAATCTCTCACTCCTGACCCGAATGTTTCCACCGAGCGAGTTATTCTAATAAAAGGGTAATGAGACAATATATGTTGCTGTTTTTAAACTTTTATGGCGCGTGGTGAAAGCTCCTAACACTCAAAATAAAGAGAGGAAACCTGGCCTAGGTTTGGCACACGGGGTCTTGAGACAGAATAGACGTAGAAAAGTTAAATCTTTTACGACGCCGTGGGGAGCGGCTCTATTCTGGACGCCGGGCTGATTCTTCTGAGCTTCCCTTAATTTAAAAAGAGTCCACTTTTTTTAATCTCATTAAAGCCCCCAGACTCGACTTCTCACCTCGAGTTCAAAATGTTAAAACCATTGTCCAGCGAACTCGGGAGGCGCGCGGAGCGAGCCGGGCGGACCTCGAAACTTCATGACTCAATTATTCCGCCATTTGATTCATGTGCTAACCAGATGATCAATGCAGATTAATTATGTAATAGTCGTTTTGGCCGGGCGCCATGTGCAGCGGAGGGGAGGGAGACAAAGACGAGAAGCTATAGACTCTTGGCTTGGGGTAAAAAGCCACGAGGACTTGCTCAGGTACTCGGGACTTATTCAATTACTACGCCGCAGAGCTGCACTGGAAGCATAATTTCTGGGTTTTAGCCTCCTCCGCTTACACACACACACACACACACACACACACACACACTCCCCCACTGACCTGGCCTGCCTCTGACAAGCTCTTATTACTGAGCAAACATGCCTGCCAAGTAGCCATGAAGCAGAGCCTAATGAGCACATTATTGTATTTACCTTAGATAAGGTGAGCCGCGCGAGGCGATAACAGGAAGATAAGGGCCGCGTTTAAACAGCGGAGGTATACATTCGCCGGGGTCTTATGGTATTTGTCAGCCGATCGAACACCGGAGGATCAGACGGGAGCCACGAATCAGAGAAACTCTGATGCGAGTGTGGACGAAACCAAGCGTCAGTAATCAAAGGAGGGGTCAGTGAGTTTTCAGACGCCCTGCCTCTAATTGCCAAATGATATTTCCAGTTGTGGCAAAGCAGGATGGCGGGGGGAGGGCGGCGATTAGGCGCTGCGGCAGGAAGTGACCAGATGATCTGACGCTGGGGGTAAAAGGTCATCAATGAGTCCCTTTTACTTCAGCCGGCCCGCTGCATCCTTCCCTGGAGATCTCGCATTTAAAGCAGAAGAAGGGGCCTCTCAAATTTATCACCTATTGACCATAGTTCATGGCGAGGTCATAAATCCACTCTCCGGCCCCCGCAGATGGCCACCTCAAAGCTCTGTCAGCTCGATAATACGAACAGGATACAGGCAGAGGAGAGGAACAAAGCCCCCGAACCGGCTCTCGTGTGAAAAGGTATCCGCCGCTGTCAATCCTGTGCATTCGCAGCTTCCTGATTCAGAGTTTTTTGTCCCGCGGTGGCACCTATAGTGTGCCAGATGTGTGTGCACCCCCCCTCCCTGACTCCCATCCTCCTGCATGTGACCTGAGACAGGCCCGGGGCAGGATTCTGGGTAATTTCTCTCTCACATCCTACACCGTCGATCGCGGCGCCTTTTTGAGGTGAGGGAAAGTGACAGCGCCGACTCTCCAGGGCAGAGCTTCCCAGTCGAGTGGATCAGCGGACTGAAAATCGCTTATGAATAGTCATTAGGCCTTCATTACAAAGCCCCTCACTACCCACTTCTTCCTGTGCAACCAAATGCCTCTTGTCATCTTCACAAGGTGTATCATTTAATTGCCAATTGATTTTTCTCCCCCCCTGTATATGACAACATGTCACATAGCAAAATGCAGCCTCGGCCAGCCCTAGGCGGCCGCATATTCTTGGCATCCTGAACCGCCTCTGAATATTCTTCTTCTTCAAAAAAAAAAAGGAGAGACAGGATGCTTCAACCCAAAGAGAAGCTTAAGCGCCTCGCACAATAATTAAACTCAAAAAGAAGAAGAAGAAGAAGAAGAAAAACATTCTTTGTGCGACAACTGGCAATTGTTTCTTTGTGACCCATTTTCCCTGTTTCGGAGGCCACAAAGCTCTCAGAGTGTACGTTCCCTGTTTTTTTTTTTTTTTAATGTACAGCGGCTTTGACGAGTCACGGTGGCAGTTTTTATCCCTTTTTTCTTTAAAACACGCCTGTTTGCTGCTCGCAGTCACTGTCAGAGCCATTAGCAGAAGTGACACACCTATTTCGCCTCGAACGTAAATGTAGGACAATCGCCCGCCGATCGCACAAAAAACCCTCCCGTTAAAAAAACACAAGTGACAGCTCGACAGACATCCACTCGCATCTCTTCTGCAGGCTGCCTCTCAGGTCAGAGCCTGGAAACTACGGCGTCAAAGGAGGGACGCGAATGGCAAGTTGTGTTTTTTCTCGCCGCGGTGCCTAACAGCTGCATGTTGTGTTTGTTGCGTTTCATATCTCGCGCTGACGGATTGCGGGCGTGCGTTCCCGGCCCCCGTTGTAATGACATCCAAATCGGCAGGGTTATCTGTCAGGTGCACTTCGCCTTGGGTTTGACTCCCCGGGAGGAGCGTTGCATTGTGTTGGCCGGGGCCACAAAAAAAAAAAAAGGAAAGCATTACACGTCGCCTGTATTTACAGAGCAATTTCATCCCGCCTGCAATGCGTGGAGGATTGAGCTCGGAGCCTTGTCTAGCCTTCAAATGTGGCAAATCAGCACAGTCGCCCCCTTTGACACGAAATGCGGCACGATTATCGAGTTGGTGCAGCCTTAATAAGCTGAATAATGAGGGAATTTCAGAAATGCCCAAGCGCCATTATACCCCAACAATAAGAGCTAGGAGTGAGTAAACCAGTGCGGGGCAGAAGGTAGGCGTCGGGGATATAATGAGGCTACTGTGTAAGTAATGTAGTCTCTATTGTATACCCATGTAAATGCCCATTTCTTCACATGCACAGCAACGACGGCATTAAGCCAGTCAGAGATTTCTGGAAGAATGGCACACACAGTGGTGCTCTTTTTTCTACTTCACCCCTCTCTCTCCCTGCCTTTTTCCTTTCTCCCTCCCTCTCTCCCTTTTTTTTTTTTTTCCCCCCGTCTCGGTGACAGCCAGTGACAGTGGCTGGCAGCCGCCCGGCTTCTTGAAGGCAAACATTACAGCGAAAAGATGAGCTGCAGGTGTGCCAGACTTGTAAACACGCGCTAATTACACATTTTCCAGCGGATGACAATGAGGTCACTGAAATAATTGCTGTTTTTTTTTTTTCTCGACTCCGCGCCGTAGACTCGGTGAGAACGACAGGATGCTGCTCCGCTGCTGTTTTCCCTCTCTGAACGCGCAGTTTATCCAAAATAATGTCGACAAATTAACAAAGGCGCGCCGTTAAAGGACAACATGTTTCACCTGATGTGTCTTTCAAAGTCCCGATCGTGGCGGCCAGTTCTGTTCTCAAGCAGCAGCACTACTGTTCACATGCCTCTGCTCAGCTTTGCGCAGCTGTTATCTGCAGCAGGTCTCCAACTGAGGCCTAAAACACTTATTTTAAAGGGGCACTTCACCCCAAAATCAAAAATACATATTTTCCCCTTCATATTAAGAGCTATTTATCCATCTAGATTGTTTTGGTGTGAGTCGCAGAGATTTGGAGATATCAGCCATTTTCTTGTGATGCTAACAGCGATGTGTCTTTACAGATATCGTGACCCGGTTACTCAAGATACTCCACCGATCTTGTTGTGAGCAGTTTTGTGTTCTACTCGTGGAAAATGAGTTTGCTAACGTAAGCTAGCTAGTTAGCCTCTTGTCCATGAGTAGATGCACGCCTCCTTCTGCAGCCCGTAACCAGATCATGATTTCTGGTCGATATCTCCAAAACTCTGCAGCTCACGCCAAAACAACCAGGATGGTTAAATAGCATTAAATGTAATAGGTAACATATGTATTTATGATTTTGCTGTGAACTGCCCCTTTATTCAACAAAACAGGACTACAAGGTCTCATTTAGGACATTTTTAAGAGTGCAATCCCTCCGCTGCACACAGAGCCAGATCTCTATTTTACATCATGGATGGGGTAAAGGGGGCAAACAATTTCCGCATGATCATGATTGCCATTAATTATATTGGCGGTTCATTCAATACTGTTTGTCCTCATTTTTTGAAATATGACCCGCCCGGACAGTAAATTATGTCAGGTACCTCGCAAATCACGCCTCGGGCCGGGCGAGTTGCTTCAGCTGGAAGATGGCAGTGTGGGGGGGGGGGGGTCTGTTTCAGGAAAACAATCTCTCTCCTGCATTGTCAGACGAGGAGGAGGTGGGGGGTTACCCGGCGAATAGGCACATACATCAAAAGAACTGCCAAACAATTGTCTGTTTTTTTATTAATAAGCTCTGAATATTGCTGCTGGACAAGGCCAGGAGAAGTGCCGGGCTTGCACTTTTCCTGCAACACAATACAGGTGCAGAATTTAACAGCCCTGTAGTTGTCGGGGAGTGTTTTTCCTGTAGCATAAAGAGGCTTGTAAAAATGTCCTAATCTGTCAGGGCTGCGATCTGTTGAGACAGAGGACGGGCTTTTCAACAGGACTGAGATCAACTTCAGAAAGACTTTTACAGAAGCGAGTGCACCATTGAAACATGATAGGGGGAATATCTCGGTTTGTTTTGCAGCTACTTTCACTTCTGGATCGCGATATATGGCGGATACTTGTTAAGATGGAGTTACATATACTAATATTTGTTGGTCTAGACTCCAGATATGTATAAAATTAAGCTTGTAACACTTGAATACTGATATCTGACCCGATGCAAACAGATCAGTTTCAGCTCTGCTTCCCTCAAACCACCAGTTCACCTCCCACAGTCCTCGAACATTAACAGGACCGTGTGTTTCTATCTGAGGTCCCGATCTGCTGCACTTTGTTTAAGTATCTCTTTCCATTTGTTGAGGGGAGTCTAATCCTTCGCCCATACTTTCCTTTTCTTTTTTTTTTTTACAAGCTGTTAATATTGATTGCCACCGCGGACGAGAGCGGGGCGGCTCAATCTCAATAACAGCATTCCATTATATGGCAGACGACAGCCGTGCCGAGTGTGCATCTTCCATGCAGCCACGCATTTAGGGTATTATCAAATTGATAGTGACTCAAATTGATTTGGATAATGAAGGTCGCTGCACCTTGAAATATAATGGCCACTTATTGTAATTACCATCACAATTATCAAGGTCACCGCATCAAAAACAAAAAGGGGGCTGACATTGTGACCAGAGCCTGATGAGCCTTTATCATTTAGTGCGGCGATACAGTTGAATATTAAAGTGATGGATGCAGATAAAAAGGTCGGGTTTTATTTGACCACGGACCACGAACGGTGCTGCGAACAAACCCAAGACAGAGCTCAAAATCCTGTGCAGAAAAAGTACCAAAAAAAGACGTGACACCTCCTCCTGTATGATTTTGACTCCTGCTGCCCTTCACCCACCCTCCCCGCCTCTGATGCCCGTCAACGTGTCAGAGAAAACGGGGATGACATCCCAACACGAGCGAACTGTCACGGCCGACACCTCGACCGGAGCACTCGCGGGCACGAAGCCGTTTGAACGGAAAATCTCCAAAAAAGAAAGAAAAACAAACAGACCAACAACCATCCTTCAGCTCGGATGCAACCTGCCTCCATAGGACTAATCTGCTCATATACCATCCACAGGAAACAGCAGGGATGTCTGTCTACTATCTCTGAGAATCAAACAATGTTGGAGTGCGTTTCCTTTCACACAGTTGAGCCTGCAATAAACCCTCGGCCTTTGTTTCGACTACGCCGCGCAGAAGGATGACCTCAGCTTTGAAACAATAAAGGGCCTGTAATGGTCTCTCCAGAGGCCTGCTGCCTCAACTTTGTTTCTCCTGAATGTGTGAGAAGAGGGGAAGAAGGCAGAAAAAAGAAAAAAAAAAAAAAAGGCTCAGGTTATAAACTTTCGCTGCTCTTTAGCCGACGCCAATAAGGGTGCGACGAGTTACGAGACGGAGAAAAGAGAGAAAGATTTCAGATTTTTAACTTCGACCGCCCTGAATGATTTTCAAACGGGTGACAAAGGAGATTACAGTGGCGGGACAGAGGTGGACAAACAGCAAATGAAAGTGGGAGAGTGTGTGTGTGTGTGTGTGTGTGTGTTAATGGTAGTAGTAATAGCGGAGGGTAGTAAGTGGGCGGAGGCATGGCAAACTGCTAAGAGGATCAAATATCGAAGCACAACAAAAGCTGTGTCACAGGGGCGTTTGAGTCACAAGTCTCCCTTCGACAGCCCCTTTCCTCCTCCGCCACCCACCTCTCTCTCCCCCCAACCCCACCACCCCGTACCTCTAACCTCCTGTTACCACGACAGCGCTCTGCCACAAAGACAGCCCCTGATATGACAAAGAACAAAACGGCAGACAGATGTAGGTATTGTCATGCAGAGTGTCGCCCTCCCCTCCTCCTTCTCCCCGTCTTTCCTCGTCCTCCTCCTCCTCCTCCTCCTTCTTCACCCAGAGAGAGGAGAGAAAACAACCTGCCCCTGCTGCCTCCAACACCTCTGAAAAAATAAGTCGCTGCCCTCGAGTCGCCGCCGTGACGGTCAGCGAGCAGGTCGACGCTCTGCTCGCCCGGCTTCACAAAAGTTTGACTGATTTTTGGATCTTTTCACGCCAAAAAGTTCAACGTTTTATTCTATTCAGGTTGAATAAAAAAGCATTAAGCGCCTGGACTGAGAGCCAGACTAAAGAGAAGTTAGCAGCTCCTTAAGGCCAGCTGATGCATTGATCTAGTTTCAACATCAAACAGGGTTTTATTTTTAGCTTGTTGGTAAACTGGGTGAGACTGCGTGCTCTCATTTCAGTCTCAAATCACTGTCACGGTTCGCTATTTTGACTGGCTGTGAAGTCATGGGTGTAGTATTCACTCAAAGGGTGTCAGTGACGTTAAAGCGGTCTAACTTTTGATTATTTCCTTTGCGGATCCCCGTTAAACGAGTTAAAAAAGAAAGAGAAAGCGGACTCCTTCTCTTCGGGGTCATCTGCCGCGACTCTGACCCGTGTCCGAGGTGGGCTCTTGATGAAGCCCGGGACGTATTATTACAGCTGGGAGACCCGGGGAGACGCTGGCGTGGGGACGAGTCTGATTGATTCAGACCAGATGGGCGTCCCAACACGTTGCTGCGCCGCGACCGAAATAGCTCCACGCCGTCTCGCTGCATTCCTCAGGAACACACTGTGCACTTCACGGGCAGAGAGGGAACATCCAGGAGAACCTTTAAATCCAGCGTTTAATATTCACGCTGCCAGCTTATCGGAGTTGGACGAGGACTCAGACGCTTAGATCAACAGATATTAAGGGGAGGAGGTTTCATTCCCAGATAGGAAAAGTCAACAATAATTCATTGTACGTCCATCACAAGTCGTTTATCACCTGCCTACAGACGCGTCAGTGGACAAACAAGACCACAAAAAACTATGGGAAAGTTTTCTGCTAGCATGAGTTAGCATTCCTCACTGACTAAGACTGATCTACATACTTTCTCAGAGGTAAATCAACATCTATGAATGTGCTGACCACCGTGAAAAAACGCTCTCGACTGAGCGTGTGCACCAAAATAACAAGTTACTTCACACGGCGGGGGGATGGAGGTGGCCGGAGAGGTACCTTAAATTAGCCGGGGATTTAATCTAATTGGTGAAAGTCATCTGCTCCAACCTTCACCGCGCTAAATCCCCCCTCCGCTCTCCAGTCTAGACTGAATTCTTGACGGTCCTGCGCTTAATGTCCCGGGCCGGCGGCGGCGGGCGGCTGCAGCGGCAGCAGCAGTGGCGGCGGGACAAATGCAGAGCGGCAGGCCAATCTGACATGAGGCCCGTCTCCGGGGCTTTAATGCGGGGTGGCAGCGCGGGCCTCTTTTTTAAGGGAATCAATTAAGGTTTAAAAAGGTGATTCCTGGACGCAGTGTCTGGCTTTATTCCTGGGAGGGAAGAGGGAGGCTGGGGGGGGGAGAGCAAGGGGGGAGGGGAGGGGAGATCCCATGGGGGTTAAAGAGAAACCACACACACACATAATCACACACCTCAATGGCACCATTGTCGTAAGCAAACCACATAACTGCAGATTTGGCGGTGCCGTCTTGCCTGATTTGAAAGTTTACATGGTTGTTTTAGTGTCGATTGACTCTTGGACCCTTGAAACCTGTTGAAAGTATAATTTCTCTCCCTCCTCCTCCTCCTACTCCTCTTTCTGCTCTTTATTCCCTCTCCTACCTCCCTCGACATTGTTTTCTGGATGTGCCGAAGCCGTTCTCTCTCTCGCGACCCGCCAAACATGAGTAAAACGCAGCGCCTTTAAAAAACATGACGACTACTTTCCTGCGTGTTTCTGAACTCCTGACACCGCTCTCTTTGAACACAAAGTGGCTCTAGGAGAAGACACGAGCCCTGATTTGGAAAAAGCAGAGATAATTGAGATCTAAAACTCAAAACAGCTGAGTTGATTTGGCTCGGCCCTTCTCTGGTGCTAAAACCACTGCTTTCTACTCAGTTCTTCCACTCGGAGTCCTGGTGAACTCTGGATCACCCTGTCACCCTCCATTTAAAACCACTAGCCGCTTTCCAAATTGCCCTGTGGTCCTCTCTCCGACTGCGTTGCGTTCATTAAAACTCGCATCTGATATCACTCTATCACTCGTCACCAAAACTTCCAAACCTGTGGGAAAGGGCGGGAAGGGGGTTTTAGCCTCGTTCTGCACCGTTTAGCAGCGAGCTTGTTGGATTTCACTCGGTTACACCATGTATCAAAGGGAACGAGTCTTTACCAGCACAAAGGTGCTTCTACACCTTAGCGTCGACTTTAATCTGCGCCCCGAGGCGCCAGGCAAACTATTCTTTCCCCGGCGAAGGCACCTTGCATAAGATGTCGAAATCAGCTTACGACATGATCTTTTAAGAAAGCTCGCTCTTGTGTGCAGGTCGCAGACAAGGTGTGTGCACCGTGCAGAGAAATGCCATTGTGATGTGTGAAAGATGAACATCCTCCTCAGCTCCTGATCGCGAGCCGTCAGCGCTCAGATACACATAAACAAATCCGAGCGAGCGAGGCTTAAACGCATAACTCTTATTTATGTCATTCAATTTAGCCCCGGCCGCTCGGCAATTCATTTTCATGATCAATTACAAAACCTTAAGGCATCTGTAATGCATTTGGCTTTGACAGGCGCGTTCACAGACTCCGCTGTAAAAATATTCAACCCCGGCGCCTTTGAGAATTGGCTAATTTTCCTCCTTTCTCGGTGTGTATTTGTTTGTATTTGTCCCGCGGGACTCGGCAGTTACCTACACCTTTGATGCTAATAGCAGGCTTTGTGTTGTGTTGTGTTGCGTTGTGTGAAGGTGTGTCTGCAGCTGACTGCGCTCATGTCGAACAAGACGATGAAACGGGCTGCAAAGACGGTAATTTGTGGTGGAGAGCTGGAGATGCAGGCGGGGAGGAGAAGCTGAGGAACGTGTTTTTGTGTTTGGGGAGTTAACTATGAGATTTAAAGGGTGAGTCCACCACTTTGACACATTAGTCTTGGGGAATATTACTGCATATGTGGAAAAAAAGTAGTATAAAGCCTATTCATTGCATTGTGGGTAATGTAGGCACCAGGTTTTGAAAAGGAAGAAGAGTGCATGTAATAAAAAGATGATATCTCTGGTTCTAATCCAGTTTTAATCATTTGTCTTTAATGAGTCCAACTGTGTTGTAGGAGTACTGTGGTGCCTACATTACCCACAATGCAACCTAGCCTCTGAGTTACCCTTTAAACTCTGCTTCATAAAATAAAAATTTCACTCCAGGGAAAACATGAGAACAAGATTCTTACTCTAAGAATATTATCATGGGTAAAACAATCAAAATAAGTCGGATAACCAGTATTTATGGCAGCGGACTGATAAAGGAAAGCACAGCAGACGGGAAAACTAATCAATAATCGATGACAAAATTATAGCTCAGATGAAAAAAGTCAACGTTTCCTCTGTCGGTGTCAGATTTAATGGCTTTTCCAAATCCTGACCTTTCACCTCTGGACCTCCCTTTGACCCTTTTTGTTTGATGTGGCACTTGAGCTGATATACGAGTCCCTCAGTGACATCTTATTAAATTTATTAGATATCACATATCAGGTAGTCGTCCGCCTCTTGAGGAGGCTGCAGTCACTTTCGCTGTCTGAGCTCTGTTTCAGCTCAACGACGGCCCGACAAGAGGTTCATCCTTTTCAAAAGAAGACGAGGAATCCAGAGGAAACGTTTGCAGATTAATACCAGGAGCTGAATTAGCCGAAGCTTACAGCTACAGCAGCATAAAAAAAAGCTGAAGTATGAAAAGGGCAACAGCAGATGTAAAGAAAATAAACAAAACATCTGGAAGCCACAAGTTTGCCTTCCTGTTCTGCAGCGTCTCTGTTCTCTCCTTCAAACAGGTTCGATTTTATGAATCACCGCTCGCTCCTCGAGGGAAACGCATTGTGCATTCCTCGAGCCGCGGCCTCGACCGTCTCTGCTCATATACAGGGAAAAATTCATTTCAATATTTATCTCCATGAATATTTTTTCTTTTCGTTGGGGTGAGAAAAACGGGTTTGGGGGGGATGTGCAGCCCGGCTGCAGCAGCAGCAGCAGCAGCGGCAGCCAGTGGAGGTGGGAAGCTTGGAGGAGATCATCAGAAAGGGAAATTGTGCACAGCGGGAAGAAAAATCATTGTGTTACCCCAGGTGAAAAATATTGTTGCTTTGCTTAAAAGTGCATGCAAGGCGAGCTACATTATTAGAATGTTTAAATATTAATTCTTCTGCTGGGTAGTAAAGATGATGGAGTCGCCGAGTCAACTACTTTGTTTTTCCTCCCCCTGCTTGTAGGCCGCAGCTGCATTATATTTTCCCATCTAACCTCACTCTGTTCCCTCCTTCCTGCAGGAAAAAAAAAACATCTCTGCTCTCAGGGTCACTCCTCAGAGTCTCATCGCAGTTTAACATGTTAATTTTTGATGTTTAAACGAAACATGCGATATAACAGGGAGGATCCGCGGGGGCGTGATGTGTCATCTGACCGGCTTTGATCGGAGAATCAATACTCCGTGTCTTTGTCTCGACTGAAGGTGAGGTCAGACTTCAAGCAGCTGACAGTTAAAGGTATAACAACATGCACTTGATGTAAAAGCCTCCTATTGAGACGCAGCTAAAAAGTGCTTTCTGTCAAGGTGACTGTCATGAAGAGGTTTCACTCCAACAACACTATGAATAAATTTCAGAAAGTAATTATCACCTGATGCTCATTTCTACATTCTTGAGATAACATTCTGCAAAATGTTAATATGTCTTATGTAAATGGCCCAAGATTGCTGATAACTCCTGCTTCCATGCAGCAATTTGCAATAAAAGGGATGAAATGAAACTCCTCATACATCAAGAAGTGCTTACAGGGTGTTACCGAGGAGAAAGGAGAGGAGGAGGGAGGAGGGAGGAGGGGGGAGGGAGGGGAGAGTGTTTGCCCAACAAAGCCAGGTGCGATTTAGGAGGATCTTCACCGGCACTCAGGTAAAGTGGGGGGAAAAGCGAAGTTCCCCTTGTTATGTCAAAAAGAGATTTCAAAGCCGCCGGCTTAAAGGTGGGTATTAGACTGCTCAGATCTGAAACACTTTGGGATCCTTCAGACTGAAATGGATGAAGATACAAAGAGCCGAGGGCAGGGAGGAGGGAGGAGGGAGGAGGAGGAGGAGGGAGGAGGGAGGGGAGAGGAAGGGATAGAGAGGGAGGCGAAGACATGAAGCAAAGGGCTGATGTGATGCAGATCTGATCCCAACGGCAGAAAGGTGGAATAAGTTGCAGTTTTATGATAACCGTCATTATTAAAGGGTTTATTTATGGTTAGTAGTTATTTTAATTTACATCCGTTATTTGATATGAACAGGTTTCTCTAAAAGTGGCAGGAAAGCATCAATGTGGAGTCGGTGCACCGCAGAAACTCCAACTGTTGCCTCGACTTACTCACGAGCGCTGTAAACTGGATATTCACTGCAGAAAACAAAGCCATTTCTCTCTGTTATTGAGCCCTGACGATTGCATTTTCCTCATAAAGTGAAAGAAAGTCAACCTGTTTTGAGTTTAGTATCATTTTCTCGATTTCCTCGACTCAAGCTGACGTCCAAACGTTGGCTAAAAAGCACTTTTTCCGAGACCGGAGACAGAAAACGACCCTGTGAATGCAGCCGGCGAGCGCGAGGGCAGTGACACGGGGAGAGGCAGAGCGAGGGGATGGAGACAAAGGAGACGACAGATAGACACTCGAAGGCCCCCGGTGCACGAAAAGTGAGAGCGCTGTCACTCTCGGCTGCCCCCGCCGGCCCTGCCCCCGCCCGCCCTCCTCCGCCCCCGCCCGGGCCCGACCCCGCCCCACCTGAGAGCGATTGCGGCGCATGTTCTAGTCACTCATGCAGGAGAAGCAATACACAAGTTCGGTGTACAGCCACTTTAAAAGCTCATCAGGCGCATACTCTGCTTGTAGGAAATACCTTATTCATGACGGAGCCTGCCGAGGCATAGGTAATTACTTGAATCAAGGTGGCCTCGGAAATGTTTAAATCTACAAGGACTGGGAGAACGCATGAATAATGCAAAATAATTTGCATCTAAATTTTTTAAGTGTGCTTTATTCGAAAAAACCAAAACGCGGGCTTCGATTAAACTTTGATGAGTGAAAGCTGAGCGCTGCGTCCGCGCGATGCGATGCATGCAGCGGAGAAGAACCTCCTCATTTGTAGAAATTATTTAGAAAGGCGATAAAGGGGACAGAGGGAGGCGAGAGGAGAGGCGAGGAGAAGCCAGAGGTAGTGCCAATAAATAATAATTAAGAGAGAGAGGTATTACAGCGGGCCGGGCGTCTGGAGGACGGCGCGAGCAGCATCCGCCGCGGCGCCGTCGAACAGGTTGCAACCGGCGCTCGTACATTCACGCCGCCGCCGAGCATCTTGTTTGGAGTTTTTTTCTCCCCTCGTACACACGTTTTTACAGCTCCACTCGTATTCAACTCCTTGAATATTGATGAGAACGTGTTGTTTCGCAAAGCAATATTTTCCCTCTTCGTTACAGCTCAGGCTGGATGGCCAGGTTCATGCCGCCCGCCATCCGTGTGCGTGTGTGTGTTATGTGAAATGATGGTTTTGTGCGTGTAAGGAGGCGATACAGGTGCTGTTTACATAATGTGGCATGCATGAGGAGCTGGAGCTGAAGTGCTTACCTGCTTTGGAGCGAAGAGGAACAGGTGGAGGTGGGTCGGTACCGGAAAGAGAAAGAGAAAAGGAAATACATGTGAATACATGTAAGCTAGCTTACATTACTCTGCTTTCTGTTGTGAGTAATTCTGCCAAATGCACCAACATTAACCTCCAGTGATGTCCAACAGTAGGTTTTCTCTCAACGCTGACGAGACAAAAAAATCCCGATAAAACACTGAATAATTCTCATTCTTCACTATGTCGAAACACAAATATTTAGCATCAGCACAAAAATATCACCCATCTGCAGTTTGACTCTAAAAATGTGCG
The DNA here is from genome assembly GCF_965226575.1 of Pagrus pagrus. Lineage (NCBI taxonomy): Eukaryota > Metazoa > Chordata > Actinopteri > Spariformes > Sparidae > Pagrus > Pagrus pagrus. Next base: position 3,440,786 of record NC_140206.1, read on the forward strand.
TATCTGTCTCCATAATTCCACATCTGACTGATAAAACCGATCTGTCACTTCAGATGAAAATAACCTGAATGAATGTTGAGTCTCTCTCTCTCTCTCACACACACACACACACACACACCTCCCTTTGTTAAACAAGCCATATATCACTGCTTTTCTCTATCTGCTTGGCCCCGGACAGGGAGGGCCGGGGAGGTGATAGAGGAGTGGGGGATGAGGAGGAGGAGGAGGTGCACGCTGGGCATTTTTAAACGGAGGCTGGAAACAAAGGCCCCTCCTGAGGCCGGCCCCCTGCCCGGAGGATCACCTAGTCCCAGGCTACGCTGCTCCACTTTTCCCACGCTAACCTCCGGCCTCATTTGCATCCCCTGCTGCCCCTCGCAGCGATTATTTTCAGGTGAGCTGCTCTGTATAGAGGGGCCTGGGCTTAAGCATGTGCGTGCACGTCCACGTATATGTCTACGTGCATGCGTGTATTTATGTGATTTTTATGTCCCGAGGTCCATCAGTGTGCATGTGTCTCGGTGCGTCCACCCCCTGATCCTGCTCTTAATTACGACTGACTGGCACCAGACACAATTGCCCCCTTGATTCGTCAGTTTGCCCCCCCCCCCAGCCCCTCCTCCACCCGGCAGCCCGCGGTGACCCGAATCATCTCCCAGCAGCTGGAGGAGGAAAAAACACCGTGTGCACACGATGACGAGCGCAGAGGGAGATAGTTGAGACAGAGTTGTGCTGTCTTTCTCCTTCAATGACAGTCGCTACTATTATACAGGCGCTCTATAGGTTACAACAGTACTCTGTGTGCTGCTGTGTCATCTCTGAAGGAGCCCTGTTCCCCCGTTAACACTGCCGCCACACACCACACTCGCAGGCAGCACGGCAACACAGGGAAGACACTGAAGTACAAGATGTACTATGAGGTGACGACCGTACAACACTGGGTTAATTCACACGTTGGCTTTGATATACATGAAAACACTGCAGTATACTATTCTGTACTCTGCTATGCTAACCTATCCTGCACAATACTTGTATATTTTTAGAATATAATACTGTAAAATACCATATTATACCATGCATGGCAATACACAAGGCTTTAATACACAATATAACACTGTACTATGCTATGCTACTGTGCTACAGCGAGCTAAGAGTGTAAACCTCTACTATCCTCCACAACACTGCGTTTACATGTTATTATACTGTAAAATACCATAATATACTATAACATTATGTTATGTCATGCAATACTATACAGCTATACAGTATATCATGCTATGCTAACAGCATGCTATGCTATTATAAATGTTGCACTATATTATCTTATCCTGTACTACGCTCTACTGTATATGACGCCATATTAATAGCATGCTATGTGCTATGCTAAACAGTATATTCTGCCATGCTAACAACATGCTATACTACATACTTTACTATAGCATGCTATGCTATACTATGCTACTGCAAGCTGTAATGAACAATAATCTTTATACTATGTCTTGCCACACTACTACATACTATATATATAAGACTATATCAGACTTGATTGTGACAGTAATAGTCATAATAGCACATAACATCTGCTGTTAATCGTGCATGTAAAAATAAAAACAAATTAAAGAACACACAGAATAAATCAATTAATCAACATGTGAGGTCTCATCCTGCAGGTTAGTGTAAAAACAAAGCTACATGTTAGCAGCTAGTGTTCACTGGTGAAGCGTCCGAACCACAGAGTCGCTGGCTGCAGCCAAACTTTCTCCAGCTTCACGGCACAAGTGTCATAATAAACTCCGAGTCCATCGGGTCTCAGTACACGGTGCGACTACACCCCGGCAGTACAGAGAGCTGCGACTTCTAATGGACAGATATCGTCACTTTTCTGCACTAAATTTATGTAGAAATGTTCACATCTCCAGCATTGTTCTCCCGAATAGACCTGAACCCTCTCACCCCAGCTGTGTCAGCGCCTTGTTCTTCCCACTGCGCAACACATACAGTAAACCCACTGATCTCTGCCACAGCAGCTCTTCATAGAGATAGCAAACAGACAAAAACAATGTTTGTCCCGCTACAGTCGGGAGCCGCACACATAACTACACCTTATTATTTCATATCATGAGCTCGGGACTAACTCTTTCAGCTGTGGCAAGGGGAAACATAGCTACAAGGCAGCGAACAGGGATCCACACACACACACACACACACAGAAACAAACACACACATCCCTAATATAATTGTCAGAGTCTGTCCCTCCCCGTCTCAGAGTGAAGCCCCAGCGTTCACAGAGAAGGGTAATTATCGTGTATCCGAAAGGGAGGATGCAACCATCTCTGGCTCTGATTAGAGGGGACAGGAGAGGAGTGTCGCCTCCCTTCTGCAAGCCAGCGTTTACAGGGAGGCGCACCTTTCACTGTCCAAACAATGTCTGTCAGCCCGCTATCAATAGCTGCCGTGGGAGGAAACAGTAGCCAAGGTGCCCGGACCGTCACACACACTGAGAAATGGATATAAATTGGGTGAAAAGTGCATTACAAGGCTCCGGTAACTCCACAAATCCCCCCTGCGTTGGAGGTGGAGCGCGGCGGCCATCGTCCCATAGCATGTCTTACAACGTCCCTTTTGCACTTACACCAGGTTTCTATCATGTATGTCACACTCTATAAAGCGAGGTGATGTCGTACCTGGCAGCCCGGGTGATTATAATCTTTGGGCGGATGTAACAGAAAAATAATCATCTTTCTCTCACGCTAGGACGGGAAAAAGCGGTTTCTGTCAAAACGGGTCTCGTCAGAGGTTTTTTAGTTGGCCCGTGTCACGCTACCTTCCTCTCCTCCTGCTCCTGCTTCACCTCGCTTCTCCTCCCTGGAGGTTACCGTCTGCACCCCCTCCCTCCTCCTCGGCCTCATCTTGTATTTTGTGCTCATCCACTGAAATCTCTTTTGTTTTTTTCTGATTCGTTTGTCCATTAAATGTACCATCTTCCCGACTCTTATATCAGCGGAGGTAAGAAGACACATACTGTGCCCACGAGAAAGAAGAAAAAAATGGGAGAAACTGCAAAACTTAATGTGCCGACTGCCTTTGAAGTTCAAGGGAAGGAAGTTAGCTGCCACTTGAGATATCGTAGCTAATTGTCCATTGCGAAGGCATGTATGATCATACGGCAAGAAGTGAACGCGGATAATGACAAAACAGGGAGAGTGAAAGAGTGAGGGGAACATACGCCGAGGCCTCATTTAGTAAATAAATGAGCTAAAAAGGAGCAGGAGAAAGTAAAAGAAAGAAATCGGTCTTCGCTGCTCCCCTAACACACCCCGAGTCGAGTTAACGCATCGTGGAAGATGATCGTCTCGACTCAATTTCTGAAAATTGCCACTGCTGCTGTAACCCCCCCTGCACCCCCCCAGAGAGAGAGAGAGAGGGGGAAAGAAAGAAGAAAAAAAAACTTATCAGCGGTTACTCCTCCTTCATTTTATTTCATTTATGAATTACAAGGAAAGATGCCATTATATATTATTAATTCTCTGCTGTTGCTTTGGCTCTGGCTGCTGCAGCGGTGAGCTGCGGATGTCGGCGGCGGTGTAATTACGTTCTAGCCGGGCAGCCATCCGTTTCCTTTCAAAAATTTACAGGATTCTTAATCACGTTGCTCATTTGGGTGCACGGTGGCGGGGATGGCGAAACACAAACAGGGGCACGTCTGTTTGCACGGGAACACCTGCTTAGCATTGATAGCAGATGTCAGTCAGTGAACTGAACACAAAAAAAAAAGAAAAAAGTGCGGCGAGGGGAGGGGGTGGAATTAAAAATGCAAGCATCACCAACTTCTTATTATTTACTTACTCCAAAAAATGAACTACTGGAATGGGAGAAGGGGAAAATCCTGGCAAACGTTCGGGAAGCCGGGCCTCGTAATTGTGCCGCCGCCCTCCCTCCTCTACTTCCTCCTCCTCTTCCTCCTCTCTCCTCCTTCCTGTCCATCTCTCTCTCTCTCTAACTGAGCACCAGTAAGTATTTTTTAACCTTTACCCCTTCTCCCCTCTTCCTCCCTCTCGCTCCCCTGGACGTACCTCGGCGCTGCAGTCTTATATTTCTATCCGTTTGCATCAGTCTTTGCTGCATTATTCATTTGCATTATAGCTCTGGATGGTAATTAAATCTTGCCTGGGATGCCGTTGTATTTAAATGAAACGTGAATATTTTAGCGAGGGAAATGCAGAATGCTTAATCTGCCCCCCCTCACCACCACCACCACCACCCACTCTCTCTCTCCCCGTTCTCGCCTTTTTAAAGCTCGATTATTGGCCGAGCTTTGAAACAGTTTATTGTGCTCGCCGCCCGTTGTAAACGGCTTCTTCTTAAGAATAATAGTGTTGAGTCAACAGCCGCATTGACAAACATATTTCAGCTGATGCATTTGCCCGGACAGGGATATTTGATACCACACACACACACACACACACACAGCTTCCTCCTCCACGTGCACACGCATGGATGGAAACACACACCGAGCGAAAAATCTCGGCCACAAAATGGCCACTGAGGACCTTTGACTCACTAACAGAGACCTTGATAATGTACACATCATAGGAGAAGATAGCGAGAGAGAGAGAGAGAGAGAGGAAGGAGGGGAGACGAGGAATTAGGGAGGAAGAGACAGAGAGATAAGAGGGGAGGAGGGGGGAGGTTGTCAGAAATACATTTGTAGATAGGGAGAGAAAAAGGAAAGGAAGGAGGAGAGGAGGAAGCGAGACGACGGCTTTTATGAAAACTGTCTCCAGATTGGCTGAATGTTGGAGCGCTGACCTCATGTTTCAGCGAAAACTGTTAATGACGTGAGCCTGGTTTGGATCTGCGTGGCAGCAAAGTTAGGAAACTGTTAACTGCTGCGATGATCAATTATTATTTTTAAAGAAGAAAAGTCAAAACTCTCTAAATGTGACTATTGAGACACGAGGACGTCGTCCCGGGCTTCAGGAAACACACATCGACGCTTTTCTGCTTTTTTTTTTACATTTTCTCAGGTGATAACTAATCATTTATACAAATAGCCTTTAGCTGCAGCCCTGATTGTTAAGATTTTAACCTAATTCTGATGATTTATCAACTTTTTCCATGCATTTCCTAAAATGTGGATACGTTTCGACTCAAATCAACAATCGACACGACGATCTTCAGCTGCAGTCGTTTGTTTTCGGGTCGTTTTACGTGCAGATTATACTCAGGTGACTCAGTGTGGATGGAGTCTAACGCAGTCAGGGAGAGGAGGAAGCAGAGAGGGGTGGAGGGAGGCGCAAACGTTCACAGACAGAGAGAGAAAAACGCAGAAAAAAGCGAGAGGGAGTACGACAGTGACAGAGAGACCTCTGGCACGAGCTGACAGAGCAGAGAGAGAGCGAGAGGTTGAGAGGCAGAGGGATGAGCTGTGCCTTTAATGCCCATCTGGCCCGGAGATGTAATAAAATTGACATATTGATTCCTTTGAATTTACGAATGCCTGTTTCATAAACTCCATTTCCAAAGCCGAGGCCTCTTTAGAGCCCTGTCATTTTTCCCCCAAATGGATCAATTATGTGCCCACGTAATCCTGTTACCTGAGAAACCCACGCATACTTCTCCCATTTGCGGCGCTTCACCGGGCGCACAGACTCGCATTATGTGCACATAAACAAACTGAAGGTTTTTTTTTTTTTCTCTCTTTTGTTTGTGTGTGTGACTTCTCCCTCCTCCTCCTCCTCCTCGTCCTCCTCCTAATATTAGCGATTGTTTCCCCTCGGTGTCGTCGTACGAGTCTCTCCCGGAGGAGCTTTAGGGAGGTCTTTCCTCTGTTTCTCTCCTGAACTTGTAGAAATCCCCTTTTAAAGTGCGACCCTGCCACCGCTACATCCACACAAACATCACATGAGATCCCTGTTAAAAGCCTCCACAAGCATCCGCACAAGATTTTAGATCCTTTCTACCTCTTAAATCACAAAAACAGAGACAAGCTAAAGGATCAATTTCTCTGACAAATACAGCCTCGTCTCCAAACTGTGCCTTAAGTAATAAACAACGCAGGACGACACACAAGATGGTTTATAAACCTGAAACAACACTAACTCTTCTGCACAAAAATCACCAGAAACTTAAAAACATGACAGAATAAAGCAGGTATCCACATTTTAGAAAATACTTTTTAAAAACTTTCTTAGTTGTTTTTTCATGGGAATAAAGTTAGAAACCTAAAAATTAGGGCTGTAACTAACAATTATTTTCATTTTCTATTAATCCGCTGGTTATTTCCTTGATTCTCGATTTTTTTTGCTCTATAAAATGTCACAAAATGCTAAAAAAAAAAGTCAATCAGTGTTTTCCAAAAGCTACAAGATGACGTCTTCAGATATCTTGTTTGCCGTCACAGAGGAGGAGAGAAACCAGACAAATATTCACATTAACAAGCTGGACACTGCAAAAAACTGAAGATCCAAGAGAGTGTTATAATCTGAAATTTAGATTAGTATAAATGGATAATCTAGTGCTTTCAAAGGATGATCATTTACTTGATACAAGGGACACGTCTGTAAAACATCAACTTCAAGGCTAGAGGAACTATTCTGAGCGCAAAATGTGAAGACAAAAACATCAAATTACAAGCAAATTTCAAAACTAAGTGACATAATGTTATATTCAGATTTAAATCTCATCTGAAAGTCTGAGAATTACTGGAAAATACTGAGAAAAGAGCGAGTTAATAAAACGTTTCCATCTGCTGAAGTCATTTCTGTTCATAAATGAGTCCTAAAAATTGCACAATTGCCTTAAAACAAGGAGGAAATTTTTAAAACTTTAAACTGTTTCCGGACCGGAGAATCTGCGCTGCAGCGCAATGAAATCAAAAACAATTTAACTTTAGGAAAAACACTTGAGACGAGACATAGATACTCTCAGCCTGCGCTCACGTGAGTCTATAAAAAAGGCCCAGAATCACCAGTCGGTTAACCAGAAACAGAACTAGAATTTGTCTCGGTGTCACTGGTGCAGAAACGTGTCGACAAGAGGTTCCCCCGACCGGTGCTGGCAGCGCGGGGATGGTTTCACATTCATAACCCGGGTGAACACAGGAGGAGTCGGTGCTGCTCGAGCCTCAGCGGTAATAGCATACAAGTGGTCACGGGTCAAACTGGTGCGAGTGTAAATGTTGGAGCAATGCAGCGGGCTGTCAGGTGGAACGGAAATGTATGAAGAGCGACAGCAACGGCGGCGCACAGGAGCCCCTCGCCGAGCCAGTGGATATCTATTTTACTATCTCACATTGTTGTAAAACCAAGTGAGAGACAGAGAGGGAGGGAGGGAGGGAGGGAGGAGGGAGGAGGGAGAGGAGAAGAAAAAAAATCAGTCCTCGATCTTATTTTCCACACTCCGGCGAGCTACAAGCGGCTCAGTTACACTACACTTGCACCGAACAATCAGTCTGGCAAAGGTTCACAAAACGACGAAATACCTTGTCACTTACTGCCTGACCTGTTCAGCCGAGTGACTCGGGCGGAGGAGAGAGGAGAGGAGGACGAAGGGGGAAGGATGTAGGGGAGAGAGGAGAGAGGAGGGGGAGAAATCATAAAATAAAATAATCATGAAGGAGCTCTGCTGTGAGGGAAAGAGTTCAGATACATTCCTTTATGTTCTCAGGGCTTGTTTGGCGGCACGAACGAGTGTAACCCCAGTTTTCATATATATTCTGTATTATCAATAAAGCACGATCCAAGACTTCACCGTACAACTCGACACATCTCCCCCAAAAATCCACCCTGACATATTTGGTATCCTTGGACTCTTTCTCGTGGGTTTGAACAATGTTTGGCTCGGCAGCAGGAGTTCATAACGGCTGACCCACTGACAGGTCGTTGGAGTTCATGAAGTTATTGTGTGTTGAGTTAAGTCCGGTGCAGTTAGCGTCAAACGTAAAACCTGTTTGCTTTGTTTTCAAATCCACGGAGGAGGCTGGGTTTGATATCCTCACCTGACCCTTCATTTCTGGGACGAAGTTTTAGGACTCTATGACAGAAAACTGAATATCGTTTGAGGACGTCATCTTGGGCATTTTATCGACCAACACATCAACAACGGTTGCAGTCCTAACCCGAACCCTACTCCTCTGCTGCATGTGAACTGTGCTTGTCTTTGTAAAACAACCCGAAACACCTCAAGTTTTTGGGGATGAGAGAATTCAGCAACAAGCAGCTTGGATGTCAGAATCGGAGGGGGGCAGGAGGGGCGTAAAGTAGACGATTTGTCACATAGCAGCCGTAGAAAGTTGGTGGAGCTTTGAGGCTGAGTGAGAGCGATTGTTAAAAAGTGAAGAGGAGGAGGAGGTGGAGGAGGAGGTGGGGGTTGGGCTTAAGGGGCTGACAGGCAGCTGAGTCCTGCTCACTGGACTTAATCTAAAAGAAAAAGGCCCCAGTTATGATGAAAGGTCGACAGAGTATGTCTCAGCAAATTGGCTTTCCCCCTTTTTTTTTTAAGCCTCGTGCTGCCTGAAGCTTCACCGCCGTGGAAGCCTAATGACCTACGGCCTGCTAGCTCAACCCGTTCTCCCACCTGTCCAGAACCCCCCCTGTGGATCAGGAGCACCAATTTTCTGTGAGAACTTCGGCTGTCGGTGTCGTCTCCACTTAAGTTCTTCCAAAATCAACTGTAGTGACAAATCAGGTCAACCATCAAATGAACTTTTTGAGTTTTTGTCACCAGAGAAGCATCGCCAGACGCTCGTAAACTCATATTTCCAGATAGACAAGATAACGGGGAATGCAGAGAGAGTTTGCGACCCGGTTGTGGCCAAGTTCTGAACATGATGGAACAGTTTGGCTCGTCCCAGGCCCTGACATTTCTCCGAGGCCAACTGTAATGATGGACAATGACAGGTAATTACTAGGGGGGAGCTGGAGATCAGCAGTATCTGTGGGGTTTCTGGAAACTCTGAAGCGGGACAGGGGACGACGGCCAACATCCTGAGCAGCAGCGGTGGCGTCCAATAGGAAAAACCACCGCAATTTTTGATGTTGTGTTTTCCCTAACTTGTATTGAAGACATTACAGCTACCCCTGAAAGCGACGATTAAAAACTTAAAGGTTGTCGATGAGGAAGTATCTTTTCTCTTTCACAGATGTGTGGCAGCAGCAGATGTGGGGATGTACGGTACGGACCACTGGTGCAGAAATACGACTTGTTTCTGAGTGTAATACAATTTTTTTCATTACAAATGATAATATCAGCTTATTGGTTTGAGTAAAAAGTTGCATCTTTGAATAAAATCTCCCTTTTGCTTTAATGATAGCATGTAATTGAGCCGGCATGGACTCCACAAGTTTCTACAAAACCCGATGTTGTTCCAGCATGATTTGACAGTACTTTGTTTTCTTTATTTCACAAATCCTGTATCTGTGATTAAGTTTCTTTTAATCTCAATGTATTGACCCCCTCAGGGTGTGGTCACTTTGGGTTTGCCGGATCGTGCTTTGGATGAAGTTTCCAAAAAGCGTGTTCGAGCTCCTACACTGCCTCTTAGAAACCTTTAGTTTAGACATGATTTGATGCCCTAAAAACTTCTGACACTGACTTTCTGAATCTTCTGATTATTTCCAGCTTTATGAGACGATCTGGTCCCAGTCTTTTGGACCCGACTGTTTATTTTACCACCTGGATAAACCTCTGCTTCCTCGTGCATTTCCTTATTCCTCGTCTTGGCACTTTTCCTGCCTGTTTTTTTTTGTTATCTCCACTAAGGGAAAGGTGTGTGTGCTGATGTGTAGTGTAATGCCCTTACATATCATTAATAAGTCTTGGGTGTTTATTCTAGGCCACAGATGAACTCCGACGCTAACGAAGACGGAATAGCAAACAGCTCCAATATTTTCCAAACAGCTTCACCTGCACGCTGGGAAAGCAGGGATGGATGTGGAGGGGTTGGGGGGGAGGCGGGGGAGTCGGTGTTGCAATCTCTCGTGTTGCACAGACTCCTCGGCGCTCCCCCTTTATAAATTACCTCATCAGTGACTGAAATTAACACTGATTCTTGCAGGCAATTTCTCAATTTCCAATGCTAATTAGCTTTTTCTCTTTACTTTTAAATTCTGTAGCACCTGTTTAGGGGGAAGACATCTTAGGCAGTGCAGGCGCATTTAATCACAATTTTAATTAACCATCCCCGTAGATGTGAAAGAGAAGCAATTATAATGCAGATGAATGATGATTTTTCCACATTAAATTGTTTTGTTTCTTCGTTATGTTGATTGCATAAATACTGGCGCCGTTCAATTTTTATCTACTGTAATTTTGTAATTGTTTTGCAAGAAAAAAAAAAAAAAAAAAGCAGCAGCAGAAAGAGAAGGAAGGGTTTGGAAACACTGAGTTTGTGTGTTGACAAATTGTTTCATTTAGTTAACCCGTTAATCGCCGGAGCAGCACGGAGAGGATTTGTCAGCAAGTGTCTTATTTGCTTCCCCCCCTCCCCAAAAACAACTGCCGCCAACCTCCTCGCCTGTCAATCATCCGGAGGGGGGGGATTACACTCTTCTCTTTTGACCTTAACAAACTATTTAACCAAATGAAAGTCACCCCCCCCCCTTCACTTTCCTCAGCCTTCCCCTTTAACTACTGAGCATATAGTCGCAAATGAAAGCACAGATGGGTGCTACTGGAATGGACTCATAATCTTTATGTGCTCGTGAAAATATCATTGGGTTCGATGACGGCGCTTTCGACCGCGTTTATTGCCCCTTGTTCTCTGAAACTTCGCTTTTATGTTAATGTCAGAGTGACTGTCGCAGTAAAAAAAACAAAAACACACGCCCCGCTTCTTCGGCTGTTAATGGAAGACGCCGTTTGCCGCACAAAAAAAAAAAGCTTACGTTAGCTTCGAGTCGGGAAGTTTTACTCGGAGCGCGAGCCTGTTAATTTGGAGATTGAGCGCGGTCGTTGAAACTGACGTTCAGCAGAATTTCCTTCAAATAAAAGTTCATTCGTAACGTTCAACTTGGAAACACGTCGGACGGACTGGGAATATCGAGGCCAAACGAAAGTCTAAATGTTCGTTGGTTGTTTTTTTGGTTTTATTTCAAGCGTTGCTCTCTCAGGATTGTTCAGGATGCACTGGTTTAGAAACAGTGTTTTCCTCTATAGAAGACCTATAGTGATCCCTGCAAAGTTCCTGCTATAGGGCCAGATAAAAAAAAAAAAAAAACTCCCAGAATCCTCCTGTGCTGTGTCCTCCGCCCTCAGCCACCCCCAGCAACACTCATTCTCTAATCCCACTGAGCGCTGCTTTCAGTTTGCCCAAAGACCATGCAGGGGAACTCCAACGGACCAGACACACACACTCGCTCTCTCTCTCTCTCTCACACACACACACACACACACACACACACACTCTTTGCTTCATATCTCTCTCCCGGTCACAGTGACACACACTTAGCGAGGAGGCTTCGCAGGCTAAAATTGGTGCGGTCATCTTTAACATGAGTGTGTTAGAGGAGGTTTTACTGAAGGTTTTGCAGTTTGCACATTCAAATTTGATAAAAAAAGATGTTGTATAATTAAAATAAACCTACGATAACACACTTCAGGCCTCTGTTGACATTATATCTCAAAGATTCTGGCCTACAAAGTCAGAATTTCTGCTCTTTGTCAAAGCTGCCATCTTTTTATGGGTCTATCTTAAATCATCCTGAGGTGCGTCTAAAAGGAAGAAGCCCCCTCTTTGAATATTAGTGGCGATTGGCTGGAGGTAAACAGAGCATTAAATCCTGCAAAACTGTGGCAAGGCCAATACGGGCGCGGGACAATGGCTTGGCCCGGCATCTCTGAGCCTTTGTTCTCGGCTTAACAAAACTCTGCCGTCACACCGTTTTACCTCAATGCTGCCCTGTCGAAAACGGCCATCAGCCCATCAGAGCACATGCAAAGCTCAGGACAGGCGGGGAGTGAGGAGAGGGGAGGGGAGGGAGGAAAATATGAGGGGTGGGGAGAAAGGTGGGAGGGAAGAGAAAGATTAAGACAGAAGGAGGGAAAAAGGGAGAAGGTGGCAAAGAAAAGTGCCAGGAGGTATGAAGAGGGTGGAGGCAGAGAAAGAGAAGTTAAAAGAGAGAAAAAGGTGCGAAAGTGAAGTGAAAAAGCGTCAAAGGGGCAAAAACAGTTGGAACATGTGCATGTGGACGGTCAGGAGGGAGAGAGAAATGAATAAAAACACGATAATCCTCACGCTCTCCCACTTAACAAGAATATATAGCAGCTGTGAGGGGCGGCGGGGGGAGGATCGGCGGCGTTTTGAGCTTCGTGACGTGGCGGCGACAGAACTGGAGCAGCGAGATTCACTAAAAGTTTCATCACAAAGTCCTTATCTGCTTCCCTCCGAGGGCCACGGTGAGCCTCGGAAAAAAAAAAAAAAAAACGAACGAAAAACGGCACATCTGCGTCTGCTGCGACCTGTCTGCCTGCCAATTAGCATGTGTGTGTGCGTGAGTGTGTGTGTGTGTGTGTGAGTGTGTGTGTGTGTGCGTGAGTGTGTGTGTGAGTGTGTGTGCCGCCTGTGTACATCTGCGTGTGATATATATATAGTAGGGTTATGCGTGTGTGTGTGTGTGTCTGAGTATGTGTCCAAATATGCAGATCTGGATGTGTGCGTGCAGACATGTGTCATTATGTGTGTGTGTGTGTGTGTGTGTGTGTGTGCAGATGTGCACTTGCCTGGCGAACATGTGTGATTATTTGCAAGTGTCAGCCATTTTCAAAAAATGTTCAGCGCGTCCCTCTTAAAAAATTGAAAGGCCCTCAAAAAATATGATGCAAACTTCAAAATAAAACGCCGGTGATTAATATTCATGGAGATTTTCATAATAAAAGTCACACGGCGGAGTATTTAAGGGAAATGTGGGGATTTGTGGCCACTGAATTGCAAAAAAAATGGACAAGAAATCCAAACTACACTCGTGTAATTCAGTCATAAAAGCAAACAGCGTCGTCTTTAGCTCAATTAGCCTTGATTTAAAACTGACTTATTAGCACTTAACCCCAAAACTTGACCCTACGATCACCATCTTGGATGTAGTTCAGGCTTCCACTGGTGCGATCTGCCTGCTCTCAGCTCTCCCTCCCCTCTTTTATCCCTCCTCCACTGTCAGGTTCTGGCCTGCCAATTTCCACTTGAAGCTTGACTGGGCCTGATTTGATGCAAACTACCTCGGGGTGAGGGTGGGGAGTCGCAGGGAGGGAGTGAGTGAGGGAGGGAGTGAGTGAGGGAGGGAGGGAGGGAAGGGGGACTGAAACTGATGAACAGTTATGTCAAGTCGATTTCGCACCGCTGGGAAAAGGTAACCTCTCCGTCGGGGAGGAGACGGTGGGTGATAAAGGTAAAAAAAAAAAAGCAAAAAAAAAAGGTTAGTGGAGTAGGCTGCCAGAGGAGGAGGGTGGGGTCTGGGGAGGTGGCGGAGGGGGCGTGTTATCACACCAGGGTGCACCCACCCCTCCGCCGCTTCACCTCGCCTCCCTCTGCTTACCGCCCCGCGCAAAAAACGCTAACTGTCAGTGCGAGTACTAATTGCAGATGTGCCAGTCTGCCATCATAATAAAATCAGAGGCAGGGCGGACATTAAGCATGGCTGGCTCATTTGTGAGACTGCTGAAAAGGTAGCATAAATGAATATTTCATTACCTTAATTACTAAGGAATACTCCTTTCCGCCAGTCGTGGAATGAGTGTTGCTGTAACTAATTATGAAAAGTAATAACATTAGGGATACTGTGATTGCCAGTTTATAAGGCGGCGTCTGCTTGCTGTTGAGGTATAAACCATGTTGGGAAACATACGGCGAGGAGCGGAAGGAAGGAAGGAAGGAAGGAAGCTCCATCAAACCCGCACATCTGCACAAAAAAAAAGTGGGGTTTGCAGGGATGAATGGAGCTCTGATTATTTACCCAGGGATGCTTGTGCGTGTTTGAAATTGCCGAGTGGAGGTTTAAACAGGTATGAAGGGGCTAAAAGGTTGCGAGGCTCACTCGGTGTGTAAAATGACAGCTTTTTGGCAACGCGGGGAGCTCTTTAATGCACCGTTTTTCCCCGCGAATACAAACACAGGATATGAAAGGACACATGCGCTGCAGCTACCTGGGCCGCAGAGTGCAATCTGACGAATCCTTTAACCACGCAGCCCTCAAGTACCTGCGCCTCCAAAAGGCCAGGCTGCAGCAGAAGCGCCACGAGCGCCACATTTGCATCGCTCCGTCATCCCTCAGTCTTTGATGTCCGACACACGGCTCGATACCTCTGTCCGTTATTCACCTCTGCAGCCCGTGGGCACGCCCCGTGCCCGGCTGTAATGTATGACCACTGATAAGGTCGTGAGGGGGGGGGGTGTGAGAAAAAAGGCAGAGTACAAGGTCCGCTTTGATGGACATGCTAATTCCAATACCCCTAAGTAGTAAGAATAACAAAGTGGTGGGGAATTTATCTCAGGAATGCTGTAGCAAGACGGCCGGGCGATAAGGAAGTAGCTTCCCTTGGGTGGGGGAGAAGTAATTAGAGTGGGCTGACTGGTTAGATGACTGACTGACTGGCTGGCTGGTGGGACAGATGAAAGCAGAGGTGGGGGGGGAAATGCACTGGACGCCCAGACGGAAGGCAAAGTTTGAAGGCAGAAAAGGTCCGAGAATGAACTTCACTGTTTTCCTAAAACGGACTTCTGGCTAAACTCGACAAGATCTCCTACTCGTTATTCACATTTAAGGCGTCTAACTAATGACTTCACGGTGCAACAGAACCAATTCTGCAAGTTTTTAAAAATACAGCAGTGCAGGAAAGAAAAAGACAGAAAGAAGCAGAGTCGCATCCTTGACTTCAAAACCAATCCCCACAGGCGAAACCACTCAGAATGTACAAAACATTTAAACCAAAAAACAACCTCAGGCCCTCGAGTCATAAAGCCTTGACCTAAACTAAAGATCAGGCTGAGTCACAAGGCCTAATCTGAGCTCCAGTCTCCATATCTGACCCAATCTCCCACAAGGTTTCTAGGTCAGGAAATACCCATCCAGCCCTCTGCAGCCAGCTTCAGATTCAGTCGTCAATCAGTCGCCTCTGAGCCAAAAAACTGAGGCGTCAATATCAAATTATAACCACAACCGCTCAAACCTCAGTTTTATCACTTCATCATGACTTTAAGAAGTCGATAATGAAAATAATCACAAAGCATCCATCCCTGAAATTCTGCTCCGGTGCCTCGTCCAAACCAAATCCTAGATTCTTGCTTTGTCACCCAAACCAAAGCTACAACCGCAACCCCAAAGAGCTCGGCCCTGTCAAGACTCAAAACCTCCCAGTGTTTAATTTACTGTCACGTATTAAACACACTTCCCCCGTAAATCCCTGACCTCCTGCTTGACCACCTTGCCCCAAAACCCAGAGCCGAGCTGCAGCCCTGAAACCACGGAAAAGCTCCTCCGTGCTGCAGCCTCAGCCCCTGTTTGTCCTGCGTGTCAGAAAGGCTGAGGACAGGCCTGTCGGTGTGATTATCCCCCCGCTACCTGAGGAGGTGTTTGTTTGACATTCGCGTTTGACAGCGGCGGGACACGAGAGGGGGCTCCCTCTCCAGTCACAACTCATTAACACGTGAATTCACCTCTCAGAGTTTTTAACAGGGTCGACTTTGCTACACATGTCCACTGACTGCACCACAGATGACATTTAACGGGGAAGATGCGCTCCCCCCCCTCCTCCTCCACCTCCTCCTCCTTCCATGTTTCAGCTCTCCTTGACTCACTCTTGCCAAAGGTTAAATGTATGTTTGAATAACAAGAGGACCGGAGCGTAATTTCTGACCATTTCCTCTTCTTTTCCCTGCAACCTCCGCTTAAGAAGGTGCTTGATCAACGGCGAGATGAAAAGCGTGGAAGTGAGTGAAATTTGTGCAACCGCAAAATGACCTAATTTTCGTCCTAATCTCGCTCGGCAATCGGCTGCAATTAAATTGAGATAACACATCTGAATTTACTTCCACGCGAGACGGTGGGGAAACCGGAGCACAAACGAAAGCAGACAAGTCCTCGTTAAATTAAAAAAAAAGAAAGAAAGAAAGAGGTAGCGAGAGGGGTGCACTTAGGTGGCGAGGGGAAGCGGGACGCCTCCTGAATAATGAACCAAAGTAAGAAAGCGAGCCCTGATCAAATAGCATGTTCTATTATCCTGAATTAAAGGTAGCACGGTGTGCTGCGAGACGCGTGGAGTCGTATGTGGAAAGAGGGCCTAGATTTCCAGATGTCACCGTGCCTTAATCTGGTGATCTGTTATTGATTGTTCCACGCGGCCGTGACCTTGCCAGAAGAGCTCTTCCACCCGACAATCAAACATACATCAAAGAGCGTGCACGTGTGTGTGTGTGCGTGCGTGTGTGTGAGCGTTTCCCCTAAACGCGTGTGTGTGCACATGTGGCAGCGAGCGGCGCTTGCAGATCAGCGGTGCCGACATCAGAGCAGAAAAACTGGAGGCTGCTTTCAACACTTGTTTGCACAAAGGTGTCATCTCTGAAGCAGCTGCCGCACAGAGGGGGAAGATGGAGGGGGAAAAATCATTTTAATGGGCGATTGAGGTGATTACTTTTTTTTTTTTTTGCTCCTTCTTCTTTGGAAACGTCATGAAGCTGTGGCCTGTTTTACGCTTGACAGCAGCGATAACACACACACACACACACACACACGGAGCAGGACTGCATTCACACACAAGCACCAACCAGCTGTGATGCGAGCCTCCTTTTGATTTAATCTATATCTGCTTCTTCTGTTGCTCTATTACGACACAATCCAGTTTGTTAAAGGCAAAACATTTGACCCGACCTGTGCCGAACACGACCAAACACGAGCGATATCTACAGGAAAACAGCGGGAGGCTTTACACTCATCAAATAACCTGAAGTAAACACAGTAAAATCAGCAAAATATCATTCCAGAAAGTGTAAATCTGAAAGGTATACGTGGATTAAACTGATATTAAAAGCTGCATTTCATTCGGTGGAGCAGTTGCCATCCAGACGAAGGATGCACATGCACACATATACCATTGTTTCGGCAGCCGAAGGTGTTTTTAAAGTTGTTTCTCGCCCCCCTGCCATTTGATTATGAAATCCGAATGTTAGTTTACACCTGCTCAGCAACCTGTCGTCTGTCGCGCCCAGACTCCCTCGCAAACGGGAGAGAGAAAAAAAAAAAAAAAAGAAAAGTCGAACGCGTGGAAAAATGTCGAAAAATCACAGGCGAGACTGCGGCGCAGCAACTGAATAAGTGCAAACAGCAGGACGAGACGGAACGGATGGGCCAAATAAAGACTTTGCATTTTCACTCGAGAAAGACTCAAATGAGGCATGATATTTCAAAAATGCATTCCCCCTCCTACGCAATGCATAAAACATGTCGGCTTAGGGGTAAAGAGTGTACACACGTAAAATGAAAAAGTCCAAAATGCATGCAATTATTTGCCGGACCACTGAAGTTTCAATTTCTGTGTTTGCCTTTCTTTTTTTTTTTTGTCAAAATCGCAGAGAGTGAAAGGAGAAAACAAGAGGATGAGAGGGGAGGAGGGGGAAAAAAAGGAGAAAACAAGCAAGAAGGCATGAAATAAAGTCAGGGAAGCAGGAGAAAGACATCTGACTGCGTCGCAACTTTACTTAGACTGGCGTGTCGCAGAGCAGGCGTAAAAAAAGAGGGGGGGAGCTGATGCGACCTGTCAAATCCTGAGAAAAAACAAGGGATGGATGGAGGGAGGCGGGTCAGGGCTCGACAGGCAGAACGCCGCCGCCACCTTTAAGTCTGTCACCTTTGCTCCATCACTCTCCATCCCTGCCTCTTTCACACCGTCCTGACTCGTCCACCTCCAGACAATCAGCAGCAGCAGGCCCGAACACTGAAACTCATCAGGGCGTAATTTAACTTTTAACATCTCGAGTGGATACAGCCGAGCACTCGCTATAGTTTCAAGTGGCTAAAAGGCGAGCAAAAGCCTGATTTTTTTTTTTTTTTCTGAGGCAATTCCTTCTGGGGGAAGAAGAAGGAGTTCAGCAACAGTTCAGCTGCCATGCAGGAAAAAAAAAAACTTCAGCACTGGTTTACATGTTCGGCTGCCTTCTCCTTCTTTTTTTTCCACGATGCATAAACAAAATGCAAAAAAAAAATAAAAAGATTAAGGCCAAAAGCACGCGGGGAATGCCACGTCGTCGCCGCCTGTGTCACCACATTGTTTTGGACGATGCATCATTATTGCCGTTTAAACATAAAGGGAAGTCACAGGGGCAGAGTTGGCTCACTATTGGCTGATTCATGCCTCGGTGTTAGTCAGGCAACGGATCCCAGCCACCGCTCTCGCTTTCATCGTTCTTGGCAGTGGCAGTTCTCTCTGTGTATGTGTGTGTGTGTGTTTTGTGTGTGTGTTTGTGTGTGTGAGTGTGCATCACCCCTAAATACACTGTAACTTCTGCAGCTTTTCCAAAAAACCGAGCGGTCCCATCAGAAAAATCACAGGAATTTTCTTTCTTTCTTTTTTTTTTTTTTTACCAAAACAAGCACAAGCGAGGCAGCTTAGAGAGATTTTTTTTCTACAAAGGAGGGATGGATGGCCACGGACAGCAAAGAGTTGTCATACAAAGAGTTAACCCCCCCCCCTCCCTCCTCCTGCAACCGCCACCTCAACCCCGATTCCTCCAAAGCACGGGTTAATATCATGGCTGCCTGGTAAGGCATTATCCAGAACCTCTCGGAACAAAAGGCCCCTTTTGCAAACAGACTCCTACTTTCCCCCCAGTGTCCAAAGGTGTTTGCTGAAGTAAATCTGCCTAAATCCTTGCGCAGCTTGGCCAGGAGGAGGAGGGAGGGAAGGTGTACCGATAATCCTTCTTCTTAACCAAAAAGGAGAAAAAAAAAAAAGTTCTGGGTGAGGAAAAGAAAAGAGAAAGGGGAAGAAAGAAAACTGGAATCCATATCACATGAGGTACCCCCCCACCCACACCTCCCCTCCTCCATCTCCCCATCTTTGCTTAAGATTTGCATACATCCATCGTGGGAATCAGATGATAAAGATATCCTGCTAATCACTCTGATAACACGTAAAACCCGTATTGTGTGTGTTTACAAAAATCATCGTGGTGCATTAAAGGAATTCGGGGGAAAGTGCGCCGACGTTTTTACATTTTTTTCGAAGAAGTTTTTCGGAGCGCGTCGCGAAGACACCTGCTCCCAAACTCCTCTCTCGACACAATCCAGTCGGTCGCAGCGAGGATTTTTTTCTCCTCTTCTTCTTCTTCTTCTTAAGTGTGAGTCGCCACGAATAGTGTGGGCATGCCATCTCGTAACACTATCTGTCTGTCAGGAGGGGCCTGGGTCCCTGCTAGAGTAGGGAGGGCTATAAAAGGCTTGTAACCAGGGGACGACCAACAAACAACCACAAACACCCTAGTTATTTCTCTCCACCACCCACCCACCACCACCACCACCCTTTCCCTATTTTTTTCCCTTCCTCTTCTTCTTCTTTTTTTTCTCCTCCTCTCCTCTCTCGCTCTCCTTTTTTTTTTTTTTTTTTTTTCTCTTTCCTCGCCCCCCTTTTCATCTCAGGCCCTTTTTCTGATGCTGAATGCAAATGTGTAGCCCTGCTGCTGGCGGCGAAAGGGGGCTGAATTGTGATTAAGAGGGAAGAAGAAGAAGAAGAGGAGCTCCTTTCTTTGTTCTCCCCCCGGGGGATGTTTACCAGGAGAGACACGGCGGATCAGATATGAAAGGCATTCAGGTCAGCATTGATGTGAGCGAAAGTGAAATCGTACCTAAGGCATTCCTAAGACCCGCGGTGTCAGGGGTCCGGGCTCGCGGTGCCTCTGCAAGTGTGTGTTCTCTGGCCGCCAGGCGAAAAATATCTTCACACAAGCAGGGCGGTCGACGGAGGAAGAGCGAGGAATAAAAAAAAAAGGAAGAATTAAAAAAAAAGGAGGAAATGTGTCAAAAATGTTTTTTGGGAGATTTTTTTTGGGGGGGGGGGAGGGAAGTTTTCAGTCCAGTGTCCAGGATGGAGTTGAGATGATCATTAGTTTGTGTGTGTGTGTGTGTGTGTTGGAGAGTATTGGAGGAGGGGGGAGGGGGGGTGTACAGCCACAAGCCATGCTATTTGCTTTTATCTGCCTTATCAAAGCGTGAAAAAAACTGTGCATGTGTGTCGCTGTTGTGTGTGTGTGTGTGTGGGGAGCGAAGCTGCTGTTGCTGAGCTACATTCCTGATTTAATTCCTTGTGGAAAGCACATATTAGAGGATTTGTCGAATAACATATCGGCTCGAAAAAAGCCGAAGATATCACACTGCGACGACTGTATCTGCACCGTCTCTCTCTCTCTCAACACACTCACGCACAATATAATAAAATAAAATAATTACAATAAGTGTAAATACTCCAGGCACCTCCTGACAAGAAATATTTCCCTTTTCAGAAATGACACTGTTACCCAAAGGGAACACATCCTCCTGCTCCTATATACACCGACGCCATGCTTGAAATCACAATGATCTTGTAAGAGGGGGGGAAGTCCATTCATTTTTATGTGCTTGGCTATATACACTTGACTCACACACTTTGAGCAGATGGATATATTTAGCTCGTGACGACTGCAGCCGAGGGAGAGGGAAGACGAAGACGAAGAAGAAGAAGAAGAAAAAATCGAGTGATGCAAAAAAAAAAAAAAGCTACCGTACGCTCCGGAAAAAATAATAAGGCCTCACGCAGCACGCCAAAGTGCAATGTGTAGTTGTGACAGGACAAATATGCCTCCTTATTAGCCTGCGTTGAGGGAAACCTGCTAGCCGTTTTACATGGGGTAATTGGAACGTGTCTATTTTGATTCGACCACGAGGCCCGACGTTATAAAAATACTCCATCCCCGGCTATCTGCCGGTCCTGCACACCACGACACTCTGAGCACAACAGGCCCCCCTGCTGCACAGCGACATCCTGCCGGCCCCTGTAATATCTCACAGTAATTATTTCACTTGCTTAAACAAAATAATCCCTTATTTCCCTCAACATGAATGCACCGCAGAACACTTTTCTCTGCTTCTTTTCCTACCAAAGAGAAATAAATAAAAAGGAAGCCATCAGGAGTGGAAGGTGTCTCGCTTTGGCTGAATTGCCAACCCGTATGGGAATGGCAGCGAGTGAATGGCGCGGTGGACAACCCCCTGCCACTATTGACGGTATAAACATGTAAATGAAACACATTACCACTGACAATCAATTGTCCGCGAGCGCCCTGCGAAACCTGCCCTCCTCCTCCCCTCTTTTTCTTCTCCGTCCCCCCTCCGCCACCCCCTTTTTTTTACTCATGACGGTGGCAGAAAGCTGCCCCTACCTTGAGGAAGGGAGGGAAGGGAGGGAGGGAGGCTGGTGGATGGGACAAGGCAGGAAAGAGGAAGGAGGGGGGGCGAGAGAAGAAGAGGAAGAAAGGCAGCACCTTGTCCTGCCTCCCCCCCCCCCTCAACCACCCTCCTCCCTGTTTTCTACCGCGGGAGCTGCGAACACAACTTTAAAAAAAGGCAGAGGAATAATAGAGATGGACAAATTGTTTAGACTGGCAGAAATGTGGCATTGTCTGGGTCTGAAAGCGAGGCTACCCCCCCCCCCTATTTTTCCTCCACCTTAAGCGTGAATCTGTGATAACCACATTCAGACTATTATATCAAACTCCAGCAGCCAGAGAGAGGAAGAGCGTGAGAGAGAGGAGGGAGGGAGAAGGAGATTGGCCTCGTCTTTCTGCCTCTTCTTCTTCTTCAGATTATGTAATCGGAGCGTTTCCGAGGGTATGTCCCGACACCGAAATGTCACCTGGGGTGCCGAGGAAAATTTAAAAAAAGAAGCTCCTTCAAAAACTGGGTGACGCCGAGTTTACAGAAAACACTCTAAGAAAAAAAATTACGCAACATCTGTATCTTCTCTTTCATCTTTTTTTTTTCTCAGACAAAAGAGTCGGCATCAAACAACAAGACAATCAACAACCGTTTGTTTTCTAAACAGGCTGCGTCTTTTATTTTTTTTGATGCTCGCGCCGGTTGGGTAATAAGAAAATAAAGGACAGGTGTGCGAGCGCCTTTTTCTGTTGGGCGCCCACAGCTGGATGTGACAAGCAACACCTGGCGAGGGCCAAAAACTCTCAAACACTTCACGCTGCCGAGATCAAGTTTCACACCAGGAGAGGAGAAGGGGTTTTTGTAGCGGTGTAACAGTAGGGAAGGAGGAGGAGAGGGGAGGGTGGGGAGGGAAAAAATGTAATTTCTCAGGTTTTAAGTATTTGCTGCCATTTCAGAGCGCATCAGCTGGAAGACAGAGGCTTTTCGCAGCGGCGTGCAGGAAGGCTTTGGACGAGGAGGGGGATAAGTCATGAACTGTGGTTAAATACCACATGACAGGCCGGGCAGTGAGCGAGCGAAGCTACTGTAGCACCTCCAACCCTGAAGGCCAACAGTCATCTGGATGAGAATGTCATTGGTTAGACAACTTAGTGAGCAAACGCCTCATTAATACTAATTGGCAAGAATGCTGCAATGCCCTCTTCCATATTGAAAAAATAAATAAAATAGTAATAATAATCCCAACGATTCGAGGTATTCTTTCTGCGAGGGGACGAGGAATTTAATCAGAGAGCATCAAAAACTAAAGGAAAATAATTACAGGTGGCACGCAAATTATAATTTACATCAAAACATGCTCTGCTCACACACCAGCACCAACAGAGGAATTAGCTCTAATTGTTCACATTTCACATTTGTGTATATTCATCTGATTCGTTACTTAAGAGACGGACGAGTCTGGAGTCCATCTGGAGGACAGAATTAAGAAAAAAAAAAAGCCTTTTCTCTGTGTGTGTGTGCATTTCTTGGTGCATTTCGAGGCGTTTTTTGTGTGTGTTTTTTTTTTTGTGTTAGTTTCCTGCCGGGGCCCGTCACACACACGCTTTTCTCTTTTTCTGCCCTGCCCTGCCATCCCTCCACAGAGCCAGGCAGGAAGAGGACAGAGAGACAGGCAGGGAGACAGAGAGAGGAGAGAGGAGAGAGTGGCCAAGCCTCAATAAGCCTCTGCATTCCCAGGGGGGAGGATAGGGGGTGAGGAGGGGAGGGAAAGGAGTGGGGAAGAGGCAGGAGGAGGAGGGGGAGGAGGGGTTTCATCAGACAGGGGTAGAAAAAATAAAAGATATTAAATCTTTTTTTTTTTTTTTTTTTAATGTACACTCTCCTGGATTGGGAGACGTTTCTTTCTTTTTTATACGAGGTAAAAATATTCTTTACACACTCTGCCAAGGCTCGCCGTCTCTTGTCAGGTTTTTAAGGGTGTGAAAATTATATTTGCTTTGCTAATATTATTTTATCAAATGCTACATTTGGTACAAAAGCCAACACCGGTTTCTCTCCCTGCTGAAAACAGGTGGCTGCTTCTGAACAGGCTGTCATGTCTCCAAATGTGTGCTATTATTCTCCTCAACTGCAAATGTACATATACATATACACACACACACATATATATGTATATTTATTGGAGATCTCCAGCTTCCACTGTTCTGCTCCTGTGCTATTTAATGTGGAACAAAATGCTTGTCTGCCATCGATTGGTTGTGCGATCAATAAATGAAATCTGATCTAGATAAATAACCTGTGGGGGCAGAGATTTAAAAAAAAACTGTTGTGGAGAGAGCAAATAATGTGAGCAGCTGAATCACAGCCTCGATGTTTTACACACACACACACACACACTCTCTCTCACACACACACACACACACATTGCTTCAGCTTTTGGAGCCTATATGGAATAATCAGGAATAACGGGGCCAGGAAATGTCACTGCAGATTTGCCTCTTGTGGGAAACTGTGCAGTCAAATGGAGAAAGAAAAGCAACAAATCTCTCCAGCGCTCCAAGTCCAGACCCAATTAATGTCCAGCATTTATCGGGACGTGTCATCCGATTTATATATATATGATGCATGCACTGTAATAAACTGACACATGAGAGGTAAACAAAAAAAAAAAAAAACGCACTAAAGCAAACAACCAACATGCCAAGTCCCTGTGAATTATTCCACCCGGAAAACAGCCTCACTGCTGGGGGGTGAATCAGCTGAAATGTGCCTCATGTGGAGGTGATGTAAAGGCCCTCATGTAAAGACAAAAAAACACCACGGCTAACGCATACCAGGATTAAAAAGCTAACCACAACTCAAGTCACAAGATTGGACTTTTACACCGAGCAGCGTGAGTGCTGCCCCTCAGCCAGCGTCGCTCTGAGTGAGCGCTGCACAGTCCCCCCATGGCGGATCTTGTCCCGGCGAGAAAAACGAGCCACCGGCACCAACAACTTTCCCCCCCCCCCACATCCACAAGTTTCCAACTAACCTCTCCGCAACCTCAGCGAAATAAACACACATTTTAATTTCTCTCTTTTTGTGTGTTTTTACACACAATCCAAAGGCTCGTGTGAGGCTGCGACACGGACGCATTTACGCACAGTTTCTCTGCCGGATAGCGGTCCCTTTATCCCTGCGTAAAAAGAGGGGAGAAGGCAGCAATGCGCACCAGCACCAGCCGCGGACCCTCACACACCCCCGAACCCGCAGTGGAAACCTTCAACCCGGGCTTACATCCAAAACACAACCCCCCCTCCACCTCCTCGACTGCTTCGTTTGTGGGTTTTCTTACCGTTTTTCCGTCTCGGGTTGGCTTGTTTTCGCCTCTTACACCTCGGGCCATCCGCCATGATCTCTTGCTTCATTGATAAGTGTGTGTGGGATCAGATGGCAGCTCGCATGGACTCGATTCCTTGATTTTCAGCTTGATATCTGACGGGAAACACACACACACACAGGGAGGGAGAGAGAGAGAGAGAGCAGCACCAACAATATTAGCGTGGAGGTCCACTTGCGCCGGACGCGCGACAAGAAACTGCAAATGTAAGTTGGAGATGGAGGGACGGATTGTTTGTTTTTTTTAAAAAAAGGAAAAAGGAGCCGTGGGTGAAAGTATGAGAAGGAGCGGCGAGGGAGATCCGTGTCCATCTAATTTAGATTTTCAGCTGATCGGCGCTCAGCTCTGTGAGCAGCAGGAGGAAGAAGAAGAAGAAGAGGAAGAAGGGAATAATAATTTCTCTTACAAGGAAAAACCACAATTCATCCCGCCGAGGAGGAAAAACAATCTACTTACTGTTAATTCATTCAGGAAAGTTTCACAATCCGGTTCGTATTTTTCTCCACTTTCAACAGAATTAAATCATTTTACTTATTTTAATTAAAAACTGCCACGTTGTTTTGTTGCGCCCTTCAGCCCGGCGTTGGCACAGAACGCGAAACAGGCTAATAAATCAAATATCTGTCAGATTTTTAGGGTCAGATCCAAGAGAGCTCACCGCGTTTGGAGACGGCAACAGCGAGACTGAGCCCCAAGCCTGGACTGAGCCCCCCTCTACTCTGTGGTCTGATTAAAAGTCAGAGAACTTCAATAAACACTTGGGTTCGCCTGAGAAAATTGCACTTCAAGGTTTAATAAACTAAAACCCGAGCCCTTTCTTGTCAGCAGCTAATAAATAACACATGTGGAATAATTGTCTGAACGTGCCAAATGAGTCCGGACTGCGAGAAATAAAAATCTTTAAGGCGCAAATCGCGCGTAAAACAAAAGCGGATAAGACTCAAATCGCTCGGCTCGCCCTGCTAATTTATCAGCGCAAATACCGTTATTAGGAGAAGTGAATATTGACAAGAGGTTTTGTTTGTTGTGGGCACACAAACAGACGCTAATATAACACAAGCTGAGGGGAGAAAACGGGGATGCATATCGGCTGTTTCTCCTCCCAAGGATACAGCGATGAACGCGGCGCCAAGCGCCCCGCAAAAAGCCCACTTCCCCCGGCTTCCAGGACGCCTCTACACCGCGGAGTCGGAATAAAAAAAGAAGGTGCGGGGGGTGAAGAAAAATGAAAACAAACGCACCTATCTCCACCTGTGCAGGTAAGACAAAAAGTTGAGCTCCAACTCTGGCGCGGGGGGGAAAGAAGTTTAGCGTCCAAACCTTGTGAAAAATGCGAGAAATGGGAAAAAAGTGAAGGAGGCACATACCTGTTTTTTTTGTGGGGGGGTGTAAAGAGGTGTCTCGTGGATATAGGAGTTGCGAGGAAAGGATGATACCGGAGCGCGTCGGTGAGCGGATCCTTTTCCACCGGTGATAATAAAGCCTTAGAAATAAAGCCTTAGAAATAGTTGGGAGGAGGGAGGGACCGCTATTCCTGCTAGGGCAGGTTTACAACTGATGTCTTACACCCACTCCAGGAAACAAACCTGGGTAGGGACTGACGTGTTACGCCTCTTCTAATGACATTTTTTTTCTTTCCACCTCCTTTTCTTTGCCGTGTAACACAGAGGAGAAGCCCCCTGAAACGCACGCCACCTATCTTCACGGGAGGGGATAATTGAGGAGAGCCAAACGTGAGCATCTTCTGGGTTGAAGTTTTTTTTTTTCCTCTCTCTCTCTCTCTCTCTCTTTCTCTCCCCTCCCTCCCTTCCCTTCCTCCTTCTCTTTCTCCCCCCCTCTCTCTTCTTTTCTTTCCCTCACTCTCCTCTCTCTTCCTCCATCTCTTCTCTTTTTGAGTGAAACCAACTATGTCGGGCTTCGACGCGGAGCAAAGAAACAGGCGACAGTGTGTGTTTTTCCCCCTCTTTCTCCTCGCATCAGTGTGTGTGCGCGCGTGTGTGTGTGTGTGTGTGTCGTGTGTTAGTGTTAGTGGATGTGGGGGAGAGAAACTTGGAGCGCGTCCACGCCGACCGCAATCATGTAAGGATTTTTTTCTTTTATTTCTTATTTCCACTCCGTTTAATTTGCAGAAATGGCACGGCTGATGCGGCGGGATGCAGGGAGCCGGGGCGGGGAGGCGACTCCACATATTCTTCATTATTGTAATTGGCTGCGACTGCAAAAGGTTTGGGGACGTTGGGCTTTTTATCTACGCTGCAAAAAATGTCTGTCAGGACGCTGTCATTTAGTGCAAAAATGTTGTTTTTTTTCTTTCTTTTTTTGTGCGTAAAAATGTGCCGTGTTTTGGGACAATTCCGCTCGTTTCCAGGAGAAATTCTGCTGTCTTGTGCGTAATTTCCTGCACGTGAGTGAGTCCATTTGCTCTGCTGTGATTTAACTTGTTTTAAAGAATTCATCAGAACTGAAAATGTTCCCTCAGCTCCTGCGCGATAATTTATATTTTGATTTTTGTGCGGAAAAATAAGCTGAAAACATCTGCGGCGTGACGCAGAATTATTGCTGTTTTATCACCTGTGATGTACCTGCAGCGTGAGCGCGCGCTTGCAGGTACATCATAATAAGGAATGCGCGTAAACTCCACACACACACAGTCACAGTCTGGAGGGAAAATACATTCTCGCTGCTTCTGCTTATTTGCACAAGTCATTTTCAAGCGAAAACGCACCAAAAAAAAACAACAGAAAATGACTCTAAAATCAAAAAATGCGGGATATTACGCACCTCTGTCTGCACACACTGTAATCCAGCAGTGACAGAGAGGAGCTGCAGCCTCGGTAGGAATATTCAGATGACACTAAAGGAGCCGTAAAGTACAATAAAGTGCGTGTAAAGTCACTACAGAGGGACACACAGCGGCTCCCCGCAGGAGTGTTGTAGGAACATCAACGGGGATATTCCGGGATTATTAGAGTGATTCTTCGTGCTGGACGCCACTTAACAGGATGAATCTCGCATTTATTAAAGAAGTCAACCATCTCGGCCATGTCTGACACACACACACACACACACACACACGCAGAGAAAGAGAGAGAGAGGAGAGAGAGAGAGAGGAAGCTCCACCTTTGCAGCGCCGTGATTGGTTATGTAAATAAAGTATTATTTTGTGTCCTGTCCTCCTGCAGTTCGCCACTGTATGGCTAATTAAATCATCAATCAAGGGGCTGAACTGGTTTATGCCCCCCCCCCCCTCTTCTTCCCTTCCTTACACCCCCACCTCCACCCTCCTCCTCCTCCTCCTCCTCCCCCCCATCCTCCCAAAAAAAACAATCAGATGCAGCAAAAAGAAATCACAACTAAATCTTTTTAAGCGTTTTCGTTGGGATTTTGTCGCTTGCTCTGGTGTTTTTTTGAGGAATACTTTGTTTTATAATACTTCTATAATTATTTTATTAATAATATGCTAATTATATTATTAAAATTATATAAATATCGTAAACTTTTGTTTGTCTTTCCAACTCTTGGACGGGAAGGACTCAAACGCCAAACTGAGTATTTTTTGGTAAGTTTCTCTTTTAGTTTCTTCTCTTTCACGTCACTTATTTCTTCTCCTTCTTCTTCTTCTTATTGATCAACAAGAAGGTGGAGGTGGAGGTGGAGGTGGTGGAGGTGCAGGAGCCGGGTGAGGCCGCTCTGCCTCCCCACTTTTCTCGGGGGTCGAGAGTGGATCCAGTCCTGGGTGAATTATTGTCATGCGTAATTTACTGCCACGGTGCCTGCATGTAAACGAAGCAGTCCAGCACTCTCTCTCTCACTCTCTCTCTCTCTCCACACACACACACTCTCTCTCTCTCCACACACACACACACACACACACACACACACACTAGCACCGTAGCTCCAGCTCTGTGTCCCATTCATCCGTGCGCGCCTGGAGTGGCACCTCTACGCGCACAGGGGGCCGCATATTCACCGTGAAAACGGATTACAGTCGGTGTGTGACCTATAGGGGGACCTTGTGCTTAATGAATATATTGATTTAAATGAGGGGAGGGTGGGAACAGGAACAGCTTCTGCATGAATATATAATATATATATTTTTTGATTTCTTGATTTCAGATTGAACGTGTCGACGCTCAGATGTCAGTGAGATTAAATTAATTCATCATGAGGGAAAACTGATTGTGCAGGATGTTTTTTGGAGAATTGTAATTTGTGAGTGGAAGAGTCTAAAAACACACATTTGTAATAATCACAAATAATTTCTAATGAATTGTGTTTTATTTTTTGTCTGTATGTTTGTGTTTTTATTTTTTTTTCCTCTCCAAATAAAATGTTGCAGCTCTTCGCAGCCCCTCACATCCGCCGCCGTGCTTTTTATTTTTCCTCAAGTTGAAATGTTGCCCCGCAAAAATCAATAAGTGGAAATTCACTTGGGTTTAATGGTTTTTAATGTCCAACACCTAAATTGGAGCTCTGCAGTTCTGCAGCTGTCCGCCTCAGGCGTGACTGCTGATTACCAAGATTATAATCCTAATTTTCTCTCCCTCTCTGCCTCAATGTGTGTGTGTGTGTGTTGTGAGTGTGTGTGAGGAGAAAAAGGAGAGAAAAGAAGAGAAAAGAGGCCCACTTCTAGTTTTCCTGACAGCGTAAACACAAACACAAGCGGTGCAGCGAGGGCTGCAGGAATGTTTCGGAGCATTTAGAGAATGTGAGTCGAATTACGACTTCTGTTTGTACGTCAAGTTACAGCACAGACACGTACGCTCGCTGCTACACTGTCAGCTGCTCGGTCCTGACTGAACGTCTCCGCTTCTCACAGTCCATCCTGTTCATGCGCAGGCTTTTTTAAATTCAGGATGTACACCACGGGCAGGAAAAAGCATAAAGTAAGGAGGTCAGAGGTCACTGCAGCACCACCGGAGAGGCTTTTTTCTGCAGCTTGGTCGAAATTCTTGAGGTGATTTTGACAAATTTGAACATTTTCAGGTAAAATAAAGCCAAGATTTTTTTATATTATCCTGCAAAAGTGTGAAATTCACTAAAAAAAAAAGTCATTAAAACTGAAATCTGACAGCAGGCTTCTTAAATCAGGTCAAATCAAACATGACCGACCATCTCGTGTCTGATTTTTAATAACTCATCTAAAAAAATACATCCTGTATTAACACATAATAAATGTTTTTGTCCTGTTGTTGTTGCCGTCGCTGGTGTACAGTAGAATAAAGCACACACACACACAGACACACACACACACAGAGAGAGAGAGAGCGAGAGAGACGCCACAGCGGCAGAACACGCCTCGGGACTGAAACACAGTTGCATGTATACGTTTGTGCATTCAACAACTCAGCCGCCAGGCGTCCCTGATTATTGGCCTAATTTAGATCTGTGAGAGTCACATGACATCGTGGTGCATCCAGAGATGAATCTATGCCCAGTCTGAGCTCTGGGAGAAACAGCCAGCAGCTCCACCGGACCTGCTACGACGTGAGGAATTAACAATCTTCATGATTTAGGATGCTGAATTCAAAGAAGTGTGTTTAGTCTAAAAACGTGACTTTTCTCTACCAGGTCTGGTGCTGCAGGTCGTCATCGAGAGGTGGCCGGACACACGTCACACCTTTTCAAGGATTTAACATCAGGTTTTGATGTTTCCAGGGTCTGAAATTACACAGAGAAGCGTCATTTTATTTACATTTTGATTTTAGAGATTCACATAACGTCATGCATAACAACCAGCAGCGAGGGAGGTCAAAGGTCAGCGTAACACGGAGCCGCACCGATGATGCGGCTGGAGTTATAGGATACTTACGCTGATGTCTTCGGCTCAGAGCTGCCAGCAGCTGATGCATCGAGCCAACAGTTCATACTTTAATTGTTGGCACAAACAAATCTGACACTTCTCCAAACAAAACAGTGATTCAGCTTCTCCTCCACAGCTCCATTCTTATCGGAGGGGGGATGAAGACGCAGAGCTTTGTCTCGAACACTCGTACACTTCTGTACCTTTTAACTGAATCTGATTAAAACGGCACGTTAGTTTAAACTTTCTAATAAACAGCAGCTGTAGATTTAAGATGAGGTAACAGGGATATCAGAGGTAGAACTTCTTTAAGCAGCTTATTTAGGATCGGGTTTAGGAGACGCGTTAAAGGTTTAGGTTAGAAAAATCTGACAGAATCAGATTTTCACCATGATGATGATTAAAAAAGGAATTACACTCAAAAAACAAGGTGGAGTCTGAAAACATAACTGCGCAAAGGCTTTTGTTTTATAGCACATAAAAACATAATGTGAAAGGTAATAAATAAAGGTATTATTTACACAATATCTTCATGTGTGTATTATAAACACAGTATCAATATTTCATTTTTAAAATTCCACAGTTATCGTCAGTATCGGTCTAATGTGACACCTCCAGTTCAGATGAAGAGGAGTGATGTGGATTTATTTCAGCCGAGGTCAGAACGTGATGAATTTTCTCTCTGATAAGTAAAATCTGATCATTAAAGAGGCCGTCTGAGCGTCACTGCTGAGTGTTGTGTGAACACAAGGCTCAGCTGAGCTGTGACTCTATTAAAATGTAGTAAAACATATTGAGTTCTGTGTTGCATCAGACCCACAGGTGTCATTTACTCTCGTACCTCTTTGTGAAACATAGTTACTTAAAAATGAGCTGAAAAAGTAGCTTGCACCGAGAAATGTTAACTAATAAATGAGATTAAATGAATTTTGATGCACGATTATGCAACTTTCTCCTGATCTCATATAATCTACACATTACATCGTCTTACATTAAAGTTATTTTAGTTATTTTTCTGAGACCTCATGTCCCGAACACTCGATCAGACCTGATCGATGTAGTCTGACGAACACAGAGACATGCAGTGTTGGATCTACAGCCTCACTGAATAACGTCACCTTATTCTCAAGCCTGGAAAACTTAATATATCTGCATGATAATCAAAATGTTATCAAAATTGCAATATGGCCCGGTGCAATATCCAAATCCCAGCGGCTGTAATTTTATGTGAAAGTAACAGATTACAAATGATTTGTTACTGTACTTCAGTGGATTTCTCAGGTGTCTGTTCTACCTGAGTATTCATTTTTCTGACAGCTTCTTCACTCCTTTCATTTTCAAAACAGGCTCACTACTTTAGTTTGATGCATTTGAGGGGAATTATGGATTATTTTTATTTTTGCATCATCGCACGCCGCCGTCCCAACATCAGTGCACGTCACGCACGGCAGACGTAGCGAGACGGAAACTGTGGATGCTTGACCGATACAAAATGTCGCTACTTGTGGTGCGTTCAGGAACAGCTGGGACAAATCCTACTGATTCTACCTTTAACTTTAATAGTCTTTGAATTAAATTAATATGACATGAGCTTCAGGCTTTGACCCCACATGTCCTTTTTACTTTGTCACTCTGAGTACATTTCAGAGCCTGTACTCTATTACTTTTAATGGAGTAAATAGCCTTTTTATCTCTATTTCTAGCTACAGATCTTGATCTCCAGAGCCCAACAAATGTCACATCATCATAATTTCAATAGTTGTTTTTTCAGATAATTTAAATTGTGATGCAAAACTGATCGTTCCCACAAATCATGAATCATCTCAACTGCAATATCTGTAAAAATAATCACAAGATATATTTTTTCTTCACCGTCATGCAGCCGTAAACAACACAGACTCGTGTCCACAGCACCTCGTCCTCATGCGCTGGGTGGCTTTGCTTTTCTCAGCAGTTGCATCATGCATGGCTTCTGACATATGACGTCTCTCAGACGTGAAGTAAGAGGGGATTTTTGGGGGGTGAAACACGTCACCATGATTCAGATATCGCCTCTGCACAAATCATTTGGTGGAAATGCAATTAACACCAAGAAATAATAATGTTTCCTTCTGAATCGTCCAGTAGATGTGAAGTAACTTCATAAACTGACATGTTTATGTTGTATCAGCGAGTGTATGGAGGAGAACAACTTCTGTTTGTAGCCCTGAGCTGGAGGAGTCGGTGTAAATACAATTACAACCACTTCATGTGATGTAGAGAATCAAACAAAGCTGCTCTGACCAGAAAGCGTTTGGACATTTTTTGAAAATTCACTTCTGCAATTGAAAACAGCTGTCAAGTGACTGCAGCTCGGCCTCTCGAGTGTAAAACCCTCAGCGTACAGTTTGTGCTTCGGCCCCTGAAAGCGAGTTTCGCCTCTTTTTAATTAAAATAACGGTGGTTGTTGTTGGCGTTTTCAGAGGTTTTTTTGAATGCATGACAGAGGAGCCGGAGTATCCTAGATCACATCTCCTCCGCGCCTGTTTGTGGCTCTTTCCCAGCGCTGCAACATCAAACTCGACAATCTCTCGCCGGGGTTTGGCTCTGTGATAGCCACCGCGAGAGCCTCGACACCACAACAACTCCCAGAGATTGACGGACAATTAAAGAGCGAGAGGCGAAGGCTGGGAGCGTGTGATCTGCGAGGAGCTCCTCAAACATGCAAAATGAATTTAGTTTACATTCGCCACGAGCGAGAAACAAGAGAGGGAGAGGAGGGAAGAAAAAACTCCTCTTTTCTGAGCATTTCTGATCTCTCAGTCGGACGAGGAGGCTAGCGGAGAGAGAACAAGACGGCTGCATAGCAGATTGCTGCAGAAACAAATGCTTACACCAAAAAAGTATTGATTTTTTATGTTGCTCTTGTTAGCTGAAGACGGCGCAGAGGCTTCTACAAATGACCACTTATTCGACTGAGACACTTAGAAGAGAAAGACAAACATATCATGTGTTCGGCTTCGTGGTTTTTTCTCCTTCTGTTCCTGCAGAAAGAGGTCAGAAGCTCTGTGGCTCCCAAAAAACAACAAGTTGGGAAAGACGACTGAATAAAATCTAACTTTTTCTTTTCAGTGTCATCAGGCACCTTTCATTTCACATTACACATTTATTCTTTTGATTTCTGCTCCTTTTTAACCAGAAATGTCTGACTTTTAACAAACATAACATTTAAAATGACAAAATGTAATCAAATTAATTATTATTAATACATCTGAGCTATCTGTACAGCAGTAAGTGAACCCTGAGGGAAGATATTTTGGGTTTTCAGCGAACATATGTGAATGTATAACATGTCCTGCAGTAAATTACACTTGAACAGATGTAATTATGTGTTCGCAGCTATCACCAGACTGATGACTCCACGTTCAGAGACTTTAATCATGATGAGAGAAGGATCGGAGGAGCTAACATCACTCTCCCTCCCCTCCTCGTCTCTCCCTCGTATTGATTGCTGGCCTGAGAGTGAAGCTCCTGATGTGTCAGTGTTAAAGTTTGGAGCTCTTCTCGACACATTCAACCACAACATGAAGTCAGTCAGGGCTGAATGTTACCTCAGCTGCCAGTTTATTGAGGACACCTAGCTAAAGCTAACGCAGTCTGAAGCTGCTGATTCGACTTTACTCTACATGTTGTCCACCACATTTATAAGAATTCAGATAGACTTAATTTAACTTCATTATTTCAGAGGAGAGCTTGTTTTGTCTAATAACTTTCAATCATTTCTTACAGCTGGTGTGTTTATGCTGTTAAGTCTCTGTTAAAGGAACAGTTCACCCCTCCATGCTGATGGAAAGTCAGGTGAAGTTACGTAGTCCACAAAACATTTCTGGAGCTTCTCCTGAACAACTGAAGCAGCTGGAAATAACATAAACCGGCTCCGTACAGCTCGGCCTGCAGCGACCTTATCTATACCCTCGATGCACGCTCAGGCAGTTAGCTGTATGCTAACACGTGCATACCGTGAATTGTTGCTTTAAGGTCCCGTGTTTAGGATCTAGAAGCATCTAGTGTTGGGATTGCAAATTGCTACCAGCTGAATAACCCTCGTCTAACGTTCAGTATAGTTAACAGAGTTCGTGCATCACTCCAGAAATGTTTTGTGAACTACTAAACCTCACCTGACTTTAAATCGAGATGGGGGTGAGGAGATAATTTTCATTTTGGAGTGAACTGCTCCTTTAAGAGGACTATTTTTTTTTGCATTTATCTGACAGTTGACAGCAGAGAGAGAGAGGGGCAGAGATGGGGAGGAAGATGACAGATGATATGCATGCAAACCAAGACACCGCTTGAATTATCGGCTGCTTAAACACAAGTTACAGCCCTTAAAACTGCGAGTACTTGAACTCATCATTAGTAGAAATGGTCCAAACATCTTGTAACGAGACACAGAGCACACACACACACACACACACGTAACGTGATCTCCACAGCCCGACTGTCTGATGCTTGATCCGGTTGCAGTCTCTGCTCACAGCGCCACCAAAAAACAAATCCTGCACATTTACTGTACTTGACAAATAAAATGGTTTTGATTGGGATTCTGATTGATCCCACAAGAAAACTTTTCACTCCGAGAAGACGAAGAAGAAGAAGAAGAAGGAAGAAAAAGACGACTTATCGCTCGCTGAAATGAATAATTGACGGCGTCTCCGATGAATAATTAATCAAACATTTGAATAATTGTTGTAGCTCTAATCTCGACAGACATTTGCATATCGGCGTGCTCTTAATATCTGCCACTGTATATGAGTTTACATCCTCTCAGGACACAAAGATAGAATTAAAAAGATCTAACTCACATCTGCTCGAGCCTCGTCCGGCTCCGGCAGATTTTTCCACTCAGATCTCTCGACATGAACTGCTCTGAGGCCGGCCTGATACGCTGCGACGAGAGGAGAAGGGCTCGTAAACTTGCTGCGTTTAAATAAAGGTTAGAAAAACAAGACCGGCACACACATGCAGATACGTGAACAAGCAGCAAGGAAGAGCTTACTTTATAAAGTCAGAATGATGATTTGATTTCATGTTTTTGCGACCGAACCTCGTGATTCAATTCAAAGGGGAATTCTCATGAAATCCACATTTAAGAAAAGGAAAATCATCTTATCTTATCTTAATCATCCCTTAAGACCAGTACCTGTTGTTTGCTGTGTTCAGGACTCAACAGTCAACTTTAGGTGGTTTCTTTACAGACAGCGACCGACAAATCTCGCATAGTGTGCCTTTAAGTGAAGGCGGATTAATTCACAAGACTAAAACTGAATGAAAAAACATTCACGTGCCGCAAAGAACATCAGTAAATAAAGGTAAAATGTGATGCACAGAAACCTGACCCAATACTTGTGATTATTTATTAATATAGTTTCTATAAATACAGTTTCTGGGTCTTACTTTTGTAGCTTAGCATCCATTTCTATCAGCTATGATAACATCTTACTCACCAAGTGAAGAGCTGAGACACTGGAGGTGCAGCATCGTCCAACAAGTGTGAAGGCAGCCTGGTTGGAAAGCGGTCCGTCTTCATCAGACTGTGGAAGCAGCTTATTACGACCCGCATTTGCGATTCTTGTCAGGCGGCGGCCTCCAGTGGACGTAGTAATTATCACGGCTGCAAAAGAGGAAGTCAGGTGAAGTCGTATAAGAGTCCATCAAGCTCAGGGCTGTCGACAGTGAGTCATTTTAACTTACTTACGTAGATAAGTTACTACATGTACGTAACGTATTGTTACCTACATGCATACGTACGTGCATGCATATTAACACACGTCATTAACAGTTAAAAACATGTAAAAAATATTCATTTAAAGCTTTTCTTTCAGCGACTTTGTGTCCTTTAGTTCACAACTATTTTCTGTTTACAAATATGTTACGTAAGAAAAGTTATTTAGTCTTTTTTCATATAAATTTATAATGAAAATACCTTCAAAATCCTCTCTGTTAATACGCTGCATGAACAATAATCCTACAATATCAGCCCCTGGCAACAACAGCATGATTCATGTTTTTATGGCTTTGCTGGGAAGAACTCAAAGCACTCAGTTGAATGTAGGGAAAGATTACAGTTGCGGTTAAATATTGGAAAAAGTCGATGCACTTTGCCAGGATCGACTTTTTCAATATTCAACCACGACCACAATCTTTCCCCAAACTTAACCAAGTGTTTCATTAAACTATATGTAAGAAAACACGGGCCACAGGTCAGAGAAGCCTCGTCTCCGCTGTCAGAGTCTCTGTAGGACGAGCCTGAAACCTCCTCCTGATGTGCAGTTAAACAAAAAACAAATCCTGGACTTGGAAAAAAGTTTCCATTGAACATCCAAGAAGCAATTACGTTCCCTTTCAAGATATATTTGGCGGAGCAAATTGGTCATTAAGAAACATAATTCGCTGAATGCGTCATTCGCATTGATAATAACATTTGCAGATTGATCTTCGGGGTTGTTTAGAACAACACATCGTCATACTGACAGGGACTGAATAGGTTGATTGTCACTGACTCCCAAAAATGACATCTATCACTGACCGTTGCAGCGACCTAACCCCCATTTTTCATGGTTTGATCCAAGCTAGAGGTGCAACAATTAGTTGAATAATCAAATTGTTGCCTACTATTAAACTCACTGCTAACTTTTCTGACAATAAATGACTGGTTTTGAGTCATTTTTTGAGAAAACATGTCCAAATTTTCTGATTTCAGCTCCTCAAATGTAAATGTTTTCTAGTTTTTTTTGTCCTCCATGACAGCAAACTTAAAAATCTTTGAGTTGTGGACAAAACAAGACATTCGAGGATGTCATCTTGGTCATTGGGAAACACTTTTCGACATCTAATTAATAAAATGATCCACAGATTAACAATAACAATATAATGCTCCATGCACAAAGACAGCTCCATGCAGAAATACTTTTCCCAGTTTGATGGGAGAGAACTGGAAAAATCCTGACCTCAGCTCCTTGCAGATGAACTGGAACACCGACAAAGACCCATACCGCATCCAAAATCAGTGTCCGACCTCACAAAATGGGTCCAAATCCCCACAACCAGGTTCTGCTACCTCGCAAGCCTTCCCAGAGGAGATGGTAATTGTCAAATTATCATTATAAGCACATTTCAGACATCCGTCATGTCCGTGACAGTGTCGTGCCACTCCTTCAAATAAAGTGTTACCAAACTAAATACATGATACACATAATAACCACCACACAGTGCAGTAAAACAAACTTTTAAGACTTCCAAGACTTCGCCTACGATCGTCCAGACTAACTATCACTCGATGCACCGCCTCCAAACACGGCCGAAAGAAGTGTGCGAGTGTGTTTGTGTGTCTGAACCAAACGATCACTTACTTTAAACTAGGAGGCAGCAAACTAATGTTTTTTTTTTCACCTGCTGTGGCAGAACTTTGCAGAGAAAAGTCAGCTTTGAACCCCTTGGCCTCTTCGATAAGACTTGCAGGGGTTTTCGTTGCTTGTTTGCGCCCTCAAATGTTTGCATTATTTTTCAGCGGCGCGCCTCAGACAAACAATATCTGTTTCATCCTCCGCTAAAGTTTATGGCCCCTGTAGGACTTGGAGAAAAGTCGGTTCACGGTCTGCTGGATGCGCTGTATACCTCCACCGCTCATTTTTAGACATACCATCCTTTCCTGCATTGTCATCCGTGGCGTTTGTTATCTTGACGCTGAAAGGATTCGGAGGGGGGGGGAGTGTTGATACAAGCTGGTGTAGGAAGCAAATTGCTGTTGTGTTCACCACTTCCTGCCATCTTTCTATCCTTACTCGGTAAAGCTATCACTCTCACCTCGCGCTTTTGACCATTTTTTTTCTTTGTAGCCGCCTAAAAAACACAGACAAGAGAGCGTTTGTGTGTCGGTGTGTGTGTCGGGAGGGGAGTCGATGATTCGTCTTTTGATCCCGGCGTGCTTGTTGTCAAAAGCTGCCTGGATTGAAGAGACTGTTGGCCACAATTGACTGTGACAATTAGGGCACGATCACGGTCCCCGAGTGGAGCACTTAAAGGCTAATTTACATGTCACTTTGTCGAATTAAAAAAAGAAGAAAAAAAAACAGCGAGAGAAAAGATATTCTGCTTTTTTTTTTTGCTCGCCCTCCCTCCCACCTTCTCGTTTTCTGTCTATCTGCTCGTTTTTTTTTTGTTTTTTTTTATTCCTCCATGCCTTGTAAACTGTAATTTGTACACTGCTTAGGGGAACCTGGCAGAAGAGAGGCGACCGGCATTTCCATTTGAAAGGAGGCAATCACCAGGCCACTGCTGAGCCTATTGTCCGGCGGAGGTGGCGAAGGGGGGAGGAGGAGGGAGGCGGTGGGCAATTTACAGGCAGGGAAGTTAACCTTCTGGCGAGGTACATTACACGCGAGGTTTACACCTGTATATCTGCACGTCTTCTCCAGTTTGCTGATTGTCCTTTTATCAAAAGCTGGATATCTGTCTGTGACGGAGCCTCGTCTCCACACCTGCTGTGACGGGGTTCAATGACTGAATTTAACCGCCTCCACATGGTCCTGACTTCATCTGGGACGTCCGGATCTGATATCAAACATGCTTCATATATAAGTGTTACTTCAGCCAAAACAAGCCCGGTCCCTACCTCCAATCTCTCGCTAACTGCGGCCTCATTTGTGAAAACGTTCTCCGATTTATACTCGACCTTTTCCGAAGGTGTGCTTACGCTCGATTCATAAAAGACGCAGAGGATAAAAAACAAGCCCAAGCTAAGAATCTGTAACTTACACACCTGTGAGCTACAAATCCTCTAACCCGAAGCTTAAAGGCCTAAACTTCTCGGAAGACGGGATCACAGCGACGGTGGAGGATTGAAGCCAGGCAACATGTAAACATTGTGCATGAAGCTCGTAAAACATTTTAATTGACATATTTCTTGGCACGACACACACAAAAAAAATGGTCTGGAGCTACAAACCCAGAAGTTTAACCAACTACTGTGACATAAACCATAAAATATACATATAAACCAACTAGTCATCATCATAGATCTCAGTTTTGCGCAGCATCTACAGCTCGGAGATGGTCCGACTATATTCTGGCGACTTAAAAACGAGGAAGCTCTATCGGATGTTTTCTCCCCAAAACTACCACTACCAAATATGACTTCCTTCATGAATCTGAGCTGATAATTAAGCCACGGTGCTGCTTCCCCAACATCTAAAAACTGAAGCTAACAAGATTTTTGTCTGAGTGTAACTGTGACGTCATGTCGGAGGATGTACTACGTGTTTAAAGCTTTCAAAACAACACGTTTTTTTTAGTACGAAACACTTTAATCAGCTGAGCTGGATCAGTTATGGCTCTTACAGATCTGGTCCGGGGCTCAAACAGACGATCCGTCCCTCGGCTCTTCGTCCTCGTGGCTGAAGTTTCTTTTCTCCTGCTCTGACAGGCTGTTTGTGACAGGTGCAGAGTGTGTGCGTGCATGAGACTGTGTGTGTTTGGGTGTGTGAAAGGACCCCCCCCCCTCCCCCTTCCTTCACCCATCTCACTCACACACACACACACACACACACACACACACAC
Source organism: Pagrus pagrus (assembly GCF_965226575.1). Classification (NCBI taxonomy): domain Eukaryota; kingdom Metazoa; phylum Chordata; class Actinopteri; order Spariformes; family Sparidae; genus Pagrus; species Pagrus pagrus. The sequence goes on from NC_140206.1 coordinate 3,480,954, forward strand.
ACAGACACACACACTCCTGCTGTCCTTTCAAAGAGAACATAGAGGGGACAGAGTGTGTACAGAAACAGCAGGTTGATGGGATAATGCCCATCATCTGTTGCACCGTGTCATTTCTGCGCCGCCGTAACCTGCTTTTGTAACGGCCCTGCACACGCACACACACACACACACACACACATGCACACACGTAAACACACACACACCTTTAGACGGCAGTTACTTTGCGCTGCTATTTCATTTTTACAGCAGCGTGATAGACGAGAATACAAGCGAGTCAGAAGAGCTGCAGGGTGAGACGTGAATCTATCAAACTAAAGTCGGTGTGTTTTAAAAGCTACACGTGTGTGTGTGTTTGCATAGGTGTGTGTGTGTGTGTGTGTGTGTGTGAGGTGTTCAGGCATACGTCAGCCAAGGCGGGGATTGTGTTGCGGCGCAGCCTGCTCACAATAATCATCGGAATAAACCCCCCCCCCCCTCCTCTGCTGTGAATGACCTAATCCAGATTTGATGGTCATTATATCAGGCCTGTTTCATTATGCCGTAAACATACAGCGGAGATAATCTTAATCTCCGTAATGCCACTGTAAACGAGAATAGCACTGCTGTTGTTCTGAACCCACCTCTCGTCGTTTTGTTTTCGTGCTCCTGGCGCCGGTTCAAACTGGAGTTTTATGATATTTGAGGCAGTTTGCAGCCAGTGTTTTTTTTTTCCCCCCGCCTAAATCCTGGAAAACATACTTTTAGTGGATACTTGAGTTACCGATATGAGTATCAAATTGAATGTAGGTTACTAATCCCAACGATTGAGCCCTTAATTAATTGCGCAGTTTTGTAATAAGGCTGGGGAGGATTAGCGTGTGGACAGGTGGGCAGATTTAAAACCTCACTGGGCCGGACACATGTTGAGACTGAAGGGAAGCCATCATCCCGAACAAAGAGGGATTTTTTATCCCGTGGAAGTACTCCAAACGTCCGTGTGTGTGCTACGACAACGGTTCTGCCGCATGTAAGCTCGAATGTAAGCCCGGGCGATCCAAAGTACCATTTCACAAGAGGCTTCGGAGACATTTACGGTGCTTAACGCGTAAAACGTTCTCCACAGAACCACGGTGACATCGTTTTTTGCCAGTAGTAGTTTTACTATAACCGACCTACACTCTCTCATACTGTATATGGAGAGCTATGGACCTTCTGTTAGCCATCAGCCCACATCACACAAACACACAACCCCCCGCAGGGACCAGCCTACACACCTCCAGTTGGAGCGTCTGAGCAGGAACGACTTAACGTTCAGCACAATTAACAGAGAATGAATGGGCGGATAACTTGGGGGAATACTGACAAATGAATAACGATGTCGCCTGGACACGACTCACCTGACGAAGAGTGAAAATAAATTCATAACAGCTGAGAGGAGGCTTTAGGTATCTGTCCAATTCAACCTGATATACCAGCTCCAGATCGATTGCTTTCTTAGAAATTTCATAAGAATGTTTGAGAATTAGCCTAGCTTAGCATAAAGGTGGAAACAGCTAGTTGTTGTGCACATTTTTCTATTTTTTGACTCATGGGTGGTTGTTAGTTAAGTTGAATACTGCATTACATATATTTCACATCTAGGAGGAGCTAGCAAGCTAGGCTAACTAGCTAACAACTCGGAAATGGGAAGACAGAACCGGGAAGTCATTATGTCCAAGTTCCCGGTCATATATTTTAACTGGAACGCCTCCTGAAGTCAGATTTCTGACTCGGAAAGTTGGAAGAACCTCACCGGACCTCAAAATCCAAGAGCGTCAACATTAGCGAAAGTTGTCGTCGCGTTAAATCAGCTGTACACACAGTACAGTCCAACTTCTATCTGTGGACATCTTGCTACGGTGTTCGTACGCGTATGAAACCGCGTAACGTGTCATCAACTGGTTTAGCTAACAGTGGTGACTCTGACTTCTAACTTCTGACATGAATGTTTCTTTCCTGTTTTTTTTAACACCGCTAACTTGTTGTCAACCTCCTGCACAGTCAGTATTCCTTAAAAAAAAATACAGAGAATAAAGCTAACTAATAGCGTTAGCTGTGTGTCTTTCATGGGCACAGATGGCAGCAAATAAACACAAAAGTACTAGCATCATAAATATACTTATTACAAATACTATGTACCTAAAGTAAAATGGTATTACAGAATATTACATATTATAACATTAGATTTAAATGGTTGATTCAGGATTGTGCTGCAGCTAAAATAATCTAAATACGCAAAGTAACTAGTAACTAAAGGTGTCAGTGGAGCAAACAGGACAATAATTGTAGAATAGAGACACACTGACTTAAAAAAAAATGTCTGACCTCTTCCCAGCATTCACATATTTTACGCCTAAAGCTTATTTTTGGTGTTAAACAATAGTAACGACGCGTCTGACTTCAACACGGAGCCGAATGTGATTTTTTTTTAGTTTCATGCCCGTCATCACTTTTTCCTAAGAAGAAGGTGTTAATTTTGTTAAATAGTGGATGTCTCATTTTTGGAATGAAACTCTTCATTTATCTCCAAATGTCAATTAAATTCAAATATAATCAAATATATCTCAATGAATAAAACATTGTGGGTCGCACGTTGGATGAGCTTTCACTGCTGAGAGTGTGCAGTGTTTGGGGTTTCTCTCTCGCTCTCTCATTATAAGCAGCCTTGAGCATTATAGCAACTCTCTCTCTCTCTCTCTCTCTCTCTCTCTCCCCACACACACTCATGTTTGCCAATCTCTCTCTCTGTACGAGTTGTTAGTGGCCCCAAACAGTTTCACAGTACATTTAGGGTTTGATCTTCTGCTAGTGATTCGATGGCGCAGCGTGGCCGAGGCTGCCTGCTCCACGCTGTAGAAGCAGAAACTGTGGTTAGAGAAGACAGAAGACCACTTCTTCACCTCCGGACCGGCTGCAGAGGCTAATGAAGAACTTAGTGACACTCGGTGATGAATTTGCACATAAAGTTTCAGAGGATCAGCACATTTTTAGGACAGTTAGGCTTCTTAAGGCATGAGGGGAACCATATATTTGAGGTTTAATATTCTGCCATGCATTCTGCTTGGATTATTGTTACAACAGGGTGGTTTTAAAATCTAATCTGTTGAATTTACATGCGTATAACTCTAAAACTGTTCGTAGTACTGGACTGTCAAACTTCTACATCTACCGGCAGAACAGAGGACAAGGTTCAAACAGAAACAGTAAGACTTTTATTTGCAAACATTTAAAAAATCCCCAGAATTTGAAGAAATAATTGATAGGACGTCCATGAATTAATGTATTATGTTGAAGAGATATCTTTTTATGTTAGCATGCTAACCAGCTAGCCGTGACCCATCCTGGTTCAAAGCTCCTGTGCATCCTGGACTGCAAGTTGCACGGCTAACTGAGCTAACTAGCTACTGGCAGCCACAGTTAGCAACAATGAGCGGTTACCCCCCCTTTTTGTTTATTGCAACTTTAAAAATCAGCTGATGTTTCCGTATCATTAAAGGATCATTTGATAAAAGTATGAATTGAATCTTTGCGATGACGTCATGTCAAAGTATTTAAGAAAATTATACACTTACTCACGTGAAGTACTTACAAAGACAGATTTGGTGTGCAGTACACATATTAAACCACTTCTTTGTGATATTTCATTTAAAAAAAAAGCTTCTTACTCAATTTATCTGACAGTCTCTGAAAAGACACGATTAACTGTGTCACATTAAATGAGCTCTAAAATGTGAAGGTTTGAAGAAAACACCTGCAAAAAACGGGGCAGCTGCTGCAAAAGTGCATCTTATGGGACTTTTTCAACAGTAAAGTGAGAGGAAAGATACTGCAGCACTTTTTTAAAAATATCTCTACACTTTCAGTTAAAATGCAGATTATGGGACCTTTTCTCTTCCATTGTGTTGTTGAATTTAGCTTTTAAGCATAATATTTGGAGAGAATTGGACAATTTAAACATTTTTAATTTATAGTTTCCCTTTGCTCTCAGTAGAAATGAGTTATGAGTTCAGGACTGAACTCGTGCTGCTGGTGATGAAGGTAAATGTATTCGTCCGTCCACACTCGTCCCTCCCGCCCCCCTTAACTGTCACACGACATACTGCTTCCTGTCTCTTGTCACATGTCCTCTATCTAATGAGGACACGTACATGTTTGCATGTTACGACCTCGTTCACGAGACCTGGTCTGGATGCGTTTACATCTCGAAGGGGGGGTGTTGATGGGGTATTCCCTAAAAGTTCAGTCTCTTTGGAAAATATTGAGGAGTTGTGATAAAGCTCCCCTACAGACAAAAACTAAACACAAAGCCTCCTGCAAACCAGACAGCAGGGGTTTCAGCGCCGCGCTCCAATCAAATTTTGTCGCCTATTTTTGGGGGCAAAGCTGGGGGAAGAAGAGGGAGGAGCGTCCGGGGTTTGGTAGGGTTGTTGGGGTCCGTCTTTACAGAATTGTCTATCAATAGGTGCAGCCAGTGTCAGTAGTCCTTCTCATCAAACCGGGGCCTGACAAAGAGGCGGCGGCGCATGGGAAAGGGGCAGCAAGGTGAAACTAATGCCATGGATGTTTGATTCATCAGGGCCTCATTGTTGGCGGCCACGGCTGATTGTGAAGGTTCAGTCAAGCAAAAGGGGTGCGGAGTAATCAGTCGGATTTATGGTGCCGAGGGCCTCGGAGAGAGGCAAAAAAAGAAAAAAGAAAAAGCCAGATAGAAGCTGTTTGCAGTGCAGCCGGAGCAGGTCCGGAGTACACATACCTCATATACAGAAAAACAGGTTCAAGATCGCACTCGTAGTGACGCCTCGCTGCACTGGATTAATAACATGATACGTTTTAATACTTTCATCCACACCTGGAAGCCACTTCATGTCAAAATTCAAACCTGACATGTTGTATGTGCTGTATGTGCACAAGCATACGCATCTATTCATAGTAATTACATTACAGTTACATGAATACACAGCTAGGCCACCTGCACTGACAGCATGAGACCGGTCAAGAAATGAATTAAACCTTTAAAAAAAAGAAGGAGAAACTGTCATGAAAAGGAAATAGTATTATAAGTATTGAACATTTTAGATAACGGGATGCCAGAAAAAGCACACATCCACGATCCTGAGTGGGAGAGATACGATGATTTCTTCATGACACAACTTGAATATCAGGGACGAGCGAGTACACCATCAACAAACTGAATTATCAGTGTCCATATCTGTTCGTTTAATCCTGAAACTGAAGCTGGATGATCAGAAGTTTCTATATTTATCATTTATTCAAAAACTATTTGCAGAGCAGCCTCAGAAGTGAGCTTCAGATCAATGTTTTTCATCACAAGACTAAGAGAAATATTTGCAGAACAGGTTTTTTTAATATAAACTTTTTGAATAAACAAAAACTACAGGACACTTCTGTCCTCCATTAGAAGTTTGGTGAAGCTACAGCTAACAGGCTCCTCTGTCCTTATCATGAAATACTTATATTATATCACATTTTATGAAAAGCATCAATAAACTTTACAACTTTATTTAGTTATTTTGTTTATAAAGCACATCATTGTCTGTGAACAGTAAAATAAGTATTAACTAAAGTTGAATTAACTATAAAAGCATCATTTTCTGTGTTATGTATGGTGTTATGATATTTTTCTTATGGATGCATTTACAGATTTCCAGCATTTTCTTGTCCTAGCAGACGAAAGTCGAGCTAATTTAAAGCGTCGGGTAGTTTAATCTGCAACAATCCGTCGTAGATATAAGCTGATTTTGTTTTTGTGTGCAACGTCTGAGTCACTGGTGCGGCTCAGATAACTGTACAGTGAGTAAAAGTAGAGTATTACCCTGTGAAGTGTGCTCTCACATGTCTCAGGCTACTTCCTCAATGACCCATTAAAAACTGTTCACAAATGTCTCCCCCGGAGCCGAAATGAAAATACCTCCGTCACTCTCAACCCTCACTCTTCTTCCGTCACCTCGCCCCTCTCCCTCTTCCGTCTTGAACCACCTTCCTGTTTTTTTTTTTCTTCCTCCCTCATCCCTCCATCCTCCAACCCTCCACCTTTCTGATTGGTCGTCACGGGGAGAAGACAGATGTAGGGCGAACAGCAGCTAAGCCGTTGTACTCTTAAGCCTAATGTGGAAGTTTTATATGCAAAGAGGTGAAGCGGGGAGGAGGGGAGGGAGGAGGATGGAGTTTGAACTGATTAGGATAATTCCTGCTTTTAATACAGCTGTCCCTCCAGCTTAAGGTAAACCAAATGTTGCCATCGGAGATTAGTGTACCTTGCCTGGTTATTAGCGACCCCCCCTCCTCCCTGCTCACCCACACACACACACACACACACACACACACGTCAGAAATGTCTCTAAAGCCGCTCTCGCTGGCATTAATTTGAGAAAGAGAGAGGCGGGAAGAAGAAGAAGAGGACGGGGGGAGGAAGAAAAGTGTTGCAACTTGATCTCCTTCTGCACCTGTTGGGAAATAGTGTGTGTAGTGTGGACGATTGTGTGTGAGTGTGTGTGTGTGTGTAGGAGTGTGTGTTCTTGCCCTCAGGAATTTTAAGGACAATCGCTGTAAGTGATGACATTTTGGCTCATTCTCACTTTAAGCGTACAACTTCAGGCTTGAGTTGCAGGATGAACGCTATCGGTTTAATGTCCTCACAAGTATAGTTTTTAAATAACAGCTGCCGCCTCTCAAATTAAAGTCTCATGTTCACAGTAAAATGACGGCAATGAAAATGTCGTCACCTTTTAGGGAAGCACTGCGATGAAGAAAAGGACGCACAAGATGAGAAACTTTGTCAAAGAAGTGAGTTAGTGTCATCATTGTTATTTAAAACTGAGATAGTTTAATAATAAACATATTATTTTTGACATACTAAGTGATTATTTTGGGAGGGGTTATACTTTTATGAGACACAATGTCATTATTTTAGTGTTGTGAAATTCATTATTTTGAGATAAGTCAATATTTCAAGATACTAAGTCATTATTTCGAGATACTAAGTCATTGTGTCAAATCATGTCATATTTCGAGATACTTACACATTATTTTGTCATTATTTCAAGATACTAAATTATTATTGTCATATCATGTCATTATTTCGAGATACTTACACATTATTTTGTCATTATTTCATGTTACTAAATTATTATTGTGTCATATCATGTCATTATTTCGAGATACACATTATTTTGAGAAGTCATTATTTCGAGATATCAAGTCATTATTGTGTCATATTATGTCATTATTTCGAGATACTACGTTATTATTGTGTCATATTATGTCATTATTTCGAGATACTACGTCATTATTGTGTCATATTATGTCATTATTTCGAGATAATAAGTCATTATTTTGTTATTATTTCGAGATATTAAGCCATTTTTTTTGGCATATTATGTCATTATTTTGAGATACTAACTCACTATTTTTTGATACCAAGTCATTACTTTGTGATACTAAGTCATTAATTTGCCATATAAAGTCCTTATTTTGAGATACTAAGTATTTTTTTAAGATACCAAGTCATTATTATTATTATGAAGTTGACAAAGTTTCTCTTCATAAAGGACTAAGAGGATCATGTTTTTTATTTCCCATCACATTGTCATTAACTGGCCTCTGTACATTTTCACTATGTTTTTGTGTGTGTTGATGAAATGCATTAACATTTCCTCTTATTCTGAAAACACAGCCCATGAGGGAAGGACAGAGAAGGCTACAAAAAACCTTTGAAGAGGGAAAGAAAAAAATAATAAATCAAAGGGAAAGAAAACAAAAGACAATATAATATAATATCCATGTGAACACTTGTGTGAATGTGTGTTCCTGTGTGTGTGTTTCTACCTGTGCATCTGTTCTGGCACATCAGTCGACGGGCTCTCAACTGATCCTGCCAGTTGGTTTAATACCTTCACACCCTGAGGAGAACAAAACACACACACACACACTTTACACACAGACTTTCTCACTCTTGGCATCTCATGTCAAATATTATGTCACCCGCTCCGAGCCAGGACCGTTAACGCAAACATTAGTAACTGAATACAGCAGACTTGGCTCGGGAGTCATATCTGAAATCCTTTTCTATACTTAAGCTGCTCGGTTGACTTCAGCTGTAGAGAATTAAACAGATTCAGTCCAGAGCTACAGTAGAGCAGCAGCACAAACCTACACCGACGCCCCAGCATGGAAGTCCTGAGTGTAAGACTTTCCCACCGGCACATGAACACAGCATAACATGGCTAAAAATAACATAACGTGAAATTCACAGAAAATCTAGAAACTGATCCACATGCCCTCAAATTTTTCCCCCCAAATCTGTTTACTTTTGTAAATAGTTCAGTAGTTTAACATTTTTCTCTAAGTAACACGAGCCACCATTTGAAAAAGCTCTGCTAATCACCTCCTGCAAAGCAAATTACAGAAAGCATTTAAGTTTTCATAACAGTGATTTTCTTTTTTTTCCAACAATTGAAAGTGATGCCTTACTAAAACAGTTTGGTATGATGAAAGAATGATTAACTGCTCTGATAATGTCCAACTTCTGCATGACAATTAGCAAGCTAATGAGGTAAACAAGTAACATATAATATTTACAAGCTAACACTAGCTTCTACAATAAAGCTTTGATGCTAATTGAACATCTAAACATCAGCAGTGATATATTTGGGCAAATAATGCGTACAACCTCAACTGTTGGATCAGTTTTGGACACAACTAGCTACTCAGTGAGCTAAAAAAAACCTCCAACATGGCCGCCCAAAAGACTTTGAGACTGTTTGATAACCTTCTACAGATTATGGATAAACCCAACCCAAGAAACAAGATGGATGCGCTCCGTTTAGATTGAAGTAGAACTAGCATGTCATTGAGCTAAAAGCCTCCAACATGGCCGCCAAAAAGACTGTCCTGGAGGAGGAGCTCACTGCGACCCAAAAATACAATTTGGTTCGACAACCTTCTACTGATCACAGATAAACCCGGCCCAACAAACAAGATGTGTGAGTTTTGTTTTGATTGAAAACACAATTCACACTTCGCTAAGCTAAAAGCCTCCAACATGGCCGCCAAAAAGACTTTCCTGAAATCGGGGTTCGCTGCCAACCCCCCAAAAATGCTGTCACACAACTTTATAACAGATAACAGATAGATTACACCCGGAAACCCAACCAACGAGATGGATTTGTTTTGTTTTGATGCTAAAAATGACAGTTACATACACTGAAGTTCTGCTGCTTTCATTAATCCTCCTCAACAATCATGTCAAAGTTGTTCTCAGATATTTTAGTCCATAATCAATTATTAAATTCACTCCATTAAATATCAGTTTTGAAAGGATTTTGATGAGTAGAGTTTCGTTGCGAGGGGGCTTCATTCCTAAAATGGTTCATTTAAGATGACTTCACTAGAAAATCATCGTGTTGTGTCTGATTTCTTCTAAAACCCTTCAGTTACAGGAGTTGATGGAATAACTCAGATGCTCCTAACACACTAGGTGGGCATGAGTAACGTCTTTAAGCAGTGGTAAGTAAGTATTTTAAATACTATGTGACCTAGTTCTCACACGTGTGCCGTAGCTGTCACAGAATCAACCCTAATTTCCAAAGCAAGCTACTTTTGACAAAAAGGGAGGAGAAATCCTTTGCCTGGAGCGTTTGAAGTGAACATGTGAAGATTTCCTCCCAAACGAGATATCCACTGACAACTGAGGCAACATCAAAAAGTACCAAATTAAAACAAATGATGGCAATTTTCCATGGGAAGTAGGTGTGTCTTAACTCTTTGGCTGACACGCTTTAGGCTGTAGAGATATTACCTGATATCTTCCACTCCGGCTGGTATGTATACAAAGTGAGATGTTACTAAAAAAGCCTTGTTAGATAAAACTCAAAGTGATTTCACTGGAAATGGGAGCAACGCTTTGTATGCAAGCTTTCATTAGCAGTGACCTCTGGCTAACCGGCCTTCATCCGAGTAGTTATGGACCGTGGGAGAAAAGGAGTATTTCTACACTTTGGTCAAGTACAATCACCACAAGAGTAAGTATGTGTTGAAGAGTTCTGCCAAAGCCAAGAAGCTAAGCGCAACAAAACAGACCCTGAAACACGATCTTTTGTTTGGACCCATTGGGTTTGACTCAGGCCAATTGATGTGAATAAGGTTCGGCCTTTTGTTAGGTCTGGTTATTTTCAAATATGATTATACATTTTCTTCCTTTTGTCTGTCTGACTGTGATTATAATCTGCGTCTGTGTGAGTCATCTGTTGCACATAGTTAGTTTAGAACTGACCTGCAGAGGTCAAAGTCAAGTGGGTCCTTAGGAAATGTGGAAATGAGCTGGGTTTGCATCTCAGATGTCGGCCCTTTGCAGAACTGTAGAAATGAAATGTTGCACCAACTCTCTTGATCATTACTTTATGATAACTGTGTGATAATAAGGTCTTAGAAGAATTGTATGATTCATGCTCAGTGGCTGCAGCAACACAAAGAAGGTATTTCAACAGCAGGAGCTAGGAGTCTTTGGAGGTACTCGGTGCATTTCCAGTTCGGGTCCAATTTGGACTGGCAATAGACAACTTTTCTGTGTTATTCTGAAGTAAACACTGATTGCACAGTGTAAGAGTGGAGAGAAATGACACCATCCACACATAGATTGGTTCCCTACAAGCCTTTGGTCGACAGCCAGGAAGGATTTTTCCCAGACAAAATGAAAAGTCAAAGTACGGCACGAAGGAAACACATCTACGTTGCAACAGGAAGAGGCACTGTTTTCCCTGGACCCTGGCATAACTGTGGAAACTCACTGATGGAGGAGGCAAAGAAGGTGAAGAGGCAGAGTGATAGAAACCGAGGTAAAACAAGAGTGAGCAGACGGGTATTCACTGGATGGACAGCACTCCGATGTCGGTCGATGCCGGTTTCTTCTCATCACAAGGACTTCAAAAACCAGCCTCAGTAAGTAACAAAACCTGCCTGGTTTTTAATACAACCAACCGTTTTACTTTGCCCTGTCATAGCACCAGAGTTCAGGGTTTCTGGGTCAAATTGGGTTTCCTACAGTTGTTTTTTTGCTTTGGACAGTCGCCACGTTTCAAGAAGCAAGATTTGTTCCTGTAAGGGAATTTATTCAACCAGATGAATGACTTGTTTGGTTTTACTGGAAAACTGAAGGCCTCTCTCTCTGCAGCCGACAGAAAACAACGCTGTCACATCCAGGAAGTCTTCACTGGATAAATGAAGGTAAAAGGAGCAGCAGCAAAGCCTCACTGACAGACCGAATCAGAAAGAAGTGAACACTCAGGCAGAGGAAGCCATCAGAGGTGATAACACCGTTCATTTCTGCCTCCATGACATGTGAAAAAGACGGTTCACTGGCTAATGCTCAACAATAACACACCACTTCACACACACATTTATACAGTACACGGAGGTCAGAGGGCAGAAGAAGAGAGAAATCATTACAGACACTGACCCACACAAACGGATGATTACCACCACCACGGCGGCGCTGCGTGGATCGATGCGGAACAATTCGCTCCATTATCAGGGTTGGGTAGTTAGACAACATACTCTGAGTTAAGTAACAAGATTGTGGCAGTTGGTGCCAGAGAGAGAAATATCACAGACGATCACAGAAACATGAATAAACTGGCTTCAGTGTGGAGGGATCAGGAGTTAACTCTGACTCTGACGGTGGATGATTCTGGGTTATTTTCAGTTCTGGTCATTTTGTTTATCATGATCAACTAACAGAACAAACAAAAGGGGAGCGCAAGTTGGTAAATGTTGGTAAAAGTTACGTATTGTTCAGGAAAAATGTGCCCAGAACCAACAAGTATGAATTAAGAGTGACTTTAAATGTTTTAAGAATAACGCAGTTTGTATTTTCCTGCCAACCTCTTTTAGTAATTAAGGATTTAAAACATCATACAAATCATTTTTGAGACTTCAGTTTTTGGAGTCAAAGTTGAGCCAGTAAATCAGAAAAACAACAACTCTTCATATTAATTTTCCTCTTCACCTCTGTCTTACCGTCTCTTTGGCTACATGGAGATTATGTTTGTATGGTAACAACTCCTCTGACTGTTTGTACTTTCCACTGCCTTTGACTCCTGCAATTAAACCGACAGGTGCAACGTTACTATTTCTGAGTAATTTCCAAAACATTGAAAATAAGACTTTACAGGGTGTCTACAGGTATAAATCATGTTTTCTTATTCTCAAATTGTGGGTAATCATGAAGGTAAGTAGTGTAAATGTGATCCCATACGGTGGTATTGAATTTAGGACATGTTAAGACGTATAAAGGACCTGCAGACACCCTGCTTTAAATCCCCACTAACAGCAGCAGAAAGACTAATGTACGCTCAACATCAGCTGTGGCCCTGTTCCCTGAAATCTGGGGTGTACTTTCTCCATCCGTTGCTCTCATTCCTCTTTGTTTCACCTCGTCCTTGTTTACATCCGGATACGTAAATCTGACCTGACTCGAACGCAGCTCCAGCGGAGCTGAGAGGGAGCGGAGGCGCGATGGCTACAGGCGGGTCATCGGGTTAATCACACTTGACTCGGAGCTCATTGCGATTGTCTGAAACACTTTAGACGTCGAGAGCAGACCTTTCAACGGAAATCCCATTAACCTGGCGAAAAGACCATTTAAACACGGTGACTGGAGAAGCGATTAGGTTCAATTTGAGATTCCCGCTAAGCAGTGTGCGTGGCACTCAGCCAGAGCGAGCGCCGAGATGTGTGAACTTAACCCAGGCCTGAAAGGTAACTCATCATCACATCAACAGGGATACGCTTCTGTCTTCCACTTCATTAGAAAGAATGATTTCCTATAAGTTGTCGAACAAAAATGGATTACCTGTTGTACCTTAAACTCATCGTTTGCATGATTTCCATCGCTTTCCGTGGCATAAATTAAAAGAATATCTTAATATAAGTAGAACAAAACATTTGTAGATTAAAATAATTAAAGAAATGTATAAACAACTTCCGACTTCTTGATAGACGCATGCCTGATTTTGAGCAATCAACTCTTCAAATGTAGAGATGATGTAAACAGAGGAAGGAAAAGAGGAGGAGGAGGAAGAAGAAGAAAGATGAAGATAAGAGTATGAGAAAGGTTGCACAGGAAGAAGAAGGCATAATAACTCACACCACCCTCTCGCTGAAGGAGTTCAAACATCATCTAAAGCTCAGAGTTTGCACCACTGCACTGCTGCTCATTGCATTAAGGTTAGAGAGACGAAGGTAAGCGAGGGAGACCTCATGCGTTTTCTTACACCACAGTACTCGCATGTCACATAGCATCGATTTGACACGGAGAAATGCACGAGGGCAAACAAAGGTAGGCTCGTATGTTAATACACCGGAGCCTCTCTCGCCCTCGCTGTGGAAAACAAGCTGCACTCTGACTCACTAGCTCGGGAGATGACACGCGGTCCTGAATCATTCAGAGGACTGGCTGGGGCTTTAGAAAAAGCAAAAGGTTTCCTCAGAAGTGGAAATAATCTTATCATTCGTTTAAAAACTTTTTAAATCTTCCTCATTTTTTTGCATCGACTCAAACAGCGCGAGGCCTAAAGTGCAGAAGGCCATATTAATATGGAGGTAACGCGCCGTCTAAAGCATCAAAAAAGACAAAAGACTCCTCCGCGGTCACGTACGGCTCCGTGTGCCGCTCCAGAAAGAAGCCAAGTGGTACAAAGTGCAGGCAAACTTCTTGATATCACGTCTTCACAAGTCAGCCGGTGCTTCAGAGTGCGCGGGGTCCCTCGTTCATTTTGCATTGATGCTGAATGTCTAATTTAGATCCTCGCTCTGGCCTACTTCATCAAAAGACTGCAGGGTTAAGGGGTTATGAGGGTTATAAAAGATGAAATGGTCAGACGCTCTCAGTTTGAAAAGAAGTGACATCTGCAGTGCTGAAGTTTTGTGTTGCAGACACTGAAATTATTGCATTTTCAACAGCATTCGCCATTTTTCCTTTGAGCTCTGAAATACCAATTTAAGCTGAGCGATATCCATAAGAGAGTAGAAGTCTTGGGAACTTTTAACAAGTCGTGTAATTCTGGGTGACCAACTCACGGTGGCAAAACTGTAGGTTACATGTCATCACAGCGCATACACAAAGCTTCATGACAAAAGAGAAACAGAAAATTCAACTTAAACGTATAGAAAGTTGCAACATGAAGAAACGTCCAGTTTTTATCTGTGGCTGCAGAAATGCATCCATCCTTCCACTTATGCTCTGTTCCTAAAGGTCCCAAAAATCAACTTTTCTTGATGACAAATACAAAGAAAGAGTTAAAGGACTGAGGAAACAAAGATCCTTGAACATGCTTTGGCTGAACGTTGAGGACAGCTGACGGGGAGGAGCTGGAAGAAATGTGGCCATGAACTGAAAAGATGTGAGAGCTCGCGTGTGTGGACGAGAGAGAGAAAGACTTTTAATCATATTGTTTTAAAGGTTAATTTACCATTTTAAAGCAGATATCTTTAACAGTTACATGATGAAACATGATTTTAAAATCCTTTTAAAACTGAGCAAGGCTTCAGGACGCTTAGTCTGGAGGAAACGGGTGTCGTACCACCAGGTAAGAGTCGTCACCGATGCAAAACATGGCTGAGGTGTAACCGTTTCAAAAACATGGCTTTACCTGAAAGCATGCAATTAAACGAACACTAAAGGTGCCCCGCGTGAGTCCCCCTATACATCATCAAAGTGAGGTGGGGGTGGCTGGTGTGCATGCGAGGCTCTGACAGCCTCGACAGTTGGGATGGGCGACTGCCAAGCTGCTGCTAAATATACACAGGGGTCAGTCTCTGGCAGTTCCTCAGCTTTGTCAGAGCGGCGCTTCAGGTTTTCTGATAAAAAGGGGTTTCTGCTCGCTGAAGTCAAGTGACAGTTGTGACAGGGGAGAGGTCGCGGGCTGGGGACCTCTGTGTATGTGTGCGAGGACCTGACCTGTCGGAGGTTGATAGGCACTATAGGCGATGGAGGGGGTGGGAGTTGTCATGGAGGTCCCCAGATATCCAGCCGAGAGGACTGAGGTTGTCCTGCTCTTTCCTGCCCGGGGTTTGTGTGTTTTATGGGTACACTACAAAAAATATCTGCGTTACAGAGTCATGTATCGTCTATATCAGGCATGGAAATCAACTATAGGCACATTATGATGCACCTACATTGACATAAAGTCATCGCTAAGTACTTACAATACCATTATAACAGAAATTATAACACAATATAAGGTTTTTTGTAATGTGTTAAAGGCATCAGCCTAATATTTTTTTATTATAATGGTCATAAAGCATTATGATCGTTGACGAGTGTTTATAACTATGACTTTACATGGCTGTAGGTGCGTTACAACACATTATAATAATGTTCATAACATATCAGCTTTGAGAATTTGTGTTTTTTAAATATTCAGTTTAGCAGAAATAAAAGTCAGAGCCCTGTTTCCAATGCAAATGTTTAAGTATTTCTGTAAATCAAGAAAAGAGCATATTATTTTCCATTCACTGGCAGAAAAGCCGACATAGAGGACGTCGCGCCCAAGTTACGCCACTGAAATTATTTTAAAAGACAATAATCTCACAGATTAACATTTCACGGTGAGCATTTTTTGCAGTGTGCATCTGTGTGTATGCATTTCCCTGAGAGTGTGTGTGCCCATGTGTGATAGTGTGTGTGTGTGTGTGTGTGTGTGTGTCAGCGCAGCATTGATGAACTCAGCACAATGTTGAATGGGACTGTTTTGGCAGCTGAGACAGCGGGGCCGAACCTGCGGGTCAGAGATAAACGCCCCTCGCAGCTCTGAGCCGGCGAGAGGACGTCCCATCAGAGACGGGGAGACAGCACAGGAAAACAGCTCGCTGAGGGGGCAGCGGCGGACGAGGGGGTTAGACGCACGGGGTCTGTGAGTGGAGGGTTGCTGGTTGAAATCCCAGCGTTGGATTGGACCGAATACCCAACACATCCTCCTTACCGTATCCCAACATAATGCATTATACGTTATAAAAAATGAGACGGCAGGAGAGAGGTAGCATGGGGAAAAAGCAAATATAAAGCAGTAGCTGCAAAAATAATAAAATCAACCATGAATTATGTTCATACAGCAGAAATATCACAACATCTGCATCTGACAAAGTCCAAACCATAAGTCCACGTACTCCTGGCCTTGTAGATGTAGCAGATTGCTAATTGTTGGAAGGAAAGAGCCAATTAAAGTCTTGTTTACTCCTAAAGGTAATCATGTTGATCTTCAAAGAAGGCATCACTTGATGACTCACCAAAAGGTTGAGAAAACGCTGGTCTGGAGCCCAGCGAACATAAATGAACTTGAACCTGTGATGCAGTCACCAGGAAGCGGCCTAATCACCGCGAGGAAACGATAAGGTTGGTGCTTAATGTTTGCAGCAGGAAGCCGGGCGGAGGTGACCGCTCCGTTTAAACACGCAGACCTGCCAAGATCCAATCTACTCTTGTTTTTCCTCGCCAGTGGCCTTCTCAAGATGAGAAAAAAAGGCCTTGGAGAGTCACGGACTGGAAGCTTGGAGCTGCATTTAGGAAGGAAGTGAGAATGCGGTATGATGGGCAGACAAAGGTTATTACCTCGGTGTAAAACTGAGGGCTGTATGATCGTGGACGGCTCTCCTCAAAACGACTGAGCTCAGCAAACCCCCCCCAAGCTGAGGTGAAGCGAAGAAGTGACATCTCTCCACATCTTTTCCTTTTCTACTGAGGCGTCCTTGACCAAGAAAGCTGCGAGGTTGCTGTTCTGCATCTTTGCACGACTTCTGTCCTTTCTTCAAGTGAGACGCATGAAGGGAAATTCTGCTTTGGCGATCAGTCAAGTGTCAGATTATCACTAAATGTCCTTTTAGTCTGTTTTTGCAATGACAGCAAAGTTTGACGATGACCTCAGTGGTTACAAAGTAAAGTTATAGAGAGATCTGGCAGCAAGGAAGCGATGAGGTAGAAACCTGCAAGGTGAAAAGTTCAAAACCTGCTCCTGCAAAACGTTTGTTTGTCTGATTGCAGTCTTGGATGTTCTGTACTGTTACATGGTGTGAACACAGGCTGAGACACTGCAGTGCACCGTCTGACAGATCACTGATAGTGAAAAAGAAACAAAGAAAAAAGCAGGATTGTGAAAACAATCCCTTTAGTCGGGCAGAAAGACATCTGGTCGGGTGTCAGACCTTTTCAGAGCCACTGACTGACTCGTACCGGAGCGTACCACGACTGCCCGATCTGATCTGATTGAGGATTTGGAAGCCAGGTCAACTCCCCGAGCTCCTTCTCATGTTTCTCAGGTCATTCCTGAGCAGTTTTTTGCAATGTGGATGGGGGCCACTGCCATTGGGGAGTGCTGTTGCCATGAGGGAGTGTCCTTGATCTGTAATGGTGTTTGGGTGGGTAGTGCAAGTGCTTGTCCCAGCAGAACATTGTTACTCACATAAGCTGTTCGTCTTTTTAACGTTGATCAGTGTATGTCCATCAGTTTCTAACTTCTTCGTGTCAAGGACCCCTAATCTGACAGATATTAGACCACAGACCAAGAAGAAATTATTTAAAAAATGGCAAGATTGTGTCTCAGGGCCCCGACTCTGATAAGACTTTTGCTTTCAGATGTTTTTGTACAGATAGGGTATGAAACCCATGACCAAAATATACGTGTAAATGTAATTATACTGAATATCCACGTGAAAACTAAACGGCAATTTGTGATATTCAGCCTAGCAAAACCCTCAAAAAACTGCAGAAAGGCTTGTTAAAAGAAACAAAGTCTCCTCTCAGCAGCAGCGCCTTTAAAGCGGTGTCGAGCAGGATTGGAGTCTAACACAGCCGCTCCGAGGTACAAATAAATGTGATCGTGTAGCAGCGCTCCCCCTGAAAAACTGCATACCTGCACAGCAAATCTCTCCTCTGTAAATAACAGCTAGAAAAAGCGAAACCCAGTGTGCAGCAAATAAAGAAGCACAAACATGTTCGGGAGGAATAATCTGACTGCCACGGAGGCTGCATTACACCTTTCATCTCCACGTTAGAGAGAGTGGATTTGGCTTTCCATCACGAGGACAACACAAACTAACTCGGCGAGAATGGAGCGAGGGGTTTGATCTTCCCCGCGGAGAGAGGCCGCATCCGAGCAGTTAGCAAAATGAATTGAATCAGCGGGATTAACGGCACCTGTAAAGAGCTGTCAGGTAGATTTACAGGCCCCGCTGATAAGCCGGCGGCGAGGGATAAATACGCCTGGTGTCCCGTCGGCTGCCAGCCAGTCAAAGGGAAAACGTCCACCCCTCCCACCTCCTCTCTCCTGGTCTCTCTTTGGTTTCCCCCCAGAGCTGCAGACACCTCCACCTTTGATAAGGTAATAACATCAGTCTTGACTCGGGCTGCAGAGGTGAAAGCTGACTGCAGGATGGTGCAGACACGCTTTCAGGGTGATGAATGCAGTCAAAAACAGGCGGACTGTGTCTGTTGATGCCTGTTTGCTTATCAAAGGTGAACACACCCTCGCTGTCAGGTGGAAACCGCGTATCACGGACATGTCAGGCTCTCTGAAGCCTAAAAAAAACTTGTTTTTAAACGCACAATTGTGTATTTCTGAGTTCATCCAGTGGTGTTTGATGAGAGTAAAAAATGTCCAAACCAGCTTATAATCAGTCTTATTTTGCTAAACATGGAAATTATGAGAACAGGAGTAACAAAGCAGGCGAAAGATGCTGTTCAGGACAAAAGGTTGTATTCTCAGTATGCTGAATTGGGGGTTATTTTTACAACCTTTGATAAGACACACAAATCGATAAGGTTCATATTGAGGCTACATACTTTAACGTCCAACATTTTTGATTGAAGCTTTCCAGGAAAATCTGTGATGTGACAAAAGCAATAGAGGTTTTATTAAGACTGCCTCGTCAACAACATAAAAGGAGCTTCTTCTGTTGGCAAAGAAGTGGATTTTCTTGTGAATGGAAAGACAGTAGTGCTCCGACATGACACCTAGACAAATATAATGTTGCAACATAATAAAACGTAAAGTTTAAAGTTATTTGTGGTTGTGCAGAAACCTACTTTGGCAAAAAGTAGACGCAAATAATACAACTGGATTGACTTATTGCAGAAAACATTGAATAAGCAAATATATATGTAAAAGATTAAACATTTTGGGACATGATTGCATTAAGGAAATGGACTTATGACCTACAGCCCTGTCTGCAAAGTTTCACACAATATCTGTGTTGCTTACGTGTCTATAAACGTGCCTGTACTGTATGTTCAGGGTTTTTTTTTGTGGACAGATTGTTTATGTACATGTGTGTCAGGTCACATCTGTCCTGATCCACAGGGAAAAGCATGAAAGTCCAGGAAGAGAGCTGAAGCTGAAATGTTTGGACCAAAGTTGAGTCCAGAGCAGGACAAGGAAGCATATGTCGCTGTATTTAAATCCCTTTTATGTTCAGCAGGTGGAGGCTGGGGAAATAAAGTAATGATGAGGACTATTGAAGAATAACGTGTCTGGATTTGGTCCAAATCTTGAACATAACCACAAGAAAAGCTGAAATCACAAAGTAATCCCTCTCTGAATGTTTTAAATGTGAAGTTCAGACCCACCTCTGCATAAAATATGAAACACCGAGCTGCATGTTTCAGGAGTGCGTGACATTTAGAAGAGACTTTAACTTTTCATAGACTAAACGCCAGCTCCGTCAAAAAGACAACTCCCCGCTGTAACAGTCACTCTGAGGTCATGTGAATCAGTGACAGGCTGCAGAGAAACTCTGCACCGTGGAGCTCAGGGGTGTTTCTCCTCCCTGCTCTCGATCCCCTCGTCACCGTGTGAGAGCTGACATGGAAAGTAGGCAAACCGTGCAGGAATCGGAGGTTAGGTTAGAAACTGGTGACACCTCAGTGTGAAAGAAAGCATGAAACGAGTATGTAAACTTAAAACATACCTTTTTTAAACAGGCTTTGGCTTGAATATTTTATATATTTACGTTTTTATTCACACTTTTTCCCTTGCATTTCTTATCTTTCTCATTTCATGTGTCACCTGTAGTTTATTTATATATATGGAAATAAACATTCATCCCTGAGATAGTTATGATGTTTTTACATTTGCCGAATAAACAAGAAGGACAAAATAATTATGAATTTGTCAAAGATATTGTTGCACAACATTGATAAAGTTTCTCCAAACCAACAACTGTCAAAATTGAGCGATTTTTAAAGGGAGTCTGGAGATTTTCTCCTTGTGCAACAAAGAAGTGGCCTTCACTGGTTACTCTTTACTGTATTTTGTTAACCATCAATAAAATGTTGTCTTCTTTCATAAATTGAGTGTAAATGATGAAATCAGTTGAAACTGTGTTTAAACAGCTGCTTAATGTTATGGCAGGTAAGAAACACACACAAACATGGAAATTACAACAATGCTGCAACAAATTTAATGTTTTGCATTTAATGCTGAATTTACAAGAAGGCATGAATGATACAGAATTTGTCGTAGCCGCTTCACAAAGTTCGTTAAATTTCTCCTCCCTCAACGTCTCGTTAAAATGATGTGATTTCTTAAGGGAGTCTGGAGATATTGCCTGTTGTTTGTTCGTCTACTGAAGCCCCTGATTATCAGAGAGTCTTGGGTTGAGAGCTGCCTGTTTGTGAGTTCATTCACATGTGCAGGAGCACATCCTCCCAAAGCTAACATCGAGCCTTCACCTCCTCTCACAGCTGGATCGGTTCGTGTGTGGCCGACCTCAGTGCCTTCACCTCACAGCGCGTATTTCTTCACAACTCGAGAGATACGACTCGTTGAAAACTTATTAAGGTTGGTTTATGCGCAGAGGGTTGAAACTCACCTCTGAGTCGACTTTAATTGAAAACAGCAGTTCACTACATTTACAAGAGGACTGTAAAAAGCTCTCCTGGCTGCGACTTAACAGAGCACAGGAGGATAGCGTATCCTGCCTGTTTGTTTAAGTATGTGAGAGCACTTTATGACGGTCAGTTACCGAGTCCACTTACGCCGTCTGATTTATGTCCACGGCGCAGTGAAGTACCCTGCAGGATGGATTGAGATGCGACAAGCCGCATCCATCCAGGGCGACCTGGGACGGAGTCCAGTGTCGGCATGTAGGCCACGTCCCTGGTGAACATGTTCTCATGGTGAGGTAATCCATGATGTCACCGCTGTGAGCTGCAGGTGGAGAACGGACAGGGGACCGAAAAGAGCATGAGTTTCTTTTTTTGTGTGCACGTGTTTGCTCTCACACCGAAGCACAGAGTGCTGGCTCACGACCGCAAAAGAAACTATTTTTATTGCTGTCAGGTTTGCTGTATGACTGAATGTTTACATGGTTGTTGGGCGTCTTTTTTTCCGGTTGGACAGATCCCAACATTTCGCTGCCGGCCAAAATGTGATGTTTTGTTTTTCCCTGGGATTTTTAAAGTGAAGGTGATGTCTCATAAGTTACTGATTTATTTCCACTTTATTGATGGAGACTGGCAATTTAGCTCATTGAAACTTCTAGAGGTGGAATAAGATGCACCGTGTGGCCAAAAGTGTGTGGACACCATGCAATATTTCCGTTAACACTGTACTTCCAATTTTGTGGCACCAGATTGGAGAACTCTCTTTTTTTTTTCATCCCGGTAGCTCAGCTGATAAGAGCGTGCAACCGCTGTTCAAGGGGCCGTGACCTCGCTGCAGATGCCCAGAGTTTGATTGCGGCTCTATCCTGCATGTCAGCCCCCTCTATCTACCCGTTTCCTGTCGCTCTACTTGTTCTTATGGTAAAACAAAACTAGCAGTGAAACCAATTGTTGAAGCGAGACGACCGTAGGACACGACGAAGATGTTTGAACAATGGTGGGAATCTGAAGGTACTGGAAATGACATTCACCGTTGCAACGTAACAGCGACACGTGTACCGGATCTTCATCATGTTGTCGCAGTTTGGTCAGGTTTAGGAAAACATTGTGGTTTTATGTACGTGACATAACTTCACCACATTAGTAAGTTAAACGTACTCAACGTTTAACTTTTGGTTTCACACCAGACTTGAACAACGCACTCCTCAATGAAAGTCCTGTGCTTGCTTAATCTTCCAATCTGCAGACCACTCAAAGCACTTTACAACACTTGTCACATTCACCCATTCATACACTGATTTCTCATCAAAAGCAATTGGGGGTTCAGTATCATGCTCAAGGATACTTCCACATGTAGCCCGGGGGAGCCGTTGAATAGAACCGGCGACCTTCCGATTACTGGATGACCCGCTGTACCTCCTGAGCCACGGCTGCCTCATTATCACAACTTCCTCTACAGCCGCCATATTTGTTGTTGTCAGACCCTTCTGACGCTGAGCTGCCCTCTTGTGGATGTTAAATGGTTTGAGAAGGACGTATCTATTTCACGTACGTAAAGGATGCATACATGAGCCTTCATCCGGCTCCGTAAAGACTTGATTGGCGTGCACACAGCCCTGCCCTACAACCCCATCCAACACCTTCGGGATGAGCTGGAATGCAGAAAGCGAGCCATGCATATTTGCATGGCCGTCCACAAAAAAAACGGCTCCACCCATCGGGGTTTTCTGGGCTGTGTCATGTGGATACCTCCCAAAATAACCACAAAATGACATAAACTGGAATTTTCATGACAGCATGCCGTACGTCATGCGAATTAAACCGCCCTACTAACAATCCGATGGCTTGGATTTCATGAGGAGTACCTGAGCTGCGTCTGAAAGAGCAAGCAGAGCTCAACATCCCAAACCCTCGAAGGACCATCCGCTTGGATACAGGGGTAATTCCAGCAGAGCATCGCTGGCACGCCTGCACTCTTCTCAGAGCTATACAGTTTAATGTTTACCCGTATTCCCCACTGGTCTGGAATACTATATATCTGTAAGAGGTAATGTTTTTCAAAGCCATGACCAAATGTGTTTGGATTGGCCGCGGAAAGCTCCCTTAGATTTAACACAGGCTATACGGGCTGATAGCTTGTCCAAAAAAATATATTCCATGAGCAACACGGCTCCCAATAAAGAAGTAAATTTAATGAATATTTACATAAGGCTGGATACATGTCCAACTTAAGGGAATTCACAGCGTTGGAGACACAGATCAGTCATTGAACTCCGTGTAGAGGCACTGTAGCCACATCTGAACAATTCAGCATGTGAGGTACTCAAAAAAAAAAAAAAAGGTTGAATAGCCTCACCAGAGGGGCCGGCAGTCAAAAATAAAAACAAGAAAAAGCAAAGATTAAAGAGAACTTTACTGCTTGATCGCACAAATTGAGCAAAAATATCAGAGAGGTTGATCAATTACAATGAATGATTAATGATTTGACCAGAGAGTCC
The DNA here is from genome assembly GCF_965226575.1 of Pagrus pagrus. Lineage (NCBI taxonomy): Eukaryota > Metazoa > Chordata > Actinopteri > Spariformes > Sparidae > Pagrus > Pagrus pagrus. The sequence continues at coordinate 3,504,360 of NC_140206.1, forward strand.
TGGAGTGAACTGTGTCTCAAGACGTGTCAAGTCCAGTGATCTGTTTCTTCTTCAGCACCTCCCACTTCTGCTCAGATCAGCAATCAAACTTCTTCTATGTTGTGGAAACTTTTTCTTGCGTCGACAGGCAGCTCGGAGAACGGGAGGGTTCGGAGTGTGACGGCCGGTCGTGCCAATTTTGCTGCAGTCGCTGCCTGCGGATGACATAATTCACTCCGAATGTACACAAGAGCAGACTTGAGGGACTTACTTGTGTAGGAACAAGCATTATGATGAGGTTGTAAAAGAGTCACCTTCTTTTATTAAAAGTTACACACTAAAAACTACACTGTGGGTTCAAACAGGAGCAAATGTACAAGACTTACCTCTTATACTTTCAACTGCAGGCATGTCTTAATTGAACAATTGGGACAACAGTTATCAAACTTCAAAGATATTATGACGTTTGGTATCGGACCTATCGGTAGATGAAATGACGTTCACTGATGTTTATCTATTGTGTTGGATCAAAATGTTGCACTGAAGGCAAAAACATTTAAGAAATGAGTATTTTTCATGTGACAGAAAGTTATGTTAAAGGTTTGTACTCTCTCAAAGATAGTGTGAGATATGTTTTCTTTGTTTCTCTGCCACAAAAGGGGGAATAAAGAACAAAAAGAACGAAACAACAACAACAAAAACAGATAACGGCATCAGATATCGGCCAAATTGTTAATTTAAACACAGGTGTTCAAACAGAGGCTTTGAAATCAAGGACCAAACCAATTTATATTATATATCATATTACTTCCTTGCTTGCCACATTGAGGTGCCTACTCAGGTTGTCATAAGTATCAATACTCGGATACTTTTCAATATCATGTGTTTAAAACTATACAATATCTGCATGCCAAAACAGGCATCGAATGTTGTTTTTTATACGTATATATATGTATTGTATTGAAATGTAAAGGTCCATTCCAGTTATAGATAAAGATTAAGGCATTAAAACCAAAGCTGCATCGTAGGAGAGGTTGTGTAGGAATCTTTGTAACTATATAATCATTTTTGTAAAGACTCAGGTTCACTTTTCTTGGATAAATCCATGAAACAAAACTAAATAAATAAGGATTTTCAGGCATGGAAACAGAGGACCGTTGCCAGCTTCGCCATCTTCATCAGAACCTCGCGATCTCAAAAGACTCTGAGAGCCGAGCGTCCCCACTCGCGCTGACGAGACGGGGAAGCTTTGAAATGCAGATGGCGAGGCCCGAATCGATTGTCACCTGTGTGAAGCACTTTAACTCCTGTCGCTGAAATGAGCCTTTTCAAGAGGCGCATTGTGATGTGTATCGGCCGACAAGGCAGATTGGTGATGATTGCTCCATTGTGGCTGTCAGCCACTGAGAACAAGGTATTCATCCTTTGTCAGAGCGACGTCTCCTCTCTCATCTCGCCAATGAGACCCCCTCCTTCACCCGCTCACCGCCACCGGCCTCTTAACCTCTTGTCTTGATTTGGAATTACTGTTCAAAGGCATGGTTCACTGGTGCAGCCTGCTACCATTACTGCCAATGAGGAGCGGTGCAGCAGCCATATTTGCCTCCACGTAGGTCTCAGACTGCTGCTTTCTGAGCAATCAGGATTCAAGTTTGCATGTTTGTCTGCACATTTTGTGTCGTATGATGGTGGCAGACCCTGCGCACATAAAACACTTCTTTAAAGCATCTTATGGCTTTCTTATATGGCCTTACATCCACTCTGTGGAGAGGCAGAAGCCAACATGTTGCAGAAATTTGGGTCGATCTAGTGGTAGCCTAGCGTAGCACAGCACTTTGTCAGTCCTAGAGAAAGGTAAGGCTGCACCAGTTATGATTGAGGTGTAGGCGATATTTCTACCAAGCCAGTGACCACTGTTCGAGACTGCGTTACAAGAAACCTATTGATATTTTTCACGAGACATTGGACATTTTCCAGCCATGTTTGTGGTTTCCTAACACTGACCAGGTGGTTTTTGTGCCTAAACATAACCAGAGGATAAACACAGCGCTGTGACAACATAAAATTAAAAATGGAAGCTCAAATGATTGCTCATTTTTTTATTCTGGCATTTGGGTAAGAAAGACACAAAAAGCTAAAATGTCTCTGGAAAAACATTTCGATTTTATAGTTTTGTTGTTGTTTTGTTTGATTTAGGTGAAATAATTTTCATCATTTTTTCCAGCTAACAGTTGTTGTTTTTTTATAAAGGATTTGTGATGAAATTTTGTGTGAAACCAAGACAAAGAAAATAATATCTGAGGAAAGTTGGTGTTTCCAGTTGAGAGCACTGACACCTCATTTTGCTTGTGGACCCACTAAATTAGATGTACGCTGTTTGCCAATATAGCGACTTTACATGGAGGTGCGACTTTGACAAAGTGTGAGACACACAACAGCCTTTATATCACCCTGCGCTGAATAAATGCACACACTTATAGTTTCTATAGTACCTCATTTATTTCCTGACACTAATGCTGCATACTGTGTCCCTGTTGTAGCGTCTCTGGTTTATTTTCCCCCCTTTTTCTCCCATAATTCAAAGTGAAATACTTCCAGCCATTTGACACAATTAGGCACTCTCTTCCCACCGCATCGCATCCCACTGGATGGCCCTCATTATCACGAGCCCTTGCCTTTTAGATAACTTATAATGAGGCCGAAAATGTTTCACATTTTGCTTTTTCTGTTACACCGTCGGTTCAAAGAGACCTACTTCAACCTAATTAGGAGTTCCAACTGCTGCAGTCAAATGCTTTTCTTGTTTCTTATGGGGTTAACAGCGGTGAGATGTGGATCTCCATGAGACAGGGTCTAAAGCCATTATGTCCAATCCGTGACAGATATCACTGATGTCCAAGTCCTACGGTAATGGTCTACAGTACTCAGAATTTGTGCGGTCTGAAGTTACCGCGCTGATGGCGAGGATGTTGTTAGTCAGATAATGTGGGGCTTTTTACTTTTCATCCCCCGGATCAACTTACATTTACATCTGCAGATCTGGGACTTGAGATTTACAGTGAACCTGTTCACTTCCTGTGGTATGTTGCCGGATGAACAGCTGAGCCCCCAAATGCTCCTAAATGGTCCACCGAGGCCCACAGATCCACTCTGTGTCTGTTTAATTGTCTTCCCACTTGTATGGAGGACACCTGGTCAGAAATCTTGGATGTGCACACAATCCCTCTTGGTCTCTTTGGATGCCGAGCAGAAAATGGGAAGCATGTGGTAATTCCCACTTACAGAACTGTCAAAGTGGACCTGACTGACTGAAAAAACAAAATGCACAGAACCTTTTTTTCCCCCCCAAACATCTGCATATTAAATTTACAGTCAATGCATTTAACCGGCACTCTTGCAAAGTGAATTAGTTAAAAGTTAAACTGCCCACTAACCCTATTTGTCTATTTAATTACAAGCAAGCGACAGAAGGAACTCAGAGGGTCATAGAGCAAGTGTGTGCTCTTCTTCTTTGGTGTTCATACCAGCTCAGAAACCACAAAGGAGTAGTCGTACAAGCGTTAGGCCGTACCTTTGGTTCTGATGGTCTTTCTTTGGTCCATGGCCACCATTAAGTTTCAGTTCTGGCTGGCCAGAGGTGATTATATAGTATGAAGCGCTGATTCAAAACAAATGTTATCTCATGACACTTTCCAGTTGGAGCAGGTTTAGACCGTACTCTTCAACCGTGTCGACGCCGAACGCAAAGTGGATTTCAGAGACAGCGTGACTGCCTAAGAAGTCAGGTTAAAGAGGCAGACGGGACCGCTCTCGGTGGTGTGAACGAAGCCAAAGATTCAAGCTGATGTTTCAAACCGCTTAACTTCGAAGCTTTACGACTTAACTTTATAAACGTACGGAGACGAGAAGTAAAAAAGGAAACATTCTGGAGGAAAATAACAGAAACGACTGCCAATCCTGGTTAGTTTTTTTATAGTCGGGCTGATGGCTGGAGCAGGAAAGTGAACGCGCGTGGAGACGTTTACCTGGCTGATTTAGTCTCGAAAAGATTGTGTATAAAGACTTTGCGGTAAGTCTGCGAGTGCTGAGGGCCGTCCAAACCCACAATTCATCCAGAACACAAGGGGCCTTGAGTGGACTTTCTGCAGACTTGCACAGAGTCCTTTTAGGGTGACTTCACTGACTAAATTAACCGCAATTCACTGCAATCAACGCACATTTTATTATTCTAGTCTTTAGGCCGGTCTATCAGCCGGATCAACCAATCAGCTGAATGTACAGAGCTGTGCATGTTGGCTTCCATGTCAGCAAACTTTAGTCTCCGTCCTCTGCAAGTGTCTGCAGAGACGTGTGTCTTTGCACGAGTCAGAGGTGAAGCAAAGTCAGCTATTTTTGCGAGAGGCCAATCCCGCGATCCAAATTTCTTGCTTCACGCTCAGTCTCGCACCAAAAACATGAGCTCAGACTCTCACACGTTCGAGTGTCTCGCTGACGTAATCTGGTTGAGAGTGAAAGTTTTTCGTTCTGTCACCTGCAGAAAATGAACCGAACTGGGAGCCTGAGAGATAAAGTCTCCGCAGCGCACGCCTGGTGTCAAGTCACTCTCAAGCAGAGCATGAAAACTGGATTCAAAACACGTTTCGTCCGGCTCTCAGGACCCCGCGGTTCAGCCGGCTGTCCGCTCAGATAATTACAGTGACGGACTCGACCCGTTTGACCTCTCCCGACCCCTCAACAATTCAGCTTTCCACTTGAGTAAGTTGTAGGTGTGTTTACTGGGCGCCAGCTTGTCCCTGTTAATAATATGAGCGCTGAACCTTGGACCTCACCTGACTATAGTATCTGGGACAATAGCCAGCTCCAGTGTGTCACCGTGTGTGTGTGTGTGTGTTTCCTTTCCCATAATCTTGTTCCCCTAGCCGAGCCACAGAGCCTATAAAGCTGTCAGTGAACATGTAGGACACGTCACCTTTGCCGGCGTTTCTCACACACACACACACACACGTATGCGGAGCTGCTGCATTATCACACACACACACACACAAATGCTGAACGAGCCACTGTTACACATGCACTAAGGTATGCACATGAGAGCGCGCAAGAAAAACAAAAGACGCTCACTTAACACCCAGAAACACACACACTGCTACACACTCGCACGCAGTCACGCGTCAGATTCACACGCTGCAGCGAGGTCCAGATAAACACACAGTATTAACCTCTGCAGATTACTGGGTCCCTGTAATACGTTCAACTGGAAGCCTGACAGTTTAAAGAGTCGTTCAGTGTATTAAGAATCACGAGTGTTTACACTCTGCAGCTATCTGACGTTATGTCACCGCGTAAACACCAGGACAGATGAATCCGTGATGAACCTGCTCTCTTCTGCTTCTTCTTCTTCTTCTTCTTCTTCTTCCCTGCAGCTGGAAATGAAATCCTTTTTTTTCCTCCTTTGGCTTTTATCGAAAGAACAGGCGCGGATCGTCTTGAATCGTACTCATTAAAACAGATGTTTTGCTCTCTCGCAGCTCTTTAAAAAATACAAGTTGAACAAGGGAAAGAAACTAAAGTACAAATGTAGTTAATAAAGTGGATTTACATCTCGTGCGTGGTATTTTCTGTGTCTCTGGGGACTGGTCGATGCCTCATCTATCATCTGCTATCTTGGAAAACCTTCATGTAACTTCAACAACGTTACTTGAGTCACTACCCCTGTTTATTTTAATCTGTTTTATTGATGCGACCTCAACTGCACTTTGTATGTATTATATTTAATACTTATGGACCATATTCTCAGTCTTTTCCATGTCTGAGGCAGCTGCTTGTGTCTGCACTGCTATACAAATTTACTGTCTGTTATCTGTTTTGTAGTGTTGTCATTCTTTTTACCTTTATTCTCCCTCATGTGTGATTGTCTTAACGTATAAAAATTTATGCCTGCGTAGCTGTAGCTCGATCCTGTGTTACACAAATGAACACTTCCATTAAAAATAGACATTTACAGTTTAAAGAAAGAAAGAAATCCTACATTTTTATCCAATCTTTTAGTCCAGTTTTAAATCAAGTTGCAGGAATATGCACCAGGAGCACATGTAAACTAAAAGTAGTGTTGACTCACGTTGGCTCAAACCTCAAACAGGTAGTGCACCAGCATTTATGGGAGCAGTGGTTTGGCTCCTGGTGGATTAATGGGCTCCACAACTCTTCAAGTTTTTCCAAATGTTTCATCCCTTGGCCTCCCGATAGGTTAATCCCTCCATGACACTGTCTGGTGAAGCTTGTGTCTTCACTTTTTTTGTGCGGCACTTAAATAGTTTTTTTTTTCCTGCAACTATTTGGATCAGCACACTCGACGAAAATAGACGCTCAGACTCTAACAGGGTCGAAAAGAAACGTCTGTGTGTGATTTTTGTGTGTGTGTGTGTGTTGCATCTGCACGAATATCCATGTAAATCCTCGTGTGGCTGTGTGTATGTGATATGACCGCCAGCGTGTGTGTGTGTGTGTGCGCCGCTCAGGCTCTGGTGTGTATGTGGGGGGCCAGCCAGCTCCTGGTCTGACAGGAGGATTATGGGAAACAGATGACTTACGCTTCTAATTTGCGGCCTTAAATTGCAAACAGAGTTTCGGGAGTCCAGGAGAGTTATAAATGCTGAAGGAAAGGTGTTTGTGTGTGTGTGTGTGTGTGTGTGTGTGTGTGTGTGTGTGCGCACTGAGGGTGGGTGGGTAATGCCACACACACGACTACATGTTGGCCGCAGGTTCACCCAAACAGTGACATTTACATTTCTTGTTGCAGTTCAGGTGCGGACAGCAGGAGGATGAACATCACACCTCGACTGTCACCACTGCACGGATCAGAGTTTCAGTGTTGTGGCAGTGAACGTTGCTAAAACGTCTAAGCTGGTGCGACAGGTTTTAAATTCAGTATTCTTTCAAAATAAGAGCGCAGAGGCCGCCCTACTCCAGCATGAATTATGCGTCTTTACATTGTTTTCATCATTCAATTTGATTTTATTCATTTCTGTTATTAAATTCGACTTAAAACAACATATATAAGCTTTGGTGGAGGTAAAAGTTTTGATGTCACAGGACTGCAGCACATCTTGGATTAGAACTAAAGGAACAGTTCACCCCAAAAAATGTAAAGTTGGGTTAAGTTTCGGAGTCACTTGCTGCAAGACTGTTTTGCTGTGAAGCTCTAGAAATGTTTTGTGGACTACGAATCACCCTCTTCTGTCAGGGATGATGGTTTGTTGCTCATCATCATCATAATTCAACTTAAAATCTTTACATGAGGCAGGTAGACAGAATCTAATCTCATTATTTTTTTGCTATTAAATTCAAATCAAACCGGTCACAATAAGATTTACTTCAGATTAAAGTTTCCGTGCAGCAGGACAACGGCACATCTTGGATCAGAATTACAGTGAAAGTTGGGTTTAAAGGACAAACATGGTTTTAAGACAACTGAATTAAACTAAAATGAACCCCAACATGCAAGAAAAGACCTTCCTGAACATTGAAACAGTGTGTTACATGTCGTCAGTTGCCCACATCATGCAGGACGGACACAAACACCAGCGTGACAAAGCTCTGTTCCTGCAACACATTTGCCGTGAAGGTAAACAGCTGAGCCGGCAGCACATAAACCAGCACCTGTTGGCGGTTAACCTTTCCAGCTAAGGTAGGCAGAGGAGCACGCGGCTCCTGTGGCGACGAGGAATGCGGCGCCAGGACATCGGAGACAGACCAGAGATTTCTGACCGGCGAGAGCTCGGAGAGGAGGAAATACCCACGAGACAGCTGGGGAGGTTTCACCTGGCACCTGTCAAGCAACCAGAGGACTTGCCAAAGAGACGCTCCTGCTGCCGGTTAGAGCTGCGAGTGCTGCTGTCAGTCACTTCCAGGATGGTAAATCTGGTGTGAATCATCATCATATGGGTCTCCAGAGATTTCACTTACTCTCTTTATTAAAGTTTAACTGCACCCGCTAAAAGTGAAAGTAGCACAATGGAGCAGTGAAGAATCTGAGGCAGGAGTCCAACTACTGTATGAAAATATGTGAATAATCCAGCAACACATTTGGATTAGAGACTGTGACTTATTTTATTAGAGGGCTACAAAAGTCACAGGCAGCTGAATCATTTGTTTGTTGGTTAATGAAGTAAGCCAATTTGTATAATCCTCATGTGAGATGGATTATTTTTAAAAGAAAAGTCCCCCCATTTTATAACAGCGACGCCTCGTCGGACTAAACATCGATGAAACTTAAAAGAAAGTCCTGGTTTATTAGAACTTAGCTCACATTTTTTATAGATTTGGATATGAACAACTACGATGAGCGCAGTAGGCCAAGTCTAATTTGACGGATGTTCATGGCCAGTTTGGTTAATATAGTCGAGCACCAAACTTTTCAAAACTAAACGGCGACTACGGTCACTGCAATATTTGAAATGTGAAATGCAACACGTCCAACCTGAGGAAACACCTATTAAAATACAGAGAGTCACTGTGTTCGATAAAAGTCTAGCCCCTGTAGCAGCTGCAGCTAACGTTAGCATGCCTGCCAAAGAAGCTGAAATCCTCCATGGACGCAGAAACTTCCTCGACATCTTCAGGCAACTATTAGCTGGTTGGATAAGTCACAGTGTTGATTGACGTTAGCGTTAGCCAAAATTCAGCCACTTTATCATGATTTGCTCAGGTGAAGACAGTTGGGCGTGATGTGTTCAAGTGTTTTTCGGATGGTCCCATGTCCAGAGTTGGGAAGTTGTCTCTTGGCTTAAGTGCATTTATAAGTTTTTAAGTCGTTACGTAGAAAGAACATGGACGCTGCAAAGAAGTTTTGTTGTATTGAAAAGTGATTTTGTCCCAGACTTGTTGCTGCTCCCTAAACGCACAGAAATGTTGCTTTACCCAACTTTACCAGACGAGCTAAAGCCATATATTCAAACACATGTCGAAAAGTGGACGCCAAACTGCATTGCTGGCTTCAAAAGTTTAATAACACCAATAACCTGACACCTTATTACAAACAACATGTGAGCAAAAAGTTGATGTGCAGTACACAAATTAAGAAAACTCGAGTTGTTGCACAGAAATACCAGGCAGGGAAAATATAATGAAAAGACTGTGATGAATTGCATTATGGGATATGTAGTATCTGGGATCTCTTTTGTCTCTTACAATTTGTTTCAACTCCTGCAGACTTCTGTAAAGTTTAACTTTCCGAGCATGCTTATAATCTCCGCAGTATTTTCATTCTTCTGGTAAAAAATGGCACCGTGATGGCTGCAGAGAGTCTCAGTCCCCCTGAAAAGAGACCTGTGATGTGGTTTGTTAGAAGCTAAAATGTAATCCAAACTGACTACAGGAAACAACTCACAGGGATTATGGGTAAAAGGAGACAGAAGCAGCCCTGCAAGCAGAACAAAGTCAGCCATTCCTTTATGTGCGTTTGATTCCAGCTCCGCCTCCGCTGGCCAAAAATCTCGAACCTACACGACTTTTATTTACATCTCGTGGTCGGGCTTGTTATTGGGCAGTGTGAACGAAACTCCTAATTACATTTTCCACTCTGGTTTGGACCAAAGAAAACAAACAGTAGGTGTGATTGTAGCTTTACTTAAGATAAGAACAAAAAAAGGCATTGGGGATAATCAACGTTTTTTCATGGGCCATTTCCTTAATCATGTTACTGTTGTGTTGCTTGTGTGCATCCAAATGTGGTCAAGTTTGGACTGAGTTGTAAACATGGGAAAATTCCTTTTGTCTGGATTAAAGCCGAGCTCAAAAACTCAGAAGATGCGGATCTAAACCAGTTTGGTGTGAAACAGGAGAGTTTGTAATGAAAATAGTGTTATCGTGAACAGTATGCAGTCAGAGGGCTGTGAAACGGAAAGCGAGGACACACACACTCGCCATAACGTAATTTCTCAGAGTGGTATACTTCATAAACTCTGTTAGAGGAGCTCTCCTTACACTGTTTCCTTGAAAAACATCCAAACACGGTGAAAGATACCGGCCCTTTTTCCCCCCATGGTGCGTACAGTATATCATAGCAAAAAGAAACAGCCATTAATGTCTGAGTAAATAAAAGACCACGTCGAAGTTTTTGTGTCTTATTTATGCTGAGCGACTCACTGAAAACACAGGCGATATATTTCACACGGCCACATACAATATAAAACAGAAGAAAGGTCAGCGTCGTCTGTCTTTGGAACGTAACACATTAAGGTGAAAGATCTTTTCATTCAATCACGAATGCATTACTCCGGCTGCAAAAGGTCCCGACCGTAAATAGATTCGGACGTGTCCGACAGAAAGGGGGGGCGACGCTCGACGTCCGGGCTCGTTTGGAGACTGGCAGCCAAATGAGGCGGGTCCGGCTGACCACACACAGCGAACAGCCTCTTCACACACAGGTACTGGCTTTATATAATGAGACTTAAAGGTCTAAAGGACTTTTATTTGATTCCTCCCATTCACCCCTCAGTTCCACTGGCTTTCAGCTGCTTAGCAAAGGACAATGATGCCTCACAATATGATAGAGCGACTGACATTCCAGTCACCGAGGATAAAAAACGTCAATACCCTTCTGTAACCATTCATCCAGGGTAGCTCCACTTATACTCATACGTTTTATACCTCCAGTCTGTACAGTATAAACACTCTTTCAGATTATCCTCCCAGTCAGAAGCCCGTATGTCTCTGACTTTAAGACCATTGTTGCCCCATTTCTCTGAGGAGTGAAGCTCCTGTCATAGCTAAATCTATCAAAGAAAAGGTGGTTGGTGGCCATTGACATCCGATGCCGTATCCTGTCGAAAAAACTATTTAGCTTTGGGTTCCAGGACCACGAAGCTGTCAAGGCTTTTCGGCGAATGAAAACGATGGATGTGAGCCAATCAGAGGCCGAGTACGGTGGGTCTTGCAATTAAAAACGGCGGGATCCCTAATAACTAATCACAGATCGAGCTCACCACTGACACCAGGAAGCAGAAGCTTCATATCACCTGTACCAACTGAACATTGGCCAATAAATAAAAGAAAGAAACACCCTTTTCTCTATTTGCTGTGTGCACTAGCACTTCAAGAAATTCAGCATATATGACGAAGCTTGATATACCACTTTTTATTTCTCTGCAGTAATCTACAGGGCAAAACTGACCGTACTATCTCTTATAGGTAAGCCCAACGAATAAGATAAGTAGATGAGTAAGTAAACCAACCAAACTATTAGCTGATTAGGTGACAGACAACTCAACAATGCTCACAAGAGATTAAACATTTAGTCTTTTGTGATGTAAAGCTTTCTCAAATAACAAATATGAGGATTTTCCTCTGTTTGTAACTTGTGATGGGAAGGTTTCCAAACCAAAGCTTAACTTTGCAGATCTGCTCTGTACCACAGTTGCTTTTACACCTTGTGTTATGCTCGTCTCGTGGCAGAGAAAAGAAAAATAGAAAAGATATTCTTGTTTCCATTCCAGAAGGAAAAAAAAAATCAGAGCTCTTGCTTCCCATCGTCGGCTCTTTGGTGTATCACGTACTGCTGGTTGCATGATCTGCTCTACATGCGAGGCCAGGATGCACTTATCTAACACTGTTTCTGCTTCAGTGTCACCACAACAAATTCCTGTACAACAAAAACAGCGGCGGCCTACACTGTACTTGAAACTGGGAGAAGAGGACCGGCGAGGGAGGGAGGGAGGGAGGGAAGAGGGAGGGAGGAGGGGTGAGCGGTTGCTGGCTTGGCATGGCAGTCCATTTAGCAGCCCATGCAAAGTGTTTACAATAAGTCTGACTGTGGCTTCATTGTCTCGTAAATGAGGACAGCGAATCACCTGGCGAGGGGGAAAAAGGTCCCGAAGTGGAAAGGCTTTTGTTCGGCGGATGGCGAACCTTTTCCCCGTCGCCTTCCCAGGGAAGAGAGGTATTTTTTTTTTTTCTTTCTTTTTTGTTGTTAAACCCACAGTCATTAGTCGGCTACGGTGGGGGGAGACGAAGAAGAGGGAGGAGGGAAAGAAAAAAAAAAAAAAAAAAAAAACGTGAGGCCCTTCGCGGGACCTGAACCTTTTCAAATGCGAGCGCGCCTTTTGTTTTTGCAACCCTGTCAAGAACGGTCACCTAATTAGACCTGATATCTCTGGCCAAAGAGAACCCGTTTGTTAATGGCTCTTTACGGAATTTTCTTAATGAGTTTAGATGGCCATTGTGTGGCAGGGAGCTCCTCTAAGACAAGAGCATTTTCCAGCACACACACACAGACACACACACACACACACACACACACACACAACAAAAAAGAAGTGAAATGAGGGCGAAGATTGAGCAATGGGAGAAGCGAGCTGACATGACTGTGGGCTAAATAGGCAAGGTGTAGCGAGAGCTGCGAGCATTATGGATGGAATCAAGGCAGGGTCATTAAGGCGGAACAAAAGCGAGTGCGAGCGTACACCCAGGGGCCTGGTTGCTATCTGGCTGCGCATTGTGTCGGATGGGGGGGTTGGGGAGGGGGGTGCCTTGACGGCGTTGGACAGTTTTCGAGACGCGAAGCTGCACACAACACCTTGATCACATCGAGTCGCTGGCGCCGTTTTCTTCAGCAAACTCCAGCGGCTTCTTCTGGGAGGAGGAGGAGGCGGCGGAGGAGGAGGGGGGCGGCTTTTCTTTTTATTTATTTATTTATTTATTTTTTTTTAGTCTTATACCCTCTCCTCCAACACCCAACCTCACCACCAACCCCCTCGTCCTCCTTTTTTTTTTTTTTTTTCGCTTTTGTTCATGTCTCAAGGCTGCAGCCTCCCCTTTCTTCTCGGCTCTATGGAGAGGGAACAAGCTTGTTAGCTGGCATGGATATTTTGACTGGAGATATACTTTGGCCACTTGCCTATGGAAACAGTGTCAAAGCACAACCTGGCTTAATTGTCACATCGGCAGTCCTGGGAGAGGTCTTTGGTGATGTCCAGGCCTAATAAATATCAAAAGCTCCTCTCATCTCTCTCTGCTCTTTCTCTATTCACCCCCCTCACACACACACACACACACATTTTTTGCCAGTGAGGGAAAACTTGTAAATTAATCTTAGTGTCAAAACAAGACTTTCTCTTCTTGCCTCAGAATCTCTAGTTATTTTTCTGTTTTTGTCCCAGAAGTTTTCATCAAAGGGTAGCGCTGTCTGAGACCTAGCGTAAGACCATCCGTGCAATTTATAGATTTGATGTTTGTAGAGGCTTGCAGTTCCTCAGTTGATTTAATGAGAGTCTAAAGCTTCAGCAAAATACACAGCAGCAAAAAAAAAAAAAAAAAAATGGAGAAAAAAATATATATCAACAACAAACAGAAGCTGTTCAGGAGTAGGACATTTACAGCAGCTGGTTAAGTGGAAGAAGAATGGCATTCGGGGAACTCCAATTTGATGAAAACTCGAGGTTTTTCCAAATGGGTCACCACGCTGCTGCGCAGGGATACGGTGGCATGAAGTATTGATTCTTGATTATGCACAAGATGTGCAGCGTAAGGTTTTCAGCGCACAACGTGCACATTCAGAAGAATGTTTCCGAGCTTATCAGCAGCAAAACATCTGATGTAACTTCTCCCCCATTAGCTTTGATGTGGAGAGGTCGGACGTGGAGTCAGCTTCGGACCGTTCATAATTCAAATCGTGAAGCTGTGACTGATTTTGAGAATGTTTAGACGTATTAATGACTTCAAGAGTGTAACGTGTGAAAAGTCTGACAATACACTCAAAATTATTCAATCTAATACTGAGCTGCTCTCTGCAGATTTATAGTTTGGATTGTCTTTGTCATGGTAGGAAAGAGCCCCAGGACGACTGAAGTGAGCTGATTCTCTAAACTGCTAGTTATTATATTTGAAAAGTGAAAACCATGTGAGAAATCCTGGTGTAATCTGAGCCAATGTTCAGAGACACATCAGATCAAAAACAGCTAGAATCTGATGAGTCATGTCCAAGCGTGACTCGAGACGAAGCTTTCATTTCCAGCAGGTCGGAGTCGGACTGTTGGACTAACCTTTTCTTTTTGCAGAGCTGAGGTGAGGAGATGATGAGTCTTCATTTTTTGGGTGAACTTTTCCTTTAACTCACCCAGAACGCTGCTTCTAGAGTCAAAACAAAGATGGAGAATTGCATAAAAGCAGTTTTTTAATTAAAAGAGCTCGTCTTTATAAGTTTGGCTCGCTTTTGTCCAAACCAGGGATAAAATCACACGTGGCTGCGTTTCATTTTTGGTTTTAGTTGGAGCTCCTGAACCAACAGGTGCAATTATAAAGTTTCCAACACTGGACGATCCTGCTTCATCAGAGCTACGTGGACCCAAATCAAACCCTGGTGACTGACGACCAAGTCTGCTGCACTTCATACAGAGCTCACAAATAAACCCTAACCCTCTGAATAACGACAAGTATTATAATAACATGTTATTTTAAATGTCTGAACCAGCAGGATGAATTTAAGGTGGTAAAAGTCAATGAGAAACGCTTGCCCCTCCTCAAGACAACCACCCAGATGCCCTTGAGCAAGGCCTCTGACCCCTAACTGCTCCGTAGCCGACAGATCAGACTGTGATTATGCCGAGCAGCCAACATGTGAATGTGCGATCGGGGCTGCAGACGATAGCGCCGCTGTCAGACAAATAAAGGTTAAAAACATGTTTTAATGCATCGTGTAAAGTTACTTCTGCTGCAGAAAGTACTTTTGGGAAGCGTTCGACAGACGGGAGATAAAAAACATCGGTCCGCGTTCAGCCTTCAGCAATATGACTGCGAAATGGTCAGCTATAAAACGCCTTTCCATCATTGTCAGGTTAGTGATGGACGATGTCATATATATCTGAGATACACAGAGGCTTTATTTCTAATGATTTATAAGCCGCAGCTCCGTATCAGCGCTAAATCACATCGCCATCAGTCCGCCTTAAAAATGCTGCTAACCTTAAAGAGTTTCACTGGAGCGTTTTTCCTCCTCGGGGAAATATTGTACATTTTTATTTTGGTAATAAAACAGAACATTTGTTTAAAATATCAGCTCTGGGTATCAGAACACAGTTTGCTATTGGCAGTTTTAAATGTATCCGTCCTGGCATCATGTGCTCCTGTAAACATCGTCAGTACGTCCTTGTCCCGCTGCCTCCGAGACAAATTCCTGTGCACTTATGCTACATGGTGCATTAAGTGATTTGGGGTCTGATTATAAAGGGACAATTCACCCTGTTTTTTTTTTTTTTGTAAACACAGCTTCGGGGTCGAAGTGTCTCGTTCAGCCACGACTGATGCACTCAGACAGTCACCGCCGCCTTGTAATATGTATAAAAAAAAGAAAATAAGGGGGGAGTTTAGGCTTTTATCTTTCCCCGTCCATTTTAATAAGCACACTTTGTGACAGCTTAGGTTTCCCCGGCATCTTTAGGTGATACACAACCGAGGCGGAGACTTCCAATTAAAGAGGGGAGGGAAGAGATGAAGAGTGACACGGAGGGAAGGTGATGAGAGATAAAACGTGCAAAGGGGAGGAAGAAAAACACGGCTGGTAAAAGAGGAAGAAAAGGTTCAGATCTGCACGGCCCTTCTTCTGTTTTTTTACAACCCCACTCTTGTCTGTGGCCTTGCCTTCGTTAACTCGGTTAGGCCTGTTACATTAGCCGCTGGAATGCTTTATGTACTTGTACCAATTCAATTATTTGTTTTCTGCGACTCGGCCGCGGCAGGAAGCGAAGGAGGAGAAGGCACTCACATAAATTTCTAGCTGTTAATTTCCAAGTAATGCAGTGGCCGCGATCATTTAAGACAAGACAATTGATACCACTGTCAGGAAAGAGACATCTCTGAAGGATGTTTTTTTGTTTTTCCTCACTTCTCTCGCAGAACACGGCGGTGACAAGTCGGTTCAGATGAACGTCCCGGAAGCCCTTTGATTAATGTAATACAATAAGAGAAATGGGAGGCTAAAATGCCCGAGCACGTCTCCTTTTCTGAATATTTGACTCAACAAATGAAATTCTCTCCGTCTGTCTCCTCCTGCCCCTCTCTGTCGAGGACCTCTCAATCGTTTTCTTTGTCATCAATCAATAGACATGACAGTGACAAACACTCTGAGGTCTCCGTCTTCCTCCTCTTCTAGGTTTTTTTTCTTGTGGCTTTATTGCTTTATGGCTCCTCATTGTCAGGCTTGCCGACACATGTATTTCCATGTCATCTTTGGGAGGTGTCAAAAGATGACAGAGGGGGGAGAGAGTGCAGGGGGGAGGGAGGGAAGGAAGGGAGGAGGGGGTCACGAAGCAGGAAGCAATGCCAGTTCATTTGTGTCACTCTTCGATGGAGACGGCGGTCATAAATTAATACGTTAACACACCGCGGAGCCGCAGGTCACTCAGCTCTGCGGCATAAAAATTTAGATTAAGTATACCTACTCTGCTCGTATAGGCAGCTTTTTAAAATTTACTGCCCCACAGAGCCGGATCGATTCATTATTTACCAAGTACAGTGGAGCAGGCTCGCAGGTGACGGCTTTACGGAGGCATGTGGAGGCTCGTGCTGCAATTTTTCTACTAAATATGCAGCCTGAAAGTGTTTTAAAGTGTATAAAAATGTACAAAACGTCATTCAGCTTCTCCTTAAATGTGATCCTACAGGGCCGTATCAACCTGTTTCAGGGCCTGAGGGCAGAAGGGGCCCCTTAGGCCCCCTATTCCAGTTTTACTGAGATCTATTCAAACACAATTTCAGGTATCTCATCCTCAAGATTAGGCACTAAAGAAGGCACTGAACTATAAAGAGAACTGCAGGGATGATTTAAATATCTTAAGCTTTCGTCGACTTTAAGACGAGTGAAACATTCCTGCAGAGCTCCATTGTTCTTGCTATTGCACTTTAGTTACAAACAAACTAATTTAATTAACACAAAGCAAAAGAGACACAAAAACCTGCAGCCTTTGGGGCCCTCGGTCTCTGCCGGGGCCTCGTGTTGCACAGACGGTGATCCATCTTCACGTGTCAGAGTGGTCAAAATCTTTGAAACAGTATTTAAGCCATTAAAGGAAATTAAAACTCAACTAAAAAAAACAAAATGGCTCCTGTTTATATAACCATTAAGTCAACATTGACGACTGAACCGTGCCTAAATATGTGTTGTTGTTTGGATTGGATGATACGGTGGAGAATTTTATTCCTCGCCAGTTAAAAATGCATATTCCCAAATTTGGTGATTAAACACTAATCTACACGAACTGAAGGAGTGTGGGTTGATACAACTCTCCTACTTGTACAGCTAAATAAACAATTTTACATCCCATCGGTCATCAAAAAAATGCACTGATGAAAAGCTGAAGACGGGGATGTTTTCTCGTCGTGCGAAGCAGCTGTGTGGGGGTTTGATTGGGTTTCA
The DNA here is from genome assembly GCF_965226575.1 of Pagrus pagrus. Lineage (NCBI taxonomy): Eukaryota > Metazoa > Chordata > Actinopteri > Spariformes > Sparidae > Pagrus > Pagrus pagrus. Next base: position 3,521,746 of record NC_140206.1, read on the forward strand.
GTGAAGGACACCAATCATATCATATCATAAAATACGTATTTTAGAGGGAATTTCAATAAGAATTGTGTTCGTCAACAGTCAGATAAGCTAATCTTTACCCGACTTCGATATGAAAACAAACGAGATTTCACTAAAATGCAAAAAGGGGAAAAGAAAACAGCGTCATGTCAGACTTTCTCAGACGACCGTCTGGTTCAATAAAGATGAAACAAGGACAACAAGACCTCACAGCCGGCGTAAGAAACCCGACAGATTACATGAAGTTACCTCCACCTATGAGGCACCTCAACCATTAAGTGTCTCCTGTGTCTTCAGACGGCGTAATGTGTCTGAGGAATCATTCACCGCCGTTGCTCGTCACTTAAAAAAAACAAAGACGCGCTCTTTGTCCTGCACCTTAACTGAACCGACACTGAGCCGGGACCCGAGGGCGACTAGAATAAACATCCAGACATCAGGGCAGATTTTCTGCCTCTCACTTGATCTTGTGACGATGACACGAAGCACATTTGGTATGTAAAAGCTTCATATCACACATTTCTGTGTTCACAAGCCTCTTTCATCTTATTCATGGTCAGCGTCGTACCTCCAGGCTACGTATGTATACTATGGCACCATAAATTAGAGCGCCGGCACTCTGGATTCAAAAGAAGCTGTTCTTGTCTGGAGTTCTTGATTGGACTGTCCTTGATCAAAGTGATAATGAATAAAAAGTGCTTAAATCAAGTGGTGTTTGCCTTTAACACGACGAATGACAAGTTTATCTCTAACAGGCTGTCTCTGTGGTGTGGGGGAATAAGAAAATGAGGTCTTTGAAGGCTACAGAGGTACAGTGTGAGGGAAGGATTTGATCTTTTCTCAGTGGAAGGACAAAATCATGCAAAATACCCTCACTTGACGTCTTATTTGATGCAACCCTTCCATGAATAAATCCTCCAGGAAGGTGTTAATGCTTTTTAAACTCAGAGAAATAAAATAATTGTCACAAAATGTTGTGCAACCCCTCAGATCTGACTTTTCACGCATTTATAGGCTGATTTATAAACCCTGTGTGTTTGAGGTGTCATCATTTTTTCTGGACAAACACAGTTAGAGCTCTTGACACCTGACTGCTCTTAAAACAGGTTTTTGTTAATGATTGCATATTACCTGTTAGCCGGCGGGACAAAGTTGAGAATCGGTTACCTTCGTCAACGTGAGGCTGAGGTGGAACTCACCTGTTCAGGGAGTGAGAACGGATAAAGGTTGGAGGCGGTGTCCTTTTACAGCTGCAGGAAGTTAATGATTGGTGTGTATTTTTGAGAGATCCCTCAGGTGAGTCTGTTAAACTGTACCTTGTTTCCACAGGTTCAGGATGCAGCCAGTTCATTAGCACCTCAGCAGGTTAGACATTGTGAGAGTGACGGACAGGAACACCTACCTGTGACTATTTTTATTTTGTGTACTTGGAATTGTTTAATGTTTTCAGAGCCTTTTTCTTATCTGTGCTGTATTCCTGTCCATCTGCTGCTGCTGCACCTGCATTTCCCATCTGTGGGATCAAGAAAGGATTATCCTGTCTTACCTCGACTTATCCCGTCAAAAAATACATAAATATACAAAGAGAGTGGTGTCGCCAAACACTTTCTCTCCACAGTTCGTCCCTCTTTAAGGTCTGACTAAAAGACGAAGACTCCAGTGTCATCATCCATGCCACCTAAACCGTGACCAAGTTATGACCAAGACAAGACTTTGTTCAAACCAGCCCAGTCACCAGGATATAATGCTGGCAGTTAATGTTTCTGCAAACCACAGTAACGTCCAAGGTTGACATTCGTAGCAAGCATGGCATTTCATGTCCGTAGGCATTTGTGGCAACCCAAAGTGACTATTTGTCAGGGGAAGTCGGAGCATCGGGGCATTTCTAGCCGTGTTTGTACCGACCAAACTGGGACATCTCCAGCCGTTTTCATGTCAACCAAACTGGGTATTTCTAAGCCCAACCATGATGTTTTCCTAACCCTAACCAAGTGGTTGGGTTGGTATCTTTCACATCCCTTCAATGCATGCTAACATGTCTACAACACAGTTTAATGGCATGTAGAGTTAATCTGTGTGCACAAAAATAAAGATAAATGACCCTACATTCATCCCGCTGTATCCATAATGTATACTAGGTGGATTTGTTCTGCTCGGGGATTGAAGTAATTTCTAATTCTCTTCAAAAACAAAACCAGAATTCACGTTTTGCTGCATTTTGCTCGCCATCAATTAAACGGAAAAAAGACATCCTGATACACTCCTTCAACATCCCCGACACCTTTGCTTAATCCACTTACAATATTTGAGCTGCTTCGCAAAAACAAATTGATATCATCAATTGTGATGTTGGCAAATACCACAGCCAATCTGCTCATGAATGTTTATCTCCTCTAACACTCACCCACCTGCTAAGAGGTGCCACGCTTTAATGAAATTGTTTGGACTACCGGCGCCCGTTGCTAAGGAACTGTGTGTCTCCTGGTTTTTTTTTTTTTTTTTTGCCTGCAGATTTCTGTCATCAAATAATGATTAGAGATGAGCACACCTCAAGGTGCTCAAGCCAGTGAAGGGTGCATTCAGAGCTGGATTGGCAAAACAGCTCCGGGGCGAGAAAGAGACGCTGAAAAAAATGAGCCTTTGTACGGAGGAGCCTTTTTTTTTTTTTTTTTTGCTGGCGTCGACTCCAGTCGTGGCCCCCCTTTCAAAAGCAACACCGATGGCTTCACGACTTAATGCGATTGGAGACGCGTCGATGTTTGCGTTTTTGAAGGCAGGATGACCAGGAAGTCGGCGAGCGGCGGGATTACACGGCTGAGCATTCTGCTCCTCTGTACCTCTGGCAAGGTGTCGGCGTAAACCTGTTTCCACAACAACAACACCTCTTTCCCAGCGATTAGCGATTGTCATAGTCAACTTTAGACGCCGCTCCCTTTCATCCCCTTTTTTTGATGTCTGATTTCTCCTCCCTTTCATATTTTTTCAAAAATACACATCAGCACACGGGCGCTCTCAGACATAGGTGACATGAAAAGAGTCTAAGATCAGGTGTTTCATGAATATGTTTACACGTAGGAGCCTTTCACCGGGAAATTACTCCACACTCGCTGCAAAAAAAGGGTTTCTTTTTTGCGAAATGACATCTGGAGGGTCTATGTTTGACTTGATTTGTGCTACTTCACGCTAAACACAGGCACTTACTTTGTGTCGCAGGAGCGTGTGTGTGTGCTCAGAGATTAGTGCTTCTGTCTTTAGTGTCTTTTTAACCTTTAGTCATGTCGAGGAGATTCTTGCTTCACACTTAAAACATCGACAGATTTCACTGCAGGAGCTGCCCCGTTCAATGCACGTGAGCGTCAGCGTTTCAAATCGCACCCGGTTGGATTTTTGCATGCAAACCGACTGAAGAGTAACAAGGTGAGCAGAAAGGAAATCTCTTTCTAACGTGACATCTTTATGTTCTCGGGGAAAGAAAAGAGATTCCCTGATACCTTTGTTTTGATGCTTTCCATTTCTTTTGTTTTAGGAGAGACTCTGGTGCCCAATTTGCTGCTGATTTGATTTTTTATTCCAGTTTTTCTTCTTACATCTCTAAAACTTCAGACTGTCTGAGCTGCAGCCATTCCAAAAGGACTAGATGTGCAATGATAAGTAAATGATGTGATTAGTTGTCAACTATTAAATTAATTGCCACTGATTTTGACAATCGATTGAACATTTTGAGTAATTTTCTGGGAAAAGATGTTCAAATTTTGATGACTTTCACTCCTCAAATTTGAAATTTTCTGTCTTCTATGACAGTATCTCAGATGTCATCTTGGACTCAAGATTTTTCACAATTTTCTGACATTTTTTGAACCCAAAACTAATTGATTAAGAGCTGCAAACAATTAATTAATCGGTTGTCAACTTTTTTTAATAATCGCCAACTATTCTGATAACCAATTCATATTTTTTTTATTCATTTCTGGGAGAAAATGTCCTCAATTGTGATATTTTTGCATCTCTAATGTGAATATTTTCTGGTTTCTTTCCTCCTCTGTGACAGTAAACTGAATATCTGTGGGTTGTGGACAAAACGAGACATTTGAGGACGTCATCTTGGGACATTTTTCACCAAGACATCAAACCGATGATCATCCACAATGAAAATAATCATTTCTTTGGACCTCATTTGCTGTAAACTGTGTTGATCAGCATCTTCTTGTAGAAAGAAATGTAAAAACACTGTTTAGTTCACTGAAGTCAGGATTTCTGACTCGTGCCTCGTGACTTCTTTTGTCTGATGCTCCACAGCATCAACATCCACTTTGCCAAACTCCCCCTCTGGAGATCTGAGCTGGCACTCAGTCAAAAACGTGCTCGTCTGCCCTCCGTCGTGCCACCGCCCCCTCCTGCACTGTCTCTTACCCCCACTTGGTGACTGTAGGTGAGCATCTGGACAATGGCATACGGTTACTGGAGTCTCTCCACAGGCCCTCTGCGTGGTATTCAATCAGGTGGAGGCAGGAGGGCCTCTAGATTGTATAGATCCAGAGGGCTGATCCATAGGGGGCTCAGCCTGTGCAACTTCAGTCGCTTTAAACCGCCTCCCTTTAAGGTGCTGCTATTGGCCCATTCACCACATGTTTAGATCAATTGTATCCCTGTTAATGGAAAATAATTGAAGTTTTCACGAACCTGCTGCTGCTGCACGGCTGCGCACAAAGAGACGACCTGTGAAGGATGTTTTTAATTCAAAACCTCGCGCTAACAGGGGGAGAGCGGGGCCTCAATTGACGTCTCTGTTCTCCGACGAGTAAAGACGTTTTTTTTTTTTTGTTTTTCTTTTTTCTTCCTCTCCCCGGTGAGGGCTAGGAGGCATCCTCGTGATAATTACTAATGCTGCGGAACAGAGGGAGAAAGAAAGCTTTCTATAGAAGCTCTCTATAGAAAGAGAGAGAGAGAGAGAGAGACGTGGCGGTGAAATGCAGACACATCAAGAGTCACGCCGAAATGGTTCCCCCTCCACGCATTAACGGCCATATCAATTGAATAGCATCTAAAGTGCTTTGAAAGGAGGTCTACGCACATGCACGCCGCATACATACATACAGTCAGCACATCTTGTGATCTCCATCTCTAATGTTAACGTGTGTGTGTGTGGAGGAGAGGGGGGTAAAGATGTTAACTGTGAAAAATAAATGTCATCATTGGCCTCTCCTTCAAGATGGTTTCCTCAGATAAAAATTCTATGGTCGAACTCGGCAACTCGAATCAATCGGCGCAATTAGGGCCCGCGGGCCATTACACTGTGCACACATCTCCCCATTCGTTACACTGAATGCTCTCTAGTCTCATTGTGCACGGCGAGGCGTTCGTAGAGGAGACTCAATAGAGAGAAGTGGAAGTGGGAGTCTTAAGAGAGTCCCTTTGTGATCGGGGTAAATATAGCTCAAGGTAAATGAACACGTTGAGTAAAGCCGAGGTTCTCAACCTGAGGGCCGCGGGCCTCCACGCAGGTCACAGCGGCTGTATGAGGGTACTTAATGTGACCTACATCATCTTCATATATAGGTTACTGTGACATAATCTACATATTAAAGGGTAAATTACAGGTTTTTACTGCAAAGATTTTACATTTCAACAAACGATTTGTGTTTGAATTTGAGAAATTTCACCAATTTAACACATTAAAGTGTGTTTAAAGGTCTAAAAGTGTAGTAGATAGCCTTTTGTGACTCCAGAGGAAGCTGTATGTAATCTGATAAGAATGCCTCCAGTGATGTCACTCAGTGGCTGAGTTGCATTGTGGGTAACGGAGGCTCCATTATGACCAGTTTAAAAACAAACGATCAAGGTCGATACAGCTAAACCAGAGATATCACCTGTTTCATTCCACGCGTTCTTCTTCCTTTTGGTGCCTACACTACCCACAATGCAACTTACCCACTCACAGGCCCACTTTGTTTTTTTAGAGTTTCATTCCCAATATGTTAAAATATGGCCGCCGTCTTGAAGCGCTGATATCTCAACGAGTTAGGAGACTCAAAAATCAACATTAATGTGCATCGTCCCTATCAAAATACAGCAGATACAATAAAATAAAATAAAATAAAATAAATGCATATAAAACAAACCATGCAGTCACTGGTAACATGAATCCTGGGTTTCATCCACTGTAAACATCATATAGCTTCAGTAAAATTATTTTAACAACTTTAAAGCCACTTAAAGAGGAAGTGGCTGAGATGTTTTGACTTTCAGTCGCATGTTGGGGTCAAACTCATTTCCCATTCTTAAAATTTAACACTTCCTGCCTCCTAAATATCCTCGTATTTCCTCACGCACCCCTTCAGTCCGTGATGCAGACTCTCTGCCGTCTGATGACGCTAACGAGGTTAATTTTCCCACTGTGGAAGCTTCTGAACTTCAGATGATTTTATGTATTTCCTCGTGACGATTAAACTGAACTTCATGTGTAAAATCAGTGGAGTTTCCCTTGAAAGGGGGAAAACGAGAGGGGGAAAACCGCCTACGAACGGTGTAATGGTGCAGCACAGAGTCCCACATAACGAGACGTAACTCAATAACTTAACCCGACTTTGATGCAGTCGCTGCGCGCGGTGTGATGCAGACTACCTGTGTCTTCTCTTGCAGAGGTTGCGACATGTAAATTTCCATCCAAGCCGAAGCTCTCACTCGGTGGAGTGCAATCAAAACCAGCGCAACATGCCAGGGCTTCAATCTTTAAAAGGGCCCCTCTGAGCTGCTCCCTAACAGGCCCGCTTGGCACACTCCGGTCTTCTCCAGACTTGAGACGCCCTCACCTAAATCAGCGGACGGCCTGTCCCCGATTAGCGTTAATTGCAAGCTTTGTGAGCGCGCCAGGCCCGCGCCGCGGAGCGGCACCGGCGTCTTCTATTTTAATTTTATTTAATTTTTATTCAATCGCGGAAGGTCAATTATAAGAGCAGAAATTCTGATTAGCAGCGATGGTCTGGCAGCTCATCTGAACCGGCGGGTTGATGTAAGCGGCACCATGTCGAGATTGCCTGGTGTTACCTCATCCGCCGCGCACCATGCCTACGTTCAGATCTGAACTAGGTATGGAGGAAGGAGAGCACGGAGGATGCATGTGTGGGGGGGGGGTGGACCTCTGGGAATGATGAAACAGACCTCTCACGTAGTGGAGGGGCGAGCTCGTCTGTCGAGTGTAAACCAGGCAGTCAAAACGCTTCTCCTCTTTCTGGCCCTCGGGCTGAGGGATGAGCGCTGATGTGATTCGGCCTCTGCAGCGGTGATGCTGTTCAAAAAGGTGCTGAGAGACTGATACTGATAATGCTGATGGCTTAGATGTATCCGCTTTTTAATTTAATCATTTTAAAGCTAAGAAGTTGCAATTGATGGATTTAAACCTCTTCAATGTCTTGATAAATGGTCTATACAGCATTTTAATGTGTGTTAACAGTCAACTAACTATGAAATAAAGTTGAATTAACTATAAATTCACTGTTTATTAGTGATGGTTTTACCCAAAAACCCACAAGGACCCTTTCTTTCAGGCTGAAAAGCCACTTCAAGACCCTAATTCTCTGGAAAACAGTGTGAAATGGCCAAAATATTGCGGCTGCCATCCTAAAACTCTAAACCCTGAACCCTAACGCTTCATATAACTGCATCAAGTGTTCGAAGAAGAAGAATTGTATTGATCTCTGCAGCTGAGGTCAGAGAGACACTTTGATTTGAGCAGAAATGGATCACAGGAAGAGGTTGATGTCGTACCTCTCCTAGGTATGTATTGTCGAGTGACGATTGCCTTCATCTGTGACAATTATATAATTTGTGTAATTACACCAGCATGTGAAATCCCAGCGAGCATCTGACAGGATGGGGAACGTGTCAGGAAGCGACAAACTGGCACTGAAAATGTCTTTTTGCTCCTGTGACGGCAGCGTAGAAGAAAGAAGATGAAGCTGGGAGTTTTATTTTTGGTGTTAGAGGACAGGATTTAGGTCACGGGTGCAGTCACGATCTAAATGTTTGATGGATGTTCTCCCAAATTAATCGCCTCTAATTTAAAACTCCTGCATCTGTTTTCTGTATGTGAGACGTGTGCAGTCCAGGTGAGGCCTCGCTGACGGGCAGGTGAGGGGTTACGAGGCCCTGCTCTGTCAAAAGGCTAATAATTAATGATCAAATGTTAGCGGCGGTGGCGGCGCTGCCGGGCTCCACTGATGCCATTAATTCAGCTCAGTGGAGCTCAGGCCTTTTGCTCGGGACCTGCTGCAGCTGTCACCGTGCTCGCTTAATTATCCCCTCACCCTCCCTCCCCCCTCGCTCACCCCTCCAGCCCGCGGCCACCGTGAGGCTGCTGCCTCTACACCCCCACCTCACCCCCGCTTTCCGTCCTTTCCTGGGGTCTGCTGCGACGCTCAGGGCACAAAACAAAGAGGGTAAAGTGGGTGAGTGAGTTTAGTCTCAGTCTCTATGTTCACTATTAGTCACCGTGGTGAGATATGATACGCTGGGTCCGTGTTCATCAGCTATATAAGGTAAAACGTTGATGTCACATACTTCAGAAGGTGATACCATGTGCTGTCCGCTGACACTTTCCTGCATCCGAGCGCACAAAGACCTTCTGTTCTTATGGCTTAAATGAAAGCAATAACACATGATACAAACAAACAAGTGTATCTTACACTATTAGACGCAGAGCATGGCGAATTTCTGATGCAATTTTCTTGTGACTTAAGTATTTGAATGCATTTTAAATTATGGGTCCTGCTGCAGTTTTTCTAGCGCAGATACAGACAACTGCAGCTAAACTTGCCCCAAAGTTTCAGGGCTGGATCCGAGTCATGTGGAGAAAACACCTCCTCTACCTGATTAAAGCTTTGCATATCAAAAAATGGCATTTGGGAACAACCCTGGAAAAGTTTTAAACTTTTAAATACAATACAGTTTTGTTGTTGTCATTCAACCACTGAGATCTTCAAATTGGTACATTTCACAGGTTTCATTCAGAAGTTTCTACAATACGTGTCATGGTGGTGGCGTGACAGCTGGAGACCACTGTTCAAGACTGTGTTTCAACATTTATAAGCGATAAATCCTGGATATTTCTACTCCTTGTACTCTAATCTCTTCTTCTACGAAAAAAATGTATATACATCACAGAGTGGAGACATTTTTTAAGCATTTTCCGGGAGGTTATGAACTCTAAAATACCATGAATACCTACAAAATCACATCTTTTCTGCCATTCTTGTGCCTGAATTTGATTGTTAGGGTGTATCGGTAAAAAATGACAGTAACCAGAGTATTATGTGTAATTATTCTGATGCTGTTTTCATTATACTGTTGTATTTTTGTACCACGCTCTCTGTCTGTAAACCAAATTGCTCATTAGGGACCTTAAAGCTCCACTCTTATCACATCATATGTTGGAATATCTGTTCAAAACTATCCCCAAAGTTGTTTTATCACGCACGTCTGACCTTGACCACTTCCTGCAAGTCCGTGTCCATTATTCCTACTTTCAAACTCGCTGCTATGAAGCTTGTCAGTGGCGACCAGCGGGAGACTGTGCAGCCCCGTGTGGATTTACAGTGTATCTGTATAGATGCTATAAATCAGATGTACTCAAAAAGACAATGTACACACAGGAAATCATCCTTGATCAAATAGAGGTAAAAAAGATTTATGTTGCTTAAAACTAAAGGAGACTGCGGGCGTGTTAAATCAGCTTACCTGGCCCGTGGATAGCACACACTTCCATGTAATATTTACCAGTGTCAGATATCTCGACCTGTCTACTCTGAGAGGGAAGTTAAGTTTACCTGCTTGTCTCAGCACAGGAGACGTTCAAGGAGCACGCTCTCACGCTAACCAATAACCTTTAATATTTCATCCAGGCCTGGGTTGATATGTTTAGAGACCTCTCTGCACTTCCAAGTTGTTCTGAAACCATCGAGAAGCAGACGGAGGAGGAGGAGGAGGCGGAGGGTGTATCCACTCTCGCTTTGCTGTTGGATTATTTCCGTACCTGTTCAAACATGCCCCGGTGAATTATTTATCCCGCTGAGCCCCCGCGCTGTGCACTTGTACCGCGAGTATAAAACATCTCACCCATGCTTTTACCTCACCACGGTGAAAATGTACCTTAGGACGGCAGGGCAGACAAAAAGGGGGACACTTCAGAGCAGAGATTTTCTGCCTCGGGGAGAGGGGAAAACAACGTCGCTCGCGGCAAAACAAATGCAGCGCTCGCTGTTTAACCTGGCTTCTGAGCCGAGGGCTGCGATTGTCTCTGAATTATAGATGAAGTCTCAAAGTGGATCACTAGAAGGTCTACGTGTTGCGCTTTTCTGGCAAAGTAGCTGCGTACCTTCATGTGTGATATGAGTGGAAAGTTTCAGGTGAGTCGTGAAGCTGAGGGTTTTCTAACACTCTTAACTAAAATTGAGTTTTTCAGCGATGTTGTGATGAACTTATTTCATGTCGGCAGCAGTAAGTAGAGCATGATGATGGACATGATGGGGTTCGGGTTAGATTCAGGCCCTATCGGCAGGATGGGAAGAAACTTACTGACCTCTAAGATGAATAGCCCCACTAGTAGACTTGTGATAACACCAGATATACAGAAACTTAGCCTAAATTAGCTACTGGACAGTCACTGGGTGAGCATCTTTTTAACTTGCTAAACCTACTGTATTAGCGTTAAAGGTGCCCTGTTGAGTTTTTGACCACTAGGAGTGCTGCTGAGCATTTTCAGAAGAGTGGGGCAACTCTGGTTTCTCGCTATTTCCCCGATGGACACTTGAAGATGTACAGCACAAAGAAACATAGCAATGCCCTCAAAAACGACAGGGAAGAAGAAGACGGATATTAAAAACATGGCTTTGCAAATGCTGCTCACAGGGAGCAATTTGGGGTTCAACATTTTGCTCAAGAGTACTTTGACATGCAGCCGGGGGGATTCAGGGATCAAACCACCGACCTTTCACTCAGTGGATGACCCGGACCCATAATATTGGACAAAACCTGCTATGATAACGACTGCTCCATTCTCAAACACAGCCCTGTTTCGACTGGCTGACTGTGCAGCTCCACAGGTCAAAGTTGAAAAGAGTTGAACTCTGACCTGCGAGTCCAGTTTGACTGCACCTCTACAACATGTCACCTGTTCAAAGAGTGATTTCAACCCTGAACTTCGGCTTTTGTTGGGCTGATGCCCCACTTTGATGAACAAAAACACCTGACTCGTCAACACCGAACATACACCTGCAACCGAATGAGTAAGACGTGGCAGTACAGCTGTCAGATATACTTAGAGACAAAGAGATAATGCACACATTTAATGCGCATCAGTGTGTTAAGTGACGAGCTGGTATCTGTTAGTGGACCACTGGAAGTCCTCTAATTACAAAATGAGGAGTGATTCTTTAATGACTATGGTGTAGGCCTCTTCAATTTAGTATAATCACACGAGAGAGTGTCTCGAGATGAAAGATTATCAAAAGGAGCCGTGTGCGATGGCTCCAAAAAACATTTCTATTATCAAATAGCCCCGATCTTCACTTATCAAGAACACTGAGCGATAATTAAATGGTGTTTTTGAGTTTTTCCTTTAAAGATTAATGTGATAGTGGTAGTTAACCTTAATGAAAGGTTTCCTCTCAAGGGAGAATGATCTTAGATTTTAGTAACGAGGTATTTATTTTTTGTGATGAATGTGAGGATCATTTAATGTAGAAGAGGGTCCTTCAATAGTCAACGGACTGTTCGTTGATAGAAGATAAAGCGTGTGAGTGATCACTCCATTCTTAATTGCACTTCATAACTAAATTCATTCAACTACAAGTTTCAAGAGCTTTGATTCTCATATTTTAAAGTTATAAGTTGGAAGAAATGGCCAGAAACTAGTTCAAGGGATGAACTATGGCAGCTGCTCATGAGACTCTTTGCCGTAGCTATCTTTAGCTGTAGTGACTAGCTGCTGCTAGTAAGTAGCTCAGTTAGCTGAGCAGCTAAAAGGCCTTACAAGCTGACTGGAGGTCTGCACGGATGTGGCCAACAGGACAAACTGGGACTGAACACAACCTCTGAGACCAACAGATGCCAGTTTGAAGACTGCCGATAAAGTAAGGAGGCGATTTACAGAGGCTGTATGACTATTTTTCTGTTCAGAAAGGAAAACAGGTGGAAAAATAATTACTTTCTTGACACTGTGAGTTTATTTTGTCTAATTAAGTGACAAACTCGCCACTTGCATACATCTCCAAGCTGAAACTACGGGGGCTATCAGACTATAGTGGAATTATGAGGCAGAATGGGCCAGGGCTAACTGATTAGCATGCTAACTTCAGTGGATTTGTATCTTACAAATTGTCCCTTTAGTAACTGAATTTCAGAGATAAAATAAAGAACCCACACCGGCCTGTGCAGCTGGTTTCTGATGAAACGCAGTACAAATACAAATGTACAAAAAACTAAAATAACAACACAGAGAGATGAACTGTCAAGGAACCAGATAGCCGCTGCTAACGTATTCTGTATGTATATAATAGAGAATAGAATAAGAAGGTTGCATATCTTTTTAAAGAGACGATGGAGCAGTTTTGTACTATGAGATGCAGTTGATCTGTAATTCCCTGTAAAAGCTGAAAACCTCAGTGTTTGTAGCCAAAGGACGGAGGGAGACTCAGTCGACTTAGAGAAGGAATAACATTAAACTATGATGAGCTTTGCTTTGTAATGACAGAAAAAGTCCCCCGGAATTACACACAAACGCTGATAGAGATCAATCCCGTCTAAGCTCATGCACCATGGCACGTAAGATGGTAGCAAATGTCCTCCTTCTTCAGCTGCACAAAAGCAATAAGGAGGTTTCTTCTTCCCCTGCTCTCCCTCCATGCACCGGGGGCGGCTTTCTGCATCAGAAGAATTCCTGGCAAATTAATGCACTACCTCTTGGGCTAATTAAATTAGAGGGGATCAAAACTACAGAGCGGCTTTTGTGGTGGACACAATGTTGTGCTTCATGCGCTCCTTGCTCTGGGGGGAATTTCTGCCATTTAGCCTCCTCTCTGCCTGCAGCTCCATGCTGGACTCGCTCTAACACAGTCAAGTTTCTCTAATTTGCTTGAATGAGAAAGAATTATTAACTGATAATAAGAAAACCGAGAGAGAGCGAGAGAGTGAGAGAGCGTCGCGGGGCTGCAGGCAAGGATGAGTGGGAAAAAGGGTGAACTCCGCGGCACCTGAAGCTCATGCCATTTTTTTTTATTATTAATTCCTCCCTAAAACGAGGCATTCAGGAGTAAAATTGCTGTGCAAATGACAAGAACGATTATGGTTGTAATTCCTCTTCTTTGGGAAATGTGTGCAGCTTTGTTGCAGCTCTAACTGGATCAGGCCGCTAACAAGCTACCGCTAACCACGTAGCATTAAGCATGACCTCTGCAATGCATGATGGTTCATTCTAAGGTTATTCTGCTTTACAGAGGACACAGACACAGACGTTACTGATATTATTCTGCGGTGGAAATGCCAACCTCGACATTGTTGAGCAGATAAACGGGTTTAGTGGATGTAATTACAGATTTTTGCTGTGAATAATAGCATCAGAAACAGCAAAATATGAAGTGCATGACCACAGTTGTTTGTGTCTCTTGCTCGGTACTGTGACTGAATTGCATTTTGAAGATGATTGGCTGTTATACTGTTATATCGTGTTGCATCTTCTTTATTTTCTACAGGCCGAGACCAGAGCAAGCGACCCCTTGAACCCTGATTTAGGCCCTGTTCAAACCTGGTATTAAGATCTGTCCTGAGTGATCCGATCGCAAGTGGGCCGGTCTGAGTACAGGTGTGAGGATGCATTTGAGATCCGATCACTCAGACTGTATTCGGAGGTGGTCTGGGCTGCCTACTGGACTGATGTCCTCTGTGAAACAGGACGAAGAAGAAGCAGAAGACACAACAACAGCTGTCAAGGATTTCTGTCTGATTTCCATTTGATTGACTTTAATGGAAATTACATGTTTGGCCTCTCTTAACATGCTAATGTTAGCAGCAGATGTTTGTCTGTTTCAACTGATCCAACCACTGAATAATTAACTACAATGTCACCAGACTCCCTTCACGAATTGTGCAATTTTGAGAGATGTTAAGTGAGGTGAAACTTTATAAACTTCTCATAGATTTGGCACAACAGCTGGTTGCTAGCTCGTTATTTGATTGATATGTACAATCTTTGCATGTAAAGTAACAAAAAACTGTCAAACAAATGTGGACAGAAGAAATCTGAAGTGTCATATCATGAAAATACTCAAGTGAAATACGAAGGGATGGCCATGTTTACAGCTAACTAGCTAGCATGCTAACTCCACTAGATATCTCTGCAACACACCATAAACAGACATCATAACATCAAATTACAAATTACTACAATAATATCAATTACTTGTGTAACTTTCCGCCACTACAAACAGTCGGGTTTCTTGTTGATGTATGAGGACGTTTTAAAAACTGGCTCTGAGCGACAGAAACATGAAAAACACGACCAGCGGCCCGACCGGCACAAAACTACATAACAGCAGAGTTAAAAAAAAATAAGCTTTCGCTTTTAATCAACTTTCTGCCTAAACTTGTGTCCATTCTACGGCGGTTGGCAGCCTTTTTTCCCCCGTGCAATACGCTCCTTGAGATAGTCACACATTACGACCAATTTACAGCAGAATTAATCAATTGAAAGAAGTCGCCCGTACGTAGCTGTGAGGCATAATGTCTGAGAGGGAGGGGGAAAAAAACTGATTTGGATCAGCAACAGAAGTCCTGAGTGTGTTTTGCATGCCTTCAGGAAATCTCTCAGAAGTGGAAGGAAGTAAACCCCACCCGCCCGGCACATCTCGGCCCGTGCTGGCAGCGGCGTGCCAACAGATTAAGAATTAATTCAGCCGTCAAAGCCTGCTTACCTTGACATTAAGGTGGGGTTCCCCCTCCTTAAAGACATCTGCATTCTGTGTTCGGGCCTGCCTCCGCGATTACAAAGTGACTGCTGCAATCCTCTGCAACACGTGAGAAAGGTTAATCATTCAGGTTGATACGACCGCGGCTCCTTCGCATCAAAGAGGGAGATTAATACAAAGACTCAACCTGAAGTCACCAGCGAGGGCTCCTACAGTTACGTGTGTGCATGTTTATTACATGAACACATCTGCATCCTTTCATTTGTCTTGGATGGAAACGTGTTTACCAGCCGGTTCCCACAGTAAACACCGGGAACAAAACCCCCACAAAATGCACCTCAGCGCTAATGTAATTCACATTTTCCCTGACAAACACTACATTAGATTATAAACCATCAACTGTGGGAGCAAAATCACATGTGTTGTTGGATGTTTTCTGTTTAGGAGCTGTTCTCTCTTTACACCTGGTTTACTTTGTCACAAACTCAGCACAGACACAAGCAGACTCTCTACTTCTGTGCCAGAGACAATGACGGTTCAGAGTCTGGGTGAAGGGTCCTTCAGCTGGAGGACACTTACGACCATCAGACTCGTGACCTTCCAGCTCAGATAGCCTCTTTAATCACTGGGCTGCTAGCTAATGCCTGTGAGGACTTAGTTAACATTACTAATATCATGTGGCATGTGCTAATGTGAGTCAACGTTATGGATAAACCCACCACTGCATCTAAAGATTCCCTTGTAAAGTAAATGTAGGCGAATATATCGAATAACAGACCAAAATAATCAATTTAAATACGATTTGTGACTTTTTTATGTTCAAATGTTTATTGTTTTGGAACTGAGTGTTACTATAATTGGAAAAAGGGGGCTGCACATGTTATACATATAAAACTATTTATATTTTTGAAATCTCTACTCACGATCTCTCTCCTCTGGCTGCCGGCTCATCTTCCTGCAGTTCGGTTCACTTCTCGCTTAGTCACTCAAAGACTTCCAGCTGTGCTGCAGTTTCCGGTTGGTGCAAACGCTACATATTTGGCATAAATGTCCAATTAGACATGCAGAATAAAAGTGATTCATACGTTTACTGAAGAGTTCATCGCTCGTGATTTGTCAGGAAGCGTTTGGAAATTTGAAAATCCGACAATAATTTCTGTTTTTTTACAGTTTCTGGCTGAGATACGTACAATTTTGGTGATTTTTTTAAAAAAGCAAACAGCCTTTACAACCTCCCAGCACCACGGCACACCCGGGTGTCATGTTTACATCACAGCCGATGAAGACGGAGCCAATAAAACACCCGTGACTGCTGCGGAAAGGAATGTCGATTGCACCTTTTCCCACTGCGGACAGGAGCCAGATGTAAGTGGGCGTCAGTGGGTATTTCTAAGTGTTGATTTCAGACACGGCTTACCGAAAGGATTAATCATTTGATGCAGAAACTGAAGTGAAAGCAGAGTGAGTTTATAGCCTGAACCAGTTCTCCTGACCCATGAAGTGAACACAGGATACGAGATTTGTTGCAGAGAAAAATAAAGCACTTTTTAAGTGTTATTCCACGTTATTAAGAGGCGGTATCGACATGGCAAACAAGGGTTTTACAAGCAAGCAGCTGTCTAAATTGCAACTTGCTCTCTAATCCAGAGAGAATTAGGGCCCTTCCTGTGTACAAGGCCCTCTCCCGGTCAGGGCCCCTGTCCTGTTTAGATTTGTGAGCTTGATAAACCTCGACGGCCAACAGGTCTGTTATGAGTGGGAAACAGCAAAGCAAGGGAGGAGGAGGAGGCGGGGGGGGCACATTTTCTCATAGCCAAAGTCAACCAGGGGATAATACCTCAATCCTAATGGGGCTCAGCGCGGGCATTATCTGGCCTCAAATGTTTTTTCCCCCCGCTTCCTCTTTGTCCGTGTAGAGTTTATCCAGACGCCCCCCACCTCCCTCCCCTTCGCTCCACGCCGCCGGACCAACCTGTTTGGTTTGGTTTCAGGTAGATGGCGGTGGTGGGGGGTGGGGGGGGGAGCGTGAACACAATGAGGATGTGAGACAAAAGCTCTCGGTAAAGTCCCCCTCTTCCTCTCCTGTCATATCCGAGCGCCGAGAGATAAGCCCCGGTTTTGCCTTTTCCCATGATAGCACCGCGGGGACGAGGCGGCAGCAGCCACGGTGGCCTTGGTCTAGTGATTACAGCCTCAATATGAGCTGACATTGTCGGGAGAGAGAGCTGTTTGGTGGCTGAGATTAAGTAATGATTCTTGTTGAGGAGAATTAAGGGCGGGGAGCGAACGGTGGCACCGTGGCGCACACCTCAAGAGCCGGGTTGCCATTTTTGAAGTGATTACAAGGTCATTATGCAGCGGAGAAGCTAATGATGCACATTTCAACTTGTCTATCACCAAAAAGAGAAATCATACTCGGTGGGGTTTTTTTTTTTTTTCCCCGAGCAACACGTTCACTCTTCTTACTAATGCCGCCATCCGTGAAGAAGTGAAGAAGAAGAAGGAAAAAAAAAAACGGTGTGTCTTCTTAATGCAATCATTTTCACATCAAGAAAAACGTGCCAAAATATTTTCCCGCGAAAGCCGGCCTTATTTGTCAAATTCTCCGCAGACTAATCTCGCAATATTGCACGATGAATATTCCTATAAAAAATGGGGGTGACGGAGGGTGATAGTGATGGTGATGGTGGAGGGAGGGAGGGGCGGGAGGGCGGTGCACGCTGGGGGTTTTTAATAAGGACAGTTTATCTTGTGTCGACAAAAAATAAAATTAAGACAGTTGTCAGGCTCTCGCCCTTCTCCTCGCAGGTGATGGAAGACGCGGGGAGGCGGCGGCGGTGGCGGCGAGGCCGGTTGAGGTGAACAGATGGTGATGAGGCCTCGTTGCTAAGCGGAGAGGCCTGAAGAATTTCTTCTCTAATTCCACATTATTTGCCTCCGCTGCCGCAGGTTTCCTCCTCACTTTCCACGGGCGAGGGCAGACAAAGGGAGGGTCGTGTTGGGGGGGGAACTGGGCCGGGTCAACACTGAGGGATTGTGGGACGGAGCTGGATCAACTGAAGGAGATCACCTGGATTTGAGAGGCAGGGAGGCTGATGTGATTCTGCTACCTGACTGATTTGTCTCAATCTGAACAGTTTTACTGCAAAAAGTCTCTGTTAGCGTCCATCATACTGATTATATTATAATAGTACTTACCTGCAATGCAATACATGCAATTTGTTTATTATTAAACTGTTTTGTTGTTCTGTTGCGTATATTAGATGTCATGTACGTCATGTTGTTCCCTGCCTGAGAGACTTTTTGTTGCTCTGAGTGTCAGTTTAATGACAATAAGGTTGAATTACGTTAAATTGAATCAACTTCAACAATAAAAGGAACTGAAACAAAGTTAAAATAGAGAAAAAAAAGTCAAAAAGACAAACACAGCTTATGATTATTATATCAAAAAAGGGCTGCAAGCAATGATTGTTTTCATTGTTGATCAATCTGTCAATCGTTTTCTCAATTAATCAATTAATTGTTTGGTCAAAAAAATGGTGAAAATGCTGAACATGACGTCCTCAGTTGTCTTTTTTTGCACACAGACTGAATAATATTCAGTTTACTGTCATAGAGGAGGAAAGAAACCAGAGAATATTCACATTTAAGAAGCTGGAATCGGAACATTTTGACTTTCTTTCCTTAAAGAATGAGTCAAATTAATTATTCGAATATCAAAATAGCTGCTGATTAATCGATTAATCATTGCAACTCTGCATCTTATCTTAAAAACTACACAACGGTGGTCATACAAACTATTATTTTACCTCGGAGCGTCTTTATAAACATTTGGTTGGTGACTTGTTGACTTTTAAATGATTCTGTGTTTTAAAAAATGTAGTTTGCGGCCAAAGACACAAAAGTTCACACGCAGACGTCACCGACAGTTTGTTGTTTGCACAGAAATGTTTGATGTACTGAAAGCTTGTTTTGGTCGTCATTACAAAGTAGGCACAGACGGGCCGACAGATTTATTAACGCTTGATATATGAAAGAAAATGTAAAAATAATAGTCTGCCTTTCTCAGGAGTTGCTGTCGACCGCCTGAAACATAGCCTCGAAAATCAAACGTGACAGTGACGCAGGAGTTCAGCCATTTTTTTTTTTTTTTGTTATCGCCCCCGAAAGAATTCGCGCTCGCTCTTATCGCACGAAAAACGCGGGCGCGACGTTTTCTCCGAGCGCGGGGGCCGCTTCAGAGGACGCTGGAGCAGCTTCTCCCCGCTAGGTAAACAATCAGGCCTGAGAACAGACTCCGTCTCTGCTCCGTCTCCAACAATCACACCGACTCCGACCGCAGAGGACTTCCCCCTTCTCCTCGCCTCTTCTCCTACCTTCTCTCACTTCAACATAGACCCCCACCCAAAAGAGGAGAGAAAAAAAAAAAAGGACTCGCCAGCTTTCAGCACACACTGCGACCCTATCTCTCTGTATACAGGACCCTGTCGGCCCGCTTCCTCTGTCAAACACCCCCAGCCTCCCCTCCTTTTTTTTCTTTTTGTTTGCTTTACTGTAATCATTTCGCTGGCCCAGAAACGTGTGGGTGTGCTGGCAGCCGTACAAAAACGAGAGGCAGGGAGAAAGAGAAGTTACATGGGAACTGAGTTAAGGTTGAATATTTATTAGAAGAAGCCATCTGGCGTCGCAATGTCTGTACAAAGAGGGCTTGCTCTCTTCTTGTAATAGTCCTCCTCCTTCTCCTTCCCCGACTTTATCTCCCTCTCATTCTCTCTCCCGTTTTCTTCATTTCCCCCTGTGTCCCAGAGAAAATATTCAGCTCCGACCACATGCTCGCGGAGCCTTTCACATAATCACAGCATTATACCATTTCAAAGAGTCGCTAATCAAAGGAAGGAGCGCAGAGATATTTTACCCTAAATGGTTTACTTTGCCGCTCAGGGGGGGTTTGGGCGATTGTGACACGCAGCCGTCACACACCTCGCGTTTTTTGTAGCCACTTCGCAAAACAAATAGAAGTTTTACAACACCAGGTTTTTTTTGGTTTTTTTTACATCCCCGCTCACATATACGACAGATTTTTAATGCTTTCTAATCAGCGCCAATATAAATACGTGACACAAAATAAAATCCTGAGTTAGACTCCCAAATTTTAAGTGACTCTTTACCTGAGAGACAAATTAGAGATTTGTTGGCAGAAGCTGAGCAGATAAAGTGTGAAGGTAAGAAAAGATGCCAAAGTGGAAGGAAAGCTGGGCAGTGATTTAATTGGCTCGGTAAAGTCAAAACCGACTTACACAATATAACAGGAATTCATTAAATATCACTGAATCGGTTTAGATTAAGGTTTCTGTAATGTAAGTATTAGTTATTAAACAGTAAGGCCATTTTAAGTCCTGTTAAGATGCTTATTAATATATAAAATATATAATATAATATATAATATATATATAGTTTGATTATAAGACATTGATAAGCACCTATAAGAAACGTGTTTCTAGTTTATAGCCCAAAATACCATCTTAGAAATAGTTTTTAAGAACATAATAAAGAAATTGTGAACATTAATAAGGGTGTGTTCTCACTTTAGATCCAGTAGCTAAAAAAAGCATAATTAACTGCTAATAAATGCATAATAAAAGATGATAATAAAGCATTGAATATCTGTCTGTCTGTCTGTTACCGGCATATCTCGAGAACCGTTCACCTGATCTATTTCACACTTGGCAGGTTTGTTGCGGAGGACTTAAGGAAGTGCAGTGTCAAATTTGGTCCAATTTGGACATGCGACATACTCAATATTAACAAATGTCTTATAGACAGCAGACACCTCTCTGTGCAGCAGCTGGGGGCGTGGCTTCAGCACTCTGGCTTCGTGGCTCTGCAAACTGAAGCTGTGCTCGCATGTGATCCCTCTCACGTGATCTCATGGGGAAGCAGACGTAAACAAAATGGAGATTAGCATGGTGCAACAACTTGTTGTAGTGTGTTGCAGGGAGAAAAAACAAAACAAGTATTTTCTATTCTTCAGCAATAATTGGAGGTGAGATTTTAAGTTTCTGTCAACAGTAGTATGCTAGCTAACGTTAGCCTCAAGGGCTAAAATGTTTACCATTGCCCATACCATTATGTAATCATCTAGATTTTAAATCATAACAGCCACTGCATTCATAATCAACAATTATAACAAACTTAGAAACCTTTATATAAGATTCTTAAGCATCAATACACTTTAAAGTGTATTATAAGTGTCTTAAATTAGTTTATGATGCTATTATTTACACATTTTAATGCCAATTTAATGCCAACAAGTAATTATTACCCATTAACTAACATGATCAAAGCACCGTAACATAAAGAGTTGCCAAGATCACTTGTTGCGTCTGCTCACACATCTGTATTCCCTAATACCCATGTTGGAGCACATGTCTGTTTTCATGTGAATGTATGCATGTGTGTGCGCCTTCAGTACAGTATGTGCGTGATTGATTGCATGTGTGTGTTTGTGCCTAAACGCATGCAAACACGCAGCATCTCCGTGTGTACAAACCGACTTCCTGGATGGAGATGCAGGAGTCCAGAGGGAACATGAGGACGAAGTGGGCCGCATTTCACACAACAAATCCCTCGGGAATGTTCGGGGTTCCCCGCAAGAATGAAACGTCTCGGGGGAGTTCTCCGTGGAAATACATCAGCGTGCATACTCATTCCTCTTAAGGCGTACAGTATGTGCCGCTCTCTGTGAAGCTCGGCGGTCGTTTTCTCCAAAGTTAGTCAGAAATCTAACACAGATGATGTATCGGGGAGCACTTTTACACTCCTCACAACCTTCAGTTTGCACTAAAACTGAATTTAAAACCATTACGAGCAGAATCTCAAACATGATGACTTAGCTCCTCCAGCTGACACACAGATATGTGGAGCTATTCTGGGCCCGGACTCTTTACTAAGGAGAAATAGCATCGGCAAAACAGACTTATAGATAGAGTCTGCAGAGGCCTCCAGAGGAAAGAGATTTGTGATGACATGCAGACCAAAATTAGCTCTCTAATAACTGAGTTTAAGGCATTTTTCATGTTCACATGTGGTTAAGTATAAAACTAGAATAGCACTCAGTAGAGTGCATACCTCTGCTTATGCCCAAAAGACTGCCTTTTGTTTTTCTTCATCAAGATCCACGCTACCTGAAATTAAACCAAAAGGTCAAGACATCTGGATCAACACCAGAGTTAATGTGGTTTATTCAGGGCAGAGACCCATCCTGCATCTGAGTTTTGTGGGATTCTGTTGACAAAATAAGAAACCAACGGACCAGCCAACCAAAAACACAATCAAACAAACAAACAAACAAACAAAAAAACAACCCTCCTTGGTACGTATGTTTCAGTCAGAATTAAAGGGGAAACGCTCTGTAAGAAATGTCAGGACATATTCAGGAGGATAAAATGTTTTTCGTCGTCCCACATCAGATTAATTATCTGTAATTAAAAGTCAATTAAACTCCAGTTTTGTCTGGAGTAAATATTTAGCCCTGTTATGACAACAGCTCTTATACATGTAGCGCTGTGATTCATTTGATGCTGAATGAAATAGTGGAGGCTTTCAAGGGGCCGTATACAAATGATAAAACTTCAAGACCGTGAAATGGATTCATTGTGGTGCCTGAAGAATGTATTTATCTGAATTCCAAGGTCAATAAATTGAGCATCTCATCAACACTAGTGTGTTATTAGCGCCTTCAAAGCATCAATAAAGTTTGATTCATAGATCCCGCAGCACTTTCCCCCAAATTGTTGCCATGACGGTTCAATGCAGTGTTGAGAAAGAGTTTGTTGCGCCACCACAGACAAACGAGTCTTGTCCCTAATTTGACTTGACGATTAATTCCCCACTTGGAAACCACGTTTTGCTTTTTATTGCCAAATTTGGTCGTTGAGTGTGACTCGATTTTGCTCTGGTTTGTGTCTCGACTCGGTTCTGATTGGACCCCGTTCGGAAGAAAAAACAAGTTACCGCCTCCCGCTTTTAATGATAAAGACACAAGCTGAGAGCAGAAGAAGATGATTTTCTCTCACCAAAAACCAAACAATTACGTGAAATATGATATTTACCAGGAGCGGCGTGTGTTTATGTCTTCTCATTGGCAGCAGATGAACCAAATCCCACAGCGCGCTCTGCCTTTACATGCACTATGTCTTCTAAAGTCTGCAGAAAGGCCAGCCCGGAGGAAACTGTATTAACTTTTGAATTTACTGCCTTTAATTGAAAGGATTTTTCCACATTATGAGAGCTATTACTGAGGGCAATATAGTTGCATTAGAATTGAATAAATGAGTTGGGGATGTTTATGGAGTGTCTTCCAGTTTGCAGGTACACACCATGCATCCCAATTATGGCAGAATAAAGCAAAATGAAATTTCCATCTCCATTCAGGAATATGAATGTGCAATTTTATGAGGGGGAAAAAGGTGCCAAAGAGGTAAGTACCTCGCCAGCGCCGTGAAAAATGGCGCCAATTAAAGCTTAACTTGCTTGTTTTCTCATAACATACATGTTTTCATAACTCTGAAATCAAATAATTGCTCCTCTTTATATCACGCACAATAAAAGTGAAAATATGGCGGCTGGAGGATGCTCCTGAATATTTTAGTGGGATTTCTGGAGGTACTCAAAAAAAGAAAAGAAAAGAAAAGAAAAGAGGGGAGGGCAGCAGAAAATGTGGCGTAGTGAGATGCATATTCGAGGTTCCTTCAAGAAAAAAAAGAAAAAAACTGCCTCGTTTATCTTTCGGGGGCCTGGAAAATGCACATGATTTCATTTTTGTGATTATATGCCAAAAGCAGCACACTGGTCCCTCACAGATTATATGAAAACAGTGTGTTTATTTTCTGGAAGGAGAAAAAAAAACAAGTGTTTGTTTTGCCCGGAGCTGTGTAACTTGGTACCGCCGCCGCTCCGTCCGGCAGGTTTCCACCAGGCTGCAGACTGTGTCCAATCAGCCGCCCATTTTTAAGCAACACCAAGTCAATTAAAGTTAATTTATAGGTTATTGTAATTATCGCCGCACTGAAGTACAATTGGTGGTTTATTACTTCAGTAGCTGTTTATATTACACACACACAAACACACACAACTACACACACACACACACACTAGACTGATGTTAATCAATTTGGAGAACTGCCCGGATTGTTTAAACTGTCATCACCACCCATCAGTCTACCGCACTCTCACAGGAATATGAATATCTCCAGGGGGAGGCGTTCTTCCAATACACCAACACACACACACACACACACACACACACACACACACACACGCGCACACACTCATTGACGCACACAGGCGAAGAGGCGCTCAGACTTCTGGGATGATCACATCACACAGGACTGAGAGGAACGCCCTCCACTGAAAACTAGTTTTTCCTAAACAAATCTATTATTATTTCTCAACCAGGCTCTGTAACACAGTTAACGTTATTATGAGATTATTACTGCTGGATAATGTTTGCTAAATGTCTCTGCAGCTACAGTATGAACCCTACTAAATTAAAAAACAGCGCAGGGTTCCTTGTTCTGATCGGACCTTTTCATAGACGATGAATAAAAATACACCTTTATAATGAACATGAGCAAACAATGTTCACTGATCACATAAACAATGTGTACATAAAGCACATGCTTAATGTCTGATTCTGTATCTAAGGAAGCTTATTTAGACCAAACTTAAAGGAGCAGTTCATGCAAAATTAAAACATTCAGTCAGGATCTCCTCCCAGGCTGATGGAGAGTCAGGTGAGGTTTCTCTTGTTGCAGCGTTCTCCTGAACAACTGGAGCTGGAGACTTGTTTTAAAACGGAAAAACAACTGGAAAAATAACATAAAATGGCTCCGTACGACTCCTCTGATGTAATTAAAGTCTCTGGAAGACATTTTTTACAACCTCAAGGTGCTGTAAAGCCTGTGCGGCCCACTCCAGACGGGGCGAGCTCTACCACGTTTAGCTTTGATTTCAGCTTGTAAATAACGTCTTTACAAATCAGTTTAGGATCTCGGAGGCTTGGATCACAGTGGAGAAGATGTACGGAGCCATTTTATGTTATTTTGTTAAGTCTCCAGCTGCTTCCGGAGAACGCTGCAGCGCCGTTTCACTGTGAAGCTGCAGAAACGTCTCGTGGACTGAGAAACTTCACCTGACTTCCATCAGCATGTTCCTGTAACAATTAGTAAACCTCAGTGCGTGGGAGATTTTTAGTTTCATGCGAGAACTGAAATTTAATTTGTGGCGAGGCAGTGAGTCATCTCACTTTTATATGCACACAAAAGCTGCAGTTGTGGAGCAACAGGAACCCCTGGTTATGTTTTATTGTGTTTCTTTGATTGAATCTATTTCAACTTTACATTTAAAATCATATTTTACGCTTCAAAGTCTCTGTAATCAGTCAAATGTGCCTGTCAGACACCTGTAAAGCTCCTTTATCAGCTCTCACCTGTGCGTGAGGTGCGACACAAATCACGCCGACTGCCTGCCTGATCGATGTTCCTGTGACTTGAAGGTAAACGCGGCAACTTGTAGGAAGATTCGCACATTTTTCTGGCGTTTCACGAGGTGCAGTCACACTCGGCACGCGCGCCTCAGCCGCACTGCTTTAAAGTGAGATCAGTCTGCGTTGACGTTTTAATTGTGAGCGTAGCTTCCAGGTTTGTGTTTGAATATCCACACATCAACAGATTCATTAGAGAAGACATCACGTTTACGGAGTCGCATAAACGGCTTAATTGTGCCACGTTATTACTTCAAACTTGCAGGGATTGCTCTCTGCGCCGCGGCGACGTCAGTCTGAAGAAATCTAGGTTGAGTTCATGTGTCTGCGGCTCGTCTTTTTTTTTTTTTTCTAAAGGCCCGGAGGTTAAGTAACTCTAGCCTTCTATGTCTTCTTCGACTAAATTGAACGCGGAGCTCAGAGGAGTGTGGATTAATTGCAAATAAAGAGGTTATTCTCCAAAGAAATAGGCCACAATTCCCTCTTCATCTGCTCAAAGAGGAATCAGAGAAATAAAAAGGGTGACACACTGCAGGTCACAGGTGGCGTACCGCAGGTGTTATTACAGTGTGTCGTCGTTTTTTAGGTCATAATGTGAGAAAATATCTGAATTCAGTGAGCAAACTTCAGTAAGTGCGGGCTTTAAAAGCCACAGCCGACGAGAAATTCATGTTATCAAAGAAATCAGCTCCTCCTCTGTCAACTGCAGCAGATAAATTTGAGGTTTGACAAAGAAAGGGATCAGAGGAACATCGCTCTAATGTGCGACCGGCATCAGTGTCTTGTTTATTTGAGGTGAAAAACCGCGAGCGAGGCCAAAATAATTGGGCCGTCCGCGGCTCTCCGCGGTCACGCAACGCACATCGCATTGTCCAGTGAGTTTCTGAAATGGCTGTAAATGTCTGCGCGGTGACACGTCCTCGCCGCGGCGGCACGGAGCCGCTCACAAAGAAGCCGTTAAGGAGGAAATGGGTCAAGATCAAAGTTGCTCGTCTCCTAAGTTGTGAAAAGGGGATCAAAGAGACGAGGGGTGAAAAGGGAGCGAAAGAGTTTCATTCTGCATTTACATTTCCGGCGTTTAGCTGACACCCTGTGTCCAGAGAGCCTGACAGCGACACGAGGAATGAGCTTCCAGATCAGCTCCATTACAAGTGAACGTTACATGAAAAGTAAGTGGAAGTGGCAGGAGGAGAAATAAACACAAAAGCTGCAGAGAGTTAGGAGGGATTTTGTTTCACTGTGTGAATTACAGGCGGATTAGACGCCAATTGGAACAAAGGAACTTCCTTAAAACGTAATCTTCAGGCAAACACGAGAGAATTTCATTATATTTAACATCACGTCGTTTCTCTTCCTCTCACTCGTGATGCATTAAATTATCTGAAAGGGAAAAAAAACACCTCGGTGAAAAACTTTACAGATATTTGACGCCTCGGAGAAAATAATAACAGCGAGAGGAGGAGGGGGATGTGGGAAACAGGAAGTGTTTTAAACCCCGAGATGTGGAGGTCAGCAGAATTTAGTCATTCTGCAGAATGAAAGGCCCGTCGGCCGGACCGGGGCTGCTCGTCACGGTTCGACCTCTCGGTGCAAGCAAAGGGAAAATACGAGCTCGTAATGAAATGTGCACAATAAAGACGCAATCAGTCATTAAAGCTAGCTTATCACCAAAGCTTTTTGTCTGCCTCGACGCCGACGCTTCAGCCAAAAGCCGCAGAAAAAAAATTGCTTTAATGACAAGATTTTGCCTCCCCAAATAAGAAACAAATAAAAGGGACAAAAAAAAAAAAAAAGCCAAGCAGAGACAAAAATCTTTTTGAACCCCACAATGGGAGTGGGTGTGAGTCGTGTCACTTCTATCTCAGCTTTTGATGATCTTTGGCGCCGAGCTATTCTTTTCTTCTCCCGTCCTTTCAAGTTGTTTGGTCTGCTTTTTCCCCAGCAATTCTACAGAAGTGCGCTGCAGTTAACACAAATTCTGCCCCGGCTGTAAATTATTCATTTCGTCCGCGGCAGGGCCCCTGTCCTCGCAGCTCCGAGAATGTACGTCATTTGATCACTGGCGTGGGCCCTCGTTCGCTTCCAGGCCGTGCCAGAGCGGAGATCCACCCTCCCTAATTACCAACGTAATTGTTCAGGCATCTCCTTACCGCTGGAAAGGCTCTCACGCTGGAGCTCTGCAGCCAGAAATGAGTGCCATGTGGGGAGAGACTGTACCCGACCACAGCAGAGAATTTGAGGTGGCGCCTTGACGCCTGGAGCCCGCCGCTGTGCCCCCGGGCTGCCAGAGAGACCACGATTCAAGTGTTAGATTTTGTTAGATTTAAGAGCGCTCTGCTTCTAAGCCTCTCCTCCTCCTCTCCTCTCTGATCCTGGCACTGATTTATATCTAGGAAATGTTGATGACAACTTTCTGATGTATAACAGGATGAATAAATGCTGTGGGAACCAAATATTGTTTTGGTCTGAGCTGCATATGTGAGGATTGTTTTTTGTGTCTCAGCAGGGACATCACTCTCCTCTCCTCGCTGCCAATATTGGCTTTTTAATCAAAATCAAATATTTGCCAGCGAACGACGGTCACCGCTGATATGTTGGAGGTGATTAAGCAAGTTTTTTTTTACTCCCGACGCTAACGTCGTCAGCGTCGGTGTGTAAAATGCGCAGTGAATCCTGCCTCACCCTGATTTAAAGAGTTCCTAAACCATAAAAGAAGTTCATTAGCCTCATAATGGTCGGGAGGATGTTTGAGAGGATTTTCCAGCCTGGAAAGTGTTACAACTCGGGAAGGCATTAGTGCATTCGGGGGATTTTGTTTTTGTTGTTTTTGTATGAAAATGGAAAAACTCAAAAACATGAATCCAGAACCGTCACTGGCGGTGAAGCTGTTGCGCCCTCGCAGCTTCAAATTAGGTTAAATAACCAACGATACTGTTTTTAATTCACTGGGTTTTCATCCAAAGGGTTAAGCCTGGTCACTTTCTCCCAGAACCAATAGCAGTTCTGTTTATTTACACTCATACCACACTGGAGAAGTGGTTCTCAAAGTGGGGTCTGGTACCCCCTAAAGGTACGTGAGCCGGCTCCAGGGGGTCCAGGCAAAAAGGGGAATATTT
This sequence comes from Pagrus pagrus, assembly GCF_965226575.1. NCBI lineage: Eukaryota > Metazoa > Chordata > Actinopteri > Spariformes > Sparidae > Pagrus > Pagrus pagrus. The sequence continues at coordinate 3,550,377 of NC_140206.1, forward strand.
GTTTTCTGCACTTTCTCTAATAAAACGTCTAAAATTGGAGTCTGTGGTCTGATGTGTGTCAGTGTAGGAGCTCTTGATGTGAAGAAGTTTGAGAAGCACTGCACTGAGCACCAAATATGTGTCAATCCACAGCAGAAAATAGTCCCCAACGCACAGCGTGCAGTACAGTCTGAAGACTTCCAGTTTTAGGAAATGACTGAGCCTTTAAATAACAATAAAAATAATAATAATAAACTTTGCATCTATAGCAGCAATGGAAGAGGGCTTGCTGAGTAACGTGTTTGTTAAAGATGACTTATTGATTATATCTGATTGTGCATTGTTGGATCTTTACATGATTTATGAAAAGAAAAGAGTTGAATATCTTGTTTTATGTTGTCATGGAGATAATAACATCGTAGGTTAAAGTGTATTATTCCAGTTGCACACTTCTTTTTTTGGATCTGAGACCCTGAAATGAGCAAAATAAACCAAATATGAAATCAAATTAAAAATGTAGGTGCAGTGAAAGCAAATTATAGAGAAATGAAAACAAAATAAAATGTAATAAAAACAGGGAATTACATGATTTCATTGAAATGAAACTATGTACAGTATGTATCTTTAGTATAAACCAACTGCTTTCAGGCTGAAAATCAAAAAGTATTAATTTGTTGACAAGTAAAACGAATTGTCAGTTGTAGAAAGTATCCAAAAGTAAAGATATTGTGTTAAAGTATTTGGTAAAAGTAAATATCACCCATACTTATAGTATCAAGTGTATAAGTTATCTGATTGTAAGGGAAGTAATCTGCAGAGCAACTAGTGACTAAAGTCATCAAGTTAATGCAGCGGAGTCAAAAGTACGATATATTCCTGCACAGTGTAGCTGAGTGGACGCATGAAGTCGCAGAAAATGGAAATAATCAAGTAAAGTAGCTGAGTAAAGGCACTTAGTTACAAAATACATGATATGTATTGGCAGCACTGTTACAAATAACTCAAAAGTGAAAATAAAAGCATAAATCAGACTGGATCTAGAGGTTCGGTTGGTGACCAAACAGGAAACCAAACACCTGAAGGACTCGTGCATGTTGACAGACGTAACGACCCGGATGATGGCGAAGGATCAAGTCAGGTCGCAGTAACCTCTCGAGGAGGAGGACGAGGATGTCACCAGTTTCCTGAGAAGGCCGAGGGAGGCTGAGCTCGTTCAGCTGGACTTTAATGTCCAACACGGTGCACACTGACACAAGAACCAGCGCTCTGTGTGTGTGTGTGTGTGTGTGTGTGTGTGTGTGTGTGTGTGTGTGTGTGTGTGTGTTACTGTGATTTCTGACTTTCCACTTTCAACACCCGTCCCTCAACACTCACATCTTATTTCTTTGCGGCTGCTGGATGCTGCTTTGTGTCAAAACCACCCCCCCCCCCACAAAATGTCCATTCTTTCACCTAAGCTTATCTGCAGCATGAGCCAACATCCCCCGCCAGTCTGATGCCGTGATTTGGGAGAAGACGAATTTTCATTTTCACTTAGGAAAAGATTTGTCTTAGGGCGAATGTGGTGCGGTGCCAAAACGAAGATGAGGGAGGAATCATGAGTTAGGAGGCGCATATCTCTGGGCCGAGATCAGGAGCACACTAAATATAGGCCACATCCAGTTGAATTTATTGCAATATAATGAGAAAAGGATGTTCCTCTAAAGTGGATGTGAGGCTGTTCATTTATTACGAGGAAGTTGAGCGTCCTCTCACTTTTCTCATGTGAAAGTTGGAGAAAGTGCCCTAACAGGGCGCTAAAAGAAGCCCTTCTTCTCGTCTCGAAGGCACTCGTGTGTAGTTTCACATTTCGCTGCTGCGAGACGGATATTGATCCGTCTTCTTCTTCCTCAGATTGCGCCTTTTCCTTCCTGTGCGTTTTCCTCGACGCCTCCTCCGATAAGAAAGAAGCGCGGTGACACGCGTGTGGGGGTTTAAAAGGAAAATCCAATCGCAGGACACATAAAGGCCTGAGTGACACGTCTGACAGGACGGTGTCCGTCCACTCCCGTCCCCCTCCTCTCCTGCTGGTGTCATTAGGCGACAAGATTTCCCAAACATGTCGGGAATTATTTCACACCGCATCTTTTGTGAGCGTCCCTCCGCCCCCCCCTTCAGACTCCCCTCTTCTTCACGGTATGGCGTGCAGCGTTAACCATTAACATGTCACTTTGCGGACGAGGCCGCGTCTCTGAGAAGGGGAGTGAATAACCTTTAAGGACCAGGCGATGACTTCGATAATGAAATCTGCTTTCTTAGTGAGCCTGTCAAGGCTGTCAACAGATTTTACAATCTGTTGCTCAAAGGAGGGAGGAAAAAAAGACGAGGGAGGGGAGGGAAGAGAAAAAGTGTCCTTCAAAAGCAGGAGGTGTAAGGTGGATACTGCACCTCGACACTGGATTAATTCAATTTGGACATATTCAAGCAGAAAATGAAATTATTAGCAGGTTGGTGCGCTGATGGAGAGGCAGTGTTGCAACGTTTTTGTCGCAAATTGGGAACGAGAAGTGTCACAACAGACTCAGCTGATGGAAATGATGTGACACTTGGGGGTTTGCTGTCGATGCGGGAGGAAATCAGATATCTGCAGATGTGAAATAAGTTGGGTGAGGATGATGGTGTCTGATGAAAATAAAAAAAATATATAAAGTTATGAGCTGGTGTTATGTATGCAACTGTAGTCTGAGAAATAACATACGAGTGATGCTGTATTCTGCATTTCTTAAGTTTTAAAACACACAACAGGGCAAAAATATCTAAAGAAGTGAAATGAAATGAATATTTATTTTATTCTTTCGTCTTTAATGACACAAATACGGTCACAGTGAATAAAACCAACATCTGTTCAGAGTTCAGAGTGCTGAAGTTCACTCTACATGTACTAATTTACCCGACCAACCTGCAGAAAGACAAACACTTCAGCACATATGATTCAGGAAAAAGCCTCCCGCTCACTGTCCACTTCATATTCAGTTAAGTTTATTGACAACAACGTTTCGGTACTTAGACCTTCATCAGGTTATCTCAAGATCCCAAGATAACCTGATGAAGGTCTAAGTACCGAAACGTTGTTGTCAATAAACTTAATTGAATATGAAGTGGGCCGGTGCGGGAGGCTTTTTCCTGATTCTGTCGGCCTTCGGTCTTCTCCTACACACCTGTCCACCTGAAGGTGAGCAAGAGCTGCACTCAGCACGCGTGATTTAACTGGTAACTGCAAAAAGTACAGTTAATTGTTAATAAGTGCATCATTATGTCACCTTTTTACCTTATAATAACAACTTCAGTGTCTCCGTCACTTGTTTCTGCACTATATAACTTCAGTGAGAGGGTAGGCAAGAGACAAAACGCCAATTTCTACATAGTGCTGCTTTAACTGCCAATGAATGCACATTAAAGTATGAGTATAAATCCTAATAAAGCATTAATAAAGCTTAACAATGACTCAATGTTAGTTAAACTTAATACATGTGTTTCTTATATATGTCTTATTACAATAAATATGTTTGACACTATTAAGTCAACACCTACATCGTCTTATTAACACTTTTATACACATTTATAAGACTTATGACAGCCTTAGTAACTTAATACAAGGATGTTAATATAAAGTGTGACTGATTGTTAGATATTCGTCCCTGAGGACACAATTGTCTTACGTTAAGTTAAGTTTCTGAATCACAGTCGCTGCTGGAAACAAACTAAAGTCCGAGTGCCTCGTTCTGTCTTCACGTTCTCTGTATGACAAAGCATTCATTCTGCACTTCTGGCTCGTTCTCACATCATGAGGGAAAACTTCTGTGTGGTCCACATTCGCATTCAACTACACTCCTGAAAAATTGCTCGCGAGCGGCCGAGCTCCACTTTCATTCTGACACCGTTTACGACCACCACCCCCCCCCCCCCCCCCCCCCTCACCGCCACGCCGCCCCCACCGAGCGCCGCTCTGAGCGTAAAAGTAGCGTCCTCACTCACTTGAAGGCCCTGCTCTTCAGAGGAGCACATTCAGTAGGAGTGTGCCAGGGAAATATTTGCTTTGAATCATCAGAGGACATGATTTCATTTAAAGAGCTCTTTGATGGAGGGGCGCACTCCTTCCTCGCCTGTGATGTGGCTCAGCTGAGAGCGAGAATCATTCAGAGCACTGAAGGAGTGATACCGGTGTTTTTGTGTGTGACTGAGTGTGTGTGTGTGTGTGTGGTACACAGGCTGGTTAGCATGTGTAAGAGAAGCAGATAGTGAAGCTCATGCAGATGTCTGTTTGAATGTGTGCATCTGTTTGGACTTTTAGTAGCATGAAGGCAAACTGTGTGTAGTCGTGTCTCCTCTCTTCTGTCTTATTGTCAACATGTGGAAACTGCAAAACATTCAGGTGATCGTGGCAATTATGTAATTTGTCAGACAAAACTCTATAGACACTTAAAATTGAGAGTCAGTGGCTGAAATGGAAAATAAAGGGGAAGCACCTTAAGCCCGACGGCGCAGTATCCCTGATTTCACCCATCCTGAGTCCTCCGGTTTCTGCAGAACGTACTAGCTAGCTGGCCAACAGCTGCAGTCATTGCGATGTGTTCGAGTGCAGTAACAGTCAATTAACAGTTATTGCTTTTATACTTGTCTTGGATCAACCAATCAGTTTGCTCATTACCTTGATGACATTCGGGAGATGTGTTCGTCAGCTCCCCTGCAAGCTCCTGCAGCCTATAGCTACTCCTAACACCCTTCTCTTTGTAGATTCACACGTTTGCGTGTATCTTTGCAGAAGCATATAACACCATCAGAATACCAAATCAATCAAACCTGCAGTCGATTGATTTAATCTCAACCCTCTCTAGGAGTCATGCGACCTGGATGATCGACGTGAATCCTCAGCATAGTGTACTTGTGTTAAACAAATACAAAGGAGGCTAAATCTAGCAGAGAGCGGCTTTGAAAGGTGCCATGAAATAGTCTCTGAAGCTGAAGCTAAGTGGATTTGATAAGGGATTCACGAGGATTTGATCCTATTCAGATTCAGAAAATCAGATCAACCCTAACTGTATGCACTATAATTGCATTTGCAGGCTTACGCACCTGAATCTGTTTTATTTTTCTCTCCGAACTCGACATCGCGCTCCCGTGCACTCCACATGCTTTCATGTGCCTGCGTGTGAGGTTTGTGTTTGTCTCCTGTGCCTTCCGATGGATTTGTTGCACGGCCCGGCTGTTAGCAGAGTCGACAGCCCACTGATCTCCCATCAAACCGAGCAGCGCTGCAGGTACGGCGTGTAAAGGCTTTGCTTTGAGACTACCTGTCATCACACATCAGGAGATTATGGCGCTTTGCTCTCTCACTCTCTCCCCGTCTGTGTCTCGGCGCTGAACGCGCAGCAGCTACTACACCATCTGTAAAACGTTACATCAATGAGGTACATATCTCTACACGGAGCCACAGATAATCTTTGGCATTTCAAAACACGGAGGCACGATCACGTCATCGTGCAGCAGGCCTCTCCGCTGAGTCGGCCACCGTGTACTCCAACGCTCGCACAACGCCAGATGCCGGTGCCATATGGGAAGCTAAATTTATCATCTGTTTTTTAAGAGTAGCGGCATCTTCGTTTTCGATTTCAGATTGTACTGTCACACCATCAATTCGGGCCCCTGACACACGAGGAGATAAAGGTGGTGATTATGTTTGTCGAATCTCAAATTAAAAGAGGAATAACAGACTGTCATTGTGAGTGATTTGTGACGTGTGCTGCTTTGATGTAAGTGTAAAACTTTTTGCCTTCAAATCTAAATAATGTTCTTGGTGACTGAAAGATAATTCAGACAAAATTTACACCAGTGCACATTATTTCAATTTTTTTCTCTAATCCCTGCAGAGTTTCTCTCATATCTATGACTGAAGGCAAAACAGGAAGTATGAAGCCATTATTGTAACCGGCGCGTTAATATATTTAGACCCAGAATAGAATAAAACGTAAATGATCATTCCTACAATAATCCTCAGTGACCCGTGAGGGCAGCGCATCTTCCCCCCTGGGCAAGTCTTAATGCGCTCTGGTGTCTCTTTGCTCGGTGCAGCGAGGTGACGTCTGCAACTACATAAATCTGATTTAGAGGGTTTTTGCACACTGAATAAGCAAATACATGAGCACAGCATCACCTCGCATCAGGACGAGGAGGGTGAGGAGGAAGGTGGTTCCTACCAGAAACAATCAGGGAAAGTGGCTGCGGAAAAAAAAAAAAAAAAAAAATGTAGATCTGCTTTCTTTTGCAGATTTGTAGAAAACACAAACAGAATTTGGAGATGTGGATCAGACACAGAGGCTTTATCACATGCAGCCATGCTGGGTACGTATTTTAAAAACTGTCTACTCCTGACTTCTGCCATTCAAAACCTTTTTACTGCAGCATCCATTTACCCAGTGCCGTGCAGTTCAAAAGATGTCTTGCACCGGAAGAAATGACGCCTAAAAAATAAGTAAAAATAATGAAAGCAGGGTTGTATTAAGCAGGTAAATTACCTGCCGATGGAACGAGTGAAATCTGCCTCAAAACAAATGTACAAAATCTCACTGAAACAGCTGCTTTCAAGGCAATTGTGTCTTATATTAAGTATGTATGTTTGATTTTGAGTTTTTGCTGACAAATGAATCCAATTTCAACAGGTTTTAGTTGTTAGGACCAGAGTCACATTGACACATAATCAACAGGCTGTTAAATAACTGTTTCGTTTAGTCGACGTATCCCAAAAAAATGTTTTAGCTCAGTTTTAACTTGGATGTCTAAACCTTTTATGACCAACCGAAGATTCACTAATTTTGGTACTTTGTGGGCCGGACACAAAAACTTTTCGACAAAATCTAGAGGGCAATGTAATCAGGAACGTTTGCCTCGTAAATTTCTTGATCTCTGCAATTATTAGGTCACAAATAAGATGTCAAAAAGAGCTGGGTATCGCCTCCCATTTCCATTTCAACTCAACCTAATTCAATATCGATTTTTTTAGTTAGGCAGTCCCTGTCCCTGAGCTGTGTGCGGGAAACCTGCAGGAAACCTACCTTAACACACATTAAAAAATAAAAGGTATGTATTAAAATATCAGTCTTGGGATTTTTCAGAATTAATATCAGATCATCCAATTAATTTAATCAATTCAAATCGGATATTTTTTTTAAACCCAGCCTTAAAACTTCCAGATTTCAAGGCAAATCCCTCAACTCAACAGGCCAAGATGACGCTGGCTGTATCGGGTTACGATGCCTATTGAAACAACACTTGAAGCTGACATCATCACAGCAGATCGTCAGTGGTTTGGAGCAGTTATGTGACCACGAGACGATCCAGATCACTTCCCCACCGACGTCCAGACGCGACTCTAAATGATGACGCTGATGAGAGCGTACAACCTCTCTCTGCTGCTTTGGCTCGTCGCGGACCGTGTTGATGTTATTGTTCGAATGCGGCTGCGTCCCGTTCTCGCGCCTCCTGTGCATCCCTCTGCTCTTTTAATCATCCTGTCCATTGCTGCATGCGATCAGCTTTGTTGTGAATATCTGGTTGCCATGTATGTGTTTTAGCGGGACGTCGGCCTCATGGGACGACGCAGACTTGAACCAAATTAAAAACGACTGGGTGCCAGGAGCAGGACCGAGTTAGGCAACAGGGAGAACATGTAAAAAGGCCAGACGGGTTTTAATGTGGAGACGGTGACCGGGTCGGACAATCAGCGCTCGTCGGAGGAGTGAGCAAATGTGAAATGAGATTATTTTGCATAATGGCAGCGGTGGTGGAAGTGGCAGAAAGTTGTAGCGACAGGCTTGTGACTGGAAGGTCAGCGCTTTGAAATGAAATGTCTGCTCTCCTGTTTCACAAACTTTACTGTCATTGTGCCCTGGAGCAAGGCAACATGTACGACTAGACTAGAGCTGCACAACGGCACAAAGACAGGTCACTAGTAATAAATAAGTAAACATAACATGAATATAAAGCCGGGTTCTGCTGTAAATAAGACTCGATGCTCAGAAAAAAGTGTGAAAATAAGAATGAGTCACTGTCTGCACCCTGTCAGGAGAGTAACGTCTCACCACACAACAAGATACACAACATGACAATGAAGACGCACGTGCTCTCGATACTTTAAGGTGATGCTCACACCACATGGCATATGTAAATCATTAAAAGAGAAAAATACTCTGCCACAGATCAAGCAAATGTGGATACAAGAAGGCTGGAAATGCCTTAAAATCTTCATCGTCTATTTATTGTTGTGCTGTTATTAGTTAATCAGAAAGTTACCTAATTAAAATGTTAATCTAATGCCAATCTAACACTATTAATGTAGAAATATAGCTGTGCTCCACGTCTGATTAGAGTCCAACTTAACTGTTACATGGACGTTAAATAAATCCTAATCCGCAGATATACATCAGCCGATAAGTGACAGATTCTTGAATGGGAGCTGGCGAGAGCAGACCATGCCAGATGTCCCTTTAAAAATATGTTAATTGTAGATTTATTTGCTTGTCTGTAAATGTAGATATCTGATAACTTTAAAAACATGAAGACCTGCGATTCAGCACGACGTTATTGTAAATTCGGCACATAGCCTTTTGACAGAGTTAAAGTAATTTATGAAAAATGTCAACTTTTATACATGCTAGCGACAGTTGCATCCCAAGTATGACCAATTTGGTGAAAAGTGGTCCTGACAACGATCGTAGAAGGTTCGCACCATTCCTCTAAACCAGATTTAAAACACGGGTAGATCGTTTGATAAATGTCTCTACTTTTCATTTGAAGATATAAAAAGTCAGCCGTTAATCTGCAGTGTTGATTTTGAGTAAATGAACAGTTATAATTATGCACCAACTTCTGTTTTTAGGTCGAACTGTCACCGAGTCGAACTTAAAATCACAAATTAAAAACTCTTACAGCCTAATTGATGCTTTCTGTGTCCGCACGGCGATGTGGGTTTGGGTCGACGTTAATTTTGTCGTCCGTTCGCGTCACGGGCTCGAGCCTGAATTTATGACCTCGCCGGCTGCAGCGAGCACGTCCACATGTGCAGACGTCCAGAGCAGCATGAACAAAGACGTGTGCGTTTGCGTCCATCTCTGGAAATATAAGAAACCTTCATAGAATGTATTTATAGTGAAAAAGGAGAGAAAGACTGATGTACTCTCCAGGTGGCTGATGGGAAATGTAGTTTGCATGAGGAACGACTTGCACTTGTGTTTATATTTCAATTTCTTCACCTCTCCTGCATCCTACGTGGCATTTATGTGACACTTTGAGAGGTTTAAAGGGTGAGATTATGATAGAAAGGTAAGATTTTATAAACTCAAGCGGTCATCCTCACTATAACGCTGTGTTTTAGTTAAACGAGGGGGCCAGAGAGTAGCCCTGCAGAGCAGGCGGCTTGTTGCTGTAGTTGATTCAGTGTTGCTTTGGTTTAACATCGGCTCTATTTTTAGCCTGACATCTGAAGTATCCATGGAGTCTAAATGTGGGAAAAGCCTGTCCTCCTTCCTCCCTGGGTGTCTGATGTTTCCCAGCAAGCCCTGCTGCAGCCCTCTGTGTGAGTGTGTGCGTAAGAGAGAGCGAATCAGTGTGTGTCTGTAAGTGAGAAAGTCTGCGTGTTTTGTGTGTGTGTGTGTGTGTCAGTGGAGAGTCTGGGTGTGTCGGTGTGTGCCTGTTTGACTGTGTGGGAGAGTTTTAACGTGTGGGTGTGAGAATAAGTGTGTGTGTGTGTGTGTGTGTCTGCATCAGAGTAGAGGTGTGTGTGTGTGTGTGTGTGTGTGTGTGTGTGTGTGTGTGTGTGTTTAGCAGTGCATGGAGACCAGAGGACTGTGGGAGGACTTCCTCTGTGGATCCTCTCTGTTTTCTTTTCAAAGAATGACATTCCTAAGCTGTTTCACTTTTCAGGCAGGAAGTGGAAACCGTCCAAAAATGATTAAAACCAGGAACGGCAACATAACAGCTCGAGCACCGCCACGGAGTTTGGAGTGTTGACACAAAGTCAAACAGTCGTGATATATTGTTTAATAAATCTGAATAACTGGTGGAATAGCACGTTTAGGTCTGGGAAAAGCAGATCACAGCTTTTTGAGAAGGTTGGATATTCTTGCATTTCCTGCAACATTTGTCTCAAATGATCGTTGTGGAGCTGAAACTCTACCCTCTGTTGGTGAAAGGAATCCTATTTTTGTTTCTGGTGACAGGCCCGATGGAATAAAAAGTCATCCACGTGTCTCTGGTGGGCTGTTTGGTCCAAGTCGATTGTGTTTTATCTAAAAATAATGAGTCAAAGTTAGCTTTGGACATGTTTCAGGTGGACAACCACGTGATCTTACACTCACAAACTGTTTTTTTCTTCCTCACAGGTAATATACTCTCACCAGTTCTTACTTTCGTCTCACATTTTGTGTCATTTTTACTCTAAACTGCCAGAATTACCAGCATGTTAACTTATATTAACAGCTCTCCAGCCAAACACAACGTTGACATTGGACGGCTCTGCAAAACCTCACTTCAATGCATGTTCGCTGCCACAGTTTTCTTGTGACATATGATTTGCGTTGCAGCTACAGTATGGTTAACGTTGATGGGTTCCCAGACGGGCCTGCCAGGCACAAGCCCAGGAGGTCAGGGGCCCCCCTAAAACCAGAGCCTCCCTAACCTGTGATTACTTACAACTTCTCTCCAGAGCTGCTGGACATTTTCTCACATGCTAATGTGTCAGCAGTGGACACTGATGCACATGGGGATACAATGTCCTCAAAAGATAAAAAAAAGAAGAAGAAGAAAATCAGAACCACAGATATCATTGTTTATCCTTTTTCCGCCTACATTACCCACAATGCATGCATTCAGATTTGTGTGTGTTATGCTAGTGGCAGCTAGGTAGCTTGGTAAGCTTCGCACCACCACATCATTTTTATCTTCAAACTATTAGCAGACTAACCAACGGCCGCAAAAACAGCTGTTTTGGTCGTCTGTGCAAGCAGTTTGGTGGCGACCTCTAGTGGCTGTGTTACTTGTGACAAGCGCAAAGGAGGAAGTCAGGTGAACTAGTATAAAGAGCAACAAGTCCACATATGGACATAACACAAATAAACCTACATATGTAACTGAAGTTATGTAACCAACATATTTATTCAACCCAAAAAAGACATTTTCCTAAACCTAACCAAGTAGTTTTGGTGCCGAAACCCATCCGAACCGCTACCGTAGCACACTGTCACCACGTATTTGTCATCGGCAAACAACCTATTCTGTCGTTAAGGTATGTGGACATGTCGTACTTTGACATGGACTTCCCTTTCAAAGAGGAACTGTTCAGCTGTGGGTGTTTTGTTGCATCCATAAAATAAATGAATAGATATAGCCTGCCAATAATACCATTCAGCAGAACTCCTCCACTTCAGCCGATTTACCATCTTTTGAAATCTGCATGTACAAACTGTATGTGTGGGCCCGTGTGAGAAGTGAATGTATGCATAAATACATACAATTCTGAGCAGAAGTTGGCAAAACATGTGACGTTATATTTCCATTTATGCATTAGCTGATGAGAGCTGCTCTGACCATATGCACGCAGGAGTCGTATGGGCTCTAATTCCTGCACTGGCAACATTACAATAATCACTAAACAAACACTAAAAAGGATAAAAGGTCAGCACTCTTTAATCTACAGATGTCAAATGTTCAAATACAAATATGCATGTACAAATACTTTTTCAGAATGAGCTCGTGTGCTGGAGAAACACGAGGCAAAGCTCATAATCGCATCCATCACAAAAGTTGCTGCTCGCTGCCTCGCTCCCAGCTCACCCACGTCGGTGTCAGTTTTACGAGGCTACGCCGCATCAACAGTAAAGAGATATATAGGGTTTATTTTTAGACAAAACACCGTTGGCCACCCCTCCCTTTCTCCCTGCAAAGTATTTTTCCTTAAAAAATGCATGAACGGTGGTGGGGATTCAAAATGCGACTCTCATGCATTGTTAACGAGGCTCCATAACCCTTCTCATGACTCCGGGTCGGGATAAGTGCAACCTATCCTTGTTTTCAAAAGTTACACCGAAACACTGTCTCACATCTGTGAATTATTGACCGGCACACAGATGTTGCCTGACGATGACTGTACTGTATGTGTGTGGTTTTTCTGTGCTACTCTAAACACGGTGACTAAGGACTACACGTAGTATCTGGTTTGTTTTTGCTCGATTCTGCTGTTTGTCTTGTTTTCACACAGTTTATTGCTTTGTTGGTCTTCACTGCTCAACGATGAAATCGGACTTGATACTGGATCAGTTTTTCTGCTAATCCGACCAATACTCAGTGTTTGAATTGGACTTTGTTTCATGTTTTCTCGCTAAAGCGTCGATAATTGAGGGTCTACCTCAGTGTCAGGACACAAAAGAAGGAGATGGAAAAACAGGAAGATAGAAATCATATATCATACAAAACCTGCAGCAGCGACCGCGCACTGAAGTGAGGTTTCTCAAAGACGTCCAACGTCAATGTTGTCTTTGGCCAGAGAGTTGGTAATATAACTTAATATTCTGGTAATTCTGGCTGTTTAGGAGTGATATAGGAGCAAAAATAAAACAAAATGTGATACAAAAGTAAGAACTTGCAGGACTATATTACCCGTTAGGAGGGAAAACTGGTTGAAAACCAATGTCCAGGCTAAAAAACCTTATTTATACAGAAACTACTGGAAGTCCAAGGGGAAAAACACAAATGAAAGCGCTTTCATACATTTTTCTTTTATGAGTTTGGCTCTCTAAAAATGAAAACAGTCTTCTTTAAATTTCAGTCCAGCAGAAAAGATTTCTTCCCTGAGGTGTTAAAAACCCTGAAGAAGCTAGAAGCGCACCGTTTGCTCCAAAAAATGCTCCTAATCAGTCCAGATATACACACCGACGTCGAGAGATCTGGTGTGCGGTGAGATTTGAACATCTACATGTTCTTACGAAAAAAGTAATGGAGGGCCATTTTGTCTGCTAAGCATCAAAAACAGCTCTTAACTGTCAGCAGCTGGGGCTTTACAGTGTGAAATCACCATTAGATTTTGATGCATTAAAAGCAAAAGTGCTCATTAAAGTACAGAAATGAGTAATGTACTATGAAGTGAAGTATTTTACAGGTTTCTCAGATTGTGGGAGTTTTCGAGCGGGCTGAGAACGGAGACTCCTCCAGCGAGCGATTCCAGTTGAGTAGAGGCCTGATTTTTCCATAAGCTGAGGTGATTTATCTGTCTCCTCTTCCTTCTTCTTCTGCTCTCTTTTCTCACAACAGGACGAAGAAGAAGAAGAAGAAGGAGGAGGGGGGGCAGTTGAATGAGGTAGTTATGATGAACCGTCACTCAGATCCTGACAGCAGCTTTCTCAGCCACTCGTGCTCCGAGGAGTCCAATTGATAACACGACTCTGTCAATGTCACGGCGTCACCGGGCCCCCCGTTTAAATGCACTCCCGGCGCTGTCGGATAAATCACATCAAACATCACTAACAGATACCCCCCCTTCCCTCCTTTGTCGGTAATTGCGGTATTCCTGTCCTCCCGTAGATGTTCAATCCCTCGATCCCTCAACCAATTGGGTCTGACAAGGGGGAAAGCAGTTCCTGTCAAAACTGTTAAAGGGGAGGATGATATTTAAGAGGTGTACCGGATAACAGATATCTATCACCTCTCTGCAAGCCGACATCATTTTCTAAAAGGATTGCTTGATCAAGATGTCTTTCCTCTACTTCTTCCCCGGCTGAAAGTAAAGTTATTACTCGGCCGCGACGACTCCATGCTTCTTGGGCGAGAGGGGATGTGACAGGTAGAGAGCAGGGATGTGCAAGGCAGATACGCCCGAGGAACATGAATAAGTCAGGGGGAGGGGGTATTAAATATTCATTCTACCGATATCGCTCTTTGTCACATCCTCTTTAACAACAATGAGTACGGGCAGAGGAGGAGGAGGAGGTGGGTCCTTAAACTGGCGCTGGCTAGACGTGTCACGCAGCATCAAGTCACGACTGGATATTTAACCCGAGGCGAGGAGGATCTGCTGCTAACTCGCACCGTTTGCTTTAACCTGCGTGCCACGGCAGATGGGTGGGGTCTAGCTGCCTGGGAGCCAAAGTTCAGACCGTGTCTGCAGCTTTTCACTTCAATTAAACACGACAGGAGATGATTTTACTTATTTGATGAGTGCACCTTCTACCAGAGGAAGAGCTGATGGGAGGAATTAGACATCTTTTCGTTGAGTCTGTCAGGCCGTGATGGCAAACGCCTGAGAGCGGCTGCTTCACATGATTGTGGAAAGAACGGAGGTGAACTTAAGTAAACAGTTCTCTAAAACTCTTTATTGGACCCTTTTAATCCTAGAAAGTGTTAGCGTCTAATCTAGCACATGCAAAACTCACACTTTTGTGCTTTAGCATCATCTTCATTGATTTATTTGAAGGAAAACAAACATGCCTCCTCATAAAAAGAAGAAATAGTAAAAGTTTTTGACAGAAACGGATCAAAGTTTAGTTGCCGATTGAACAACTTTTTTGGGCGACACTGTGCGGCGCCATTACCCCAACAGATGTCTCGACACACGACGCGGTGATTCCATGGCAACCTCACGCTCGGATCATCTCGCGTCTATATTTTGTTTGCTGTAAATGCTGGCAGATACGTTGACCCGTCACATTAAGTTGGATGTGTCGGTGCGGTAGCTCTCTGCAAACAGACACACAGCAGACTGCCACGCTACAGATTCTGCTGCGGACTGACATGTTTCTCACTCCAGGTTTTCGAGCAGGAAGGTGTGTTGGGTGCGCTGGATTGGTGCCCAGAAAGTTGCCTGATTTATTGCCACGTCCCACTGAAAAAGCAGGTGGCTCTTTCCTGGGCAGCATAGTTTGGTAATCGCACTGAACACATTACTCAGAACTCACTGGATTGATCCAAAGCGGTCACTTTGCTGATAAGATAAACTGTTGCTCATGGTTCCAGCATTTTCCCCACTACAAGGAAACAACGTCTCATTGGGTTTTGGCTCTGAAAAGACACTATAGCCGACTCTCGCACTGCTTAACTGCAGGTTTCTCACAATGTGCAGCTCCAGCTGGATGCAGAGTAATAATGCGAATGTCGTCATCTGAGACTGTTTTCTGATACCAGTGAGTAATCTCTGCCACAGCAGACAACTGAGCCGAAGACGACAGGAGCTGTGCCAAATGGGCACCTCGTGAGGTGCTGATTCATGGCTACGCAATTCTCGAGCAGCGACAAATACAAATGCACATCTCTCAAGTTCAACAAATAGCTCACGGCTACATTAACAAGCTGCATTGGTCATGAAATATGTCAGGGTAAAGGAGAAGTAGGTAGGATAAATCCAGGCGGCGGTGCCGGCCTGCCAAGCGTCTCTTCGTACGGCCATCGTCCACGCCGGAGCCAAACTTCATAATATCACAATGTAAATCAAAAAGTCAACATGAGAAAGAGGGGCGGAGAGAGGGGAGGGAAACCATAACGTGCACTGTAAATCCTAAAATCAAAACTCAGCATCCTTTGGTTTCTAAATGCACTGCTGTCATAAAAGCATTTCCATCGACAAATGAGTCTGCGGGAAAGGTCAATAGTTAATTGAATAATCTATCACCTTGGGATGGACAGAGTGAACCACACTATGCAATCAATGACAGGCGCATTAAAAGGTCAGCCACAGACTTCCATGATAAGTCACCTGGTTAATGTTTTCTTTGGTTATACACAGCTCGAGGGTCGACTGAGAGGCCACTTTGGCTCGTTCATACAAACACTGGTCAAATAGCAGGTACAGGAGACTAATGAGGAGGTTTGATCAGGAGCAGGGTGACACCTACTCTGTAGTGCTGACGTGGCTTTAGCCGATCAACAGGAGATTAATCAACAGCAATCCAATCAGAATCAGGCGAAAAATGCCGAATATTTCCCTGGTTTCAGTGTCTGAAAGGTAAGACTTGTTTTTTTCTGTCGTTCATGCGACTGGAACATGATTACCATGAAGTTTTAGAAAAATACATTTGAAAAACATCACTGTGAGCTCTGGGAAGTGCTATAAGCATCTGTTTGTCTTTATTTGTCTCTTACTTAAAGGCTTAGCGGATGAACACCAGTAACCAAAAACAAAGAATAATTGTTAGTTGCAACCATAGCTCCCTCTTAAAGTACAAGTTCACCCAAAAATGAAACTTCAGTCATTAAAACACAAAAAAACAACAGAAAAAAAGACACAGGCTCCAACAGCTCTTCCATGAAACTTCACCTGACTTTCCATCAATGTTTTAGTTTGTGTGCGACTGTTTCTTTTAAAAGGTGCAACAAATATTTTTGCTTTGCTTGTCTGTTTTATCTAAAATATGTGGGATCTGTTAAAAAAGGGTCACCATCTGAAATGAGAAATATTCAATGGAAAATATAAAATGCAACATTTCTTTAAGACCTTTTGTTTGTGTTCATGCTCGGCTGTAAAACAATTTAACCAATTGTCTAATTGAGGCCATCTCGCAGGTTAAACGCTGTGGAAACGGGGGGAAGCGTTTGATTATCTTGTCTCACCTTACAGCTTACAGCTTCTTTTCTTCTTCCAGCGAAAATAATACAGTCTGGTATCCACGGCTGCTGAGCATTACCGATGCAAGGGGAATACTCATTTAGAGCAATAGTGGTGCATTTGCAGCAATATCATTGTGTCACTGTGACCGCCCTATCAATTATAAATGAAGAGCATTTCCTTATAATGGCAATTTATTCCCATTCATGTGTGCACTTTTTGCAGGAAGGTATGGCGGCTTCGCTTTGAAACAAAGAAGCAATGTTAACAGATGCTTCCAAGAAGAAGAAAAAAAAAAACAATAATTATGCAAATCTGAGACAGAATAATTATGGACGTATTCATTATTTATAGGTTTGGTTTTGCTTTTGTGCTATCATAAACTAACTCTGAGCTGAATGTGCGATTGTAGCTTTCTCCTTTAATTGTGTGTACATAGAATTATGTCATTTATTTCTACCACTGCTAACGCAATTTCATTATGACCATGGGGTAGAAGGATGGTGATTGCCAATTTGGTTCTGTGAGAAACTTCATATTTTCTTTACTTTCATATGCATGCATTTGTTTTTTTCCCTCCCCACACATCTAAATGTTGACTTTGCCGGCAATATTACATTATGAAATCCATATAAATGAGTGAAATTACTGCTTGAACTGATGTAATGATGGCCCCTGCCGAGGAGAATCTTATTGATGTAATCAGTGAATGGCACAAAGCAGCCATTTTTTTCCCAGTAATTGGACGTAGTGGTACAGTCGCTCGTTTGTCCAGTGATTAGTCTTTGTTTAAAGTAATTGTAACTGAAAAACAAAAGTGGGTTTTCCAAAAAACACATCCGACAGGTTTATGCAGATTGTCTCCGGCCTCAGTGAGAGTGAGGGAACTGGTCCTGAATGTTTTGAAGCGATGTGTTTTAGTTGCATTGCATTTTGACTTGGAGTCCATTATTTCGCACTGGTGGAAAATTTTGTCCCTCAACCTTCTGCAAAATATCTCAGCATTTGTTATTGTAAGAGTAACATGACAGGGAGACCTTCAACAAGAAGAAGAGGACAAACTAATGCAGGACAACAGTCAAGCAAGTGAGACAGGATGTTAATGTCAGTCACTGGAAAAGTTGAGTGAAATTTGGGAGCGTATTTTCTTCTTCTCTGGATCTGTTTCATCCATTTACAGCTACAAACACCTGAGGCAGGGTGTGCA
This sequence comes from Pagrus pagrus, assembly GCF_965226575.1. Lineage (NCBI taxonomy): Eukaryota > Metazoa > Chordata > Actinopteri > Spariformes > Sparidae > Pagrus > Pagrus pagrus. The sequence continues at coordinate 3,568,181 of NC_140206.1, forward strand.
CACTCACCTCTACCTCTGGCAGTCGGGTTGCCAGGTACAACGACACACATCCCGCAAGAAAGCCAGAGGCTGCCGTGTGATTTGTATCCCTATGACATCAGGAGACAGGCAGGTATGTCCTGAAAGTCTTGTACATTCAGAAACCTTCTTCTGAAAGACAAAGACGGAAGTTTTTTACAGTTACATTTTATTCCATATGAAGTTTGGGGACATGCTGCATTTATATCTACAATATACATCATCTTAGATGTGTGTTTTCATGTGATATACATGAAATTCATTGCAACAGAATAACATTGATCTATTTTGCTTTGTTTGAAATGTATGCACGCTGTGTGAAGTGGCTGTGTTATTGTTCTTGTAGTCTTTTCTCAATTTATAAATATGCACAAAAAACTTTAAATATTCACAATGTACCTTAAAAAGCATTAATAACAAACACATGATGCTCTTTTAACTTGAGACTGCTGTATGAGCTTGTTATTCTTTGATAATAATAATCTATGATATTATATTCTTTTGTACTTTATTGAAATGTGTGCTTCCATCTTTTCTACTTTGAAAAAATAATGTTTCAAGTTTAATATGTTGTGAGATTACAACAAAGTATTCAGGCCACCCTTAAAACTCTTCTGTTTTATTCCTTTAGTTGTCACTGTAACTGATAGTAACTGTATAATTTATTCCTAAATGCTCATCGTTCCGTCACTTATTAGCCAGTGAAGACATGTAGACGGTAAATGACTTTTGGCTGTGAATGGCATCTCTACACGTCCTGTTTCTACCTTCATGTTGACTTTTCTGTCAGTTCATTGATGAATTAATGAACTGCCCTGCAGACTTTTTATTGTTTCTCTGCTGAAATAATGCTTAAGTGTGTATTTGTAGATTTAAAAACAAGATTTGGGGTTTGGGATTGCTTTAACTTCCCCCACGCTCCAGCGTCAGGCTCAGTATTTGTTATTTCTAAAATATGGCACTGACGCGTTATCATAGGATCCACACTGTAACCTTTTATCCTCTCAATAAAGTGCCACGTCTTGTCAAAAGTTAGCCATGACCACTCAAATAGTTGCTCCGTTTTTTTACAGTAAAAGCTCTTCACATCATCCCCGTGAAGTGCAAACTATATCCCCCAAACACAGCAGTACCCCCGCTGAATTCTCCGAGCAGACACGGGCACTTGTCACGGAAGATCAGTTTTGTCGTTTCCCGTCTCTCTAGTGTTTTCGAGATGGACCTCTTCACATTGATCCTCTGTGGCGTTTGTTTGTCATCCCATGAACCATCACTGTCAGACCCAGAGCCCGCTCTATTCCCGACGCGCCGCTCATCCCAAAGAGGGTTTTAGACATACAATTAGCCACGGTGATAGCACCATCAGTGATGCAGCGGTTGGCGACTTACAGAGTCCAAATCAACATCCCGGTTCTCTCTCCATCACATACATCATCCCTCTGTTTGAGAATTATAGGACAAAGTTTGGGTCCAAACTGCCAAACAACTATTATCTTCAATCCTCTGATGTGATGTGACTTTCTTTAATAATTCATCTGCTACATCATGTCACGCTTGTCACACAAATTCTCTTATGATCCCGGCGCTCCGATCGTGACAGACGCTTAAATAAGCTGCATACAATTTCATTTATACCTTAAACGCTGAGCCCTCGCCGCACGGCAACGACATCTGATACTCTACATGTGCTTTACAGCCGTTCTTCATGCGCCTCAGAGGCATAAAAGAAAGAATAAGAAGAGATTTAACAGGAGGGGAGGAAAAAAAATGAATGAGGAAATACTAACGTCGACAATTCCATTTATATTGTCCGTGCTAAGTGTGAGCTCAGTCACTTTGAGGAGTGCCGCTCTTGAAGGCTCTTTGCTGAAAATGTCTATAACTCAATAGAAACTTGGCCGCGTCTCAGGCTGCTTCCTCTCTCCCGCCATCCTTCAACGGGAATACTTTATGTGCCATCACCTCCCTGCGAAAGGAGAGCAAAGCAGAAGTAATGTGTGTTTCCTGTCCAGGAGGTTTTCCCCCTCCAGCAGCGAGAGACGCTTCTCCTCCAGCTGATCGGCGCACTGATAAAAAAGTTCTGCAGCCGACGGGCCTCGCTTTGATCCCTCTGGACGCCGATTCTGTAACTTTGCCAGGGGATGAATTATGGGCATAACAATCGAGTTTGAGCCATTTGCAGTTGCGTTTATTTCCATAACAAATTGAATGATGGATAGCGTGGTAGATACTGATAGCTTTTTATCAATTAAGCATGTCACTGAATGCAGCCGCAGCAGGCCTTTTATAGAGATAAAGCCTCCTTTCAAAACTGCAAACTTTTCTTGACTCAGTTTACAAGTTGCTTGGTATTGAAATATCACAAGTCGAGGCCAATTCGGGCCAGGATAGTTCCTGGTACATGTTTTTTTTTGGTATCAGCTTGGTCAAGGCTCCAAAACAGCTGGACCGACAATAAAGTAAGGAGTAGAAAACACTCCAGATCAGTGACTGACCAGTGAAACCATGCTGTGGTCAATGAATGAAGTGCAGATGTTCCTCTGTTTGACGACCAATGAAAGGATATCCTCTGTTGTTACTGTGTGTTTGTGTTGTTTTGAAGGGAATACCAACTGTAGTGGAAAACTAACTGGAGTAAAGCACCTGTCACCAAGAAGGCGTCGAGATGACTTGAGTCGAGTTATCACAGATTACCCAACTAGCAAAAAACGAACTGGAAACTGGAAAACTAACTGGAGTAAAGCACCTGTCACCAAGAAGGCGTCGAGATGACTTGAGTCGAGTTATCACAGATTACCCAACTATCAAAAGACTAACTGGAAACTGGAAAACTAACTGGAGTAAAGCACCCGTCACCAAGAAGGCGTCGAGACGACTTGAGTCAAGTTATCATAGATTACAGGAAGTAGTTAAATCAAACCTGTATTTTATCCTTTGGACGGCGTGACTGATGACAGCTTGCGTCATCGCCACATCAAATATTTTGTCCGTCCCAGATGATAACTGCTGCCGTCTTTCATTTGTCAGGATTTCTCCTCACCGACGACACCCAGAAGACGAGTCGAGTCCCTCTGATTCCCCTCCACTACTGTATAGGTGTTCGGAAGAGACACCAGGGTCGTATCAGCTGGCCCTGATCACAGCATTACTCAGGTTAACACCACATCTCCACCTCCTGCGATCTCCGTCCTCCTAATCCATCACATTTCCCATCCTATTGAACGTCGTCCCTTTTACACAGAAAAGAGGCAGAAAGAACGGAAGGAAAAACAATCACTAACAGAGATACAAAGGCTGATTTCATCCATCTTGCACCCCTGAAGTAAATCTTTCGGAGGGGGAAGCGGAGATCTACGCTCCTCTCCTCTCTCTATTTCAGAATTGCCTCGGAGCTCATCCATAACGGCTTTTGCGGGCCCCCGGGTGCTCGGAGGGGCCGGCCGGAGCAAACAGGGGAATTGAATGAGGCGAAGGTAGACAGAGAGGAGACAGAAATGTCTCCTTGGAGGTCACGCCGGCAAAATTGAAAGTCTCAGGTATAGTGGGGCCTGTCGGTTTAATAAAATGGATAGAATTTCCATTTACCCTCGGCACCCCCCCCTCCTTAATGCATTGTTCTTGTAAGGGAGGGGCGCGAATGAGTCAGGAGCCGAGGAATACACTTTATAGACACAAATAATCGTAAATTGGGAATGTCACCTTTAAGCCGAGGCATTTTTATTATTGTTAGTGGTGCTGCTGAGTGGGTTTGATGCTTTATTCTCTCAGGGATCCTGTGCAACCAGCGCCGCCGCCGCCGCCCTCCCCGGCGTCTCCTCCCCACCTCCTCGCCCAATCTTTATCGGGCTCCTGGCGAAAGGAGAAAGAGGAGAAAGAGGAGAGCGAGGAGAAGAGGGAGGACTTTAAGCTAACTTGCCTCTCCACTACCGATACTTCTGGGTGATTGATGGCAGATAGCATGCTTTAAAATAAACCTATCCATTAACAGTGCTCACTGTTCTTTACTCGAGGCGTTTACGGCTGTCTGCAGGCCGGCAGAGTGCATCCTATCAGACCTGGCCTTCGCTGTACAGGTGTAAGCTCTTTATTTACTGCTATTATTTGGATGTTACAAAGGCTCCTCTCTAGTTTATGGCGGCGACTTTATAGATCCTCCCTTCCTCTGGAATATTAACTGTCTCCCCATGATTCAATATGAGAGCACAAGGGCTCCTGGGAGCTGTAGACCAGAGCAGCGGATACAGGTACTTGTCTAATTGAAGTCTCCTGAGCTTTGAGGCTATAGAAACATATAAATTGGACAGATAGCGGGCGCACAAAGTATTGACAAATGTCTTACAGCGCCTTTTTTTCCGCCGTCCCTCTGACTGCTGGGCAACAATACTAAGCAGCATCATTTCCTATTCGCCGGGGGAACGCCGTGCGGCCGAGTCAAGTTGAGGGAAACGGACAAAGCAAAAACATTCATATATTTAAATTAGATTTGCAACACTTGACTGACTCGTGCGTGTGCATGGAAGTCAGACAGAGACCTGTTTACTCCCCTTCTGCTTTGCATTATATGTGAGTGCCTGCGCAAATTAACGAAGGAGGCCCTCTGTATTTTTTCGGGCTCCATGTTTAATTGCGAGAAATAATATTAAGGATGTGTGATTCTTATGCCTGAGCATATTGCATTATAATAAGTTCAGGAACATTACCAGGGAACACGGCTTATTAAAGAGAAGCAAGGTAGAGGCTGGATAGAGATAGATTTAATTGTAATATACCTAATCCTGAATATATTATACATTTGCATGCAAACCCCTATACAAGATTTGAATATTAATTGAAATATGCAGATGATGTATAGGGTTGTAATTATTGCTGATTTAGAAGTATAATTGGATGAAAACTTTTTTTTTTTGGTGGACTGTTGTAGCAGTGTGCTGTGGCGAGAGATTAATATGCATATTCATGGCTGAATCTGCTGAACTCTTATTACTGACAATTGGTTTAGAGAATACGTCTGTGAGGCCGGGTTGAAAGGCTGCTGGGAGACAATAGCGAGTGGGGACCAGGCAGAGAAAACAAATCTTTCGCCGAGCAACGAGGCAAAATGAGAAAAATATATGAAACAAAGACCTGTGAGCAGAGCTGGTTTGGATGAGAGCTACGGGCGAATATCCGTTTGCTACACGACCGTGTGTGTGTTCAGCTCCTCGACAACTAACCATGCATGCTTTTTTTTTAAACGCCGACATGTCTTAAAGAAGTTTGTTAAATAATAATACAAAAAAATCTTGGTATTCCTCGATGTGAGACGTCAAAAAAGCCATAACCCTAACCCTAGATGTAGATGTTCACTGCAATGAACTCAATCTAGTTTCAATCATCTGCTGGATTTTCATACTTTTACTTAAATGAAATGGAAGTAAATGGATGTCTGGAACAGGAGGAAGACATCCACAAGTCCTGAGGAGGTCACTGGGCAAACTATTTTGGGTGATAAACCAGTGAAACCAGCATAAATAACTAAATATTTTAATAACTGAGGCACTGGGAGGATTTTCAAGGCTCTAGAAGAAGCGTTTCATTCAAACACAGCAAGACAAACCTGACCAAAACCATTCTGGCTCATCTAACCACATGCAATAATCCCATAAATTGCAGCCATCGTAGTCCCGTGTCAGCTGACGTCATCTACTGGACCAAATCCAAAACTTTCAAATCACTGACACATCAAAAGACTTTCTATTCCTATCAAGGAAATGTACAGCGTCCTCCTCTCCTTCCTCTCTCTTCTTTAAAAACAACAGGTGGCTCTTTTCTCCGGTATTGAACATGCAGTATTTTCCCCTCTGCTACCTTTGCCGGAGCTTATAATGTCACATCCGAGGGAGAGGAATAAGTTACCATGTGCTTACAGGATGATAGATGGATATGGCGTGAGCTCGGAGCCAGCTGCTATCTCCTCTCATGAACCTCCATCCTGAACTACACGGCAGAAGGTAATAAGATTCACGTCCTTCACAGGATTAAGTACATGTTGGGGCACATGTAGAGCTAATTCACCTCTCACCTGCTTCACCTTCCGTAAACCACTCGAAACAGGCTTTTCATCTGCCCTCGTTTCTTCTCACCAGCCAACTTCATGAGTCGTGACAGGCAGGTTGGCGTTAATGCGACCCACTGGAAACCGCTCCCGCGACCTCGGCTGTCTGGAAGCTGCCGAGCGGCCCTCCCTGCCCGCCTCCCCTTGTCAAACAAAAGAGAAACGCTGAAGGACCTCCGCTAACTCTTGTCAGAGCTGTCACGCACTCCGCCGCCGCCTCAGTCTTGACGAGCAGTAGGTTGAAATACCCGCCGAGACCTGTCGCCCTGCCTCTCCCCCTCCCATCCGCCGCCGTCATTACCTCCTTATTTTATATGCTGATTTATTTCATTTCACCGTCTTTTCATCCCCGAACTCTTCTAAGAGCTCAAGACAGAGGCCTTATTACTCTGAAAATGCCTGAAAATACAATTAAGAAGCTGTGACCCAGATTGGGGCGCTGACCGTCATTTTACCCCGGTCATCCCTCGTGGGTGCGCCCGTGCCCAAACCCCCACAGCAGGATCCCAACCTCACAACCCCGTCCACATATCCAGCCCCGTTTCTGCATGCAGATGATAAGGAGGAAGGACGGAGAGGGAGAAGTTGCCACAGCAGAGAGTCCCTCATCAAGTTAGAGCTCTGAGACCTGCTCTCAGCCCCCCGGGAGCTCTTACAAGGCTTTTGATATTCAGGCCATCTACACACACACACACACACAGACACACACACACAGGCTGGTGGAAGGAAAGTCAGTGCAAAGCTCCAGAATAAGTTTCAATGCAAACCGTGTTGAGTGATATAAGTTGCAGGTCACATGACGTCCACATCACGTATGCGATCGTACACACACTGCTGGAGTATGCAAGCAAAAAGATACAGAAGCAGGAATCAAACAGCTTCTCTAACTCATAGTTACTGCCGTCAATTCCTTGAAAGCATCAAAAGATTTCAACCGATATGACGAAGGTCGAAAGTCTTGATCTCGCTGCAACGTTGCTGTGGCCCAATTCCATACTAAATACTGATTCTCAGCAGGATTTGAGTATCAAACGACGTCAGTGTGGAGAAATTCTGCTTGATTTTTAGGTGGGATTTTAAGGAGGAACTCAGAAAATCAAAAATAAAGTGCTCAATCTTTGGAAAACAGCTCTTCCTTTTATTTAAAGCTGCTACAAGAAACTTGATTCTGGCGACCCCTGTGGAGAAAAGAGGCATGAGGCATTTTTTAATGCTTTTCTTTCCTTTTCATGCGGTATTGTATCTTCGCTGATTTTCTTCTTAACTCTCTTACTCATAGTCATAGCGACAGGCGACCAAATGAAATGCACTGTAAGAAAAATTAAAGATTTCTCTGGGTTCGAGCATCGTTGGAAACGTTTGGTCTTGTTTGCTTATGTAGGTCACACAGAGGCCTCAGTATTAAATTGAGACTTTGAAGTGAACAAGTTTGAAGTTTGAGTTCAATCGCCAGTGATTCTTGAGGCAGCAGTAAGATTAATTGATTGACTGCAAACCCAGCTACATAAAGAAATTAAATATATACTGTATATATGTGTATGTACAATCCTAGTGTGTAGAATTGAATTGTCTCTCCACTGCTTTTGTTGCCACCACTTGCATCACCTTGATAACCATAATGAGCTCACTGCCAGCCGCGCCCCCTCGATCCGCCCACAGGAAACGGTAACGCCCCAAAACGACCTCAGTAACATTGAACCTAGGAAACGGGGGAGTTCAGCTCAAACACACAGACCAGTATTAAAGAGTATATGTTGTTTATTTATCATGCTAATAAGAAAAAAGTTGCAACTGCACAACAGCAGTCTGGGTTTGAGGCTACTTTCAGTGGCATGGCGGTGTCAGTGGGTGTGTTTACTGTTGGTTTTTGCATGTATGTTGGTATAAGAGACGTGGGAGCTCGCTATTTGTTTAGTCGGTCTGGCGGCTGCGCCGATTTCATGATAAATATTAGCACTCAAATATGTGAGTAGGGCATTTATTGAAAGTGATCACTCCAAACATTGTTTGTTTGTCTGCAGAATTGCAGCGGCCTCTTCTCGCCGAGCGGGTTATGAGAAATTTCTCCCCAAAACAGCCCGAATGTAACCAATTCGATTTATGTTTGTTTTTCGCCTTTTCGAGACTGTTTGTCAATGTTTAGAAGTGCTTGTGTGTGAGTGTGTGTGCATGTTGGAGGAGGGGGGGAGGGGGGGGAGGTCCACATGTGCGTAACAATGATAGCTACACTACACTCGGGAAAAACAAACACCTCAAGAGACCCATATATCCACTCGCAGGGAAGTTTTATAAACCAGACTGCAGTACATTTATCCACCCACTCCATTTCTTTTTTTTTTTTTTCTTCTGCATGGGATTACAAGGTGGTCAGGCTCTGCCAAGAATCCTCTAGGTGCAGCGCAAAGGGAGTGAGAGCAATGTGTGTGAGAAAAAAAGCCTAAATACGTGACTCTGGAGTCAAACGGGTGGGGGTGGGAAGGAGAGGGGAGATGGGACTCGAAGCCGAGAGGCCGGAAACGGAGAGAGAGCCCGAGGAACAGTGGGAGACTGACCTTTTACAAGACAGCTGTTCTCTCTCAGGTGCTTGTTCTCAGCATATCTGCAGCCCCCTTTTTTTTTTTTTGCATTAGTCATTATTTGGTCCCGTGGGATCGGAGAACAGGATGGGGTGAGTGTTTAATGTGGCAGGAAGCAAAACTACACTCTCAGAAAAAAGCTTGTGACCCGTTCAGGACAGAGCACAGCTGACACACAAACTTACAGCATGTTTAATCAAATGATCCTTCAGCTACTTCTTCCCATACGTGTGTCGTCATAGGTGTCAGTAAACAGGGTTACTAATAATGGTGAGAGTTTTGCTCGGAAAAAACAACATATCCCAAGAGGCAGCGAGAGCGTGCCAGTTGCTTTCTGAAATAAATGTGTTCTTTGTTGTTGTGTTTCATCTCTACCTCTATTTATGTGCAATGTGTGTCTTTATTAGAGGGCTGACAGGATAGGGAGGGAACAGAGACGAGGAACGACATGCAACAGAGCCACGAACGTTACGTTTAACGGCACCTTAAACCCCTCAGGCCACAGCGACGGCCCATTGTTGTTAATTAACTGTCCCGTCTTTGTTGAGATGCCGAGGTGACGAAATGTTACTCTCCAGCAGAGCGGCGGATGGAGATTTATCTTACAGTATGGAACGAGATCTCACAAACAGCTTTTCAGGTGATGCAAGAAACTCGCTGAGTTACAGAAGCTGCTGGAAAAAAAACAACATTAAATGTTGGAACGGGGCGAGATGTTGTGCTCGGCCTTTAAAGCGGGATGTTTTTCTGTTTTTGTGGACTACTATGCACTAAAAGTGTTGTAGCTCATTCACGCAGCAATATTATTATTATTCAATATGTATTATTAATGTTTTACCATACTTTATATTTTTCTTTCCCAGTCGTGACTTCACACTGAGTCCTGTTTTAGGCTAAATCCTATCTTTAAAGGGTAACTCCACCAGTTTAACACATTAAAGTGTGTGCACAGCTCTTGAGGAGCACTACTGCATATGTGAAACATGTAGTATCAAGCTTGTTGCTTTAGAGGAAGCTGCATGTAATCCGATAAACTGCCTAAGTTGCATTGTGGGTAATGTAGGAGAAGGAAGAAGAATGTGTGGAATAAAATAGCTGACCTCTGTTGTGTTGATTTTGATCATTTGTTTTTAAACAAAAGTCCAACAGTGCTTCCTCAAAATACCCCTGCCTGAGAGCAACAGGGGCAAAACACTTCTTTATTTCCTCATTGACACTAATTGCATGCATATAAAATAGTCAAAAAACAAGTTGTTAGTTGGAAAAACTGCCTATTCAAAGAGCGAAACACATAAAACTACACAAACTTGCATAATTTCCAAATGTAGGGCTTTTGAAACTGTAACAAACTATATATTACCGGATTTGCGATCTCATTGGCTACATAATGCACCAATCATCTGGAGGCTGGTGTGTGAGTGACTCAGGAGGGAGGAGAATGAAGAGAGAGAGTGTCAACTGTAGATCATGTATTGGCTGTTGTAGGCTCTAAGGCGGGCATAGAAGCACCGATCCTATCCTATCCTATCTTATCCTATCCTATATTATCCTATCCTATCCTATCCTATATTATCCTATCCTATCCTATATTATCCTATCCTATCCTACCTAAGCTTTATAACGATGTGTAGCTTGATTATACACTTAAATGGAGGTGTTAGCATATTTGCTTAGCTGTATTGTTTGCTCACCACACACAAACAACAAACAAATGTGACTGTTTCTCCCTGCCATAAAGTAGGTGCATCACTTTGTGTTGAAAAGCTATTAAAACCAGTTTCACCTGCCTGACTCTAGTGGAAAGTATGAGGTGTAATTGTTGGATAAATCCCTCTATTATGACACTATAAAGGTCACCTATTGTCATGCTTTCATTGAGACTGGGTCACAGAAACTCATACTGACCAAACTGTAGATTTGAAATATAAAAAACTGCATTGAAAAGTGCCACAAATGTGTGTTGTGGAGCCACAGAGAGACAGATGTATTTCAAGTATTTCCTTTTATGAGTGTACTAAAGGAGTCAGAGGGGGTTTGTTCGGCGCAAGGAAAAGGCATTAGGTGATGCAGCGCACCTCATCTCCGCCGAGCTCTCCAGGTTACAACAGCGCAGGGAGGGGAAGGAGGTTTTTTTTTTTTCCTTCCCCTGCGAAAGTCTTCAATCTTGTGAAGCCTGAGGGGCTGAGTAGGTGTTTAATTATTAAAGGTGTTTGAACAAAAGGCTATTCTAAGCCTGCTGGAGCCACCAACTGGACATTCTCCTCAGTGTTTGATGGATGACTACCTTCAGAAATAGTCTGTTTCCCTCGCTGTGTTTGTGTTAAATTACCCCAAAAGACTCCCAGAGACCTGTGCTGTCCTTTCTCCTTGTTAAAAAGGATATCCTCACATTCGTGGTGTTTCACAGACGCGGCGACACGCTGCGATCGCTACAAAAGGTGAACACAGAGATTAATCAGCTTGGAAGTTAATGCACGTCCGTGCAGCGGAAAGCTTTGGGAAGTTTAGTTTATGATGCAGCTTTGAATGAAACTTAAGAGGAAAAAGTACAATTGCTGCAATTTGGATGCTAAACTGGTCGCCATTGTGAAGGCCCTGCTTTCTGTATTCACGCTGCGTTCATCCTCACATTAACATTAAAGAGAATAATTTCTTAAATGTTACACATAAATCCAATTAGTATTGTACAGTGACTGAAAAAAGGCTTTAATCCTTTCAGAAAGAGCAGAACTACCACGATGACATGAAAAACGAATTAAAAGTCCCAAATTTAAAGTTTTTCTTGAGCAAAATTACAGAGAAATTATAGTTTAATATCATAATTATAAATAATCTGCTCTTTTCATAGTGTAAAATTATAGCAGACAGCAATTTAACGTTATTTCTTGATACTGTGTGTTCTTTGATAGTTTAAAGTTAATAATACATGAATTTAAAAAAACATTAAGTACCTGTAGGACGGAAACAGCTGTACATTTCCTCATGAATTTTACCAGAATAAAAGTAGGGAGGGAAAGCTGTGATTTTTCTGAAGGAGAACAAGTGCATCAACAAACAAGCATTAGTAAAAATAAGAAAAAATAAGTGAGACTTTATTAAAGAGTCATGTAAGCAAGAAACATAAAAGCATCACATAAAAAAGACGGGCGTCAGGAAAAATTAATAAAACATCACCACATAAAAGTGAGATTCAGAAGTGATTTAAAAGATGATACTGAGTATTCAGGTCGGACTGAAGCTCGGGAACTCTTGACAGTACGCATACACTTCAGTTTTGTTGTCCATCCAAGGACCATAATTATTAAACTACGTCAACAAACTGTCCAAGGTAAACGTGGAGTCCTCTTAGGTCTGTACCGACAAGAATATGCTCCAAGGCTGGCTAAAGAAGTGACACAGGCTGGAATTAAGCACCATTATTACTGTTTTTTTGGTATTTTGTTTAATTTGTAGGGGAACGTATGGACAGTGGGAGTCAATGGGGGCTCAACATCCAGGTTTTGCCCCAGGTGGTGGGAAAAAGAAACGCTCCTGGTCTCACGTAAGCCCCAAGAAAGGTAATCCGGCCATGATCTGGACTGACCTAAGGAGTGAAGCCAACTCAGGAGTGAAGCCGCTGCCTGCCGGTAAACAAGCTTCATTTAGGCTGCCTGAGCTAAAAGTGACATTTCACTGTACAAACCTGTGTTGACAGTAAGTGAACAGTGATACATAGATGCAGATAAGCACAATGATAAGCTGCTGTGAAATACAGGAGCTCTAGTGAGCTACTCAACACTTTGAAACCAAACTGCTGGCAGGGACGACTGGCTCCTGAAGTCTGGTAAAACTGTTCTGGCTACTTCTCAGGTATATTTTGGATCAGTCGTGCTTCTTTAATCAAGAGATTCGTGCCCAAATCTCGTCATACGACACCTTACAACGGCTCACTGTGCCAGATAGAGGACTTGTATGTAACTAAAGCACTCTGAGCTGAAAGAAATCCCACTTGAAGAGCAGACACTCTGAGGATCTGGTGTTTTCTGGGCAGTTCCTGATGAAATAAATGAGTTGTTTGAATTACCACTTAATAACAGGGTTGGGGCAGATTGCTGGAGACGATGTTCCCCAGTGGTTGCTGGACCAAAGGTTCAGACTGATGTTTCCACAAATTAAAAATCCACCCGAAACCTTGTGAAATCAGCCTGCGGTGTGCCAATACCTGCTCAGTCAGGACTCCTGGGTCAGTAAAATTTCCAGGTCGGAAAAAAATGTTAACAGAGCCTTCAACACTTTCTGGTTTTAAAAAAATGTCCAGGCGAGGAGCAGCGTTTGAGGGTTACGGTTAATTTTCCTCCATTAGAGAAATACAGTTATTCAGGGGAAATAAAGTTATCTCATCCCGTGTCTGTGTCACTCAGCGAGCCAAGCTTTTCTTATTTAACCCTCATACATGCACTGACACCATGAGACAGATAACTGCGGATACAAATCTACTTTATTATTATCATTCTTAAACTTTCATTTTGATGAAAAAAAATGAAAAATTGAGGTCATTTCAGGTTTTAGGTTTCATTTTTATATGGCAGTAAAATACCCTTAACCGTACCGTATATTAATAGTGTATTTTGTCACGTATTTTACCTCTAATGCTTGTATATTATAATTCTGGCAGGACATATTAATCTGCTTCGTTTATGGTTCTTAGTTGTGGTCCAGTGCAGGATGTACTCGGCTGGCTATCCTCGGTGTTTATGTGGTTTAATGGGAAGATGCCTCGGAGCTGTTTTTGATAAATTTAACCATTTCTAATTCTCAGTTATCACAATTTGGGTCTTATATCGGCCATTTAAATTATATATGAGGCAAGACTGAAAATGAGCACACCTGAAATGTTATTATATTAATTGCACAGGAAAACTATCTTCAGAGTATAGCAGGTTATTCTTAAGCAACGTGACCGTTTTCATGGTTGCCTTGTTTATGTTTCAGAATTTGATTTACTGTTACAGAGAGGAGTGATGGTCAAAAATAAACCGAGTTATACGAAACCACAAGTGTTTCACCACAAATAAACACTGGACTTTGGAAGAAAATGTCTGAGTGGCTTCTTAGTCTCTTAAAGAGGAACTATTATGTTCATTTCCACATCTACATGATTTATCACGAGTACCACTGCATGATTCACAGTTAAAAAGAAAATCCTTATTTGTTTGTTTTCAGGCTTATTTTGCTCGAAAGCCAACTTCTTGCTTTCTTCAAACTGATGGAAGTTTGCCGAGGGGGAGGACCAACGGATCAGATAGCGACATGCACACCGACCCACCCTCTTCCCTGAGCGCTCGATGGCATGGACCTCACTGATTTTGGTTAAACTGGATCTTATTTTCTGGATAAAATACTGATGAGGACTGGATGGACAGAAAGCTGTACTTGCTGCTTAGCTAGTTAGCTCAGTTAGCCGTGCAGCTAGTCAGCTCAGTCAGCAGATACAGCTAACGATCCGACCAGCTTGATATCCGTACTCTGGACTGGTTTTCAGGCACAGGGACCCTGCAGGGTGACTCAGCTAATAGGGCCACTTACTGCAGGGCTAACTGAGCTAACTAGCTACTGGTAGCTAACGTCACAGTTAGCAGCAAAATGTTGTCAGATTTTAAAGGAAGTGGAAAAACATTAGAAATGTCGCAGTGTGAAACCTGAGCTTTTTGCTCACAGGGATGACTTTTACATACATTTACCTCAATAATTGAAACTTCACCTCATTTTAATATAAACAACTGACATTGTCACATTATATTTATGTTTAAAAAAATAAGTAAAAGCATAATGGGTCCTGTTTACAAATGGTTTGGATTGCAAAGTATTTGAATGATAAATGTGAACGTCCAATGTTCAGATTAGACTTTACATTGTAAAATCAATAAATAATCTTTATGGCCACAGCAAGTTAACTGAAGTTTATTATTTGGAGATCCTGGACAACATTGTACCTTGTGTGCTGCATGTGCCTGTGTGCTGCTAGCTGAGGCTTTTAATCCTGTACTTGAGCCGTCTCCTGCCTGTGACCGTACCGTGCCAAGCAGGCCACCGTTCCCTGTTAATCGACTCTGAAAGCTTCAGTGGAAAACTTCAGCTCTGACCCAGTGACACCGGCACTCGCACCACAACAGCGAGCCCCGGGAGAGAACCTAGCATCAAATTACCTCTCTGCCCGGACCTGTACTCTCTCCATGTGTGTGTTTGGAGGCTGGGCGTTGTTGAGGGGGGGGGTTGGGGTCGTACTTGCCTTGACCACAGGCTGACTGCTCGCCCCGGGGCCCCTGGCGTCAGTGTCAGGGAGAGGTGAATCGGACTATCTCCACTTGCAAATCTATCCCTCGAGACCCCGGAGCCCTCGCACCATCCCCACCTCCTCTCCCACCTCTCGCAAAACATCCTTTTAGAGGGGGTCCATCGGCCATTATGTCCCTCCTCACCTCTCTCGCCACTCCAGCGGGGCGCTATCTGAGGGGAGGAGAGGTGCGACCACGCCACTAATCTCTTTCTCTGAGTTGCTTTGCGCTGCCCATGTCACTCTCTGCCACTGCTCTCCAAGGACGGCTACCTCCACGGTCAAGGTGACTCAGAGTTTAGTTTTCCTGCAGCCATCATGGACACAGACCTGGACTACCGGGGGTTTATGAATTACAGGCCTTGCTTAAGTGGTAATTTAGGCAGGAATTAAGGGATAACGTGTATTCTGAGAGAGGAAATCCTTTGAGTTTCCTTTTATAATAGAGCACCTACCTCACAGTGGGTAATTGGAGCCAGATGTTGCTCTATGCAGCATTAAAAGCACCGGCCACTCTTTTTTTCTCCCCTCTCCGCTACATGAAACATCTTGAAATTCTGTCATCATACCAGCTTTTGTGTGCTTGCATATACTCCTGTGTCTGTGCCACATAATCACATTAGTTAGATTTAATCTAAGAAGGGGCAAATTATGCGCTTTTCCCATCAAATTTAGCCGCATGACGAGCGGCGTGCAGAATCGGGCGAGTGCAACCTATCCCAGAGTGCTTTGCATGGATGGCACAGGACCGGAGGAAGAGACAGAGGGGAGAGTGAGGCGCTGGATGAAAGGGAAACGCTAATAATGTCTCACATGTGTACTGGCAAATTGTCTGCTAACACCGGCGAGCAACACACACGCTAGCTGGGAACGTGGCAGCAGCCTCCTAATAAGCAGCATGCACTATTTATGATCATAAACCAAGGGCAGGGAGGGTGAGCGCTGTCAAAATAAAAAAACATGTCAATCTTAGCGCCCCACTGTTGCCTGAGCTCGTTGCCTGTCTGTTAACGCACTTTTTTTTCATGTTTGCCTATGATGTACAAAGGCGGGAAAAATCACATCAAACCCACAGATTTCTTAAACTTCTACATGTCTATAAAGGGCGGGAGGGGGGTGATGGAAATCAAAGGGAATATCAAAGTTGGGAGAAGTACGGGAATACGTCTGTGAGAAAGTAAATATTTTGTCCTAATGGTTTGTGTGTTTTGAGCAAAGCACATGTGATGAAAACCAGAGATATACATGTCAGTGCAGTCGGCGGAGAGCTAGGTGAGGAAGTACGGTGAGGTGGGGGAAAAAACAGGGGGAAAAAATGAGGCCAGGCTTCGTTTTAATACTTCATAGGGCATCGAAAATTCCCTCTGAATTTCCCTAACTTCTCCCCGCTCTGTGCAATTATGCATGTTTATTCATTTTGATTAACGGCGATGAAAAAGTCACGTCGGCCTCGCGCCTGATTCACGAAACATTTGTGCCACTGAGCGAGTGACAGTCCGTCAGAAACACATGAAAGACGAACGTCTCCGCTTTTTTCCCCCCTGCTTTATACCTACTGAAACAGCAGGTAACTGACATAGTTTAAATATTTCACGGGTCTCGCAGGACAGCATTCAAAGACGACGGAGGAATATCTACGGGATCCAAGAAAAGTTGATTTAAGTTGGTGTGACACAAGTAATACGTTGATTAGTTGCCTTGGGCCCTGGATCCTCTTCGCTTCTAACAACTACTCCACTTCTTTCTTCTCGTGAACCTTCCCTCTGAATCCACCACCGGCCACTGGAGGAATACAAGAGGGAGATACGGAAGAAAGGAAGATGGAGCGATTGAAAATATCACTGCTGTCAGGTTAAAAACTTCAAAAAATACTGAAAAAGTAAGACTGTAATGACCTGAGAGGGAAAAAAAAGTGATGTCCTGCTCCTCTCGGTTTTTGTGCACATGGCTTTTTCTGCAAAACATCTCATCTCATCTGGTCATTTATGTCTCTATTTGAGAATATTTTAGCATGTTTCCACGACTTATTTCAAGACTTTTTCCAGATACGAGTTTCTATATCTTAAAACAAGAAAGAAAAAGGAAGACCACTGCACCAGAATCCAGAGAAATAAAGGCAGGAATAGAAACTTAAGAATGGGATTC
Source organism: Pagrus pagrus (assembly GCF_965226575.1). NCBI lineage: Eukaryota > Metazoa > Chordata > Actinopteri > Spariformes > Sparidae > Pagrus > Pagrus pagrus. The sequence goes on from NC_140206.1 coordinate 3,585,327, forward strand.
CTGCACTGTGAGCTCATTTCTACAATTTAATTAGTACTGGGTTCAACAAAGTGTACATTTTAACCCTTTCATGCATGGTGAAAGATATATTTAACACCCATGCAAAGCTCCTGTACCTTCAGAGGAAGAAACATGCAACACGACAGCTCAGCTAAAGCAAAAAAACAGGCGTCCTGCAATAATTACAATGACGAGGTTTCTCCAAAACAGCGACTGAGACAAAATAAAGGTGAGAAAACGCTCAGAAGTTCCAGAAAGAAAACATTTCCAGTGATGTAACAGTGTGGGAGACGAGACTGTCGGGCAGGAGGAGGACGGATTGCTGGAGGAGACCACGGCAGCTTCAGAGTATAATAAAAAAAAAAAAAAAAATAGAAAAGAAACACCAATTTCGCTCCAACAGCTGAGCACCTACAGGTCATTATTTCCTCTGCCGGGCTGTAATGTGAAAGTCCAGAGCCCCGGTCGGTGAAAACTTCCCTGTGTTGAATCAACAGTAAATAATGACTTGGTCAGACTTATTCCTGTACCTTGACCTCTAAGCAATAAGGCGACATCAATCTGTAAACAGAGACGTTTGATCACTACGGACTTCCTCCATACAGTCAATTATATGAGTGTATTTGGTCAGATATGTGTCACAGCAGCCGCGACAAAGAATAAATAAAACGGGGTCATTATTGCTGCAGTTTCTCTGTTTTTCTAATCCAGATGTACAGTAGATACATTCACCATCAGACGCACATGAAACGGTCAGCTCAGTGTCTTTGTCGATGTTTCATCATCGAATCAAATCCAGCTAAATAATGGAAATCGTCCATGAAATCCAGAGTGAAGCTGCAGATGTAAAAAAACACAAGATTTGTGTACTTTTATTTTTTTGTTGTATTTTCTTTAAACTAGTTTGTTGTAAGTGATGCATTTATACACTTATTAATGTCATTTATGTGTAAAAGTCATACTTAAAATATAGATACTGTGTTAAAATATTAGTTAAGAAAAGTCTTGAAGTATCTGATATTAAACGTACTTTAGTATCAAAAGCAAAAATAAAAGTGAATGATGCATATATTTAGAGGCATGTATACATTATGGCTCGACTGCCCTCGTGTTTAATTGTATCTGTTGAAACAAATTAATAAAAAAAGAAAATGTGCTACTTTGGCTCTGATACAGCATGAAATCTGCAAAGTAACCAGACAATTAATAGATTTTACAAGATGCCAACGGTAGAACGCAGTCAAACATTTCATTTTGTTTCAAAATTACAGATTATTTTGCAGCTCGGTATCGAACAAAATATTCTGCCTTCTCTCCCAAACTTGGCCAAACAAAATGTGCTACAAGAAAAGTTTGTTTCGTGAAGAACAACTCAATAAGAAATCCCAATAAATAGAGGCTCGTTGATGGCGTGGCTGCGAACTGAAGAGAAACACTGGACGGATCCAAAAACTTTTCGCTAAGTATGAATCATTTACACACTTACGCATGTAAATATAAAAAATACCAGAATCTCCCTTTAAGTACGGCACTTAGTAACTGGACCTTGTTCTTTTTAATATGTATTTTATTTTAAAAGGATCTTCCTACTTTCCTCTTTCCCATATTCAAACAACCTTAACCCCCCTCCCCTCTCTTGTCCTCAGTGATGAAGTGCTGATCCTGTGTTTAACATCTGGCTGCGAACCAAATTTCCTCTGGGATAATGACTATAATGATGGCTGGAGTAAATATCTAAATCTCACGATGAATAACTGCATCTTGTTTTTAGTTTGACAACCGTCTGACACTTTATATCCATAAACGTCGGCTGCATTTTCTAACCTTAGAAAAGATTTACGTGTCTAAACATCAGCAGGACTCAAACAGAACAAATCCACGGCATGCATTGTATCAGGACCGACGTGTACTGCCTGACACGATGTGCCGTTGTGTGTTTTTGCAGGTTTCTTTTAAAAAAGAGCCTCTCCAACACTCTCACCAGGGTAAACACATGTATATTTAATCTACTTGGTGATTATAGTAATTCTAATGTGACATACATGAATTTATTACAGCAGATGACCCCACCTAGAAAAAAAAAAAAATCCCTCGGCGGAGAGAGAGAGAGAGAGAAAAAACAGGGAAGAAAAATGATAGGAGAGGAATGATAACAACATGTAAACACTCTGACTCTCGAGGCCGGGCTAATGAACGTGCGAGGACAGGAATAGAGAGTGAAAGAGCCAGGGCCGTCTTCCAAAATATCCACTCCCACATAGGTCAGTGGACTTTTGGCTACATCCTGAGCGGCGTAGGGGGAGGGAGGGAGCCGTTTTAAATGCCTGGGATCTGAGGAAAGAATTCGACAGGGCATGGGAATGGCAGTGTCACGGCAGTCGCCAGAGAACGCTCTTAAAAACGCCGCCACGACAGACAGGCCTGCTTAAAAACACTGTCACTCCTGCACAGTCTCAGATTCTTGTGTTTTTATGACTTTGTTTTCCCGAGGACAAGAACCCCTGTTTTCTCAAGAAGTTCTCCAAACAAATTAAGTGTGAATGCCGAGGATTGTTTACTCGGGTCAAATTAAGACTCTCTTTGGTGATTCTTCATCTATGGGAGGCGATCGGGACAAAGACCAGCTGTAGGACGTTTAGGAATATTGTTATTACCTTTTTGACCTAATTGAGACCGAAATGGACCTCAGTGAGAAGACAAACCGAGTACAGTGAGAGTTTACAACCACCCACCGAGTAGAAGAGTTAGAAAGTCTTTAGGTCATCACTCCACCTCCAGATTGACGCCAGTATACTGGTTGTATGAATTTTAGTCATTGCTTCTCTTCGCTGGTCGTCTTTACCACCCTCAACCTCCCATTTTCGTCCCTTCATCGCCTTCTTGAAAAGCTCGGCGTTGTGATATTTGTGCATAACCAAAAAAAAAAGCCTGTTGCTCCAACCCGGCATCGCGCCAAACTATCTAACAGACCGGCCCGTCTACCTCGTCGCCGTCTTGTTTGGCCTTTGCCTCCATGCAACGGCTCGCTACAATTTCAAAATAAAGGCACCAAAACTACTCATCAATCAACATTGACTACGGGCTTGACAGAGGATTCAAACCCTGGCGGACTTTCTGGCTCTTTACGCTAAGTTCGTCCACTGCTCCCGTCATTATCGCCCCCTGCTGGTACCGCACCTTCACGCACAGCTGTGCTTGCTGTTTACATGAGGCGTATCAAATTCAGAATAACGGTGGCCTGTTAGTCTGCATGTAAAAGTAGTCCCTGAAGTCCAATATCCAGTCCTCCATGATCTAATCCTGTGACCTCGGCCTTTACGAGGGTCAAGTGTCAAATTCCTGTAGTCTACACGGTGCTTCTTCGTATATATAGAGACTATTCCTGGATGAACATGAAGTCGTATGGCTTTAAACTAACTGACACACAGAAAAACTTGGCAAAGGAGGCCTGGTTGATGGAAAAATAATGACGCTGCCAAGTACGGTGAGGGGTTGTCAGGGGGGGCCCAGCAACGAGTTCTGCCCTTCGGCCTCAAATGAGGTAAATCCAGCCGTGGATCTGATCTTATGAGCTGTGGTTTAGAGAGATTGTAATGTATTTAGACAGCTTTGTACCATCAGGCAACATCATAGTATGTGGTTTTATTTTTGTGATGCGTTCAAGGTCAAAATGTAACTACACTGTATTCCTGCAATTCTCTGCTATTCTTAGGCTTCGACGTTTAGCTGCAGTTGATTATTTTTCTTTTATGATTTATTTGAAAATCATTGAAACAGCGGTCAGAAACACAACGATAAGACGAAGAAGAAGAAGTTTGTTATGATGTAAACAAGAGAAATACTGTAAATTTGAGATGCTAAAACCAAAGAGTTTGATGTTTTTGTGTTGTTTTATCGATTAACCGACTTCCTCGTTGCAGAATCGGATACACAATGTGCAGAAGTAAGCGTGGCCGAGTGTGTGCACATCTCCATTTCACCGTGATTAAACTCCATTTACAACTTTGAAGGTACACTCTGAACATGGAGGGGAGTGTGTGTGTGCTGTTTAGGCCAGTGTGTATATGTGTGTGAAGAGAAAGGGGGGGGGGGTGATAATTTATTTATGTTTTGAGACTAAATCTGGGTCACTGGAACCTCGTCGTCGTCCTCCTCCTCCCTGAATCCCAGCGTTCCCTGCGAGGGAGGGAGGTGCTGTTAACTAACCACAGATAACAACAACGCCGCGCTCTTGTAATTTATTTCAATTACTGCCAGTCCTAAAGAGGACAGCGCTCTTTTCTCTATCGGCGAGAGACGGGGGGGATACGACCGACTCCCACTGAGAGGAGTGCTGGTCAGATTACAAAGTGAAAAAACACAAAGACTCTAAATATCTGGACAAACTTCCTGATGGCTTTTAAATAGTCCAGCTCTCAGCTAACTGGGAATTAATGTTTTCCCCTTTCTTTCATTTGTCATCCCCTTTGTTTCCTTCTTCTCTTTATTCTGAAATAATTGCACGGGACATCACTTCCTGTGCAGATCCAGTGAGAAACCTCTACAGACTTTAATTGATGTCACCTGTGTGATCGACACGCATTAAGTGTCTGAGTGCGTAATGACTGAAAATGGGACAATTTGTAACATTTGGCGGTGGGACGGTCCTGAACTCTGGAGGAATTTAAGGGAGCACGTGTCAAAGTCTGAGAAAACAAGCGATGAAACTCCACAGGTGCACATCTGGGAGGTCAGGTGTGCTGTGGACGATCAGGCTTCAGGTGAAACATGGATGTTGATGATGTAACCACACAACACTGAGGGAAAAAGCATGATATTCCTCCGCTGTTTTGTACCGTCACGCCAAAGTAATGAATTTTACTGAAAGACAGTTTAATAAAGTAACCGGACGTAACCTTTAACGGCAACCGGATGAAAATAAAACACAGAAAACTTCAGTCGACCTGTGATATACAGCATATACAAACATGTAAGGTTTATATTTTAACACGATATCTTTACTTTTACTCAAGTATGACTGTCGGGTTTTGAATTATATATAATAAAATAATATATATTAGCATATTTCTTGAAGACTTTGCATTTAGTAAACTTTAATTGACAGGATGCAGCCATCAGAGAGACATGTAAGATGGTGGTAACAACGTATCATAGCCATAATTCATAAACAGTCTATTTAAAGTTAATTAAATTTTAGTTCACGGTTATTTCACTGTTAACAAACAATAACATGTAGGTAGGTATTGTTTATTGTACAGTTGCAATTGAACTATTGAAGACTGTTAACAAATATTTAACTTTTTAGCAAGACAACAAACAGCTGAGATTGATAAAAAGATCTTTGCTTTCAGTCAAACTGCACATTAATTAGTTTCTTAGGTTTTTAAAAGTTCCTGCACATCGTCAGGAGCGATGCTGAAGAGTTATCTTCATGAATCTAGCAGTCGTTTTTTCCTAATTTGCTTAAGTCCTACCTTCCTGTTATCAGAGCCGGGATGTTTTCAGGTGTTTTCGCAGCTGTGATTAATAACCCCACGTCTGTTTTCCAGGAAGACGAGGACACATTAAAGCCCCTCAGACAGAAAGCACGAGCTCATACAGGATGTTGTCGTACACAGATCACACGCTGCGACAGCAAAGACACCGTGACTCTGCTTAATTGTCGTTTCAATACGGGGGAAATTTCCTCATAAACCCCCTTTTTATTTTAACCTGCTGGCGCCGTCACTCAAATGAGGAAAAAACCTCAATATCTCGGGAGTTCACAAATAATTTTGCAGTCATTAGTTTGCAATTATAGCACAACTATCTGCCAGCTTTGCAATTATCAGTGTGAATATGCAAATTCGGTTTTGATTTCATGGCCCGATTTAAGAAAAAAAACACAATGCAGCGAAGAATCATCATGTGTGTCAAGTTGAAAAGTGGCGAAAAAAAGCAGGAAAATAATGCTTTCAAAATGAAACGCCGCCTCGACACGAGCGGCGCGAGGAAGAAGAACTTAATCAACAAAGTGTTAATTGAATACAACTTCCATAATTGTTGTATTACAAGCACAAACAGTACTTTCCTTAAATATTGTTAATGCGTTTTTTTTGTTGCACCTATTAGAGATTCTTGTCTCTAAGTTAATTTCATTATGCTAATCAGGCCCTCATCCGTACCGAACCTCCGCTTTGATCCGTGTTAGTTGTCGTGATCTTCAAAGACAACGTCACCACTTACTTTAAATGAATTTTACATATTTTTAAAGGAATCTTATGGAAATGAGGAGAGAAGGGGGGGGGTCGGAGGAGTAATTAATTTTTTATGATGTGTCTCGGTGTTTTCGACGGCACGAGCTGGATTTCATTTCACTGTTTTAGCAGGAGAGGAAACGTGGAGGCGGGAGGGGAGGAAATGGCTTCAGATGCGAGAAGATTAAAGAAGCTGTGAATTCAAGACTTAATTTGGACTGATAAACTTTAGTGTTTAATATGCTCTTTTGTGTTCCCAGCATGAAAAAAGAAAGAAACTTTTTCTCCCTCCTGCTTCTTCTTCTTCACTTCCTCTTTCTCACGCCGCCCCGCTGCACCCCACTCTTTAACTTTCCTCTCTCTCTCACGGTGAGCGCTTCCTGTCCGGGGCCGGTTTTCGACATCGCCGCGAGGAAGCAGGGCCTTCTTCAGGAGGAGGGTGCGGGAGGGGGGGAGACGGACCCCGAGGCGGGGGGCGAACCACCCGTGAACACGCCTGCATTATTAAAACCGGACAGCGCTGTGAATCAAAGGCCTGGAATCTGGATTAAAAACCTGGCCCGAGGCGGTACGACTGATCAAAAAATAAAGAAGGGAGTGAAGCTCCTGTCGATTTGTTTGTTTATTACTGCCGTAACGTCTCCGAGCTGCCTGGAGTTTACTCTCCTGCCAAAAAAGAGAGTACGTAGAGGAGTGTTTGTGAAAAGTTTGAACTCTCGTCATCTTGACCGAAAGTAAAAACACGTCAGACGCTTCATATACAACGAGGACGGCACTCATGGCTCCCCTTTAATTCAATCAAGTCTAATCCAATATCAAACTCATATCAGTCTAAATATTAAACCACCCACAACTGTTTAACCATCATTAAAGCAAATCTAATCTATGGGTAAAAGATTCAGCTCAGCTGCTCTGTGTCGTCTCTCCCCACAGATCCACATTAAAACCAGTCAGATCCGTTTGGAAATCCCTCTAAAACTATTAAAGATGAGTAAAACTGTTGGTACCCGTCTGAATCCTCATCGTCTCAGCTGCACAGTGGTGGTTATTGCAGGTTTCTACACCTATTTGTTACCTGATAGCAGGTGAAAAAAAGCGTTTCCTCTATGAAAACATATTCAAATCCACTGAAAGTGAAAGTGAGAACAAAATCCTGCATCCGTCCTTCTATCGAGATCCACATCTTAAGTCGATGGGGTCTATTCTGGGCCGAGACCCGTCCTCCATCCAAGTTCGGTGGAAATGTGTCCAGTGTTTTCTGTTGAATCCTGCTGACAAACCAACCAACTAACAAATGAATGGACACAGGTGAAAACACAACCTCTGATGAGACTGGACAGAAATCAAATGCTGAGCCAGTTAAGTCAATTAATCTAATTAAAAACAACAACTTTAAACTAAAGGTACACGTATTAACCCTTTACAGTCTCTCAACTGTTAGGATTTGCTGTTTCTCTCTTGATACCGAACTATTTTGATTGTTTCGGCCTTTTTTTAAAGTAAAAATGTGAAGATTTGCTGCTTTTCTTTACAATAAATAAACAGTCTTTGGGTTTGGGAATTTGAAGATGTCACTTTGGGCTCTGGGAGATTGTGAAGAGCACTTTTTACAGCATTTTATACACTAATCGATTAATCGAGTTTGGGACACAATATGAAATGTAAAGACGTGAGCGTGGCTAAACAGAGTGTATATGAATAAATAATGAAAACACTTGTTTTAATCCTGAAACAACCCGTCGACATCACAACAAGGTATATAATATATGATTTTAATATGAAAACACAATGAGTGCTCAGTAAACATCTACTAGATAAAGAAAAACACAGAACATGCCCAGAAAAAAAGGGAAAATCTTTAATTAAATGTCCAAATACCTGAGATTATCTATCTTTTTTCACATTTCCCAGATGCCCAGCACACTCACAAACACTTCCTCTACTCCTTCCCATAAAACCTTAACAAGACGTTGAACCCTCCGATTCTTTCCTGAACAATACCAATAAAACGACACAATCCTGCCCTCTGAACGCCGACTTCCCTCTGCTGTCTGCGTGCCGCCGTGTCCTTGTTGGATAATATCACGTAGGTGAACACGACAGATTGTGCTTACCTACTAAATCCGGCATTAGAAACATTTTTTAAAAAGCCTCTTACACGCCAAAAAATCAAATCTGTCCCCGTCCTGTCTGAGTGCTCAGGCACGCTGCCAGATCTACTCAGGTAATGCAGGCTGGAAGCTGACTGCACAAATCTACCGCCGGCTGTGCCTGGGATACCGCAGCTATAATTTTCCATCATCTATCATTTGAAAAACATACTGTGGCATGTGAAGTAATTAATTAGGAAGACAAATACAGGCAGAGAGGGAGGTTTTATGTCGATGGGAGTCGTGTTTTGATGGATTGGGCGGCAGGTTTCTGGGGTTGAAATGGAGCGTTGGGCTTATACATGTTGATACGGACGCAGGGATAAGCTCTCCCTCTAATTCCTCTGGTCACCGCGGTCAAACTCTCACTCTATCTCTTTTTCTCAGTCTCTCTGTCCTGCTCTGTCTCTGCACCGGTGCAGAGCGCTGACGTGTTTCACTGACGCCTTTTATTCCCCTTTAAACGTCCTAAACAATCGTCATTTGAGACTATTATTTCTCACTACGTCAGGAATAATTTAACATTATTTTGAAGGTGTTTTATGTTTATAAAGACCCTAAAATGGGACAATAACTAAATTAATCGTATTTAATTTGGAGCTCAATAACTCAACTCAGGTTTATCTGTTCAAATAAATGGCTGACTGGTCCTTTAACGCAGAGGTCAACACTGAATCAAACGACTTGTTAGCACACAAGAACACGCTCGTCTGTGTTGTATCAATACATAGATAACTAAGGTTAGCAGAGCAGCGGGTACACACAAATACAATCAAAATAAGGACAAATATAGAAACAATAAAATACTACATACAATAGTATCAATAGTATCTTCACACTGGGAAACGGACAAAGATAATGTGTTGAACTTAAAAAAATCCGACCTCCGACTAGAAAAAGTGCAATTAAACACCTCTCCAAGTTGTCAGCTCAGGTCTGCCTTCACACATCAGCAGCAGGACTCATGGGGAGGATGTATTTGTAGATTTCCAAGTATAAAAGTGCCGTAAAGTTAAAATGCATAACGGTGTCTGACAGCTTATTCCTCATACTCCTTCCTGTGTTGCGTCGATCCCAGGGGCTCCTATAATATGGAAGACCCACGAGACCAACGAGAAAGAAAAGAAAGAATCTAGAAATACATTTTCTGAATCTGATCTAAATAGTTTTCTCCTTTATATTTATTCTAAGTTTCTTTTACATTTTGACCTCTCAGGGCCTCCGTAGATCTAAGATCACACGTTCCCTTAATCCACTGACTTCCTGTGCAAAGTGCCGCTCCGTCCGTCATGCTCACATTATGAAAAATAACCAATAATGATGCAACAGCATGAATAAATATATTTTTTTGATTAATTCCTTTTTCTTTACAGACATCTGCTCGTCCTAATCAAACCTTATGGTGGCTCAAATTTGGCCCTGACTTCTACCGTCTATGCAAGGACGCTATGAAGGTTCAACTGTGTGCACGTTTGCCAAAAGACCATCAGTTTGTCACGGTCAGCCATGTTTTTTTTTTACGTCGGCGTCGTGCACCTGGAACGCTTCGAGGTCGGAAGCTGGACATTTTCAGACAGGAAATTCCAGCGTTGTACGTTTTACCAGAGACCTCATTTACTCAGACTGAATTAACCTGTTTGTTGATTGTGATGTGTTGGCCGCGTGCGTCCCACACGGCAACGCACGATGAAAAATCAGCTAACGAACATCTGGAAATAATTAGGAGTAATTGCGGATGCTGGTGAGAGCTCGTGGATCATCAGAGCATCATGACATCAGAAAATATTCCGTTTTTTCAGATAATAATGTGGAAAAAGCAGAAGTCAAGACACAAAATGTAATGTTTTATGGCCTCTTATTAGTTTTACTGACATAGGTAGAGTTTAAAAATCTTATAATACGCGTCTATCTTTAAAATGGCATCATCTTTCCCAAGTCACAGTCTCAGTCGGCGTCTATCAGCACACATGCGGCATCGTGTGCTGTTAATACAGCAGTAATGTACACTAACTCCTCGTGTTGCTGTTAACACACCCCAGAATGAACCTGAGTACGCAGCGACTGCGACCTATAACTAATGAACGAGGTGACAGACACTCGATCCTCGTCGACTGATCTTTGTTATGTGAACTTCTTATCACGCAAAGAAATTAAAGCGCGTTGCAGGAAGTGTAATTATCCTTTTGCACTGTGCAGATTTTTCTCCTTCCTTTCAGGGGAGAGAAAAAAAAAAGCCTCCGCATGAAGCTTCGCCTTTTAAGGTTGTCTATTTTTTGCAGTGTGCTGCACCTTGCAGACTCCCAACAGGTGCCTGCTGGACTTGGTGGGTGTTGATCCAACGCCAGCTGGCTGTGTTGATGGATGACCAACCATCGGCTTCTTTCTTTTCTTTCTCCTTTCCTTTTTTTTTTTTTTCTCTCTCTCTCGACATGCAATGCGAGCTGCCGATCGAGGAGGAGAGAGGCGAGGAGAGACTAAGGAGCGGATAGTGATCTGAGAACGGAGAACTGATTGGGTTTCAAAGAGCTTGGCACCGGCCCGGCTGCAGGAGGCAACCTGCCAAGAAAAGGTTCCTGTGTACTTTCAGAACGGTAAATGGGAAGTTTAATCAGAGCTATATTGAAATGGTGATTTCCTGCGCGCGGACACGCACGTGCACGCGCGTGCCGAGGCACGTATTCGCCCGTGCACGTATTATATAACCCCCGCGACGCACGTTGAATTCACGCAGGTGCACCGTGTCAATGAGGTCCTTTCACACCCAGAAAAAAATTTATGCACATGCACACACGTCACGTATGGAAAGATATGTACATGTTCAAACGCAGCGTTAGCATGCGCCCACACACGAGGACTGACAGACGGACGGATTGTAAGCGGTGCACAGCGGGGTTACAGAGAGCTGGAGTCTTTGATTCCTGAGAAAATGGAGTCACTATAAATAGAAATATTGACTAAACAACAATATGACATTGTTTAGTATTTATCAGTATGTGTCATCCCCGTCCAAGCAACAGGGTTGAACCACATGACATCCACTTGAGTGAAGTCACGCTGCAGGGCTTGTATGTTTCTTTTAGGAGGATGGTGGCGTGGAGTTATAACACTGAATTGTTCGACATATTTTAAGGAAAGGTCGCCTCTTTTTTTAAATCATTTAAAATGGTACAGCCACAGCTCTAAATATATTTTAAAAGATGTTGTTCCTCATACATCCACTTCACACGCTTTTAGCTCAGCAGCTACAGTGAATATTTAGAAATTAGAAATCGATTTGGGATCTCCGGGCTCCCGTAGATTTGTCCCCAGCTTCTTCTGAACGCTGCAGAAATGTTTTGTGGTCTACAGAAACTTCACCTGACTTTCCGTCATAGATAATATTGTCAATAATTTAATTTTTTGGGTGAAATAAAAAAATTTTTAAATATTAAAGTCACCAAAAATGGAGATATGAGGTTTTCCCACAACAGCAACAGTCTTTCAGATATATAAAAATAAAATGTTTTACATACTTGAAGGAAACTCGGGCTCCATTTATCATTTCCACCAGTACAGCCAGAGTTTACATAGCTATAAATACTCCTAATCTTGTATGAAAACCTCGTAACAACCTCACAATTCTGCCGATGCTGCATATTCTCCAATAAAACTGACAAAACCTTGAAAAGCCTCTGAGGAAGCCCTTTAAAAATCCTCATTAATGAACTTAAAACTGTTCTCTGATCTATTTAAATTGAGGAGATAGAAGGTTTTCACTTGACATCAGACGTCTGTACATGAGCGTCAAAGCTGGGATGTTTATAAGTATAGAGGAATGTACTGAATGATAGCAGACGGAGCCAAACAAGCTGCGAGACGTAGAGTGATGATATCAGGGGTCAAAGGTCGGCGCTGCGTGATGAATGCCTCTGAATCACCGCGTGACAGGGAGGTTTTTAAGGGAAGAAATAACCAGCATGTCTCTGTCACTGCCTATTTCCCATATGTGCGTTCATAAGGGCGCCGTGCATCGCTTTATCTTTTACCAGCCGCGAGGATTAACAAGCCTCGGCTCCCGCGCTGCACCTGACTGAACCTGCCAGTCGCCCCGCTCAGCTGGAGGATAATGCCTCTCCGGCCAGCGCTCTGTCCGACCTCGCCCTCAATTTGCTCGGATTTGAACTCTTGAATTATGGCTTACTAACGGCGTCTAACAGCTGGTACAAGGAAGGGCTTCTGCTGCATATTTAATCGCATGAATTAAAGATGACCAGGAGGCTGCCTCCCTGGGCCCCTTTTCTTCCTCGTCGCACCGACACAATGAGCGAGCAGGAGTCAAGTGTGGAGGTGAGCTGCGTTACAAGAGGGGTCGAGGCCTTCCGCCGCCCCTCACATCAATTTATGTAATCCAGTCGTCTCAGTATTGGGGCGGGGAATGAACAATCCTCGCCGGACTCAGAGCTTCAGTCAGACGTTATACAGGAGGTGATAGGTCCAGGTACGACATACCTGAGCATGTTTTTTTAAACAGCTCATTATTCACTGTAGGTTTTGCAGGAGCTAATGTTCCAGTTTAAAGCTGGATAAAACATATTTCCTGATCTTGTGGGTCCACGTGGGCCGGATACAAAACATTTTAAATAAATAAAGAAAGTGACGGGACAGCGTGAATTCACGTGAGCTTTGTGACGAGACAACATCAGATCTGTCAGCCTTGGGCCAACTCAGTTGTTTTGTGAATGCAGCCTCACTCGACTCGAATTGTAATTCAGACCACAACACACACACACACACACACACACACACACTTGACTTGTGCCAGCAGTGGCGCCATGCTGCATCCGTTGAGCTTCAAAGCCTACAGGGGAGCGCGACCACAGCCAAGCTTGTGAGTCTCAGGTGCGGTGGGTCTTAGCCAGACGGCAGATGTATAGAGAGCTCCCACAGCACTGATCCCCATTAGATCTCCACAATTACCCCACCCGAAAACCCCCACCCACCCCTCCCTCAACTGCAAACTCTGCTTCAAATTAGCATCTGGCTCCCCGGGGCAGCGAGGGCCTCCTGTTAGTTCAGGCTGGGGTTAATGTCAGGTAAGCAGGTTGACTGCCGATCGCTGCCGTCCTCGGTGATAATTACATTTTGACCGTTTGACCCGAGTCATTTAACGCTGGGGGAAGGTGGGGTGGGTGGGGGGGCGGCTGAGGTTGGAGGAAACCACCACTTCCTTTCTCCACCACAACACTCGCCCCCTCACCGCCGCGACCACACACACACATTCTTTATATCCTCAGATCTCCATTATGATGAGAGGAGCCACTTATGTCCTCTTGTTAAGTACACCGATGACAAGCAGAGAGGGAGAATGTGAGGACGGCGGGTTGGAGGAGGGCGAGATTCCTCTTTGACGAGATATTCTCTTTAAAGTATCACCGTTTTGTTTTGAATGGTGGCAATTAGAGGAGCCCTGAGAATCAACTTTTTAGCACGAGAACTAACTGCCATTTTCTCCCATTTCCTAACCGAAGTCGGTCTTATTCCTCCCACTGGGTTCGACTCCACTAATAGACCCTGGTGCATCCGGTGTCAGGTCGGGATCTGAATAATCTCTGTGTAAAGTAATGTCCTCTGTTTACAAGCCATTATCTGTTCAGAGTCCCTCTCTTGTCTCTCTCTTTGTTACTCTCCTCTCTCAGTGGTAGCCTAATTGCGTTATCCAATATGCACTCCCCTCTTTGATCACTTAGCGGCACTTAAGGTGTCTGCTAGACTTGCTGGAAATTGTCGGAATAAAGCAAGAAAAAAAAAAAAAAAAAGGAGAGAGGGACGAAATAAAGGAGGGGAGCTGTCGGCGGTGAGAAAAGGCCTCCTTAATTGCGGGGAGCCTTTGTTTTGTTGAGGAGATAGGTGCCACGGGCGGCTCTGACATGGTTTATGTGAACGTTTGACAGCGCTATTCTCTCAAGTTAAAAACACGGGAGACAGATGTCGCGGAGAAGCAGCGCCGGGCGGCTTCGAGAGCCTTTTCAAGACCATTAGGAGGCAAGGCCGAGGAGGAGGTAATTAATACATAGACGCTGATAGAGTTGACAGGTAAAATGTATACATCCCGACTTCACTGCGAAGGAAAGCCTCTGATCTTTAAGTCCCGTCCTGTACGCGCTGATGAAATCTGAGTTTTTAATCTTTACAAAACAAAGAGCAGAGGCTGCAGAGACGATTAAACAAGGTATCAGAGGACGCTAATTAAAGTGTTTACGTGCAGCCGTTTGCGAGTCGGTTCGTACAAAAAGTGAAACCGAGACAAAGAAAACCACAAAGTATTTTAATTAACTACTAATTCGTTTAGCCAGATACATTTAGTAGGAGATGCAATTCATGCCTGGATTACGTTCAACCCAATCTAGGAAGTATGTGCATGTCACACAGGGACATGATCTTGTTGGGGAACGAAATAGTTCAAGATTTTTGGGAGTTACCTTGCTCACCTTTTTACTCAGAGAAAGACGATCCACACCAAGCTGGAACCAGTTAGCTTAGCTGAGCACAAAGGCTGGAAGAAAGGGGGGAAACAGCTAGCCTCTTTCAAAAGGAGCCAAAATCCATCTACCAGCTTCATAATTAACACCTTTTAACTCGTTTGATTAATCCTTACAACAAACACGGTGAAAACTGGGAGGTTTTTGGACGAAAGTTTCCAGACCAGGTGCAGCGACTTCTGAGACTGTGCCGGGTATCAACGCACAATATCTTTGAGGCACGGCCAAAATAACCCAGTGCCAAGTCGGACCTTCCTTCTCCAGTAAACAATACCTGGATCGGATCCTTTTTGCACCCAGATCTACAAAAAATGAGCTATTTTTATGGTTTGGTCGATTGAATGCAGATAGCTCGACACTGAAGGTGTCCCGATGACCCAGGGACGACAGAATGTGTGTTTGGGATGAACAGGAATCTTTATAACAATCTCTTAACAAGTGACAAACTGAACTGAGTGCTGACTACAACAGAGCGCATCCTCTGATGCTGCTAGCATAGTTGCTATCACTGTCTGGCAACTCAGCGCGAGAAAAAACCCAATCTTATATTTGACGGGGGACACAAAACATTTTTCTGATGCAACACCGTGAACAACAAATACGTATTCAAATCAGGAAGAAAAAGTTATTTAGCTGTTAGCTGTTAGCAGCTGCTGGGCAGTGTAGTCCTGTGATGTGTTTGGTAAATGGAGCTAACAAAGCTAAACACAAAGCAGGACAGAGTTTGAAAT
The DNA here is from genome assembly GCF_965226575.1 of Pagrus pagrus. NCBI lineage: Eukaryota > Metazoa > Chordata > Actinopteri > Spariformes > Sparidae > Pagrus > Pagrus pagrus. The sequence continues at coordinate 3,600,962 of NC_140206.1, forward strand.
GTCCGACAGGCAAAAGTATCAAATGTCGTACTCTGTTGGTATCAGTATCACATCGAGGGTGCTGGTACTGGTACTGCTGTCGTGACTTGAAACTACCATTGACAACAGGAGGAGGAGAAGAAGAAGAAGTACTAAACATCCGAACTTGCTCTTGAGATTGCACTGCTCCCTCTTTGTTTCACGACAGACTAAAATACAGAGCCCATGCCTTTTTACACAACATATAAACCATTCTCGAGCGATCTGGACTCTCAAATGCAGCAGATAATGAAAAGCTTCCACTTTGAGAGATTAAGCAGATACGCACGAGTTCCTCTCCTATCTCTGCAGTTTTTACAAACCGCTGAACATCCCCAGGTAATATCAGTCCAGCGCAAATAAATATTTGGACTTAACTGTCCTGATCTGCTGACACTCCTCTCCCACCTTGGTCTCCGTCTCGCTCATTTCCTTTTTTTCCAGTTGCTCTATAATTGCATTGTGCATCCACTGTTTCTCTCCCTGTTTCTTCCTCTCTCTCTCTCTCTCTCGCCGTCTCTCTGTTGACATTGTGTTGCAGAATAAATGCCGGCAAACACACTGTACATACTTGCAGTACTGGCTGTAAAAGAAACCAACAACTGAAAGGTAAATACCACTTTATCTGGCCTGTCACAGCAACAAGCAGCCAAGCACTTTGTTTACCTCGGTGCTGAGTGAAAGTGGCTCAGGCCCTGCTGCTGTTGTGATACGGCCTCTAATTAGCTTCCAGGCAGCCTTTACCTGCCTCTCCCTCGGTGGAGACCGTCAACTCCCTTGTGTTTTTAAATGTCTATATAGAAAGAAGAAAAAAAAGAAACCCTTCGCTCCTGTTAGTCCTTCTTTTCTTCCTCTCTTCTCTTTACTAAAGCCCCGTGCTCCCCACTTCACTTCCTCCTGAATTCTCATTGTCTTGTTTTTTTCACTTTCTGACATTTTTTTGTGCAAATACAAAGTCTGCCGATTACACGACGGTAATTCAATCTGTTTTCTGCTCGTGAAAAGCTTTTTCTTACGGTCGCTCCTCTAAACTCCTGGTGTCAGATGTGTGGTGTGTTTAACCGTGTTTACGAGATCTGTTAACAAACACACGAGCACGACGCGGCAGAATGAGCAGCGACCGCTTTTTTTCCGAGGCGAAACTACACGAAAGGATGAGTTTTTTATTTTCGACAAACTCCACGAAAAACCAAAACCAACAATACGTTGATCCCACTGAAGAGAGTTTCCTGTGCAGCCAAAGCCTGATATGTCTTCCTGCTCTGCTGTTGTGTAAAGTTGTGCAAAAAAAACCACACTATAGTCCCCAACAAAACACACTTTTTCCTCCTGATTGAGTCGCAGCCTGTTCACACTCGCAGCGCGTTAAATATGGCTGCTCGGTCATTGGCCCAACACTTCCACGGTCCTTAATCTGCTATCGATTAGTTATTCAATCATCAAAATGTCAATAAATCGGGGAAAATGTTCAAATTGCTTCATTGCTTCAGTCCAAAACCAAAAAAAATCCTCATTTACTGTCATAAATGACAAGAAAAGAGGCAAATTAAGAAATTAAGAAGCTCGAAGACGACAATATTTGAGATTTTTGCATGAAAAATTAAATAAAACATTTCAAAATAGTTGCCGTTTCATTTTCTTTCGATGGTCCAATCAGTTAATCGACGGATCGTTTAATGGAACTCACTTATTTCAACCCAAACTGTGATCTCTTCCTAAATCCAACCAAGTTCGGTGCCAAAGTTTTCATATTTGAGAAGTTACACGACTGTACATTACAGCGCACAGCTGGTTTAGAGAGTTACTGAGCCTGGAGTACAGATCTGTGATCAGCTATTAAAGGTAAAGTTTCAGTAAGAACCAATGAGCTCAGAGCTGAACGCCACAGAAGAGAAGCCGGAAAGTTTTGCCTCGCTGAAAGGCAATTAATCAATGACTGGTGAAAGAGGATTTTGCTGTTGTTCCTGCGGGTGATGGGAAACAAACCAGCAACCTTTCAGTCTGCCTCTAAGAAAATGTTCGACTAAAACCTCTAATCTCCTCTCTCCTCCCCTCCTCTCCTTCGCTTTCTCCACCTCCTCCTCCTCCTTCCTCCACCTCCTTCACCGCTGCCGGTGTGGTTAGCCGCCACGCTCCGCTGAGCCGCTCTCGCTCCCCCAGGAGAAAATTTGTGCATGCATACTGTACATGAACTTTGGATAAATAAATAAACACCGAAAGAGCTGCTAGATAATTGAGCACAAGTGAGAAAGAGAGGAACAGAGGAAGAGAGAGAGAAAGGCGGGCGGGCGAAACAATCTCTCCGGGGACGGCGGCAAAGAGACGGCGAGACAGGTATGATTAAAACCACGGTGATTTATAGGAAGGTGCGCCGCCCGCCGTCACGCTCGCTGCGTGTATTAACGTTTTGTTTTGCATAGAACTCATCTGGAGACGTGTGACCCCCCACATCCCACCCACATGCGAACACACAACCTTTACCTTATTTATGCACAGACCTGCTGGGATATTAGAGGTTAAGGCCAGCCCATCGCAGCCCCGTCAGTTGCTGTCGTTGACCCCCTGCGTGGGCGTTTGGCTGCCGTCCTGCAAGCAACATTGTTTCCGCAACACTGAAACCTGATTGGCCTCTGACTGCAGAGCAGGAAACGATAGGAATGTAAAGGTGCCGCGTGTGAACGCACAACTCGTCCACGTGACTCCTGCGGCAACAAAGAAATCACTTTATTTATTGTATCTGATCATTTCTGTCATGATAGACGTTCAGAAACCTCTTATCAGCTCGGACAGAAGCCCAAAACAAAAGGTTTCAATTCTGATTTTGGAGAAAACGAGAGATGCTTCTTGAAAATCATCCCTTCATTTATCTGCTTAAAGCTCATCCTAATCTGTGTCATCTCCAGAGACCAGCGATAACAGTAGCTTCCTTCTAATGGCTGTGGGTTCGCTACTTTCTGTGATATTGATGTCCGTCTCTGCGAAAGGCAGCCATGCAAATAATTAAAGTGGAAATACATTGTATTGTCAAACAGAAATCAATAAGGATGAAAATATCGGTCAATACCCAATAGTGTTCACTCCAAAAGATGGAGTCAGCTCATTGTGCAGGCAGAACTGACTGAGGAGGCATCACGTCCAATAACAAAGCTTCTCAATGCAAAGGAGCGGCGACTGAGCGATGTTTTGATCACTGCTGATCACATAATAGCTGTTTCTGCACAGCGAGGACGACCTCTCACACTTCTCACAACCCAACCGGCTATAAACGAGTGGATCTACAATGTTGAGGATGTCGAGAACACAAAGTAAAAACGGAAAAGTTAATCAGAACAACGTGTTTGGCGTCAGGCTCGTCAGCAGATTTGGACCTTGGAATGAAGTCCAACAATTACATTTATGACCCTCCAGGTGAATAATTGCTTAATGTTACTTTAAACTGTTCAATAATTTAATGTATCATCAATTGTCGACTCACGCAAGAAATCGTATACTGATGATGTGATCATGTTTTTATTAAATTTGTAGTTATTGAACCTGTGTGGAGAGTTTTGTGTCCATTCATTTGACATTTATATGATTTTCTTTAACTTGTGTACATTTGTGTAGGGCTGGATGATATGGCCTTAAAAGTAATATCACTGTATGTTGAGCCTATATTGCGATCATACTTAATGCCATTTTTCCACCAGTACTTTGGGCCGCTTCGAGTCAAACGGACCACGCTGAGTTGCTTCTCCATCACGGGTCAACCCATAACAAGTACCGTCTTCCCCTAAAATCGATACTTATCTCATGTCTGTGCAGGAAACCTGAACCTGAACCTCTTCAGTTTGTCTCGTCCTGTTTGTTCTTTCAAGCATCTGCTGTGTTTTACTGTCTTGTGTTTAGTTACTTCTGCTGAAAACACAACGTTTCCTGTAATGCTGCTTCATAATAAAAGCTTTAAAATGACTGAATAACGGGGGCTTTTACTGTGAAGAAGTTATAGTAAACGTGTTTGTAACTGAATTAGCAGAGCCACTTTGTTGGAAGACGAGTTGTGGAGGAAATGCAAAATCCCAAGTAATGGAAAAACAGCATGAGTAGAACGATCTGGTTAGTTCATAAATTATATCACTTTTACTGTAATGCAGCATTTAAACCATTAAAGACAACACTTATGACATATCATACCATACCCATATCCAAATCTATGATAACATTGAGTCCTACATTTAACATATTGTGATATATGTCCAATCTAATCTGGGATACGTACCCAGATCAATGTTGGTTTCTACACTGAGACTCATTATTATCCATCACATCAAACCCAGTCATGTTGCGTTGTTTTCAAGTGTTTCATGTCTTTTGATGGACTGAAGCTGAACTGTGGAATTATTAACACCACATACCGATGCGGGCGTGTACAATAAAACACATTTGCAGAGTAAACTATGCATATCGCTCTCACTCACACATGCACATCACATGTTTCCTGAGAAGTGTGCAGACGTTCACATTCTGCAGGCTGCACAGTGTCATTTGAGCCGTAATTGAAAATGCGTTGAGGGCCGCTAATGACAAAAACTAAAGTAAAACCAGGAGCCTGCATGTGTTATGACAATATCTCCATGCTGGTTAAATGATGATAAGGCTCAGGTGGCTCATATTAACCTGGGAAAATAGAGGCGGCGTATTTCTTCCCGTTAAAGCGTCAGTGCACGGCGGCGATGGCGGCGGCGGCGAGGGGGGGTAATTGAATTCCGGGCCCGTCATACCTACCTCAGCTACGGGCTTCATTGAGATTAATTACTCGCCGAGACCCCACACATACAGCTCAGAGATAGCAGCCATTTTAGCTCGATGGCGTCCAGGACAGCAACCTCAGCAACCTGAAGAAAGAGCGGGTGGCCAGACAAAAGAGGGAACCACACGGGCACTGATGCTATCGCCGGCGTTGTTGTGTTACGATTAATTAATTTCAAGGTGATTATACATCACTGAGCACACTGTGGCGTTTCCCCTCTAGAAAAAAAAAACGAGGGGACATAGGCGGGTTGTGGTGGTGGTGGTGGGGTAGATAAGCACAACAATGCTGGAGGTGATATTCAAATGTTTCCAGGACAGACTAATAATAAAGGGTAGTAATCTAAATATTCATTTAGGAGCATATGTGTGTTTAATACACCTTGTACCGAGGCATAAAGAACAATAGTGTATCGCCCTGAGCTGTGTTTGCAGCTGTGACCTACAAATCCCATATCTGAACACGCTGCCATGTAGACATTAGCTTTACAGTGCACGGGCAGGGAGGGGGGGCATCGGCGGCATTACAGGGGCAATAAGCAGCCCTGTAGCACTAAATAACCATAATGGACAGAAAAAGGGGACAAAGGACTGCAGAGTGTCAACAATTTACTCAGACAAGGTGATTTATTAGCTTTGAAAAAAGACTTTGTAGCCTATTATTAAAGAAAAACGACATTTTTTTGCCTTGATTTATATCATTTTATAGTTAATCACGCCTTGACTAACAATAGCATGTAGATAATTCAACCCCGTCTCCTTTAAATCGTATTTAAATACGACTAATCTGAAATTTTTACACTCAACTCAAGTTACATACTGCAAGAAGAGGTATGACTGAGGCACCGTTCACAAGTCAGAGTGCCAACAAAATGATTTTGAAGCTGTTTGTGTAAGTGTTGCTTTAATACCTACGACTTAATTGACAAGATTTAACATTTAAATGTGCTTAATTTTTCTTTAAATGCTGATAATTTCTGGAAAATAGTCAATTCTCTATAATAACCCAGCCCTAACTGACACAGACATATGGTATGTTGTATGTGGAGGTTCCTAAAAAGTTATTTATTTATTTATCCAGGATGACATCACATATTTAATTGTCCCTACAGTGTCGATTTGACACTGTAGCTTAAATAATCAGGTGATGACAACAATGCAGCAGTTCCTAAAGGCTACCGTTGAGGGAAATCAGACTACGTAATGCTCCTTTAATTGTAAAAATAGTCTTATGGCTGCTGCTAGTCTGTGTCCTCTTTTCAAGTGCATGTGAAGCACGAAGTTGTCTGAACAAAACGATGTCCGCCATCCGCAGACCTTTCCCCTGGTGGACAACAAGGTGCAAATAAAACGAGGGGGAAAAAGGAGGACGACAGAACCGCTCATTGTTCATGAGTTCCCCCCCCCAGAGGTCCACAAACAGGTCTGAACTCGGTTCAGGTTTTAGCAGCGCTGTCACACCTCCTTTCCACAGCAAAGCTTGTGAGTGATAAAACAATACACACCTTTCAGCATCAAACCACACTGCAGCCAGAGGCTCACGTCAGTGCACTCCCACAGGAGCGAGTGGGCTTCAATTATCACCACACACACACACACACACACACACAGGCGGTTAAACGTTTCCACAAAACACACACTTCTCAGAGCTGCTGACACTGGTGAGCACGAACAAAAACACTCCTAATTCAGATTTTGTCTCTCGCCCGACGTTTAGATTTGAATTCTAATCAGAGCAAACACTCACATTTCTCCCGTCCTTATCTGGACCACATGGATATTTGGAACGGCGCTGGATCCCGGTGGCACGCGTCACGCCGCGTGTGTGACTTGAATGCGAGTGCTCATTCACCGGAGACAGTTGTCATGAATGTTGGCATCTTGAGCCCATGTTAGCATGGAGGAAAAACAAGAGACAACAAAGGAGAGGAAGCCAAATAGCTGTCTCTGCTGGCGGTGAGGGAGATCCCTCAATTTAGTCAAACCTTGAAGAAACATACTGCTGGAAAACAAGTGCCGCACCACACAGGGACGCAGAAAAATGGGATTACATACAGATTACGGTCTAAAATGAATAATGTGTGCCGTATTGGGTTTAATGTTTGCTAAATGTGCATCCACTTGACAATCAAAGACTGAGCCTGGATGATATCGAGCGTCGGGAGGCCTCCTTCATGACAGTGGACGCTCTTCTGCTGTCTGCAAGTCTTATAATGCGACTATGTGTAATGTGAGGGCACTTAGATAGTTTCTATTGTGATTTTCTCCCATGCAAATCAGCACACAAACAACTTGGATTGCTCACGTCTTGTGTCAGTTCGTCAGTTTCATGAGATAAACGACTGAAAATTCTCAAAAATGTGATTATTTTCTGACGTTTACAGACTAAACAACAAATTTGATTGATCGAGATCATAATCAACGGATTGAAGGACAGTGAAAATAATCATGGCTGCAGCCCCGATGGAAACCAGACGGACTCGTGTGACTCCCCGTCGCTGATGAGTCCAAGTGTTCGGACAGAAAGCTGCACAGCGGCCTGACGAGTTTAAAAGCAGCTGCTTCATCAAGAAGCGTTCGGGAAAACATTTTTCACCTTCTCTTCCGATCACCTCTGCAGGTCAAGCAGCTTGTGAAAGATTTCCAGATTTCAATAAGTTGTCTGACGTTGTTCTCGGCAGGAATTAAGGCCACCGTGATCTCATAATCTCACAATCTCACATCGTCACCATCTGGAGGAACTATACATCCATAGGTACGGAGACAGATGTGCAGCGGTTTGTTGTTTCTACTCTACATGTCGTCTCCTCTAAACAGGTCAAACTGCTGCGCGGTTCGATGCGGTGTTACGTGATGAAGATGTTTCCAAAATAGCAATCCAATGTGGGCAGGAGTGAGCGTGCTGGCCTTTTATTGAACAAAACCCCTAATTATCAAGCACCAAACGCCCATAAATACCAAACATCCACAGGCTCTGACACAAGGTGCGTGCATCTTACATATCTACGGTATGCGGTCTGTGCGAGCCTACACAGCTCACACACACACACACACACACACACACACACACAAATCCTTTCATGCCTAAGGTGTCTGCAGCAGAGCAGCACAAACATGTAAACAGTAGCTCATTAGGCTCATTAGCACAACACAGGACCCGGTACACAAAAACAACGCGCACGTATCCGTCTTCCAAACAACACAAAGAGGTCCACCTTGTCAGTCAATAGTCTTTGCCGTGCGTGGGCGTCCGGTTACGGATACCTCCCTGCTCCGGGTCCCTCGCTGAAGGGGATCCGTTTCATAGCTAATCGACAATATTGACAAATATCATATGGTACGAGATCCTAATAACGCTGAGCTGCTGTTAACTCTTTGTAAGCTTTGTGCAATGTGTGTAATGGACTCAGAGACGGCGCTCAGCGCGGCTTATGCTTCGTGTACGCACCCAAGTCTCTCTGATGCCGAGTTTATTAAATCAACGTGCGTACTTTGGAGGAGAAAATCATCGCATGTGTTCATCCACTTTCTCCTGGATTGAGTGTTTTATAGTCATTTTCTTAATGGACTTCAGCTACCATCTGCTCTTTAAAAAATAACTTTGTTTTTACGTTCAAAATGTATTACTCCATTGATCAATTTTGGCCCTCAAGAGAGTAAAATATAGAAAAATAACACATTTGTCGACAAACTGTATCACTGTTTATTGTGCTACTATCAATTATTTCCACAGAGTTGGTGTCAAACTCCTCAGATGTGCAATATCTTTCATTTCTTTTCCAAACAGGAACGACGTCCGTATGATTTTTCCCTAAGTTATTCATCTCATGCGGCCCCTGACTGTATGTTCACTCAGTTATACTTCCTATTGTAATGTAATGTTGGGCATATAATTGACTGGGAGGTGAAGCTATATGCGTTAGCACATTGACAATAGATAGACAGTATCACAAAAACTGTACTAATGGGCATACAAAAAGGGCTCCACTCCAAGGGGTGCATACATATTTATACCCATGTCCCCTTTCATGTGTTCCTACAAATCTTATCTTGCACATCTCCTCTCGGCTGCTCACTAGCTGAGAAGCTCTTTGTATTAACACAGACCTGCACCGTTCAGGCTCTATTCGGTTCCAGGGAGCCGATACCGTCTCATATCAGCGCACAATTTGACCGCGAAGAAAAGGGGATTAGACCTGCGAAAGTGTGACCCGTTTTTACATCAGACCTGCTAAATCAGACGACTTATATTCATATCTCGCCCTCGCTCCCCTACTTCCTCGCACATCCCCTGCTCGCTTCCCCTCGGGTCGGCGCAGATAACCTGAGATGAGGATGAAAAAGAAAAAAGGGAAAGGAGGAGACGAGCAGCCATGCAGGTCTTGTACGGTACAGTTGGTTGCTCGCCGGGGCCCAAAGCAAAGCCAGGTTCTCTGTTTTCCCTCCTAAATCAATAAGAGGGGGTCCTCTGGGGTGCCCTGGCCAGCCATCTGGACTGAAATCCAGGGGCTCAGGTTGTCCCCTGGGCTCCCCTGCCTTCCAACCCCGTACGCACAAGGACCTGGCACTAAGTTAATCGTCCTGCCTTCCCCTTCCCTTCCCTTCCTCCCCCAGTCTCTCCCCCCTTCATCATCCTCCTGCCTTCTGTCCCTCTTCGTACACCTTCCATCTAATCTGGCCGGCTGCGACTCAAATGTCAGGCCACCTGGGAAAGGCAGCTGTTGGCCTGCAACGGGAGCCGCCGCGGTGGGCCTGGACCGGTCCCAGCATGCACTGCCCTGCCGTGTTCCTGACACGCTACCTCCAGGAAATCAAACAGTTTCCCATCAAATAGTGAGAAAAATAATGGGAGTTGTAATGGGCTGGGATGCATTTGGGGATTTGGGGAGTAAACTTTTCCATTCTTCACTTGAAAGTGATGACTTGCAAGGTATTACAAGGCGCCATGCATCACACAGTCATTTCATTTCAGTAAGTGCAGGATCATTGTTAAGCAACATGTATATCTCAGTAAAGATAATAGTAAAGGACCTTAGAGCGAGTCACTGCAGATGGTTGATGGGTCACACGTAGCCAAGTATCTTTTAAAAACAAGATCATGTGTAGCTTTAGTCCGCTAACGGGGTTGGGAGTCGACTGTTTTCTTGGAAATGTTGCCGCTGGAGCAGAAACGACAGAAGTTTGGGTGGAGCCCGGTGGGTCGAGCGATCGACTGGGACTTCTGTCAATCATGCAAACTCCGATGTGATTTTAAGAAAAACATTCCTGAGAGAAAAATGAGACAGAAAATAGACTTTTTTGAACATCACATGAGCAGAAAAGTCATTTTTGTTAAAGCCAGAACCTTGTTTTTAGTTTTAGGTACTTCGCAACAGTAGAAGCTGTATAACCGTCTTGAAAAATGAAGGCATGCACATATTATTATTATTTAATCCACTGGTGACAGAAATTACATACAATGCATTTATGAATGTTTATATCTTCTCAGTTTCATCACTATCATCTACTAACGGTATCTCAGCTCTTGTACGTTTAGTGTACATCAGTTTGACACTAACATATTTTTTCCAAGACTTATCTACAAACTTAACTCCTGAGGGATCCTGAATAAAACATGTTTGTCAAAGTGCTCAGAGCAACATGTTTCACAAACACATGAACATAATTGTCATGGAGGGCGAGGGGGGGGGGATGGGTAATTGGGGGCGTTGCAGTCTTTTGGGAGATACACAGAGGAGATTAGTGGAGTCCATACAGCGACGCACAAACACACACAGGCGTAGATTCATGTCCTACCCGTCACTTTAACCACAACCACTACTTGCCCGACCCTGACCCGAGTCTTCACCCTAAAATTCAATGATTTACGTCACAGGGTCCCCACATCGTGAGGCTCCCAGGGGCTTCGGGACGTTTAGTTGTCCAGCTAACAACACGAGTACAAACATTACCCTGCGAATAACCACTGAGATTCTTCAGCTGTCATTAGCGTCACCGCACTCTTCATCCCCCGCCATCATCATCCTCCCCTGCTCATTCACAAACTGCAGCACAGCAGGTTATAAATCTCAGACTGAAGTACAAATTACAGCAGGTACATGAGTCTATCATTTGCCTGTGGAGGAAGGAAGGAGGGCCAGCAAATGAGAGGAGCGATTTTCATCAATACATCGCCAGATAAAGATCCATCTGGATCCACTGAAAGGAGGAGGACGGGGGAGGCGAGGGGGGGGGGCAGCTTTTGGCATCAATGCGCGGCCATTGATTGTGCGTCCCATTACCAGTATATGATCCAATCTAAAAAGAGAGAAGAGGAGCGACGCTGCGAGCGGGCCTTTCTGCTGCCCTGCCATCAAATAACGAAGACATCCCCCCTTTAATCACTCAGGAATGATTTGGGAAGGAATCCAAACATGAACACAGAAGCAACGCTCGGGAGAAAAGCCGAGATTTGTTTGGGGGTATTAAAAAAAAAAAAAAAAAAAAGAAAAGAAAGAAAGGGGAGAAAGAGAGAGAAGAAAGGAAAGAAAACACACTGACAAGGCCTCCCCTACAAATACTCGGTCCGCTCCGTGGGGAAATAGGAGCAGAAAGGTAGCAATCAATATTGAAACACAGAAATTAAGCATTTAAATCGGTAATTAGGGAGCAGGCACGTTTTTTCACACCTGTACGCCGCCGAGGCTGCCAACCCCGGCGCATCTGTTTCCCTCCACCTGCCAGGCACCTGGTATCATTTCAATGGCGCTTGATTGCATTCAAACGCCGAAGACTCTTTTAAGCTTCTTAGTGATTTCCCTCCCCCCTCCTCCTCCTCCCTTTTCTCCTCTCCCCCGCCATCCCCCCCCTTGCATTATTTTGTATTTATTTGTATCTGTTCATTCCAATGCAGGTGCCTCGCAGTAATACTCAAGTGCGCCATACATGAGTGATTCTTTTATGCCTCAGTTCCTGCATTTGTCATTTTGGCGAAAGCAAGAGGATTAGGGGTTTGGATGTGTACCTCCCTTTTTTTTTTTTTTCTTCTTCTTCTTTCCTTTCCTCTCCTCTCTCCCTCTCTCTGTCTCTTTCTCTCTAACACTTTTAACAACATCCTTCCCGAATAATTTGCATACCAAATTCTTTAACCCTACGGTGGTCAGAGAGGACTGTCAAATCCTCTCCACTTGGCTTGCTCTGTGTGTGCATCAGACCTGTGACCGCTGACTTAGTTCCATCACAGCAGATATACAAAAAAAAGTCAAACATGAAAGAGGTTAATACTAAACTAGCTTTTCTCCTTGTTTCTCGTTTCTTTTCTCTGGCACTTCTTTCGTACGCGGTAAAATTATTCGCAGGGACAAATATTTGCGGCTGCCAGCAGGGTTTCATGGCAGTAACCTCTGTTGTTCTTCACTTCTGGTGGCTTATAATGTCGACAATCCAAGTCTATTCAACTGCTGTGCTCACTGTAAGCCTCTAAAACCAAAACATAAACAGAAAGGAGACCGTTCATGTCGTATTTATGAACACAAACAGCTGATATTTATTACCTAGATAATTGGAAGTTTTGGGTTTACCATGTTCCTTGAGTTTTATTTATGACTGTGGTTTATTTTTGCTATTTATTCTAGATAACATGCCCGAATATGAGCAATATACAGTTATATCAATATTTCCATATTTACTAGAAACATTTTCGTCACAGCAAATGTTAAACTTCACTGGAAAAACAAAGGGTGGGCAGTCATAAGATAAATTTACTGGAAAAGAGGAACATATTACGCTCTTAAAGTAGAGGGAAGTGTGATGTCACGGCACTGTGTCGCAGTTTACGAAGGCGATGTTGCATTTTGTGGTCATGTAGCGTAATAATGTAGCTCTTCAACATCCAAAACACATTGCGTCAGCGTTTCTGTGGTGTCTTTAGGTGGTTAAATGTGTCAGTAGGATCGCAGCCAGGGGGAATTTTCAATGGTATGTAAGCTTATGAGAAAATGACCCCACTTCTCACTTGATTTATAACCTCAGTAAACAGTTTCCTGATGAGTTTATGGACTCAATCTCTCATGTCAAGTCTTCTTCACTACAGCAAGATGTTTCGTAAACTATGGTCCCATTTAGAGTAAAACAGACTACCTTGTGATTGACAAGTCGCTACCACAACGCGTCCTTGAGTTCGTAGTCCGATCCAATCAGAATATCCTCCCAGATCCCCCCTCTTTTCTCCAAGTATGGTCACTTCTGGCTCCAAAACACCGAGATGGTGACGCAGTAGTGCCAAACTCAAGGCTTCAATTACAGGCAAGAAGGCTGCCATCACAGGTCTGGACGGGTGGTCAACATTTGTAAGAGTGACACCACTGGATATTTTTAAGGAGACCTCGGCACAACGATGATCTTTGCGCAACCCTAACCAAGTGTTTTTTTGTGCCTAAACCTAACAAGAGCATTAGTATAGTCATTATGTTACAGAAACCGTACATTGGCATAATTTTGGGGGGCGTTTGGGTCGGAGAAACACTGTTTAATTGGTTTTTGTTGCAGAACTGCAGCCTGTGCTGGCAGGTTATCGGGTTGCAGCAGTGCTTATTTGACGCCACATTTACATGCAGGGTCATTCACGTGTTGAAATTACTGCTTCATCAACTTCAGGTAATGGTATCACTTCCCCCCAAAAATGGATGCAAAGCGTTACAAATTAGGTTTTCATTTGTACAGCGATTCCATTTGGGTTTTAAGGCCTGAAATGAACCCCGGCCACCTGAGTCACCCCTGACCCCCCCCCCTCTTTCCCCAAACACCAGAAAAATGAGAAAGTCGACGAGGGACCTCGGATGAAACTTGGCCGCCGGCTGCACCATGTGCAAGTGTTGCAAATTTCCAGAATTCCCTCACTTTTCTCCCCCCACCCCACCCCTGGAAACTAATGGGATCATTCTGATTCGGTTACGGAGATTCAACAGTTAGAGAGCCACCATCTGGGTTTCTGTTAACCTGAGTCAGATGTGAGCCTGTCGCTACTGCAAGGTAGAGCAGCTTGGTTAATGATTCTTAATCTTTTCTTTAATTAAATTGTGCAGCCAACCTGAAAAATCTATCTTAATGCAAATGAGGAACTCCTTTTTTTGGCATTTGCTTACCGTAATGCACTAATAAGGTTAATTTAATAAAAATCTGTTCCAGTTTTTAGAGATAATTGTGTGTTTTCTTGATCTATTTTGTACAGAGCGGGGGAAAAAATGTTTGTTTGTGGAAATTGCTAAGGGAGGGAGAAGGGCTGAGCCAGGGAAGAGAGACCTGCCGTGGATAATAGCATTTGTGTGAACTGAAAATCTATTTTGCTCCACAGCGGTGTGCCACTTCGAACCATGGAGACAGTTCCTGTCATAGAATAAAAAGGAAAAGTGTGTTCGCTACAAAGGTCTGAGGTCAGGATGGAAAACTGTTTCCTATAGCGGAGGTGTCATTCCACCTCTACAAAGGGAAAACTTCCGATCACAAATACAGTTTTCGAAACAGTTTTCCACAAAAGGTTTGTGGCACACTTTCAGGAAACATGTGCAGATATGTTCCAGTGACAGCATGACCCGACACGAACATGTTTGCTGATGGATAATTTGAGAAATGAGAAGCAGTCTGGTTGATTCAGTGTCAGGTTTGTCCTCGTTAAACTAGAGGAAAACATGCTAGTAGGTTTGTTGGAGCTGGAGGCATTTTCCTATATCATGTTAGGAAGGAATAGGGAATCAAGTAAGTACAACGGTAGGGTTACCTCCAGACAGTGACGGGTGTGTTCACGGTTTTAAGACCACCATCAGACGGAGGTAAAGGCGTCAAAGAACATCATCAACATCAGCTCACAACTCAGCTGCATCAGCTCGGGTGATGATATCACAAGACTTGACATCCGTGGTGGTTTAGCTAGCTAATTAAAACATTAATACGTATGTCTTCAGGACGTCTCATTAGGATCAACGTCTCTTTTCTCAAAACACCGATCTGAGAACTGTCAGTCAAACAGTCTGAGGTTTTGATTGAATATAAACATATATACAGTACATATAAACCCAGCAAACATCCGGAGAGGTCGACCGTGCAAGCAGTTTAATACTACCCACATACGTTTTATTGTTAGGTGGCGACCTCTAGTGGTAGTAGTGACTATGACAGGAGCAAAGGAGGAAGTCAGATGACGCAGTGTAACGAGCAAAGTCCCTGTGGAGAGGAAAGTGGGGACGATGGATGTTGAACACAGCCAGATTTTAAATTAGGACACTGATCAACAGTCATCGTTGAATTAGTTCAACTTAACTTATATCACATACGTAACTTCAGTTAGCGCCACCTTTTCCCTGGGCCTCTGAAGGTCTGATACACCTGACGCCGTCATACATGTCATTTTTGGCAGTTGACCTTTGCAATATTTAGGAGAAAGGACGTGTTGGAATATCACAATATTTGCTAAGATCCATTATTTTGATATTCTACCATTTTCTTTCCAATATCCCGTTTCCTATAAAAAAAAGTGTTACTAACGTTACGAGTCTCGAGGGTCAAAATGTTTTAATTTGTCACACGATTGCAAATTTTCGTCTTGCTACCAGGGTATTTTAACATTCATAAAATAATCAATCAATTAGCATCATAGTTTGGAGTCTCTTTACTCTTATGATGCTAAATAGAACCAATAAATTAGAAAAATAAACAAATAGTTACTAAATTAAGAGCTTGTTGTCATTTTCCAAGCTTCTCTCACCACATCATGTGTGGCAGGAAACACCATGTATCATCTGAACCTGTAAAACAACACAAGAAACACACAAATATAGGCTAATGTTGAATATTACCAAGTAATCCTCAGAAATCAAGACCCGACTGCTGCAGGAGCAGGTGAGCAGTGCAGTAAACTGGAACAACCTGGCGTTGCCTTGTGACATACAGTATATATGAAAGCTCAGGCTAATTTGGCAAAATGCACGTTTTAATGAAATATTCAGAGACCTCATGCTTAAGGTACATAACCTAATCTGAATGTGTTGAATTATTTATATTTACAGCACAACTGATGCCTGCTACTTGCAGCACGAGGAGCCCCCTCTGGCTCCGTGGCTCTAAATTAACACTGCTTGCTGCTCTTCCGAATATGCGGGAAACAACCAGCATGTAGCGAGGTTTTAGTGTTGATTTGCGTTTGGTAGAGATCGATGATTTCGTGCATTGCGATACAGCCGAAAAAACAAGGTGTCTAAATGTATACAAACTCATTTTCGATCAGACATCGAGCGCACCTGAGTGCTATTTTTCCAGAAAGACAGAACATGTTCCAACTTTAATTAGACCGTCAGTCTCCTGATGCTGACATTAGAGCCTTGTCGAGGTATGGTGTGATTTCCTAATGTGTCTAATGGGAAATTATGAGAGAAACCTGAATATGGCAGGTCAGGGACTAAAAGGTAAAGTCTCAAGCATCCTCTTCTCGGAGATTTGGGATCCAGGTTTCATTTCTTTGCTTGTTTCTGAGTACGTTCCAGGAGTTGTTGAATATTAAAGCCACGAAGAAAACAACATTTATATGAAAGTTAATGATGTTTCTTATTGGAAGGAGGCTGTAAAACAAGAAGACGAGGCTGTAAAACAAGAAGAATGTGGAAAGTTTCTTTTTTTAATAAAGTTTTAACAGACACAAATTACATATTCTTTGAAATGACTGATTATAAGCAACCATTGTGTCTTAGGGACAGAAAATGGTAGAAGCGTAGGTCATCATGTGCTAGAATCACCTCATGACGTTGTAAGCTATCAAAAAAAGTGATTTTAATATGAATATACAAGATTATCTTTGTGTTTTGTTGCCGTTTGTTGTTAAATAGGTTAACGATGAACCAGCAACTGTGCTTTAATCACAATCCCAGTTTTTGTGCTTTGGTGGGCGGACGCCTCGGTTAAATGCACAAAAAAACACGGATAAATAGTCTGTGAAGTTCGAGTTTGCGGCAGGCTCAGGAAAAAAAAAAAGTCATTAATTAGATTACATTAGCTGCAAAGGCTTAGGGGGGATTAATGTCGAGAAACGTGTGCACTCAAAAGCAAAAAGATAGTGTACCTGGGTGTGCTTCAAACCTGATTAGCTGCCGCGGCGGTGAGCTACGAGGGGTTTGACGGCTCACGTCTTGTTGTCTACCTGGCAGTTTGCGAGTAATCTCTCCATTGTGCTTGTGGGAGGAAGGTAGATTTAGACATCGGTGTGTATTTCTCAGCTGTCTGAGGAATAACACACACTTGCTGTCTCTTTTTTTTCCTCCTCCTTTCATTTCTTTCCTCCTGTCTCGTACATCTGCTCTGTGCACACGAGGCCTGCCCCCTCTGCTGCTCCTGGCAGCAGCTTATCCAGGAGGTGTGTGTATGTGTGTGTACGCCACAGCCAAGGTGTGTGTGTGTGTGTGTGTGTGTGTGTGTGTGACACATTTTCCAAAGCCAGTTGTAATAGGTGAATCACTGCAGCGTATCCCAGCATCCTCCCTGGTGGCGGCCCGCGCTGGCAATGGCGGCAGGAGGCTCGTGTCAAGAGACGGGAGCTGGAGTAGAGCGTGTCAGAGGCTCCTCGTCATCGTCGGCGTTGTCCGGGGCGACAGCTCTCCGGCGGATGGAAGAAGACATCCGTCAACGTCTCCTTGGCGCGTGATTCCTGTGCTGTTGGGAATAAGGATGGCGCTGCGAGGCGAGAGTAAATTCTCAAGTCAAATAAAAAAAAAATCTCCAGTAGAGGTAAAGCAGGGACGGGGAGGGGGCTCGAGGGGCTGAGGGGGAATTACAGATGGAAGAGCAACCCCCTCTTCACTCCATGTAAAAGGTAAAAGTATTATCATAGCGCACGTCATAAAGTGCAATCCAGCCGATAACTTGACGGCCCCGATGTCAGACAGGCTCACTAACAAGTCTGACAATTGAAAGTCGAGGTGAGCCTTCTGGGAGATGGAGGGGGAGAAGAAAAAGGGCCTGTTGGCTAAGTGTGCTCCCTTCCACCTGCCACACACACACACACACACACACACACACACACAGCAACTAACACACACACACACACACTCACTCTCTCCTCTTCCTCCTCCTCCTCCTTTAACAGTGAATAAAATTGACTCGCTTGCGGTGTGGCAAGCAAAGGTGCGGAAGCCGGTAGCATCACCTAAGCGGAGGCGTGCTGATCACACCGTTGCTTAATGAGCTCCTTAGAAGGTCTAAAATAGCAGACGCCCCCCCGTCATCCTGCCGCCCCCCCAACACTGCCGTACCTAGACTCGTGTCCTCACCCCCCTCGGTGGCTTGTCAGGTGGAGCTTCACTCATTTGCGGCTCCGGCTGTCATCCAGGGGGGAGTCGAGGAAGGAGGAGGCGAGGTGGAGTGAAGGTGGCGATGAAAGTTACGACGTCTTTGGAACAAATTTAAGAAATGGGAGGATTGGGAAATGTTAACATGATGAGAAGAATAACACAAGTCATCTGTTGTCGAAGCGATGTGTCTTTGTGTTTCTGTTTCAGACCTGTTGTGGGGCTGCAGATGTAAAGTAGCTGTAAAATTACTGCAATAAACTGTAGCATTTATGTTAAATGTGAATGAAAACCCACCATGATGTCCCCCGTTGGTTTGTGGACTACTGTCTTGAACCTTCAAGTTCGCCATCTTGGTTTTTTGGAGCCAACTGTGACCACACTTGGAGCAGAGAGTGGAGCTGCAGGGATATCCTGATTGGACGTTAATGTGGCATCAAATAGGGACCGTTGTAACCTCATAACCTGCCAGAAAAGGCTGCATTTTTGCAACAAAACCAATTGCATAATGATTTTGATCCTAAATGGTAGTTTTAGCCCAGTTTAAAACCACTGGCATCCTTTGGTTTGTGGAATCCGAAGCCCCAAGTTTCGCGTCACCACCTCTGTTTTTTTGGAGCCAAAAGTGACCGTGTTTGGACAACAGAGTGGAGCTTGGGAGGATATCATGATCGGACCTCACAGAGAACCCGAGGATCAAAACATGCTGTATTGAAGAAGACTTAAAACTAGAGATTGAGACCATAAACTCATTAGGAAACTGCCAACTGAGCTAATAAATCAATTGAGAAGTAGCGTAATTTTCTCATAAGCTTACACAGAATCAGACTTTCTTTTTGCAACCAGTGAAATAACGCAGGCTCTTCCATATCAGGCTCACTTTTCAGACCCTAAACAACAACCAATGCTGTTGTTTTTCTGGTCGAGGACAGTCTTAAATCAAATGTTTGGTAGTTTTTTCCTAAACTCAAGTCACGGGTTTCTTATTCACTGGTTGTATGTTGGGTCCTCGTCAAAACATTAGCAAGGTAAACCCCACAGTGGGACATGGTTGCATTGCGTTATCAAAATGTGTTTGTCGTTCTGATTAGTCAGAAAACCTTCCAGTGCACGAGGTACAAGCAGCTTAATCACAACTGAGCCTGTATTTGCAAATTACAGTCAACTGAGGTGAGCCTGCTATCTCCTGAACAACCTATTATGGCTGAGGAGAGAATTAACTAAGACTAGAACCACAGGCATACTGTATACAAACACATTACCAAAATACATTTGGGTATAACACGTAATTCACTGTCTGTCTATAATTAATCCAGGGGTACCTGCTCCCAACACGTGTAATCTTCTTAGGCTTATATTGGGGGAAAAATGCTGTCGTGGCTATGACAGGTGTTCCTGCATTAGCATCTATTAAAAACAGATTATATGGCAGTTGCTCTCATTTTGGCGGCTGACATGCAGCAAAATGTTGTTTGTTGGTGGTGTGGCAGTCGCACAACACACATCGGAGGGCCGCGCCGCAAACTGCCTCTGTAATAATGGACGGCCATTATCTGGATGTTTTTTTAAAACCTTTATTTATCCGGGGGAAGGTTTGCTGAGCGTGCACATCCTTCCTGCAGCAGTGTCCTGCTTTGCATTCAGACGATAACACATGAATAGACTTGCAAGCTGCCCAGTGCAATTGGCCTTTTTGTGTTGGGCACTGAGCCTCAGCAGGTACTGAAACAGTGGCAGTAAGACCCCCTCAGATGTCAGTGTGTGGACATTATTAGTTAGTTTGTGATTAAGTTCAGCCATTTATCTTTATTGTGAGCCCACTTTCCTTCAAGCTGCCTCAACTACCTCAACTTCACTTCATTATTCCCAAAATAATGTGCCACCCTTCAGAAGTGGCACTGTCATATTGACTTCAATCAAAAATTGGCATAAGACAACAACATACTCTGCACTGAACATCAAGTCTCAACCCCATTTCTAATTTTAACTTGTTTTCGACTGCCCCTCAGAACAGAGTTACAAAGTGTAGTGGTTGAAATCTCCCCCTATGACACTGGACAACCCTTCCAGACCTTCATGAGTAGTCGTCAATGACATTTACACAAACAGACATTTCCAATAATGCCATTTATCTGATGGAGATAGAAAAACATGGACGCTCGCAATTTGTCCACAACTTCAGAACAGCGCTGCGTTACCTGGACACTAGCGGTGCTTTATGGGCTAACATTAGCAAACCCCTGCCCATACCCTGCCAGCCAGCACTGATGTTAGAGGAGCATCACCAAGTTCAGCATCGTCGCTGCTGGCCATTAAAAGGAGGGAATGCAACCCTGAGATACGTCACAATGTGAAACTGTCATCTACAAATCAGCAGGAACAATGTTACCTTAGCTAGCTAGCTAGTTAGCTCCCCAGTCATTAGCAAAGTAGTAGCGATTATCCTCGGTTTGGACTGTGCCTCTGAGAAAACACCATCGGGAGGGCCATGTAGCCCCAACAATTTATTCCAACAGGATAGATCGACCCCGAGTCATGTCTATGTCTGGATAACTATTCATAAGAAGAACAATATAAATAAATTGACCCAGGAGTGCAAAATTAATCACCAATAGCTGCTTTTTGAATGTTGAAAGTGGGTCTTCCTTTCTGCAAACATGCTGCCAATAGATCGCTGCTTTCTTTCGACTGTGAAACATGCCCTCTCTCCATTTCCATTCAACTCTTTGTGCATCTTTTACTATCAAATTTTTACTCCCATCTAATCACAGAAACATTACACAACCTCTCCTGGCTGTACATTACATCCCTGATCCGACCGCTAATTGCAAATTATTCCTCTGTTTCTGAAAGAAGAAGCTTTTCTTTTCTGTAAATTTGAAGAGCCCTCTGTTCTGTGTAAGAGTTTAAGAGAAATGCATAAAATATAAGCATGGTTTAAAGTCAAATCGTCGAGACTCTGAATTTAACTGCCGACAAAAGACCAAACCACATGAATCCTGATCAGCCCTCTACCCCCCACCTCTCCCTCCAGCTGCAGTAATGGCTGGCAGGTCACACATGCACACTGGCAGAAAGGAAGTGCTAACGTTCAGTCACAGATGCGAGTCTATATAATGAGGCCCAGTAAGAAGACGCCATAATATCCTTGCTAATAAGGTATAATCGTCTCATTGTAATCAAGTTACGTGCAATTTATGAGGGTTAGGGAATGGGCCTTTTGACTCGTGATGCTTTTTTTTTTTTCTTCCTCCGGATGCTTGTCTGCACGGCTGAGAGTGAGCATTGTTAAAGGGCTGAGGGAAGACACATATAACACGCATGTATATTTGATCGTATGCACGTGTGTGTTGAAGCTCCCAGGCAATTACTAATACATTTAAACTGTCGTCTCCTATTTAAGTGATATTGAACTGATATTAAAGTCTCAGTCTATTTGTTTTCGACGACGGTGAATCCTGTGATCGCTTCTCTTTACAAATAATGGAAAAAAATCTGCACTTGTGTTTTGGATTCTGCTGTGATCCGGTACCGTTTACTGACGGGAGGAGAGCTCAGAGATGACTTTTTAACTTTTTGCGATTAAAAAGTGGATTTATCTTCACTCCTGTTTATTAACCTGACTGCAGCAGTGATCCGTGGAGGTGAATAAGTACACAACTTAACAAAAGGTCCAGTTGTTAAATTGTTAATTAAAATTCAAAATTATAGATGAGAAGAGAAAGGGATGCTTGCAAGAACAACATCGAGAAATTAGACACTTAGCAACATAAATCCTAAATAAGAAGTTAACAATAAAGGAAATAATGACTGATGCAAAAGTAAATTAAATTATTGTGTGTATTTGTACCAAGTAGCAGCAGAGAGACAGATACAACTGGACATTTTTCTCCTCTAACACCAGCACTGTGATGCATTTATCAGAGTAAATATGAGACTCAGTTTCTGGTCTATTTTCTCTTTTATTCCAGCCAATGAAGATCAATTATAGCAAAAAGAAATAAACAGAAATAAACAGACATACATTGTTTTTTGCTAAAAAAAAAAAAGTTGCTAAATTGCACACAGTAACATTTCTGAGCTGCACCAGGCTGCACATGAAATCCAGCACACATCTATTGTCTGCACCAAAGTTTCCAAAGCTGCTTGAACTGTGCTGTAACATTACACTGTAAACACTTTGTGTGTGTTTGGGCCGATGCAGTTACACGTTGGTCATTTGCTCCTTCTCAGATACATCAAACGCACCGCTACAGACGGACCGTTGCTGTGCCACCTTGGAAGACCTACAGCAAAGTAAACCAGCTCACCTTATTGCACCGAATGTGTTTTCCATGTATGCAGCTCTCTCCGTACCGCGGTAATTGCGTTCCTGAGCCGAACACCCACCCATCGGTGATTTGACACTGTCTGTTTGATGCACCGTGTGTGTGTGTGCGCATGAATGCGTGTTTGCGGCGCCTGGAACATATTACTGTCGGTAAGCCAAACCTGCCCGCGATTGTACTAATAAAGGCCATGTTCCTTCGGCTCAGCCTCGCCGGTAGACAGCACCAATTACATAAAACGACTGAAACGCGAAGGGGTCGTCTTCCACAGCCTCACTGACACCCGCTTTGAACTTCGCCTGACTTCAAAAGGTATTCGCTGAGTGATTACCGGGTAACAGACTGGGTAAAAAAAAGAGAGAAAACTGTATCCTTCAAATCACCTATATCCAAACAATGACATTTGAAACATGTGCTGCCGCCTGAAAACCTGCGGATACATGACGACGACAACGAGAAAGTGCGGCCATTTAAAAGTCGATGAAAAGCCTCCGCGTCGAACGACAGATGTTTTATGATAACACTCGCAAAATTGCCATTATTCAAATTTGTACAGGTGGAAATTAGAAGCTCCTGTATGTTTCTAATGATGGAGGAGCTCTCGCACAAAGAGGGAGTTGGCAGTGTGGTGGAGGCTGAGTGGGTGAGCGCCGTGCTGAGACAGCCCATCAATCAGCCCTTCGAACACCTTTCCCCCCCACTTCCTGTAAGTGCTCTGCGATCCACAGCGGCCGCCAGGAGTCCGCAGGAAGCCACTGGGTGAGGATTCAGCAAACCTATTTTTTCCTTTTAATTTGAGCAATTGCTGCAAGTATTGATTGAGCGAAAGCACAATGCAGTTACAGGAGAGGTGGAGAGAGGAGCGCCGAGGGGGGAGGGCTCGGGCGCCGTTAATGTAGCTCCGACAGGGGAATCAAACGCTCCCTCTTGTTTTAAGCACTCCTCCACCCCGGCTGCACAAGGCAACGGTGCCGAGCGGGTCGATAGTGCTGATTAAACGGCACATATCCCGGTCATCAATATTATACACACTCTATTTGCGGGACACCAATGTTCGCGTCACACTGCTGGTGAAGTAGATAGATACAGCGGAGGTATAGACAGCGTGGTGCAGCTGTGCTGTGCAGGGGCCCGACAGCACCGCGATCCCATCAGAACGGGCCGGAAGAGACGCGCTCAGGAAATGTTTTATTGCTGAAATCATTAAACAATCCTTAGTCTCCTACGTATTGTTGATCAGCACTCAGTATCCATCCAATCAAATGTAATGAACTGCAACACGGCTGGAAATTGGATCACCTGATTTTTTTAAATGAGTCCATCATCAACAGTAGCTCTGTCTTCACAGGTTGGATCTACGTGCAGACCTGTAAAGTAGACTTTTATTCCACATTTTTATTTACATTCCTGTACTGTTGGTTTGTACCTGTTGAGAAATGTAAACACATTTAACAACATATAGCTTCTGCAGTTTAGAACAGATGATACTGAAGATTTTTAGCTAATCAGATGCACTTCTAAGTGCTCTTTCAATGGGATTTGGGTCGCTGACTGACCGCTAAGCTAACCAGCTGAAGCAAAATTCTCAGATGAGTTACTGCCACCTTTCTGATGTGTTCGTGATTCATTATCAACACCATAAATGACAATTCTTAGCTGATTTATTAAATTGTTGGCGACAAAAAAAAAAAGCATGCGCTTCCTAGTTTTGCAGGTCGTGGTGGATTTAACATCTTTGTTGATAATAAACTGAGATGCAACACTTTTCTGTTTGGCCCCCGTACATCACAGCAGACGAAACTGACGGCTCTTACATTTGACGCAAAGAAAAAGAGCGTTAATGCAGCTGAATTCAATGCAATTGTCTTGCATCCTCAAGACAAATCAGCAATCAGGCAAACCCTACAAGAAGCAAAGAAAAAAGTAGCTCGTATGTAACTGCATCGCTTCCCGTTGCCCCCATGTTTGTTGACAAGTCCTCCAGCTTTGCATATTGAGATTATTGTTACATGTAAATCCCGTGTTTAGATATCAATAGATATCCAAGATCTCCAGACAAACAGGTCTTATTAGGCAGTATTAAACCCCCAAAACAAAGGCAAAGTCATCACATAAAACTATCCTACTATATCTAAGAGATTAACAATAAAACTAACGTATTGTTATGACAAAGTTTATATTTACATTGTGTCGTTCATGGTGGTCTACGTGTCTCGGGGTGCTAGATTATGTCAGAAGCCGTAAATGACAATCCACATCAAATTAAATGGTAGAGGAAGTATTTACAGTTCAGCGGACATATTTAAAATATTAGATTAATTTATGACTGTGTCTGTGATGTGTAACAGCTGAAGATGAATCTGCAGTTGCAGAAGGCACTGCTACACTCCAGCAACTACCAACACAAACCTAACCCCAGCCACACACACATACACAAACACATACGAGAGTTGGACAGTCGATAGCACTACCGCATGATAATCGATTGCCATTTGTAACAGCAGGGTAGGCAGAGGGGTCTGATCAGTGCAAATTATTGTCACCACATGCTGTCGTGCTGTGCAGTCAGCCGGCCGGCATAGCGGAGCAAGATAAATGACAAAAGAGTCGCGGGAGCAAGATAGCAGTTAGTCATACCTGGTAGTGCAGGGGACTCTACATGGGGGCGCGCATCAATACGACAGGGGAGGGAAGACGAGGGCAGGAGGGGGGAGCGGGAGAGGAGGAGGCTGAGGGGAGGAACCGGGGATAAATTAAAATACAGTAAACGACAGATTTCATGACACTCAGAGCATGTGGTGGTTTCCTGTGTGTGTGTGTTTTTACTCTTTGAAGTAAAGGTGTGTGAAGGCGAAGGTGTACACAAACATACACTTGAAAGAAATTACATTTTCTTTCAAATTCACTTAATCTTACTGTTCGGTCTCCTGAAACACCAAATAAATGAGAAATTATATATTTTTGCACATTTTCCTGCTACTTTTACTGTCGATTATACATTTATATAAGATTTTGCTTTCACTTTTGTGGTCTGATTAATATCATTTATATTTTTAAATGTGCAAACTTCCAAAGACAGAAAGAAAAAAGATATGTGTCTCTGCTTTTCTTCTTTGTATCTTTCACACAAATGTCCCTTGACAAGCAACACATTTGTTACACCTGTTACACCACATGTACATTCATTCATTTCTAGCTAATTTATAAATCTCAGCTGACTCCAGCACTTATTGCCGGCTCCTCTCGTCCGCCGAATGCCTGGACTGTAAATTCAGCGTGTTCCTCCAGAGCTGTATTAATTCCAATATCTCAGGAAAGCAAAAACAAATAAATAAAGAAATGACACAATGAAAACCAGAAGTAAAGTGCAACAATTTGCTGTGCGGTCCAGCGATGAAGACACCTCTCAAGAAGTCAGCGGTGTTGCATCAAGCAGCCCCATTGATTTCAAAACGGGGGAAATGGAAGGCTCGCATTGATTGGAGATGCTCGGGGTCTTATTAAACAACTGTGACTGTCCCTAAAGCAAACGTTGGGGACAACTTACCTAACATCTGACTAGACTCCATTGATTTTTTTCCTTCCTAGGTTGTGTTTGCATGTCCCCCGCACCGCTCACTGATGCCTCGGCAGCATCGGAGCAGAGCGGCGTCGACACCAGCAGCTGTAATTTGTGATAGCCGATCAGACGTTCTTCCGGGTCAATACTAGATCTTGTGTGGAAGCTGGCTAATAGGAATAAACATTTCACCTTTGTCTAAACAATCGAGTCATGTGAATTCCCCGTAGAGCTGCAGGGTCAATGGGTGATGCAGTCGGGTAACGGGGCTCCTATTTTAAATGGCTCTCATACAGAAAAGACCATTACAAATCAATGGGGAGTCATTTTTACGAGCGAGGCGGTGTCAGATGAGGTAACTCAGGTGCATCTTTAATTGTTGCAGTTGGAGCAGGCCTAAATAAGAGCTACAGAAATCTATGAAGTGTGTGTATATCTGTGGCTTTGCTCCACGGTGTGTGTGCTACAGTCGAAGGCAATGGAAAAGTGAAGTCATGGCGGGGAGAGAGAGGCGAAGCCTACGAAAATAAGCTACTGCCAGGTAATGTACTTTCAAGACTGAGGAACTGAGGTTTGTTTTTACACGTTTTTGGGAAAAATCAAGCATTTTTGTCTTTAAATTGAACAAATTTAGCTCATTAATATATTCAAAGCAAGTTATACCTTGCAGCTGCTGCAAAACAACCTGAAAAACTGAGATTGTGTCAGAAAAACCAAAAAAAACCAGCTGTTACTCTGACCTTAGGTTCTCTGCATGGCTTTTGCATTTCCTCAGCACTGACACAGGCTATTTAAGGTCTTTTATAGGTCATATTCCTTTCTATTTAGAGTGTTTTTACAGTAATTGCAGACTTCATAAAGTTTACAAGCAAACAAGTGCAGTGGACACGGATCAGTGGTCATTATGGAGCGACAAAATCTTCATAAGATGGAGCTTGGGTTGGACAGAAGGGTCAAAAAAAACACCAGACTTTAACAAGAGTGACCAATTTGTTACCGTTTCCAACAGTGAGTCATGTCTTTTTAAAATCATTACCCTTGCGTGAACCCACGTGTTTATTATTGTTACCA
Source organism: Pagrus pagrus (assembly GCF_965226575.1). NCBI lineage: Eukaryota > Metazoa > Chordata > Actinopteri > Spariformes > Sparidae > Pagrus > Pagrus pagrus. The sequence continues at coordinate 3,628,033 of NC_140206.1, forward strand.
TGATGATGAAGGTCCGCTTGCTTTACCAGTCGTCATTTAAACCCAAACTACGACGTTTTCCCAACCTCAACAAAGTACTACTTACAAGCCAAACCACGATCTTTCCCCAAACAGAACCGAGTGAATTTTGTGCCTAAACTTTAACCAAACCTTAACCATATGGTTGTCACATCATAAAACAGATTTGTAATGTTTTTGGAAGGGACAAACGTATGATATTGTCCTGCTGAAAGGGACGTCAGAGAGCTCTTCTAAGTGACAGTCTCGAGGGGGAAGAAGGAAACCATCTACCAACGACATTTCCACAGGGGTATGAAACTTCCTGCCATGGAGCAAAATTTTGCCAGTGAGCGTAATCTGAGAAGGATCACATAATGACAGGGGTCCCTTTGCCTTACTAAAGCTGTAATTAAACCCGAAACTACGAAGTCTGCCTGACCTCAACAAAGCACATCTTTTAGGCCAAACCATGATCTTTCCCAAACATAACGGAGTCGATTTTGTGCCTAAACCCTAACCAAACATTAACCATAGGGCTGTCATATTGAAAAAACACACTTCCAATGGTTTAGAAAGAGACAGATTTATGGTGTTGTCCTGCTGAGAGGAACGTCAGAGAGAAGGAAAACATCTGCCGACAACGTATCTATTATTTTCACAGGGGTATGAAGCCTCTCGCGGGGCACCATTACTATAATGACAGGGGTCCCCTTGCCTTACCAGAGTCGTCATTTAAACCCACACTACGATGTTTTCCCAACCTCAACAAAGCACATCTTTTAGGCCAAACCACGATCTATCCCCAAACAAAACCATGCCGATTTTGTGCCTAAACTTAACCAAACCTTAACCATAGGGTTGTCACGTTATAAAAACAGATGTGTAGTGTTTTTGGAAGGGACAGACGAATGTTTTTCCTCTAATATGTACGTCAGAGAGCAGGGGAGCCACCTTCCAACAAAAACTATGATTTTCTACAAGTGTATAAAACTTCTTGCTTCTTCCAGATCACATTAGCGCGTGCTAATTACTCGCATTATGAGTTTACTTTGTAGGACACAGGGTTGAAAGGGTGCACGCCTCCCCTGACTGCTAATAAAATTACACCTATGCCTGAGCGACTCTTTAGACACATTGCTCAAGGGCATGTGATGTTTATGGGCAAGGAGATCAGCTAATAACCCCCTTCAACTGTACAAAGTTTCTTCGGCTGGGATTTAAAGAAATTTTAATATCCTCCAGGACACTTTAGCGAGCGAGTCCAGATCGAAGCATATAATTAGAACGAGGCCTATCTGTGTGTCAACCACCCAACTTCTACATTTTCTTTCATTATCCCAAATACGAAGGAACCGCAGAAGTTTTTCCTCAGAGTGAGAGTGATGCAGAGAAAGTGGGCTGGAAACGAAAAGAGCCAGCTCTACTGAAGGAGCACATTTCATCCGAGGGCCAAAGAGTCAGCGGAGAGTGAAATGACTGTTTGACTCTATTCCATCCTTCCCTCTTAAGTCACACAAAGCGCAGCGACTCCCAGCCAACTGTGAGGTATTGTATAATCGCCATGTAGCTCTTAAGAGGCCAGGGAAGGAAATCGTTGTGGAAGGAAGTGCAGAGAGTTAGTGTACGTTCAGGGGCACAGTGGGAGTCAAATTGAGTAGGGGTGGACTGTAGAGCTGTCGGTTAACCAGAGCTGTACGCTGAGTAGAAAAAGCTCAGGACTCATGTCTTTATACTCTGTTAACAAGTCAGTTTGTTACAAAGAGTTTGAAAAGAGCATATATGAAGGTAGATACTGTGACCGGTTTGCTACATTTTTCTGGAGATCCGAAGCCTTTCAAGGCAAGGTAAAGATTAAAAGAAACACTTGACAGGAAGTGAATTAGTTTGATGTGTGAGGGTAGGTGTGTCGAAGCACATTAAGACAACTGTTACGTCTCCGTTAATGAGCTGGGTACAGTAGATTTATTCACGATACGAATGCGAGCATCCAGTCAAGATGGTCTATAAAGTTTACAACACATGCTCAGGAAACTTCATCATCTGTGTTACTGATGATCACCGCATGACATTTAAGAGCTTTCTGCACGGCAGTTTTCTTCCATCTGACAGTTTAGGCTTTTTTTCCACCTGCATCAAACAAGCTGAGAGGCAATTTCCATCTGCGCCTCCTCATCATGAAGTCGAGACTCATTCGCACTCGGCGGAAAAGGTCACAAACATTTTACAACCTGGACAATTAGAGTTCAGCTCCTTCTGTGCTCTGCCACCTGTATCAAACCCTTTATTAGCTTTCACACACAACGGTGTCAGATCATTTTGTAGCAAAGATAACTCTATCCAAGGATGAAATGCTGATTCTAACGAAGCCGTCTGCTCAACGCACCCTCAGGGGTGATCAAAGGTCACACCGAAGGCTGTTTGATGTCCAACTCGTGGGTCTGTTAAGGTCTCGTGGCCACAAGTGATTCGTAAAACGTGGAGCAACTGAAAGGGCAAAGCGGAGGACATGAATACGTTTTATGAGTGACAAATACATTTTAATCTCTGTTTTCACAGGAGCAAATGTCGACGACGACGCATCGCCAATTAGCAGATAAAAATTCATCAGCGAGGGCTGCTGAGCAGGACGGCGGCCGGGCTGCCACTGCTTTTCGATTGGTAGCGGCCCACGGTCGCCCCCATAGCGAGGACAGTCTTGAAAAGAGTGGATTAACGCAAAGAGCTTTGCATTCAACACACAAAGATTCATTTAAAACATGAGTTGCATGGCATAATAAGGTAAGGTTTGTACAGAATAGCTGAATTTGTCCAAGTTTAAGTCTGATTTACACATGACATGTACCAAGCCGCTTTCTAAGGGCCTTTATTTTCCAGGATGCTTTCTTTTTTCATAAGTTACTGCACCAATTTTACTCACTACACTGAGGGAAACATCATTCCTTCCCTCACGCTGACTTGGTCTATAAATTTTCACTAGAAACCACATGAGTCTGAATGTGAGTCTGGAAAACCAAACCGTCTTTTCTTTTTTTTTATAGAGATCTAAGTATTTTGGCTAAGATGAAATCCACATTTAAAATATTACAGAAATGCAGTTCAACATGATGAAAACCGAGCTCTCCCTCCAACTCAAAGACGTCTCTTCTCCAGCACGCAGATTTATAAACTCCACTGCGTTTCCTGCGCAGCACCTGTGCCGAGTGCGCGGCAGATGACACCATATTGGATTGATGCACTTGACTTGCTCCGATGCGGCGAAGGTACTGCGAGGACAAACAGTTAAACACACTGATTCATCTCCAGCCGAGCGCGCTGGCACGCACAGCTGTGCCGTCCGGCGAGCTTATGGCGTCGTCATCATACTTCAATTATGAAAAGAAACATATTAGAAAATGTAAATTGTGTTAAATTGGAAAAGTGCCTCAGGATGTAAAGCAGGAGGCCGGTCGGATTTTCTTGGATAAACCTAATCTGGAAATGGGAGTTGATTGAGCAGCTTTACAAACAGTGAATCTATCGACGGTTCAATCGTCAAACCACCACGATGTGTTTACACTCCAGGAGAATAAATGTTTAGAGTTTGAGTCAGGGATACACCAATATTATGTTCCTCAGGACTTAGATTTTAAATCAGCAACATAATTTGTCTTCTTCAGGTACAAGTGAGTTTTATTTCCCTGACTGTAACGGTTTTAATGGGTCCACTGGGTTTTCTTGTGTCCTACGACGCTGAGATCTGGGATCTGTGTCGGCTCAAGTTGTACCGTCCAGAAGATCGAGAAAGGTCCTGCTGCAGGTTTCAGGTCTCTATCAACCTGTCTAATGGTGCGTCATCGTCACTGCATTAAAAAATGGGGTTTTGCATGTGTTGGTTTCCTGTTTCTTTGTGTTTTGGGTAGGAAGTTATGTTTTCACTCGCGTCCGTTTGTTGGTTGCAGGATTATACAAAAACTACTGCGTGGATGGAGAATGGACCCCATTAACATTCATTTCTAACATTTTTGTTAATTTCTCAAGAAATAATGCATGATTACATGTTGATGCAGCTGCAAGTTTGATTTATGGTTAGGCAGTTATGGGTGGTTTGAAATTTAGAGTCATGATTATCAAGTTTGATCTTGGTTCAGGCTTGATTGAACTAAAAGGAGACAATCACAGCATGAATGTTTAGCAAAATAGATTTAATTTATCTACCTGTCCTCGTAACGGGATCATTAATAGTTGATTTGAATTATTTAAAGGCAGCACAAGAAAAAAATATCTATTCATACCATCTTTAGTTCTGTTTGTCTGGACGTATTATCAGTAACTGTAGTGGGTGGATGTCGATTTCCAAGTTAAAATTCCCCTGCAAATTATCAACCATATTTCACGGAGCCACGGGTCATCTTCAAGCACTCGTCCCATGTGAATTGGTACTTTGGCTCTTCTTTTCTGCAAGAATTTATTTGTTTTCTGCATTTCTTTCCTTCCCTAATAGGTCAAGAATTATTGCTGCTGCAATATTATATTTATTATTATTATATTTTGGGCATAAATTCAGGAATCTTAGCACTATATTTGGCCTGTAAGAGCATGAGAGGGAGGACAGAAGACTAACTAGACTGTCTCGCGTCTTGTTTCACTCCGACTCGGTCCAAACTATGATTCTGGGCATCCGCTATCACCCCTCCACCTCACTAATCACCGCAATGTTTGGGCGTCGTGCCCCAGAGGTAAGGTGAGCGAGGAGATTGGGACTCCAGATACGGCGCGGCGAGGCTTCATAAATCAAGCGCTCCCACAGATTCTCATGCATGTATCGCTCCGTCTGGCTGCTCGCTACAAGCTGTAATTACACACCGGCTAGCTGTTGTATGGAGCTGAGGAATGAGCTACAACATAATGCACAATAAAGCCTGTCATATAAAAAATGGTGTAAAATAACTGGATCAACACTGCGTTTTATGGTCTCCTAGTAAAATGACACTCAAATGTACAAAGAGAAGGATAAAAACACTGTTGTAAATGAGTAGATGGGAGGCAGGGTTTCCCCAAATCCCCCCGTGTTTTTTAATTTTAATGGTGCTCTCTGCTTTCCCATCACTGCAACCGCTGATAATTATTTAGGAAAAAAGCAACGGAGAAGAAAACGAAGCTGAATATTGCACCAGCAGATTCAAACAGCGTCTCATCGGGCTGGATTCGGCAGGCCGGCGTGTGAAAGTAGAACATTTTTAATGGTGCAAACATTCCTGTCTTTTGCTTCGTGCTCGTTCTGCAGCATCCCGGACTGTTTCCACCAACATTTGATTTAGTTCAACAGCAGGAATGACGCAGGTAGACTGTAATTAGGATCGCACCGGCAAATCCAGAAAACCTTGAGGGAACACAACTCCGAGACCAGAACAGAACCACTTTTAAAACACTTTGCAGAGTAATTCATGCTGCAGTTTGCACAGAACAGGAGGAGGAAGGGAGTGATAAGGTTTTGAGACCGAAACAAAGCATTATCTAGCTCAAAACAATCTTAAACTGGCAATAGTTAAGTTCTTGTAAACAGCCATCTTGTATGATTCTGAAGTAAAGTTGATTATTGCCCTGTGTTGTTGGTAGTTGCTGCTCTGAGCAGGAATTGAAAGCGATCCAGTTGTCTCAGAGACAACAATCATAATCCTCGGAAACACTGGGGGTTCCCAATTTAGATGTCGATTTTTCAAGTGTTTGATCAGACTATAAATTATTCTAATTATTAAACAAAACAAAGACATGATGTATTTATTTTCATCTCCCGGCTGTCACCAACTGGCCCGGCAGACCTGGTCCAATAGATCACATGTGAATAAGAAGATCTCTCAGGGCTCTGAGGTCATTTTAAATGACATGTAGCTCATTTATTTAGTTTATTGCTGCCATTAAAATGTTGTCAAGTCCAGATATTTCATGATATTTATTACTCTTGTTGATCTAACCTGCAATATACGGAGAAAAACTGCAACAATCAGGAGAACACGAAGCTGCAGTCTGAAAGCAGAGCTGGTTGTAGACGTTTGACCCAGGCTGTTTAGCCTACGAGCTGCAAACAGCAGGAAGCAGGGTGAAAGTCAGATCTCAACAGGGGCTTGTAGGGAAACAGCACACTTAAACCTGACTGGGCACTTCCTGCTTCAGAAACAACAGAGGCCACACATGGTAATGCTATAACTCCTCCGGTGACACAGCTCTTAATGGACCAGGGGAAAGCCTGAGGAGAGCCAGGTCAGGGGATCAATCGGTATCGTGGGAAGCTTTTAAAGACTCAACTCTTATTTGAGATTTAAAAATAGAGCCGGCCTCGCTTCTCCCATAGCAGGGAGGCGCTCGGTGGGATGCATCTGGCCTGACGCAACGGGTAGCAGCAGCAGCCCCGTAGCTCCAGAGACATTTCCACTCACTGATGCTGCTGTTGCACCATTACATATCATTTAACTGTGATGTTCAATACAGTCCTGTCGGGACTTTGCAAAAGCTCTCAGTAATTAACTTTATAGGTGTGCACACTTTACCTCATCTGCTTCTACTTCACTGTAATTTCCTGCGTTTCAAGGGGTGTAAACTTTTTACTTTCAGCTGGGGTTTTATTTGGAGTTGGAGATAGTGATCGTGGGCAGAGAGTATCCAGTTTATTATATCACTGCAGTCTGGTACAGTTTCTGGCCGCTGCTGGTGGATGAAGTGTTTGCAGGTGCACAGAAACACAACCTGACTTTATCTTCACCTGACAAGAAAAAGGAATCAAACAGCAATCAAAGAGAAAGTTACACCAAAAATGAAAACGTAGCCATCTAGTCGCCCTCAAGGAGATGGAAAGTTGGGGGGAAGTTTCGTAGTACACAAGATTTTCTGAAACAACTGAAGTAGCTGGAGACTAACTTTAAAACATAAAACTGTTCGACACAGCTCATCCAGGGTAATCAAAGTCTCCAGAAGCCTCGAGATCCCAAATTGATATCAAAAGACGTTATTGACAAGTCTCTAGTCTCCAAAATTGATTCGAAAAGACGCTGACAGCCATTCTTAACTTTAGCTGCGAAGCTAAGTGTTAGCATGCACTCCGTCTGAAGTGGGTGCTTGACCGTGCATTGAGAGTGTAAATAACATCCTTCCAAAGGGCCAATAAACCCTAACTCGGCTCCATATAGCACGTTTGGCGTATTCCAGGTCTCCGGAAGCCCCTGAGATCCCAGGAAAGACGTTATAGTCACCCTCGATACGCCGCCAAGCTTGTGCCCCCACTTCAGACAGGGTGCGCGCTAACACTATTAGCTTAGCAGCTACAATGAAGATTGTAAATAACGTCTTCTCTGGGCTTCTGGAGACTCGGATTAAACCGGAGGAGCTGATGTGGATTATTTTTTTCTAGGTTTAAAATATCTACTTTAGTTTTAACTTCACGTACGGAGGTGAGAAGATAATGATCGGGTAATTTTATCCTTTAAATGAGCAAACGTCCTCATATTGTTTAGTGACCATCATCAGTAAAGGTCGACCGATCTTTTACAACAACTTGTTCTGAGAAGTCGAAAGCGAAAAGGAGAAGCACTTAAATTAGAGGCACTTTGCTTCCCCTCCTCTACGGTTCGGAGCGCTCCGTTTGAAAGATCTCTTGACAAGGAGGAGAAACTCTGTTGTCAGACCGAACATCCCGTCCCAGAGCCCCTCCTTTCTTCTAAATACACAATGGGAATGTCAGAGTCTATGAAGCAGCGAGCCGGTACCTGAATAAATCAGAGAGCGCATGTGGAATTCGCTCTCCTTTACCCATGTGTGAACGGCGGCTGAGGGCTTCACGGGCATAATAAGGGAAAAGTTGTGCTGGCTTAAAACAATGTCATCTTAGGGGTTGGTGCATGACATACAGTACAGCTGTTAAATGTGGAAACACTTTGTAAATGTTTAATTGAATCGCTGTCTCACCTCAGTGTAACCAGCTGCAATCGTTGCCTCAGTGCAGCGTTTATAAAGCAGATAGATCTTTTTTATCCATCCGAGGACGCAGCGTTAATTTGCAAACATTTCCTCGAATCCACAAATGAATGAGAGCTTTGTCTTCTCCTGGGTTCCTATATGAGAGACACTGTACACTTTGATTACATTTTGGACCCACATCATCTTGCCAATGTTTGTTTTTTCCTCCTTCTGTATCCACTTAAGCGTGATTATGACTGTCGAGAGTATTTTGCCACCAGTCGCTCTGACAGGCATTGTGGCTCGTCCTCTTTTGACAAAGGTGCACTTGTTCGGCTGCCGGCTCCAGCCCAGCGCCCTCCTCTTGTCCCCGGCTCTGCCTCCTATTATGTTTCAGGGCTTTGGAAGTGCGCTCCCTCGACAAACCGGGGGTAAATGAAGATATTTGTTTCCACTCAGGTAGCGCTGGCACGCGCCCGCCGCTGCCTCAGCTCTCGGAGACAATTAGCCGACACCTGCTCGCAGCAGATTGCTCTGGCAGATTTCTGCTGCTCCTGTCGCCTTCGACACCGCCATCTGGCCTGCGGAAGGTGTTGCACAGGTCGCCTCGCTGTGTGGCGAACCTGCCAGCCAGGAGTGGCTTGGAAGGGGAGAAAATAGACTCAGAGAGGAAGCAGCGCAGGCTGTCTCGTTTCTTGTTTAAGCCTGATTCTGCGTACATCTGATTTGATCAGCATATATGAAGAATGACATATTACACGCATATTTTAACTTACCTGCCAACCCTCCTTCTCATTGCCCTCTCCAAGTTTCCTCCCAGGGTCACATTTCTTCACACTTTTTCTTTTTCAAGAGACTTTAAGCATTTTAACGATCGAAATGCTGCTTCAGATAAAATGTGAGTTATCCATCAACAGGTCTGTCTTTCTGCCCGAGAGATTCGGTCGGATGCAGGAGAGAACGGCGGATGTTCATGCTAATGCACGCCAACATGCAGCCGTCCTTCTCCGCCTCACCTTTCTCCGTCTCTGCGCCTCACACCTACGTCCGCTGACCCTCCTGTGCTGCTGCTGCGATTCACGTTCGCTCAAAGACAAACACAAATCAGGGATGGAAATGAATGCAGACAGAAAACAGTCAAGGCCGATTCCTGGCTGCTGCTAATGTTAAAAGCGTGGGTTTTTTTTTAAGGCAGCCCGTTTCAGGCTCGATCAATTTATTTATGCATTAATTCATCATCCAATAAATTTAAACATTCATTAGTTTGTGATTGGATTTGGATAAAAAACGATGCATTCTGGCTTTTCTCAAAAATCACATTATTTGTCACAAGGGAGTAATACAATTACACATCAGCACAAACTGACATGTTTGTTACTGATTGGCCCAGAGGGAGACCGCATCACGGGCCAGAAGACGCGTGGGGGGGAGGGGGTGGAGCACTGTTGCCTTTTCTTACTGTTACGATCACTGTGGATGAGAGCGTCACCTAAACGCCTCGCATGTTGGGGTAAATACTCCTCGTCTCTCCTGCAACGCAAACCCAAACTGACCAGCGGATCGCTGGGGATTACGGCTGTGACACGTTCACATCCCCCCACCACCTCCCCATGATCCTAATGTGCTTAATATTCATGTTTCAGACAGAGGAGACAAATCCAGCTGATTTATTTGATCATCTCACTTGTACACACTCCACTTCCCTTTCCAAAAGGATTCAGGTTGCATGGAAGGAGGGAACAGCTCCGGGCGTGCCACGCCACCACCCCCACCCTGCACACACACTGTCACACACACAGCATACGCAACACATGCACACACTGCAGACAATCGGAAACTGAATGAAAGATGTTAAAAGCATGGATGGAGGAGAAAAACAACACGTGCACATGTTCCGGTGTGTCTGACGGAGGATACACATGCAGGCGAACACACGATACATTAAATATGTATAATGTTTTATAACGGGAACACACATCAGATGTTTACAGAGGTTTAACCACAAGATGATACCATCACGATACGCTGCCCAGTGTAACGAAGCGTCTGTGAGACTTGATACACTGCAAGACAATCTTGTAACAAGGTCAGTTATACAGCAGGTGATATGTGCAACAGAGTGACATATTTATATGTAATTTGTTGTATTATAACACAGAATCTGTAAATAGTTTTGACCTGACAGAGTCAATATGTGAGACTCCTGTACCCCCACGTTCATGTATGTGCACCCTCCTGTATATCATGGCTCCCTTTTTTCTCTCGTGCTTCACAGGAGAGGTGAAGCTGCACTCCTGTCTGACGTTTCCGTGTTTTAGCCGCGCTATTTCACGTTTGTTTGCTCGCTTAAACTTATCGTGAGCGTGCTGAAATATTTCTGAGGAGGACAGACAACGCGAGCCACCACCAGTTACATAAAGACGATACTACCGCTAAGTGTTGTCCTGTTTTAAAAGTTACTAGTTACTCGTTTTTATCTTTGAATTCATAGTAGAGTTTATCTTTTATGCCTCAATTCGTCAGGAATTCTTGAAATTGAGTCATTTACTGTCAAAATGAGCGACATTAGATAAAGTGAAGCCGCAGACTGCACACGTCCTCCTTCCCTGAAAACACTAAACTACATAATCACGCTGGTTATGAGTCATTTTTCACTTAAATAAGTGATTTTATGCTTCACGCCTTCATTTCTTCAGTGTGCTAAAATTAAAAATGCAAAAAAAATAGTTTGGACGACTTGTTAATATTCAGCGCGTTTGACTTCGACTGCGCTCCCGCACGTCTGATCTCGAGGAATTTGATCTGAACACCAGCAGTTTCCATTTATTTCAAACCTCTTTAACACTTCTTACATCTCGACCGGACGAACTCATTTTCAAGATGTCTTGTCAAGCCGGATCATCTCGCTGCATGGACGGATCGTTTGATTCGTATTAAGGCTTTTTCTACACAAATTCAGCATTTACTTTTGTATTATATCTCTCATTTTTTCCGGTGCGTTTCTCAGAATTTGGCACGATAAATGAAACCAACAGATAAAGTGCGTCGAGTCTCAGCTCTTCACACTGACCGCGAAGCGTCTCTGTACGTCTGACAAGCAGAGCTGAAGCTCAGATGTTTAAAATGTCTTTAAATCTTTTAAAGATTTGTAAATTAAGTTTACAGAAGTTAAGTAGTTAAAAAAATATAAATGATAAAATATCAATATTTGGCAACGATCGTATCGCAGCGCGTAGCGGCACGATATACTGCCCATCCCTAGTGTTACCGATAAACTGTGTCAAAACAACTTCAGTCAAAGTTCAACTACTTTCAACACTGGAACAACCACACACACACACACACACACAATAATAGACTCACTTTAACTCACAACTAACCTCACACACACACACACACACACACACACAAACTGCACAAAAATAAGGTTTCATTAAAGAGAAAAAACGATCAGTACCACCATCCTCCACATGCACACGTTCTCTGACGGCACCACACACACACACATCTCTGAGATAGCCTCTGTAAAAGACACACAGATTCACTTTAAACACACACACACACACACACACACACACACACACACACACACACACACACAGTGCAGGCCTCCTGATGCTCGTCTTTCATCCACGGCACTGCACAGCTGCTCACCTTATTGCCAGCAGTGCTCACTTCAACCCCCAACCTTGCCTCCAAGGTACACACTGGATGTGTGTGGGCTTTTGTTTGCCAGCATGTGTATGTGATGTGTGTGTGTGTGTGTTACGATGTGTACTTAAGTAGGTATGTGGTGTCTATGGGCGTACAGTCGATGTCAGCGCCTGCGTGTGTGCTCATGTGCGCTTCATGCGTGTGTGTGTGTGTGTGTGTGCCAAACTTGCGCAGGGTCAGGCCTCAGAGGCCAGGCTCGCTGGCTGCTTTCCTGCGTCGGCTGTGTGTGTGTTCTCGTGTGTGTGTGAGCTCGGCCTGCGCGACCCCACATGTACACATAGAAACAGGTAGCGGGGGCGCCATGTATTATTCATACGAGGGATGGAGATGGGGGCCGAGGGAGGGAGGGGGGGGTCAGAGGAGTACGGCGGCTCCCGTCGAGTCGTACAAGTGGGTTTGGATGTGGGCAGGGTGGTCAATGTCGACTTTCATTTCCTGGCGGTGCCGCTTGGGGAGAACGGGAGATACTGCACTTCAAGAGCACTCGCAGTGTGAGTTTGAGACTGTAAGTGCATCTTACAGGGAATCCTCCAGTGGACCTGATACTCCAGTTATAGGGAGAGAAGAAACCGCAGAAGTGGATGTATAATACTGAATATGATGTATGTTTTCCTGAGTTTCTTCGCAAAGTTTCTCTTTACTTTTCAAGCCTGATATGCATTTTATTCATTTATTTATTAACACACTGAGGGAGAGCCCTCGAGGAACAGACTTCAGAAGCTTGGAGGTCGCAATAAAGGAAGAAAACATGGTTAAATCTGGATACAATTCATGTTGAAAGGTAAAGGTGACAAAGAAATGGACATAAAAAAATATTTAAAGGAGTAAAAATGTATTTGCAGCAGAATGACAATGAAGTCTATGAAGCAAAGTAGCTTCTTAAATACATGTTGTGCTGACAGGGTGCAGGAACTTCCTAAGTAAAGTGTTTAGATTTGATTTAATCAAGAGAAATTCAGAATCAATGCAGGAAAGAAACTTTGTCACAGAAACAAAGACGGACACGCATGTGTAAGAATAGTGCATTTAGTCAAAATAAGAATTTTTAAAGGGCACGATTCACTATTAATTTGTCATTTAATAGATGATTCACCAGAGCTATGAACCCTGGTGGGCCTCAGGGTCGACACGTGGGGGTCCAATCTTTTCCTAAACCAATGAAGACCTAACGACAACCAGAAATCTGCCCAGTGAGGGTCACTTCGACTCCTGTTGTTGACTTAAATCTTGGTTGATAGACCTCACAGACTGTATTATACATGGTCATCACCCATCGGATTCTCAAGAGCGACTCCGACGCTCAGTGTTGTGGCTCCGGCTGTCGTCGTCTTGGCAGCACCTGATTCACAGATGATCCAAAAATCGGCAAAGAGGTGGAGCCTGTTTCTGTTTTTTGCTTGTTTTTGTTTGGTTTCTAGCCCCAAAGATTTCCACTTCATCAAGTAGCATCAATACGACTGATAAACAGAGCTTTCGGTCGGGTTATTAGATATTTTAAACAAAATATCACACTATCAAAACACACACAAGGCAACATATAATAAGAAGTAAAAACTGAGTACTGCTAAAAATAAAGCAAGGATAGCCGAGGGTAGTGAGGAGTGTTTGGGCCTGTTGGTTCTGGCTCATAGGTTGCAGGAGGCGGGATCCCTAAGACAACATCTGACATACCAAGAGTCCAACAACTGTGTTTTTATATTGATCACCTTTGTGAGTGCATTTTTCTGTCTATTATTGAAATAAGCTTTGCATCTTGTATCGCAAAATGTTAAGGGTTTGGACTGGAAGAAGTTAAAACCCCCAAAATCTGTCCACAAGTTGTAGAAAAGCAAAAGGTTGGTGTCAAAAAAACAGTAATCAGAGGTTGGATGTCTTTCAGATGCACGACAGCGTCACCACTCATCTCCACCTCGGTCCCATTTCTGCGATGGTGTAATCACACCGAGGTATCGCAATCCATCTGACAATTACATCCTGATCGTTACAAACGCCGGGCTACATGTAGCACCTTTACTCTCGCAGTTAGACTCCATCTTTTTCCTGCAAACGGGGGCCAGAGCTGCACAAAAAAAAAAAACACACAAGCAGCAGCATCGCCCACACAGCGTGTAATGGATCCCTGGATCACACAACCACTTTCCTTTTTCTTTTTCGAAACATGCCTGCATGGCCTAAGGGGGCGGAGGAGAAGTTAGGCACCTCTTAGCCTTACACCTGGCACAAGATACGCAGAGGCAGCCAAAGTTCACTTCCCTCTGTGCATGTGAGGTTGTGTGTGTGTGTGTGTCAAACATTGTGTGTGTGTGTGTGTGTGTGTGTCTCGACGGGCAAAAATGCAATATGAGGTGCGAAGAGGCGGCAACAGACAGCACAGGAACAGACCTGCATAATGGAGCACAGATCCCCTGTTGGTTCCTTTTTAACACCTCGCAGTAGTCTGAGAGGAGAGTGAGACAGCGAGAGAGAGACGGAGAGGGCGACAGCCAGACAGAAGAGAAAAGAAAAGAAACAACAACTTGTAATTGAGCAGACAGCAGAAAGACTGGATGTAACAACAACAACCCGAGACTTCTGTGAACACTTTTCTGAAGTTGCTGCGCTGTTGTTTGGCCTGGCTTGGAGAAAGTTGTCTGGCGTGGTATCTGTGAAGAAGAGGCCTTTGATTTTGAGGTCTGGAAATACCTTGTCTTTGGCTGTACAAACACATACTTTTCAGGCTTAAGGGGGGTATATCGTATCGATTCCAAGTCGGACACAACTATCAGAACTTCACACACCTAGATGGGGGGTTGGGGGGATTTCATGTGCTACCTTTGGTACCTTCAGAAGTTTCCGTCTCTCCCTCGCCCTCACCAGATGAGACAGGGGATCGTAACTACAAAGACGGGATGGCGCTTTAAAAGGCAAGAATTTCAAGCTTGCTTTGGGCAAACGGGGGGCTTTGATGCATCCGTTCCTCTATTAAAAGGAGAGTGGTGTGGAGGGGGAGAGAAAAATCAATGTTGACACAAAAAAGTGTGCTATCTATTGCTGGAAATCCACATGGATGTGTAACTTAAAGCGTAGAAGCAATGTTGTGAACGTGGTCTTTGTTGGGAGGAGACGGGGACCTTCATCATCACAGCCACTGAACTTTTGTTTAACCTTTGCTTTAATTGTTTATGTCAAACTCTCCCATTTAGCCTTAACGACTGCAGTATACGGTTTATTAAATGTTTTTTGTTTTGTTCTTTTTGTTTTTTACTGGAATATTGGAAATTGCACCATTATCTGTATCCGTACCCCTACTCGGAGTTAGCTTCCTAAACATAGCATATGCTAAAAATATCAATGAAGGTTCTCGGTGGTAAATCTAGGCGCTGTATTGTCGGCAACTGGACTTGTTTCAGTTTCTTGAAGACGTCTCACCTCTCATCCAAGAGGCTTCTTCACTTCTAACCAACTGGATGGGAGTTGCAGGCTTTTAAACCATGTGTGGGAGTGTCCTTACAGAGTCTTTGAGTTTCAGAGTCATTAGGGCCACTTGTGGGAGCTCGGTTGTGAATGGTTGTTAAGCTGTCTGGGGAGGAAACTCTTTCCTCTGTAAGGACACTCCCACACCGGCTTTAAAAGCCTGCAAACTCCCATCCAGTTAGTTAAAACTGAGGAAGCCTCTTGGATGAGAGGTGAAACGTCTTCAAGAAACTGAAACACGTCCAGTTGACTACGATACGGCACTTAGTATATGCTAAAAAGTTAGCCAGATTTTTGACTTATCCCACCCAGATAAGTAATAAGAAAGAAAATGAAACAGCCAGTCTTGCAAACTCAGACTGTTTCATAACCAGTTAAAAACCCTGAACACTCCAACAGGTCAGTTTTAGACAACCTTAACTTCCTCCAAACAAGAAAGTGCTGAACCTAAAGTAAGTTTCTTCGTTTTGCTGTGTAACTGAAGTGTTGTTTCGGGGGGAAATGGGCACATCTTCAGGATATCTCTGCTTTGCCATGTTTAACTGCATTTATATATAGAATCTTTTAGATTTTCACCAAATCATCAAATCATCAGCTGAGCCTCTGTGATGCGTCGGATCCAATACGATCGCTCCAAAAAAAAAAAAGCGAGCCACACCCACATGAGGCGCCTCCAGCAGGGAATTACCCGACGCTGAAAGACATGAAACGATAGAAAAATACTCTCTAAAAACCTCTGCTACACAGGAATTTAGTCTATTTATCTCTTTAGCACGAGAAGTACTGGAAGTCTGGGGGTGCAACTGCATCTTTAGACACATTTTGGCCTAATTAAAGTATCTCAAATCGTTAGCCATGTGGGGTTGTGCCAAGCCCCGAGTTAGGGGATGATCTCTGATGCTAAATGGACAAGGATTTGTGACTCCAGTCTTCTCACATCAAAGCTTCAACTCAGGGGGAAGATGGAGGGGGGGGGGAGAAAAAAAAAAGAAACATCGCCCTGAACCCTTCCAAGCCCGGGAAAACTCTGTCGTGGGTGTACCGAACCTCGGAGAGAGAGCGATCGACACAGAGGAAGAAAGAGACGCAGGCGAAGAAAGAAAGGGGGAGATGGAAGGAAGGAGTTCGACTTCAGAGTATCACGGTGTCCTTTTCGTCGCTGCAAATTAACTAACAGGTGGTAGCTAGGAGGTTTGGAAGTATGGATCTGAGGAGGGGGGAGGTTGGCCAAGAGGTAGAGCCCAGACTGCAGCATCTCCAGCCCTGTGATCTGACTCCAAGCTGGCAGCAACGCTATCAACAACGGAGACTGCAGATGTTGCCGGGTTCCCCTTTTTCCTCCAACATGGCCCTCAGCTTTTTTTTTTTTTTTTTTTTTTTTACCCCCCCACTCCCTCCCAGATCTTGTGTGTGTTTGTGTGTGTGCTGAGTAGGAGGTCCTGTGAGCAAATCCTGATCAAGGCCTCTGACTGTGACAAGCAATGTCAGGGCTCATTTCTAAGTAGTTGCTGTTCCTTTCTTGTTTGTGTGTGTGTGAGAAACAGTGTGTGTAGGTGCGTCTGTGTGGGTGTGTGATTGCAAGTGTGTTGCTTTGTGCGTGTGCATGTGTGTGCGCTCGCTGGCATCTTTCTATTCTCTCTCTCTCTCTCTTTCTAGCTTTGTTTCAAAGGAGCCATTGTTCCTTTCTTCTGTATAAGTGTGTGTGTTCCTTGTGTGTGTTTACAAGGTGTGTGTGTGTGTGTGTGTGTGTTTTTTTGTGAATCCATCTCATCTCGTCCACGGCGTCTTTCTTCTCCTCTCTCTCTCGCACTTCATTTATTTCCTTCAATTAAAGTTTATCACAATTTTGGATCCTATTTTCTGAGTTTTGTCCAATATTTTCATCTCTATCACGCTGTGCGAGGACGCGGTGACATCGCTTCATCAGAGTCTAACAGAGCAACGATCGGTCTGATGGCCTCAGAGCTTTTAACCCAGATTATTAAAAGCAAATAATTTTGGGGGTTAAATCAAAAATGAGCACACCTGGACTGTCCCGTGTGCTCACAACTACGGTGAGAGCAGAAGGTCAAAGTTGAACCAGGAGGTCGGCCTGTAAACTCGTCCAAATAAGTTTGGCTAGCCTCCTTTTTTAATGTTTTTTCACACTTTAAAGTTTTTTATAAGGTCGCTGTCGCATTCAAAGCTCTTAGCCGGTACATCGCTGTTAAAAATAAAATAATTAAAGGCTAAAACCGCAAAAATTATCTCAGGTTTCGACTATTTTTAAGCAGAATGAGCAAAGACGCTACCTCAAGCCAACCAACCAACTCAATACCTCGTAATAAAAGTTTGTGCTGCAGCTTTACTGATTTTATGTTCAACATGAAATCAAGCCTAAAATCAACCCAATCATGTAACAATAACACAATATTGAATATGTACTGTTGTTTTTCTCAACGGAGGCGTTATCACTGCCTCCTGACTTCAGGTGTCAATTAGCTTATTGCTAACTCTGCTGCAGCTAAGAAGACAAACAAACAAACAAACAAATAAATAAAATCAACTTGCCTGTCTGTTCATTGGTTGTTCTTACCGGTAATATGATAATAACCATCATTAGAAAATGGTAAATAAACTTTAAGTGTTGACATAATAAAATAATGCTTCATAAAGCAACTGTAAAGGTTTATAAACATCATTTGTAACTTTATAACAGCTTTTTAAATCATGTTTATAGTTCAACTTCACAGTATTTTTTAACCATTTATAAAGTATTAAAACATAATTTGCAACTTTACAGTAATGCCTAATAAATGTGTTATAAAAACTATTCACAAAAGTTTAATTAACTATAATTTTAACATTTATTAGTGATGGTTATTATAAAGCGTTGCCAACAGCAGTTACACAATCCTTTACAACAATCCAAGTATTTGTTCGTGCCTGTGGTGATATCGTTTCTTCAAACAACCATAAACTATTAATACGTCATTAATAATGCATTAATAATAATGTTCTTATATGTGTTGACGGATACATTTTAATGTTTAAACAGCTTATAACTTAATGTCAGCAGCAGCTGTCACGTCTCGTGTGTCTGTGTGAGACTTTAAAACCTTTTTCCTTATTACGATTTCCTAAACTCCTTTTCTTCTCCGTGTGTGCGTCCGTGTGTGTGTGTGTGTGTGTGTGTGTGTGTGTGTGTGCGTCGGTGTGTGTTCTTTGATTCCTCTCCCCGTTCTCCCCCTCTTCCTCCCTCTTCCTCCCTCTTCCTCTCCTCTTTCTCTCTTCTTCTCTCCTGTGTGCCTGCGAATGCCGAACAATTGGATGCACAGGTGGTCCGTCCACTTCTCCTCTTCCAAGTGTTAGATTTCATTACAAACAGTGTTGGAGGTGGGTCGAAATGTGTGTGTGCGTGTGTGTGTTTGTGTGTGCGTGCGTGCGGGCGTGTGCACGCGGCGGTGTTGGTGGGGGAGTCCTCTCGACATCTGTGGGCTTATTTGAACGGGTGGATGAGACACGAGTCCCTGCCGAGTTCCTCCACGGAGCGGCGAGGCTTCGCCAAGAGACCGGCGGAGACGAGATTGTCAGTTTGCGATCATTTTTTATTTTAATTTTTTTTTTTTGTATTTGTTTTGTCAGGGTAAAGGACAGGAGTGATGAACTGAGTCACCAGAAGTGTTTAAGTAACAGCTTAAGATCGCCTTGTTGGCTCATTTCTGTCATTATAATATCATGTTTACCAAAAGTTTGGCTCTTTTCTTTGGTTTTTCTATAAATCAGGAGGTGCGGGGGATGGGGGTGGCGTTAGTACAACCGGTAAGGCTGCTCAAGAGGCCAGGCCACAGTTAGACCTGATGTTTGACTTTCGTGGTTACCGAAGCTGGCTATTTTTCACGGGAACGCAGAACATATCCAGTCATTTCCAGGCGACAAAGCCGGGTGTTTGTTCAGGAGACCTGGAGACATTTCCAGCCGTTTTTGTGGCAACGAAACAGGCTGTTTTTCACGGGAAGGCAGACCATTTCCATTTGTGATTGTGGTGACCAAAACATGATGTTTTCCCAATCCTAACCTACTGGGTTTCTTTTGTCTAAACCTAACCGGAGCATGAGCACAGCGATGTGACGAGAGGAATAGAAAATTCATCCTAAACACATGTAAAGTAGCAACATAAGGAAATGTTGATCTGTGGTTTTGCAGAAACGTAGTTAGCTAGCATCTATTGTGGCGACAGGGTTGCCAAACTTCAAAATAAAGGTCTTGTCATTGACACATTTTGCATTGGAACTACCACTTTCTGCATCTTCTTAATTAGCTTTACATTAGTCCAACAAAAGCAGCCTCACACTCTCTGTGAAGACTTTACCTGCTTTGCGTTTGTTCGGTTCGTCTAATTGCTGTTTCACGACTCTTTGGCATCGCTGCGAGGGATCATTTACAGTTTTTCCTCGCTACTAAAAAGCTTATTAGAATTCAGCAAACAAACTCGACAGTTAAAAGGTGATTTACGAGCCCACACTGTGCATTATGGAGACTTCCCCCTTTTCCTCTTTCTCTTTTGTTGAAAAGGTATGTGCTGCAGCCTGCTGCTCCTCTTTGGCTCCTGGCGAAATTGTTCTTGGCAGTCCTGCGAGGCTTCTCCCTGTTATGTGCCATTTGAAAGCATTATGAAATCTGCCATCTTGACTACACGAACCAAATAACAACAAGAGTGCATTGTGCGCCACCTGCTCCACACATTTAGGTGGCTTTAAATATGCAGGCGTAATGGCACCTATCCCCTCAGTCTGATGCAACACGGCTCGGAGGCAGCGAGGGGGGTGACGGACGGGGTGGCGGGGGTATTTTAAGACAGATAAGGGGGTTTGTAGCGTCTCTGAAGACGCTTGTCATCCTTTTCCCCCCTCGTCGAAGAACTAACATGTGAATGACAAACTCTGGCTTCCCCGTGGCATCCAGGAGGTGTGTTTCTTTCTCTCTGTGTGTAGTTATGGCTGTGATGAGGCTTTGTCTGGCTCTCCGGCGGTGACAGAGACGTAGCCAGAATGGCAAAGAGGAACACGGAGAGAGAGTTAAAGGAGAAAAAAGGGATGGACAGATGGTTTAGACTGATATTATCAGGTCGGTGTTGTCTTTTTAATACAAATCAGGCGAGTCGTCGTCCATTTGTCGGACGGAAGTATCTGATTTTCTTCTACAACAATCAGAGGTGCCAACCTGCGAATACATCTGCCAAAAAACCACTAAAGGGGGGGCGGGGGGGTGGGGTGCCAACTTCAATCTGACAGGAGTGGACTTCAAAAATCCATATCAGTCAAATCCCATTATTGATTGAGGCAGAAGGAAAGTTGAGGGGGAGTAGAGGTAGCCAAGCAGACAGAGGGAGGGTAGAAGGAGAAAGTCTGCTATCTGTGAATATCAAACCATCTGTCTGTCCCCGAGAGTGCAGCACGGTTGCAGCAAATTACTAACCTCGCAGACGAGACTGTAGATGTACTCGCAGAGAGCTGTCGACTGTGGGGAAGTCACCTGGAAAACTTTACACACATTCACCCGGCTATAAGTCTGATTTGTGCAGGGATGTAAAGGTTGCACACCTACAAAGTCTTGGAAAACCAGACAAAAAACAGAGGATGCACTCGCTTTGCGGCCTTATCAGAGTCATCGTAGGTAAACTGACTGTTAAAATGCTGAATCCTGATTTACAGTAAATTCAGTCTGAAAGGATCACACTGCACATCATCGCACAGACAAACAGCACGGTGCCTTATTGAACTCGTACGTCAGGCCACGCGTCTCAGAAGCGTAAAAAAAAAGAGAGCAGGGCTGGTAAATTAATGAGAAAATAACTCCGGCTTTTGTGATTTCCCACCTCATGTTAGGGGAGGGGATATTTTTGTCAGTTGTTAATTACTGTCATATGGCTACAGCACCTTTTTCCCTGAAATGACAGAGAATGGAGGGAGGGTAAGGACGGAGGTGGGGGGTACGAAAATTAACTCGACTCCGGGAGTGTGATCTTGTCATGTACCTGATGTACGAGGGAACATGTCTTGCCCTGCTTTGGGTGAATCTCATTTATTTACGTTTTTTTTTTTTCTTTCATGCTTTGCAGTTATTTAATTTCCGTGGTTACTCAGAGTGAGATCACAGCTTCCAGTCACATGAAGAGAAGTGACGCAAAACAGTGATGATTGAAAAGCTCGTGCCCTTTCTAACCTTGTTGTGATGCAGCTTGTCCTGTTTTCAGAGACCTGGATGCTGCTGAGGAGCCCTGAACCTGGATCGCTCCAATAGAAACGAGGATACTGTGGCAGGTAAACAACTTATCCAGGTTTCCGAACCGTCTCATAGTGGCTGAGATGGTGAGACATCAAGGCACACCTGCAGGCAGATGATCAGAAACCTGGATACTGTTGTGATCATGTATCCTGGGATAAAATCAGGATGCTAATGTACTCTAATGTCACTTTAATGAAGGCATAGGGCCCCTGTATGTTGGAGCTGTGGTCGCTGATGGGCTACAATCAGACCGATGATCAATGGTTTCGACACAGAAACCTTTGGACTGAAGCTGCCACAAGGCGATGCTTCAAACATCCTGCAAACATTACAAACATTCAGCAGAAAAAGCCTCTGTACTCGTCTAAATCTTATCAGTGTGACCAATTATGTTACCGACCCGACTGCCAACTGATTTCACTCCTTCAAACCTCCTCTTGGGTTCGTGCTGCGTCAGTCACTGAGGTAGAAAATGTGTCCTCGCTGAAACCCACAGCGATATTAGCCCATATATTCTCCACCTCATGCTGTATACTACTCCATCCTGCCGGTTTGGCCCATTTAAAACTTATAATGGCTGTGAGGTGTAGGAGTATGTGGCACTCAATAGGCGGTGAACGTCCACTTCACACATATCGACGGTGTAAAGGACAGAACGTCGCTTGCCGCCTGGCTGGGGATTGTCTCCATTTCCTGGTTGACCGCTTCGCTAGCTCCCACCGAGGAGGGAGGGGTCATTACTCCTCCCATCACAGGCCTCCGACCTCAAACCACGGCCCGCAAACGCTAACCTTTTCTCGCCCCTCCGAAATCAAATCAATAACACTTTGGCCAAGAACAGGGAAACACTGTGTTGGCATTAATCACCTGCCCTTCCATGCTTGACTCTGCAGTTTGTCTGGCTCTCTGTTTGGTTTAGAGGTAATGGATGGCTGGTTGTGTGGGAGACTGACTGACTGGTTTGCCTGCTGAATAACTGCCTGCATTTCTGGTTGAGTTGAGGCAGACGGTCATCAGTCAGGGGTGGATGACTATCGGGAATGAGAGGTCAACTGCTGCGTCGAGTCAGGTAGCCCGAGATCACGAGTTTACAAGTTCAACGCAGACGACTTTATGCTGTGCATCACATCTGAGAACAAAATTCTGACTTTTGGACGAGTCTGTAAAGAGATCAAGCACAAAGACAATGTTTTTACCACGTCAGATGTAAAATAAACTATGGTAACAGTTTGGTCAGGGAAGGCGATTAAAACACTCGCAAGATCACGATTACAGTTCATTAAAGGCCACAATAGGACACAAATTCCTACCTCCAGCATGAAATTCAGATGAACTACATGCCTAAGCACCACCGTGACCTCCACAGTATCACTTCCTGCCATGCTGCATGAAGGATTCACTACAGTTAATCACAAAAAGGGGCTTTATCAGAGCTTCATCACTGACAAAGGGGTTGCAACAATGATTAAATGAAACAAAGGTAAGTAAAGAGGTGTGTTAGTGAGCTGAATCTGATGTCACATTAGCTGGTTTTGGTTTACAAACAGCTCTGCAGCCTCCACATTTAAAAATGCTCCAGAAATGTCAGAAATGCCTTCGGGTGAGTCACGTGCTGCAGGAATTGGCTTCAAATCTCAGCATCTGTTAAAAAATAATCGTCCCTGGACAAATCCTCGCTCTGATGTTGGTTGTCCCTTTAAAAACTACTTCTCCTCTAAGATTAGCCTACATGCACACCAATCATTTTAATTATCTGAATAGTCATTTTAGGGTCAAAAGATTTCCCGTTTGAGCTTCTTTTGAAAATCCCACATCCTGATTTGATTCGAGTGAATTCACCCCACCGTTGGCTTGCTTCGCACTTGTCAAGTGTTCCCTGTCCTTCCTGTGATTGCATTAGCGGAGCCTGATATCAGCCCTGCAGTCCCATCCACATAAATACTCCTCTCGAGGCTCTTGTGTAAGCACATACAGGTGCAGCCATAGAGGGCCTAGCTTGCGTTGGCAGGAAACAGGTGTCTGGCTATTGATAGCGTCCTAATGAGGGCGGGGGAGGGGGGCAAAGAAATACAGGGTATGAAAATCAGGTGGGTTGTTGTGTGGTCCCCGACTACTAATTGTTACCAACGATTTTGAGTCTATTTCTGTGGCCCGGTGCCAGATGGTTGCGGTTGACGGGGGGGGGGGAAGAAAGGGAAGGTTGGTGTTTATAACAGGTTGTTGATTCCTGATGAAATGCGACCTCAGGGACCCTTTAACACCTGGCTCAAAGAGACCCGGTATTATTAACAGTATGTAAATGTGTGCGAGGAACAGTAGGTGTGTGTTTTCATGCTTTTCCGCACACAGTTTCAACGTGTAAATATCAGTTTGGTCCAAGTGTGACTTCCAGGAAAGTTGAGTCTTTCTGTTTACTTGTGGTTTAAACTGAATGTTGAAAAGGTTTTTTCTCATCCTGTGTTGTTGACGGTAATTATCTGTTCACAGAGCGACTCCTGCACGGGAAGTACAGTCAAGGTCCAAACCGTCCGAGGGAGATGGAAGCAAGGCGTGCAGTCTCTTTTTGCACGTTGTTGTACTGTTTTACGAATGATTTTTTTAAGTTTCAGCAGTCTATCTGAGCGACTTGACACTTTGTCAGGATGACATGAAACCGATTCAAACCGAAAAAAAGGCTGAACGATGTGTAAAATAAATCAGGTTGTGATTATTTCAGCAGAGTACGTTGATGTTGATGATGTGATTTTTTGCTGGTTCACACCGAGAAGCGCTTGGCGTGTCGTACTTTAGCGCTCTTGAGCTACATCTTCACACCGCTTCTTCCATTAATGACATTCGATGGCTGGGTATGCACAAGTCTCAGTGAGCTAGGAGAATATTATTTGTAGGTATTTGTAGCTACAAATAATAGTTTGTTCGACAAACTCTACTCAATAAAAAAATGCAGCTCCTGGGATTTCGATGTTGAATTCGGTCGCAATTTTGATAATATTTCGATAAATTGAGGATCCTAACAGGATACTGGTTGTTTGAAAAGTCTATGTTGTTTTACCAACAGAGATTTATAAAGAAGACACTGTTAAAAACACCCACAACCACTTTCAATACAGCTCTGAACTAACTGTGGGAAACTAATAACAGCTGGACAAATGAGAGCATCAAGCAAAACATCAAGGTAGACGGCCTCAGTCACCTCAATCCAGGTAGAGAAGCTTTGTTTCTGCCATTTAGGCTTTAAAAAGTCGTTTCAGTGACGTCTATCGAGAGGAAGAGGAAGTAAACAAAATATGGAAAGTACTAAAATACCAACATAATGTTGTTTTTCTAAAGAAAGAGAAAACTGAACTAAAAAAAATACCTCCACACTTCATATGAGGCCATATTTGCTCTCAGCATAGTGTAGCTGCTCATCATAACATCACTCCACACAGCGCCCCCAGTGGTGGGAAAGTGCCGCTGCGCCCGCGTGAGGCGGGGAAAAAAAATAAACAGAGTCGACATGAAATCGATGCCTAAAACACCTTAATCTTCCAATTAAATCTCTTCAGTGGCTGCGGCGAGATGGTAACTGTGATAAGTGCAGGTTGGAGTGAGGCGGGGAGGGAGGAGGAGGGAGGAGGAGGTGAAACCTACACAGGTACGTCTGTCACGGGTAATTACCTTCTCAGCGCCCTCGGCTCTCCAAGCTGCCAGTCGTCTGTCTGTCAGAGAGATCAGCTTACCTCTTGTCTGGGAGTGTGTGTGTATGTGACAGAGATGAAGTGTGTGTGTGTGTGTGTGTGTGTGTGTGTGTGTGTGTGTGTGTGTCTGGCAACAAGGAGGTAATTTGTTTAAGCGTGTGGAGAAGTGAGAGTGTGTGTACAGGTGTGTCGGCACGACGAGCGCAAACGGGTGTGTGTGTAGACGTCTGCCTATAAAAAGTGCATCTTTAATTGAAAAGTGTGTGTGTTGACTCTACAGAAGGATTGTGTGACAAGTGTGTGAGAGGAAGGAAAGTGTGTGTGTGTGTGTGTGTGCTCATAAGGAGTGTAAGCGTGAAAATGCGCTAAGTAAGACAGCATGTACCTGGAGAGAGGAGTGAGTAGGAGGTAGGAAAAAAAAAAAAGTGTGTGTCTGTTTGCCACCCCCTCCTCCTCCACACACACACACACACACACACACACACACACACACACCTTTCCCAGCCTCACAAAGCGGCCATTGAGAAGTGAAAAGGTAGCGGAGGCCGATGGGAGGGATTGTTGTGCAAACAGGCGAACACAAAGGAGGTCGGTGTGTGTTAAGAGGCGGCGGGCAGGTAATAGAGCAGACATAATGGGAGCTAAGTACCTGTAATCCTCGGAGATATCACTCCAGACAAGAGGGGGACTCTGGGTAATTCCCCCCGGTTGGTGTAATTGGTCCCTCGCCAGGTTGGAGCGTGTGTGTGTGGGGGGGGTGTCGTAGGGTGTTTGGGCGCAGTATCAGGTGTGAGAGGGCGTCAGCTGCTCTGAGTGCCTCCTATCGATCCAGGACAGGGACCGTGTGTGTGTTTGTGACCCACATTCAGCTGGAGGCATCTGGCGGCACCTACCTGACTCACCGGCGGAGGTGGCAGGTGTGTGAGAGGCGATGGCGATGATACTCAGACGCCACTCGACTCCTGCCAACAAATCAAGGTAAAAAACAATCGGTGTCACTTCCAACTTATTAAAATGTTTGACTATTGATGGTTATCGATATAAAATATATGTATATATTCTTTTTTTTGTTAAAAATCTGCAGATTATCTGTGAAAACGGGTAGAAATCAACAAAAACGAGCCTTTTTTCATGGGAATTTTCTACTTTGCTCTGTTTGACTTTGAAAAAAATGCATTTCATTGGACAGCAGGTGCTCAAAAACAGCCAAAAAACTCTAAAAATGGCCACCAGGCCTCAGAAATGTTGAATGAGAAAAGTCAAAGCTCTTATCTCAAATCTAAAGACAGAGCTGTCACAGCCATGCTTACACTGTTTGACAAGTGAGCAGTGCACAGATAATAAAGAAGAAGTTTCTATACATCCACGTTAAAGGACTGATGTCTCACTTTTCATTGCTTTGACAAACATTTGTCCCCGAGAGCCGCCGGAGCGTGACTCGGCGCCGACGAGACTGCGTGATTAAATTAAGGATACGTGACGAAATGTGTGTGTGCGTCCGCCGCGATGCTTACACATGCGTGCATGCGTGCCTGGCACATGTGCGTGTGTCCCATTTCTTCTGGATATCTGCTAATTGTGCATTTCACTTCTGCTCAAGTGGCTCTTTTAAGGCAAAACAGATACCGAGAGTCGGAACGCCGGCAGCGACGGCGAGGAGCGAGGAAACGAGAAGGAGAGACGGCGAGAGAGAGACAGAGACAGAGGGGGGGAAGGAGGAAAAAAAAAGAAAACAGAGATAAGAAACAGGAAAGACAGCTGCTCTTTTCCCTCTCATTTCATCCAGTTATTGGTTAACTCGGTGGAAAGAAAGTAAATGTTCAAGGGATTTCAGGTCGGCCCCTGCCTCCGCCAAGGTAGACGTGCACTCCACTTGAGGTCTAATTCAACTCTTGTGTAGTATTGATCGCGGCGGCTGCCACCAGGGAGCCCGCCGGTCTTTCCTCGGACCAAGGTAGACAACGGTGAGAGAAAAACGTGTTGTAAAATGCCTCCCTCCCTCATCCGCTCCCCTGTTGATATCAAGCTGCTGCTTTTTTTCCTTCTTCTTCTTCTACCCACTTTTGAGTGCGTTCGGTTTTTTTTTCCTTCCCCCTTCAGATTTCACCGCAGAGTGATGGAACACCTTTGGAAAACCGCCGGAGGGACCGGCAGCGCTCGCCCGCACAGACGTTGTAGATTAAACAGGAACAGGAGGACAGTTGTGTGTTTGTTTGTGTGCGTTGCAACCCTGTGTGTGTCTTTTACATGCGTTTATGTTAATCTACGGGAGATAAAAAAGTGTTTATGGATCTTTGTTTGTCGTCCAACGCCGCGAGAGCTGATTCAGCTACACTCGGACGGGGCGGAGGACGGATGGACGGCTGCAGAGAGGCGATGGCGGGGTGGACTGGGGGGCGGGATGCGAGGGGGTGGGGGTGGGTCCAGGAAGAAGCGGTACCTGCGATGAGAAAAATATGGATTCCTGTCGGCAAGACAAATTGATCTCCGGTGTGTGGGAGGAGCAGGGAGGCTTCTGAAGGGAAATCTGCTGAGAGGGAGGGCAGGAAACAAGAAGGAGAAGAAGAAGAAGAAGAAGAAGGAGACAGGGCTGGACTTTTTCTGTGTGTGTGTGTGTGTGTGTGTGTGTGTGGGGTGGTAGCCATTGAGCAAACACAATCGGACTCTAACAGAAACTCAGAACTTGTCCGACAGATGTTGGTCAGATGTTGTAGGTGAGAAGAAATTCAGATTGGTGCACCGTCTGCTGGATGATGAGCGAGTCTCTCGGCACGATGTGGAGTTAAAGCGGCACTTCAGCCGCTGATTACTGCACTTACACGGAGCTGCTGAACTTGTGAGAGTCAGATTTAAGCATTTGTGCGGCTACAACCTTTAGTCTCCAGCTCTAAAAACACAGGACGCAACATTTTCCATGATTCAACTCAATGTGGCCGCGTCAGATCCCACGCGTGTAGCGCAGGTTATAACTTTGTAGTATCTAAACGCAGGCCGACATCACCCTGGTGTTAAATTACACTTTCTTAGACTCCTCCAGAGTGACAGGTATCGAAACTAAGAGTGATCATCTGTTGTTTTCCCCGTCTGTTGTGGGTTAAACTCTGCAAATTTTAAAATTGGCAAACAAAATGCAGAGAAGATTCATGTCAGATATCTAAGATTTTTATATTTGTAGACATAAAAGTGTGAAGTCTGTGACAAAAACTCAACTAAAATATGCCTCATGAGGGTCGTTCCTAACGACTAACGTCCCTTTAGCTCAAACACACTTTAAACTTAGCTGAATTTAATCTAAAAGGTTAAACATTGTCTGGAAAAATGTAATATATCATGCGACAGTTAACCTTTGTAGCGAACAGATACTTGTGTTTTTTATAGCGCTACATTTGACTAAGAAGACGTCATGTCAGTGTAAATTACATCAGTACGTCATGTAAACGCTACATTAATAAAACAACAATAATATGTTTAATTAAAAAGTATTTCCAGTGCCGACTAGTGAGGGTAGTGACATTAAATCAGAATCACGCACATTCCTATGCCGTATTATTTTATACTTATTTTTATTTGCAGTACATTTTTAGCCGTTGATGTGTGTTTGTATGCGGGCTTCTCACCTGCATCATGTATCTGCGTGTTTGTACATGCTTCAGCCTACGTGCATGTACAGCAGTCTGCTAATAACCATGCATGCGTGTGTCACTGCTCCGAACACCTGTTACCAGCCCCGAAACAGAAATACACACCGCCGAGTAAACAGGAAGGAGGTTATGTGAGCAGGCACGCCGACTCCTCTCCTCTGGGAAACAGTGCAGGTTCGTCCACCGCGTCACAGTTAACTGATGATGCACCGCGTCTTCATACCCGTTGACACAGTGGTGATCAGACTCACACCCGGGCGATGAAAGATTTGATATTCGTGTCTTTAAACATCATCGAGGAGCTCAAATAAACACACAAGAGCCAAAACTTCATTACAAGAATATCAAGAAACGTCCAGGTTGATTTGAAATACAGATTTTATGATCATGTAAATGTGTTACATGTCAGCAGCAGCACCTCAGCCGTCCAGCAGCAGCGCACGCTTCATGCATTAACCATGTGACAGCAAAGGTAAATGTCACACAAACACAAAAAAACCCATCCGAGCATCAAACGGGTTATCGCTTCATCTCAGAACCCATAAATCAACCACAGAGACACACTTCAGGACCCACAGAGATGCATTAACGCCATTGTTGCTCCCGAACTATCCGACTACTTCAGATGTTTGCATCTGTTGAGGACGGCTGCCGAGGTCGCCTCCGAGCGGCTGGCCGGGGTGACGCCGTTATCGCCCGGCGCCGGCAGAGTGGCACCTGTCACGGCGCGTTCAAAGATCTGTGAGTAACGCTGACAGACAGGTCGGCGTGCCGGACCCGAGGTGGGTCCCCCCTGGCCTCCCTCGGATAGGGCGGGTGAGGCGGGAGTGAGATAAAAGTAAAAATAAAATGCTGTTTTTGTTCTTTCACACGTCGTCTTTAACCTGAATTCAGATCTAAAATGTATTTTCTATTGAAAAAAAGGTGGTTTCATGTTTCTTGCAGGTAAAGTTCATCCAGTTTCAATGTATTTAAGCCTTCATCTTATTCTGAGGCAGAAAAACAGCAGATTATAACGTCGTGTCGACGCAGAGGAGGTTATTTCCTGCTGTTCTTGCACGTCATCATTAAAGGAATTAGAGCTTCTTTAAACTGAACTCTGGTTTTATTTTATTTATTTATTTCTGCTCCGGACGTCGGGGTCACAGCGGCGGAATAAGCACCTCCTTATTGAAGCAGACAAGAGCGATGATCGATGCCAATCGCGTAATCAGGCTTTTATTTGAAGGGGGTCGTTGATTCTCAGTCCATCAAGGTTAAGAGTGCGGCACTTGTCACGCCGTGATTTATTATTGCCAGCAGCAGACGAAACGACGTCGCGTGCCGGAGGGGAGGGGGGGGGGGGACGAGAAAGTCCCGCCGTTTGTGTTAATAAGTCCAGACGTTACGTGTGAGGCGCATTTTGGAAATTACCCTTGAAAAATTAGCGTGTCACGATCGATCGTCATCAAGCGATTCGAGGGGCGGGGCC
Organism: Pagrus pagrus; assembly: GCF_965226575.1. Taxonomy (NCBI): domain Eukaryota; kingdom Metazoa; phylum Chordata; class Actinopteri; order Spariformes; family Sparidae; genus Pagrus; species Pagrus pagrus. The sequence goes on from NC_140206.1 coordinate 3,658,185, forward strand.
TGCTGGCCTTATTTAAATGGGGATTCATCAGCACATGCACGGAGGGCGAACCAGTGGATTGCTATGCAGATGTCTTCAGTGGGAATGAGTTATCTCACCCTCTCTTTGTTTTTGACCACTCAAGTGTGTGTGAGAGTGTGTGTGCATGTAAAATAACTGATTCCTGTGCTTTTATGCAAACAGTTTTGGAAACTTACACCCAAGAAATTCAAATTAAGGTTCAAATTTGCCTCTCACACACACAAACGAAGGTGTTTGCTCTCATCTGACTGCAGCTTCATCATCCTCAGCATGAATGAGGGCGACGTCCTGACGCTCCAGATGTGGGGATGTAAATCTGTCGGTTGTGAAAGAGACGCCGCCGTGACTGATGCCTATTTACAAACAAAAGTACGGCGGGACACTCCCGCCTGTCCGTGAGAACGCAGCGGTATATGCGAGACGAATGGAGCGGAAACTGCATTTTTCATCCCGTTCCCCTCTGTTTGCGCTCCCCTTACACACACTACACAACGGGGAACACATGTAATGTATCACGCCGTGATTTCTGACAGCGAGGTGGAGGTAATAACTTCGGGACGCCCGCTCTCCTTCTTTTCCTTCCTCCCTCCTCGCTCAAACTCAGCGGCTAGACGCCTCTTATGTCAGCCATCGATCTGGTGGCTGGAGACAACTCATTTCATCGCCGTGACACGCCATGATGGAGCGCCGTGCCCTGAACCCCTCGACTTATTCCCGGCCCTGCGCTCCAGCACGCCTCCGTCAGAGAGGCAGCGTGTCGGACGCTTGGCGAGTCTATTGATCGGCCACGGGTGGACGGCCAGGGAGGCGCTGACGCCATCCTCTTCTGGCGGTTTCTTCATTTCTGTGGGCCTCGTCATGCGGCCACAGAATCTGTCACCGTGTTTCACGTCCCGACTGTGTGACTCTGCTGTGGATTGAGCCTTCTCACAGCCGACATCTCATTTCAGCTCAGCTCCGGTCTTCTGAGGAAGCCGTATATTAGCTTTTCTATCATTTAATCCTTGATTTCATCTGGTTTTAGTCAATTAAACTGCAAATACACAAGTGTTTGTTTGTTTGTTTTAACATATCAGGAAAGTTGAAGCATCAGGATGATGAATCACAGTTTAAAAGATACATTTTTTTGCTTTAGTTGTTTAAAATCGCTGTAAAAACACTTCCTCAGACGACGACAGTCACCGTGTTTATTGCACGTTCTGCCCCTGAATTAAAGGCTTCTGTTAATATAATATATTATATTTTCAACAGTACCCGCTGGTTTGTTGGTTTGTCAGCAGGATCGCACAAAAACTACTGAACCCATTTCCACCAAACTTGGACAGAAGACGGGTCTCGGCCCAGAACAGACCCGGTTAACGTTTCATGCAGATCCAGAAATGTTTTCTCACTTTCTTTAACATTGCGAGATGGACGTGTTTTATTTTTGTTTTTTTACATTTCATATAATTTCTCAGGGAATAATGCACGGATCTTGATGAAGATCGAGGGCTGTGGAGTACGCTGGACTGAATTGAAGGTTTGCCTTGGCGGAGGTATGCAATCTACCGAGTGTCATTCAAGTTTCCTTATCAGCCCAAGGACCTGAGCAGCTGACAAAACAACAGAACTATGTCCTCATTTAATTAAGAGCCAGACCTGCTCTTGTTTTTCTGATTATTTCGAATCATCCTTTCCATATTTCATTGTTTAACATTTGAATTCTATGAATCTTATTTCTTTAAAGAAAGTCTGCAGAATTTTAAGCGTTTGCAAAACATGCACAGTCCTCAGGCGCTCGTCTCTCGGCTCTTATCGGTGCTTATCAAAAAGATCCGTCGACGTCTGACCTTAAAAATGGCGGACAGCGAAACGAGCTCTCGGATGCTCAAAGTGAACAGTTTGAAGAGGTTAACCAGGAGAAGGGTTTTCATTAGATTAAGGAATCGAACCTGGAAACCTGGAGACTCAAACGGCGAACGCTAACATAATTAATGGCTTGCCTCTGCCCGTGAGTCCACTGTTGGCGGCGTTGGCGCCGCTGCCTCTGTCAGTTTGTTGTGCTTGGTGTCGCGGCCCCGCGGCTGCACAGGTCATCCTGATTTCTGCACAAGTGTTGAACCTAACACCTGACCCCGAGGCTTTACCGCACAGATCCAAACCCGACGTGACACATGACTACAAACGGGCATAAACACACACACACACACACACACACACACACACATTTCCTTCTTTTGCTGAATATTGCTTCACTTAAAAACCCACAGCTACATATTTATGGTGTCAGACGGAGAACACGTGTAAGGTAAAATAAAGAAAACCAAGTGCTGATTTTGTGCTCATTATGATGAGTGTGTGCATGTGTGAGGGAGTGTGTGTATTCATGTGTGTGTGTGTGAAGGCTAGACTCAAGTCAAGGGCAGTAATGCAAATTGTCCTGTCACTTCATTTATTGTGGGATGGGTAGATGTGTGTGTGTGTGTGTGTGAGGTGAGAGAGGAGGAGAGGGGGAATCAGACCGAATCTCCTCACAACACACACACACACACACACACACACACACACACTTGTACACACACACACACACTCTCCTCGGTAGCACCTCGGGGCTAAGCTGAGCCTCAACCTGAACTTGGGAGTTCATTTTGTTTCTCTACGTCTGGAGCAAGAAGAAATAGCCTTGGGATATTTCAAGCATTTCTTTTTTTTTTTTTTGTCTTCCTTCCTGCCCGCCTGCCTGTTCACTTAATGTTTCAGTAAAAAAAAAAACAAAAAAAAAAAAAAAACCTCTGGAATTACAGGCAAGAAAAGGTAATTCGCCAGCGAGGAAAGCTTTATTTTCCAGCGCTCCCAATTGTTCTGACAGCCAACCTTGCTCGTGAGATCTTTCCTTATGGCGTGTTTGCTTTTTTGTTTGTGTGTGTGTGTGTGTGGAGGAAGTGTGGAAAGGGGCGCTAATAAATCAGACAAGGCAAAAAAGGATGAAAATCATGAAAATAAGAGCACAAAAAAAGGTTAGGGGAAGCTCAAATATCTGCAGCACTGCAGGCGCCACAGACAGCAGCACATCCACTGGATTTCCCAAAACGCTTTAGCAATCCACCTCTCAATAATAATACTAATAATAATAATGATAATAATAAAAATGCACTGTTTACATTCCAGCAGCTTCTTCCTCAGACGAGCCCGAGGTTGAAGAGCTGCACATTTAAATCATTCCTCTTTCCAAATGGAGGGCCCACCACTTAAAACCTCCATTACAGGTATGAAAAAAAAAAAAAAAAAAAGCGTTATCGTCGTCTTTGTGGCTTGCAGTGCTCTCGCTACGTGTAAGAGCGCGGCCTCTGAGTATTAGCAGAGGCGGTTTAAGAGAAAAAGTTCATTAAATACCTCGGGGATTAGCTGCCAGAGTTGGCCCGGCGTCTCGGCTGGCAACGGTTAAACCTTTTGCACCTGCTTCACCCTGCGCTGACATCCCACTGCTGCTTTTTCCTCCCTCCCTCCCTCCCTCTCTCTTCTTTTTTTTTTTTTAAAAGAGAAGCTGAAATCCAAACGAAGAGCCTCACAATCTTCACCTGAATGGGTAATGAAATCAGCCAATTTAGCCTGAAACATAAAGTTGGGGGGCCTCGGATGGATGGCATCGAAGCATGCACTCAGAAGTGGACTTCGAGACGGGGGAGGAGGTGGGGGGGGGGGGAGCTGCAGCCGAGCACGGCGGCGTCGGTAGCGGTGGCGGCGGCGGCGGTGAGGGGGGAGAAAAGTTCCGGCGAGGTGGGCAAATCTGTAAGGCGCTGGAGCTGAGAGGGAGCTAGTCACCTCATCAGGCGTAGATTTTACAGCCCCCGTTGCCCTAATCCTGACAAGCCGTCCGCCATTAGGGAAGCTGCACCTCCCTCCCTCCCTCCTCTCCTTCCCTTCCTCCCTCACCTCCTCCTCCCTCCTTCTCCTCAACTTCTTCTCTGGAGAGGGAATTTCACCTCGCCGGCTGAAGATGTCACGCAGAGGATGAGGAGACGGGAAGCGCATTTATTTGATTAACGGCGATGACGATGACGACGACGACGAGAGGGAAGAGGCCGAGGAGGCTGCGTGGAGGAGATGATTTAGACTCACACACACACACACACACACAAACAGACACACACACACATATATACTGTTTCTGTTTGTTTTCTAAGTGGGATCCGAATCAATAATCCAACTCCAGGAGCCTTCAAAGGCAGCCAAAAGTAGCCAAGTGAAAATAGTTGTTTGGGAAAACAGCAATCGAAGTGCAGGAGCATCGGATTTGGTTTGGTTCAAAACAAAAAAAAACAAAAAGTGCGAGCGTGGAAGCAGAGACGGAGCAACAAACACACAAACAATCGCGACGCAACAATCCATATTTGGCTGTAATTAATTGCTTAATGCCAATAATATCGCCGTAATGCGATGCTAATTACGGGGTAATTATGTAAACGACGGTTAACTATGATGATCGGCGCTCAAATTAGCATTCAGATCATTCCAGTGGAGGGCCCACCTCTCGTAATTGCATTAAAAGATGTACACAACTTTGAAATGCAAGCAGAGGAAACCTTTGTGTGTGTGTGTGTGTGTGTGTGTGTGTGCAGAGGATGTGCACACACACCCTTTCCTCCACCTCTGTACTTTTTTTTACAGGCAGAATCCACAGAAACATCTGTTAAGTAGGAGCAAATGTCAGCTAATTATTTCACCAAAGCATGTTTTTAATTGATCAACAGGGGAACAGCTGTAGAGAGAGAGGGTTCTCGCGTCACGGCGCTCGGCGAGTGAAGACGGAGGAGGAGGAGGAGGAGGAGGAGGATGATGAGGGGGTTCGCTGAGACAAGAGAGCGAAGAACCCCTCCAACCTCGCCCTCCCAGCGGTGGAGGAAAGGTTTGACCCGCCGCTGTAATTACTTTCTTCAGCGCCAACCTGTGAACGGCGTCTTGACGTGTTAAACCTCGATCAAACAGATACTAACAGGTTCATATTAGATGCGCGGACCTTTCTTTTTAATTTTAATACACTGTTCTCAGATATTTGTCTCGTCCTCACCCTGTGACCTAAATAAAGGCCCCACCTCGGCCATGATTAGCGGTTTGATTTCACGTTTAATCTGTCTTCAGCTGTGTGGATCCGGCTGTTCATGAAGCCTCGCAGCCACACGGAGTAGGTAGGCACGCGACAGACTCCTCCGCCGAGGCTCCGCGGCTCGCGACCGCCCTCGAGGGACAGCGCGTGCAGCGGTTAACCCAGATTTGAGTGTCTCTCCGGGCCGTCACCTCCTCCCTGATCCCCTACCTGGATGTGACAGAAAGAGGAGCAGCAAAACAACACACTGTTTGCCCTCCGAAGAGCAGCTCGCCTCACAACCGATCACACTCCGCCGACCTGTCAGCCGCTGTTCACGGATGAGACAGACTCACCTGGAAGTGGTCGCCGGAGTCTCGTGTTTGGGGGTTTTTTTTCCACCGAGCGAGGAAGTGAACATATGTCGCACAGTCGACACCTTTATCCGAAGCGCCTCCTGGTGCTGCTGCTTCACCTGTTGAGCCACGCAGCCACATTTCTCTTGTCAGGAGCCGGGTTTTCTCCAGGAGCTGAGCCTTCAGTAGAAACAGTGAGGCTGGAAACCTTCCTTTTGAATCTGATTACAAAACAGATCGAATTAGCATTTTAAAAAAGGACCAAGATCTCAGGATCCAGCCAGCCAGTCATCCCTGAGTCACAGTATCGATGGACAGCCTTTAAGAAATGTCGTTCTTCCTTCTTTGCTCCCCGAAGCAGAGCTGAATCATCTCACTTCCTTAAAAATGAACTGAAAAATGCAAAAAAATGCTCCGAAAAGCTGTTTTAAGCATCTATTTATGTTCTCGTTCGACCACTAAAGGGGTCCAAAGTGCCAACTATCTGAGAGTTTTAATGGGTTTATCAATTAGCACCAGCTGCTGCGGTACATGAATAATAAGGTAATCTCACATTATGTTTGATTTGATCTTATGAGAGACAAAAAGACAAATCAATCTGTGGGGAAACAGAGCGAAGGCCACGTTCAGCTGGGTGCACAACATCATCTTTAGTCATACATTTTCCTTTTCTTCTCCACCTTCGGAGGCATGTCCGCTTTTGACTTGTGGTCAACTTCTCCTCGGTCGCTCCTTCCTTCGCAGCCGGGGTGAAAAAGTAGAGAAGAAGAAAAAAGACGAAGAGCGAGAGGAGGAGAAGGAAGAAAAAAAAAGACAGAAATCTTCCAACTGGCAGCAGTATGGACTGGGGGAAGCTCAAGCATGACTAAAAAGTACATTCACTGCTAGTCAGTGAATTTTGCTCCCTATTTGTCACTGCCACCTTGGAGAGCAGTAAGCATTAATAATACATGGGAGCTGGGGGAATCTATTAGAGGCTACCCTTGCGGAGAGGAATCAGACGGAGGCTGGGCGCTGGAGCTGTTAGGAAGGGGAGAGTGCGAGGGTCGGGGTGGGAAGACGGAGACGAGCGCTCCGACCACGGCCCTCTTATTTATTGAAGGGATTTTTTAACGGGGGGGGTGGAGGGAGGCCGGTGGAGGTGTCAGGTGTGGCTCCTGTGATGCATCATCGGAGAGCGAAGGAAGTGAGAGGAAGAGAGAGTGCCGTGGTGAGAGGAACCTCAGGACACGGCTGTAATTGAGTTCATTGATCAAATAGTAGAAAGGAAAGAGGGACGCGGAGATAAAACAAAAAACAGTGGACACACTGTTAGCTAACAGTGCGTTCAAGCAGCCCGGAGCCAGAGAAGTCTGCTCATGTTGCTCGACCTGGGAAGTACGAGCTGATTTTAACCTGCGCAGACCTTATTTTAACCAATCGAAGGCTGCTGCTCGGCTGTCACTTTACCCAGCTGAGCTTTTTTAGCATAACACATCACTTTGTAGCGCATTAACAGAGACAGACAGAGGGGAAACAATCAATTTAAGGTGCATTGTGCAGGATTTAGGGGACATAATTATGTTTTCATGAGCGATAATCACCTGAAACTAAGAATCTTTGTGCTTTTGTTGCCTTAAAGTGGCAAAAAATGTAAGAATTTAAGTTGATTGAACTAAAATGATCAGCACAAAGTGAAGAAATAGCAGCGGTGATGTTATCTACTGGAGCTAGCATGCTAACTAGCACCAACAACCCCTCGATTTCTGCGCTCCCAGGCCGAACTGCTAGCTGCAAGGCTAACTGAGCTAACAGCTGCTACAGTTAGCAGTCATCCTGGTGATACGCTGCCCCCTAGGTGGCCAATTATTACATAGTGCACCTTTAAAATGAGCCAGACATACAGACAATCCGGACGCTGGCTTTGGAGACGGCCTTTTGGGTTTTTTTTTTTAGCAGCCACCATATGGGAGGGTGAGACGAGGGGTGTTCAGCTGGTCGCAATCTGCAACCTCACAGCTAAACGCCACAAAGATCCTACACACCGGAGCTCTGCCAAGAGTCGATCTGTTGATTGTGATCGCTGAAAGAGTGAAATCAAACCAGGCAGCGCTGATTTTCTCTCATAAAGAAAGACTTCTGTCACGTATAATCACATTAATAAAGATTCCCTCGTTTCAAACTGCAAATCTTTAAACATTTAACCGGTTTAATTCGACGGGAACAAGGAGACCCGATGCCGTCTCTGTGCTGCCACACTCTCTTACCCCCCTCCTCTATTTTGGCCAGGTCTGAGCACTTTGTGGAGGTGGGAGGGCGCAAAAAGGAAAAAAAAAAAAAAAAGAGAGAAGGAGAAGGGAGAAAAAAAAAAGTGGACCATTTGTTGCTTCAGATGTGCTGCTAATCCTTTGATCGAACCTCTTATGCTCTTCAAACTTGCGACCGGGGCCAAGCTACTAATGAAATTCTGAGGCCGGCAGATAGGCCTCGAGCCGGAGCGTGACAGAGTCCATCTGGTGTGCTAAAGTCCCCCTCTGCTCTCAAACACACTGCTCAATGCAAACTCTATGGGAACACTTTGAAGTGGGGCTTTTTTTTTTTTTGTGCAGTGTTTAAGCTGCTGCACTGGAGCCAGACCCACTCTCCTTCTACCTGAAATTAGATGCCACATTAACTAGGATTATTTTAATATTAATAAGTCATTAGCGCAGTCGTTTTGGGTCGCATTACAATAATAAGAAGAATATTACGATAAAAAAAACCAAAAAAAAAAACTAGCAGCCTGTCCAACAGTCTTTCGGCGCCACCTGTTCAGATTTGGAGAGGGGAGACGACCTGCTGGACTGCTTTACGGCACGTGAGCAGGAGGAGGGCGCTGTTCGTCCAGAGCAAACGGAGATGGAAGGTTTTTTAAGAGCTGCTGGTGACGACAGACGGTGGCAGGAGTGAAAGACTTCCAACATGGCTGTCCTGTGCAAGAGAACAAGTAGCGAGAACAACAAACAGGACTTACGGGGAACGTGTTAAAGTGAATTATCTCCGGGACAGATCCACATCAGACAGATCGGAGACTCGTCCACAGAAACTCGACTCCCTGACTGACGTCTTAGTCTTTTGTGTGACGGGCATTTCTCGCTACTTTTAGATATTTTAAAGACCAAACTTATAGTTGATCAAGAAAGCAATCAGCAGATTAATCAGTAATGATAACCTCTGGTACCTCGAGCTACGTTCACTCCTGACACCTTTGATTAGGCCGAGCTAGCAAGTGACCGCTTCTCGGCTGTCGTTGGACCAAATGGGTCAAATTATGATAGTTAAAAGAGTCATTGCACCAATAAAACAGTTTTACAGCAGGTTCTTCCATGATTTAAGATGATATGGAAAAAAAAAACAATTACTTGTATGGACTTTACATGAAATTGGGTTTATAGCCTGACTCATACTGGCATTGCTCAACCATTGAAGGGTAAGTCAACAGGAAAACAACCAACACCCCCGTTAATGACCGTAAAATCCCTGAATAAAGGTTAAGAAACCAAAATATATTTTTCAATATGTCTGACGTTGGCAATAAAACATGATTTAAACCAGAAACTGCAGCATTTGCATTGGACGCCAGCTTCCATTGTAGCACACGCTGTGGTTGAACATCACGTCCTACCTGTGCAGCGCCGGCAGCCTCGTCAACAAACCTGAACAACCTGGATGCAGCGATGTCACCGACTCGAACACAAGCGCTCTGATCTCGTGCCCAAATTGAGAATAACTTCTGCAGATCGCAGCCTCTGAACTTCTCCTCTAAAGAGCGAGTCACAACAAACCGCCGGATGGGTTTTCTCTGCCCTCCCTTCATACGACCCCGCAGCTCGTTGCGAGCAACACCAAAACCCATCCAGACCCGGACGCGACCGCGGCTCCTCTCTTCTTCCTCGTGCATTTCCACACTTGACAGACCTGTGTAGGAACCCTGATCTGACTGCTAGCTCGTGTTTGAAAACATGCCTGGTTGCACTGACCCAATCCATACTACACAAACACACACACACACACACGCACACACACACACACCTCTCCTCAGCGCCTGAGAGGATGAAGCATACACACACACACACACACACAGACAGACACACACACAGACACAAAGCCTTACATGCAAGGATGCGTGTCGATGCGTTTGCTAACACACAGAGAGAAGAATGCAGGGGAGGCTGAGGAACACACACACACACACACGCACACACACACACACACTTAACCATACCGTTTCTTATGCCTGTAGGAAAAAGACAAGAAGCAGCAAACCACCTGCTGTGAACTACACATTCATTCTGTTTGTATTTTCCTCAGTTTGCTGAACTTGCTCTATTGATGTGCTGTTTGTCGACTTTCTCACTTTTCAAACTTACTTCAAAAAGCAACGCTCTGTCTGCTCTCTCTCTCTCTCTCTCTCTCTCTCTCTCTCTCTCTGTCTTTGCTTTCCATTAACAAAGCGGTGCTCAACATGAGGAGCCCAACAGGAACCGAGGGGCCACTTTGGGGCCGGTCCGGGGGTCGCCGCAACGCGACGTTAAGTAAAAATATATCACGCGTCCATTTGAAATGCTGTTTCCTCTTTTGTTCTCGAGCAGCGGTGAACGTCCGCAGCCTCGAGCGAAGCAGTCTGAAGGAAAAAATAGTTGAAAAATGTGGAAAAGAAGAAGAAATGTTTGAGGTCAAAGGTCACGAGTCTGCCTCCTGTGTCGTTTAATTCAAAAGTTATAAAAAGGTGTAGAGTCACTACAGCACAGCTGATATTTATTATTATCATCTATTTAAGTTAAAGGTGTACTCCACTGTTTTAGCACGACACTCCTATAACTTTGTCCGACCTCTGATGAAGAGTAAAATTACAAAAAATATCAAAACTGATGCAGCGAAAGGACAGATATCAAGTTTTCTTCCTTGTCAAAATCTGGTGCCTACATTACCCACAATGCAACACGGACACTTACAGTTCAGTTGGAGATTCAGGTGTGTTCGGCGCACTGAGCTCAGTTCTTTCTGAAGCCACACCCATTTTTTATTTTCATTTTCTGTTACGTAGTCCTTCTGTCACAATTATTATTATTTATTTATTTATTTATTTACTTTTTCTAGGCCTGACCTTGTTTTTTGACAATCGATTAATTGGTTGAAGGCTTCAGCTTCTTGGATGTGAATATTTTCCGCTTTCTTTCCTTTGTGACACTAAACGGACAAAACAAGACGTTTGAGGACCCTCAGGAAACAGTGATGTGAGATTTTACTGACCAAATAACTAATTAATTAATCAACTGACTGGTCGACAGTGAAAATGATTGTTCGTTGATGTTGAACTTCTGCACGTGTGATCGTCTTTTATACTCTTGCTTGCTTTTCTGAAGACTCCCGCTTCCACTTTGTTCTTAAAATAGGAAAAGAGCCTTTAAATGAGCACTTCTTCCATTACCTCCAACACACAATGTGTTTTTAGCGTGAAACAGCCACTTCCCCGCAGACACTTCTGACAGAAGGAAGCCATCACTGCCGACACATTATGGTGGAGTACAATCACATCAGCTGGACTGAAGATGATACAGTACGCGTGTAGATATAAAGACATGAAGCCCCGAGGCGCACGCTAAATCTGGCCTCTCGCTGTTGGAAATTACAACAATGGTGTCACAGCTTGGTGGCTTCAGATATCATCTTAGTAGACCTGCGAGTGGTGTGTGTGTGTGTGTGTGTGTGTGTGTGTGTGTCCACCGCTGTTCAGGAAACCATCATTTGAAAGCGATCAGGCCGTAAAGACTCTGGTGCGACTTCGACTCTGATCACAAAGAGCAACAAAAACACAAACCGCGAGGTTAATTGCTCGTTTTGCACGTGCTAGCTTAGCTCGCCAAAAGTCCTTCACGTCTTTGTTGATGACTTCTCAATAAACCCCGGCTGGTGCTGCTTCGAGAGGGGAAAATGAACGAAACAACGAGGATGGCGGATGCCCCCACTTTCACCTCACCTCTCCCCCCCCGGTTTGTCCCCCGTGCTGCTGCTGAAGGAGGCGGCAGTGTCCTGAGCCAAGACGGAGTTCACCTAGGGCTGGGATTTAATGAAGGGGGGTAACCGTCTGCAGTCGGATGGTTGTGGGGGTTTAGGGAAGTAACGCGAGGGCTGTTTTGGGGCGGGGTGTGTTTTTGTTTGTCTTTGTGGAGGAGGAGGGGGTACGTCTGGCTCAAACCACCTGAATTGGCCTGCTTCGACGTCGCCTGCGTCTACTGGAGGATAAAATCTGATGCCAAACAGGAAGTGAGGACAGTTTGGCGTCTTCAGCGGAGTGTATTGTGAGTTTCTGGCACAGGTTTTAGTGAAGACTCAGTTTAGTTTGAAGAGAAGAAGCTCAGAGAGGGTCGGTCTAGGTCCAAGCATTAAATGATAAAAATGTGTGCAAGTTAAAGGGACAGTTCACTCCAAAATCAAAGCTAGACATGTTTCCTCTGACCTTCTTCTTATCTACTGATCATCTAGATTGTTTCGGCACAGGTTTTGGGTTTAGGATGGAGGTTGAGAACAGAAATGCAGGTTCAACTCTGTGTTAATGTCGGTCCAAGAATATAATGATACAAACGTGTATGTCTTAAAGGGGCAACACGCATATTTCCTCTTCTCTGCAGTGCTACGTAGCGACTAGATTAGTAGATGCACACTTCTTTGTACGTGGTGATACGGTTGGCAGCTTGGCAGAACAAGGAAAGTCTGTGGATTATCTTGAGTAACCGGGTCATGATTTGAGTGCCATCTAGTCCCATTATATTGGAGGGAAGGCAGACGTCTCTACAGCTGATATCTCCAAAGCACGACAACACCAAAACAATCTAGATGGATAAATTGATCCCATGGGTAAGAGGAGAAAATATGGGCCTTCAATGAGGTTATCTACATGTATGATCTGGTAAATATAACCTAAATTATGTGCAAAGAATAGTGTATATCTCAAAAAATGCAAAGAAAGTGAGTAGACTGGCCTGTAAGACGTCTTCACATGTACAAAAATGTGTGTAAGTGTGTGTGAGAGAGCATAAGAAACAGAAACATGATATAAATCACTAAATATAAATATTATTTCAGAGAAATCATTCAGAAGTACAAACCTCACATATCTGATCGTGCACAAAACCCCCTATTGTCCTGTGCCGGTTAAACTAAACACATTATTTGTGTATAAAATATACAAGCAAGTGTTTCTATTCTTGTATTTACTCCCGCTCGACGGGCTTTCACGCAGAACAATCAGATGCAGGAGGATAAACACGGCATTTTATTCACCTCTCGAAAGTCAAGTATATTTAGCGAGAAAGTAAACTGACGACAGGAGTGCAAAGCGCTGACGGTGAGCTCCGAGGATAATCCAGAGAAAAGGCGACGCCGTTTCTGGAAAGATACGACGCTGTCGGTTTATAAACTGTCACAAACAATGCACATTCACCTCCGTCACATTGAGGTGGAGACAGAAGTCCCGAAGGCGAACGGTTCATAATCTGGACGAATAAAACCCCAAAACTACTGGAGGTAAGAGACAGAATATAGTGCGGTTTTTGATTTGTAATTTGGGTGAACCAACCCTTTAGGCAACGGCGCTTCTTAAGGAGTAAATAGAAGCTTAAAATATAATCCACCTATATTCATACTGATGGTTGTTTAAGTGATGATTACCGCCTGGATTCACCCACCTTCTGATTCACCACTGCATCAGCGATTACCGCCGATTTGTATCTGCTGAGGGGAAGAGAAGAAAAAAAAAAAAAAAGGTGGGAGAGATCTTTATTTTTTTTTGACAAAACAAAAAAGCGGATAAACGGAACAGAAGTGGGTTTTTAAAAGGTAATTGTCTGGAAACGTAAAAGTGTGTCTTTTTATCCCCCTAATCCTGTTAGATTCGGATGAAGATAGCAGGCGACGCTCTAATCTGTTCTAAGGTGTGGAAGAAGGGATAATGGAGATTGAAGGAGATATGAAGCAGTAGATTTAAGGAACTCAGCTCAGTGCTTCTCCGTGGTGAAGAGGAAAAAAGGCAACCCTCCCCACAACAAGCCAGTCAGCAGAGTTAGTGTCGGCAATGTATGTTTCTGCAACCCGTGGATGTGTTAAACTTTATATTTCTTTAGTTTTATGTTGTGACAGCGATGTGTTCACGGTCTGGTCGGGTTTAGGCACAGAAACAACTTGGCTAGGATTAGGAAAAGATCATCTTTTGGCTCAAAATACCTTGTTTTGTTGCCACAAACACAGCTGGAAATGTCCTGACGTCTCTAAAAATATCAGGTTAGATGCTGAAACACAGTCTTGAACAGTGGTCTCTGGCTTGGCAGCTGTCTTGCCGAGCCTCTACTTCACAACGAGTGAGCTCATTAGAAACAAACTGTGAATGCAAAAGTAAAAATGTAAAGATAAATGAACCCGTGGTAGAAAATCTGAACATAAGAGCCAAGAAATGACAACAGATATATGATGGAGCGAGCTTTATGTTGCTGTCACGCTCTTTTCTCCTCCAAACTTCCAGACATAAAGGATCCAGACATCTATAAAACTTCTCTTCATCCAGCCCTCCTCATGCCACTCCGCGAGGAAGTAATTGCCTTTTATTATGTCAGGGCCGCAGACGTTTTTGACACCGTTGCTACTGCTCGTCACCTCGCAGGACGACTCGTCGGCGTCGCTGTTTACCGCTTTGACAAGCTACATTATTCTTCCGACACAATACTGTCACGTCTCCCGACAGTTCCTCGGCGCTCGAGCCAAATCTGGGCGACGCCCCGACGTTTCCCATCTCGGCCAACAAAAAAGATATCGCTTTCGCTGTGGCGTTGTGAAGTGTTGGCTGGACAAAAGTTGACACGTGTAGACACACAAACACACCGCGTTCAAACGGGTTTGCTTACTTTTCTCTCTGTTTAGTTCTAGTGTGACTAAAATGCATCAAGGCTGCTCATCAGATACTTTGGACTGAGACCAGATCACGTCTTATTTTTACTTTTCTGACACTTGCAGCAGGATAAAAGCATCAGTATGGATTTTACCCCACCCATCACTCTACTGTATATTATTGTACAATGTTACCGTGTATGCATATCCGTCACAGTGCCGGAGAATTAAGCGCAGCCTCCCGAGACGAGGGGGGCTTATCGTTGTGAGTGTAAACACGCCGGCGCAGGGAGGAAGGTGTAACGGAGAGGATGTTGTGGATGTAAGATGCAGGTCGCAGATAAAAAGCCCCTAATCACAACAAATGACCCCTTATTATTACAGATGTCGAGGATAACATGTTAAAACGTGGGAGAGAGCCCGAGGGGGAGAGGGGCTCCACGGTGGTTTATTTTCCTCAGCAACAGGAAAAAAGAAAAAGGAAAATACCAGCTTACATGTGAGATCGCACCCACGCCATTCCCAGGTTACCCCCAGACCCGCCGCAGTAAGGTGCTCTTTGAAGTTTCACTGTCTGCCACCACGAGACCAAACACTCACGGACCACAGCAAAGGATTTAAAGCTGCACTGAGCTAGTCTTTTTATGTGATTTAATATGATCGAGCTGTTTCCACCTGATTTATGACACTTTTAGTTAATCATAACCGGGTTCAGGGGCTGTTTTGAGCTTCGTCCTTCGGATGCCCTGGACAGAAATCTGTTTTTCTGTTTCTTACATGAAGTTTTGGAGTAAAGAGGCTGTTAAATCTGCCACGTTGATCACAGGGGTCACGCCACGTCAATCCCTAGGACATAGGGCAGTAACGTGCGCAGGAGAATAGATGAAAAATGCTGAATATTACTTTAAACCACAGATTCCTGCAAGATCAAGCTAGAGGGCAAATTATCCTTCCCTGTTTTCTGAGAATTAAAAGTCAAATTTAACTGATTTGACATAAAAAATGCAGCTGCATTTGTCATTTTCATTCTCAAAAATGAAATGAAAACACAGGAAACAGTCCATGAGTCTCAAAGTATTCAACCCTGCTTTACTTTTCGATATCACCACTATTTTTTTAGGTATCAAGGTTGGAAAGTTTTGGTGCACAACTTGTATATTGAGTAAAAAGAGTGAGTAAAAATGTAAAATTAGCTAAGAATACCCGAAAAAATGTTGATTTTTGAGAGTAAATGGCAGAAAATTGTGATGTGAAAGGTCCTGAAAAGTGCTAAAAAAAGACTTGGAGCAGATTTAACCTATTGAACCCTGATTTTATCTTTACATTAAGAAACAATAAGATGTTACATGTTACGTTCTTGTTCTGTACATGCTCGTTCCAACACTTCATCACAAGGAAACGATGCTACGTTGGAAAATTAAAGACGCCTGGTGCATCATGTCGAACATTTTCTCACAGTTCTTTATGAGTATCAAGTTTTTCGACACATTTACGTCTCAAACTCGACTCGTTCTTTCTTATTTTTCATCTCCGTCTTCACTATTCTGCCGTTTCTGTACAATATGCAACGTGCTGTAAATCCGAGAGGAATATTAATCACGCATGTGCTCGTGATGGCGTATCTGCTTCCTGTGTACTTGAGGGGGTATCAGCTTGGAGGGTCAACACTGGAGGTGGGGGGTCAGGGAAGAGGACACCGCTAGTCCAGGTTTTAGATGGCTACGGTTTCAACTGGGCAGAGGCTTTGTAGCGTGGGATATGAAGCCTGACTCTAAAGCCGTAGGAAAATAAACCCAAACAGGGAGGAAATGTTGGCTTATCTGAGCTCAGGAACACAGCAAAGGGAAGAGATTTTTTTTTTTTTCTACATGTACAATCCTCTCCCACCCTCCTACACTCCTATCCAACTCCCAGAGGCAATTTCAGCAGCAGCACGTTATCATGAATTCTTTTTAAGCCGTAAAAATATCTAATACGCCTCTCCTGTATTTAAGTGAAGCTTACCTTATTACATTATTGTGTCACATGTTCGCTGCCCTACAAAGAGTGTTGAGCAGCGTGGACGGTGAAAACTGAGCCGAATCTCCTGCTGCAACAGGAAGTCGCCGTGGTCCAGGAAAGGATTATTTATCATTTAGTCGTATTTATGAGCATAATTTGTTTCTGCGGTGGAGTCTAAACTGTACTGCTGACCTTCTGATCTTACTTCTGTTTGTCTTTTGCTCTCCTTGTAGGAGGGAGCGAGTCGTCCTCGAGGTTGCTCAGAACGGAGGCTCGATTACCAGCCAGGCAAAATGGGCAATCGCCCCGCGGGCCCCCAGAGGTCCGGGGGCCCTGAAAGCTCTGAGGTTACTGTATGTCAAGTGGTTTGTGCAAATTTAATTGAGTTTGTTTGTGAGTATGCATCACTAAAGCACGATATCAGCATCAGATGATTACAGCCTGTTTTTTCATCGTCTATCTGCTAATTATCCCTGCGTCCAAGTATAACTCTAATACTTACATTATTTCAGTTCTGTGCTATGTTACGTATGTTAACAGACATCTTTATGGGCAGTATCCACCTTCTACCACGGTCAAAGAAAAAGAAATTAAAGCCATTATCTTTCTTATTATCACAAGTGTTAACTCAGTTTGACTTATAGCTGAAACAATCTTTACAATCCAACGCAAACGATGTTCACTACTCAAATAAATAGCACAAACTTTAGGTTTCGACTTAGCAACTGGAGATAAACTAGCCCACTCAGCTATTAGCCAGAAGGCTAATGTTATGCTAGCAAGATTCAAAGTCAATAACATTGTGTACGGTTGGCAAACAGTAAATCTGATCCAAAATAACGCAACGTCTGGTCAACACATCTATTTCAGGATTAATTAACTATAGATGATTTAGTTGGTTGAACAGATATCAATGATGTAACTCGCTCATCCCTGCAGGGTAGCTAAGAAAACTGAAAAATGCTGCAGAGAGGGCTGATACCCTTTTTACCCCGGGGGGCTGCTAGCACCCTAATCCCTGACATGTTTAAACGGTAAAGCCTCGAGGACACAGAAGCAGGTTTGGGACCGTCACTGCTTGCTTTTGGATTATCGCCATTTCATCTCTGACGAATTCTGGTTTTGGAAAAACCAACGAGGAACACTTGCTTTCAATTATGCTTTTAATTAAATCTGTCTGTGGTGACCTTAGTTACTTTTATAAATACATGACTTCAGACCTTGGTGCTGCCCAGGACAACACGAGTTTTCTGCTGAGCAGCTCCAACTAAAATTTGGGGTTAGGTACGTTTCCTAAGGGCATCTGAAACATATTGCAGGGGGGGGGGGGCATTACTCAGTCACTTTTTCCCCCCAAGGACTGTTTTTCTAACTGGCAAAATCTGAAGACTTTTATTAAAATGGGCAGCTCCCAGGTGTGAATATGGAGCAGTGTAATCGTAACGCTCAGCAAAACCTTTCATTAAGGTTTGAAAAGAGATTTAAGGGAGGCTTGACTCCATTCTGCCACCATAACGACTCACGAAATGGTATTTCTCAAGTGCTTCATACCAGATTGCCACCTCAGTGTAACACCAATTCCCCTCCAAATCTTCGGGAGTCGCCTCTGGCCACAGCTGCCAGGCTTTTCTCACAGCTGTAGAGCGTGCCGCATCCATCTTTTCCCGGGGAAGTCGATTCCTCTGCGGCTCGCTCTTGTCAGCCAGAGTAAACAGGCTTTTGATAAATGGAAGTCAAGGTGTGCAGTCACCTGGAGCCACCGTTCAAAGTCTGCCGCCAGAGTGTGTGTGTCTTGGTTGTGTTTTCACAGCTGCGAGGTGCCTTTTTTTCCCCACTCCGTTACAATTTCTCCTGCCAGCTTCGAAATACACCTTCAGGAACTGCGCTCTCTCAGACCTGGAGTATCTCACGAGGGCCGAGGTGGAAACCAGAGAGGCACATTTGTAAAGATCAGAGCCAGAAACGAACGAAAACTAACAAACGTAATACGTCCTGAGCGTCTTTGCCTAGGTGGGCCAATCATCTCAAATCGGCCTCCCGTTTGGTTTGTGCGTGGCTCTACATGTGTGTTTTTTATGTGTAAAATACAGGAAACTCACTGATCTTAATTGGCGCCTTTGCGTCTCAGGTCCAGTAACAAAAGAGACTAATAAAACAGATCATAAGGAGGAATATGAACGTATGTTTATGCAAAGGGAATTTAAGCTATGGTTCCTTTTTTCAGAAGATTTAACTCTTAAAAACGAGGTAGTACGAGGTATTTAAAGCTGAAAAGAACAGCAACGGCCGTTACAGAACTAGTAGGGGATTGTGACGTGTTGATGGACCTAAACTGAGGATATGTAAAGCCCTGTGTCATCATTTGAAGAGGATAAATTGAGGTTAAACGACAGTCTGAAGTCCCGTCACAGGTGCTGAACGCTGCACTAACCTGCCAAATGTTACACCGGGTCTCAACATTTAAAAAACCCTGCATATTAAAACCCCCGTTAGGTTCATCTCCCCGACACCAGAACTCTGGTAACTGTATGATTGCAATACTCCGAGCGAGAGCAGCTCCGTGATTAAAAAAGAGCACTTGACCATCGAGGAGCACAATAGGGGCCTGACCTTCCCGAGTCCACAAGTGGGCCGCCGGCACCCCCCGGGAGCTCCTCGCGACGATGACGGATCTCATTTCAAGACATCGTGATTAAGTGCAGGCAGAGGCCTCAACAGCCTCTGCACATCCTCAAGAATTCAATGACCTGCAAGATCCTGAGGAGAATCTGATTATAATAACACACTATTTGCCTCCGCGCTCTCATCTGCATACATGTAATTTCTTATTTTTTTTTTTTGGGACGCCCTTCTTTTGAGGAAGTTTATAATTTTTTTTGTTGGCCCTCCACTGCAAAGACGTGTCAGAGGTTGAGGTCAGTGTTGCTCGAGTGCCTCGTTATGTAGGGAAATTATAGTTTTTAACAACTTTGGTCTTATTTTTGTCATTTTTTGGTTATGATAACTTTGTATCCCAACAAAGACACGAGAGGGGGCGTCCCACATTCTTTCTGCTATGATATGTTGAAACTTTATATTTCTGTGTGTTGCAACCTTTGGTTTATTTTGGTTTACTTTTAAATTTTACACCGTGAAATGTCCTGATGTCTCTTCAAGAATATTTCGTTTCGTTGCCACAAGCACGGCTGGAAAATGTCCTGATATCACGTCAAAAATTTCTGCTTCTGTTGCCACGAATATGTCTTGAAATGTCCTGATGTCTCGTCAACAATATCCAGTTTTGTTGCCGCAAGCACGGCTGGAAATTTCCTGACATCTCATCAAAAGTATCTGGTTTTCTCGACACCACCATCCTCTCAACCTCCTGACTGGGCTGAAACAAACCAAAACTTAACTACATTTATCTAAACCCACTTTATTTGAGATTAAAACTGAAATAATCCGTCTCTGAAAACTGGCTGTTTGAGTAATAACTCCACCGTTGTTCTGTGTTTTCTCATCTAAATAAATTTGGCTTACCCGGGAGTTTATTTACAACCTGTCGGATCATCTGGCTGCATGTGCTTCCTGCCCAGTCTGACTTCTGTTTAGCAATGCTGCGGCATTGCCAGATCTTGGTAATTAACTCGGTGATTACACTGATATTATTACAGGAATAATGTCCAACACCGGGACAGAGGAAAAAAAAAAAAAGTCCCAGGTCGTATGAACAGGAATTTCCCCTTTAATCATGGAGTACTTCGGGGGCAGAGGGGATTTTTTTCCTGCTTCCTGTTTCTTTGCGTCGAGTGTGAGAGAGATCACTTGTACCTTTTGTATCTTTGCCTTGAATAACTTTAGCCCCCCCTCCCATCGACTCCCATCTGTAGTCAAAGTGAGGTCTGCTGTGAGTTATGTCAGATGGAGCGATTACCAGAGAGGGGGCCAGGAGGATAATGACTAACAGATGTAGGTCGCTTGCTCTTTTTCTCACACTTCCACTTTATCTCTCTTTCATGTCGTCTCAGCTTTTTCCTCTAAAGTTTCGCTCTTTCGCTCTCTGCTGCCTCACCATAATTTTCCACCTTTCCACCGTCGTTCTGCCTCTCTCCCGACTCTTCCCCCTCTCCGTTTCCTCGCTTTCCCCTCTCCATCTCCCTCTGGCCACCCACAGCTGTCCGGTACAAGGTGCTGGCGAACGTTCCCTGGAGCGGAGGTGCACTTGTTCTTTCCCGCTGCTAAATAGCATGCATCAATCACGCAGGTGTCTTTCCACCAACGGCGGGAGGCCTCTTAACGCATTGCACATGCAGCCAGAGACGATCTATCAGCGGACAGGCGATGTTAATGCAGGACTGGAGCCAGGTTTTATGCATCTGCAGTCCACTCCGTCATTGTAATATCAGCGGAAAGATACAGCCGTGCATTCTTGTAGCGCTTTATGCTTTGAGGTTTCGGTTTGTTTGGCCAGGTGAGAACATGTGGATCCTTCTCCCGTTCCAAGCAAACTGCAGAGGCGTTTGTTGGGAGTGAAAACAGTCTGAAACAACAGGAAGCAACCTGAAAACACAAGGGATTAAGCGTGTGAGGACACACACATGCAGGAGGGTTTTCTTCTTGTGTTCTGCACGAGGCTTAGATGTGATGGAATAATAATAATAATACCAAAAAGATGTGTCTGTAGTAGATCGGTACAGGAGGTCAGAGAGGGTTACTCAGCAGTGGTGCAAAATTAAGGACTTAAGTATTTTTACTGCGTTCAGTCAACGCTAGTTCACCTTATGTCATCATGTTGGTGTTGTTCCTGGGACCATCATGTCAACTACGGAAAAGTCACAAAGTCCGCAACTGGTTCACTCATACACACTCGGTTTCTCGCTCAGACGGTATGGCTTGCTAGGCTTGGACAACCAAAATACTCATTTAGGTTTAGAGAACAAAAACACTTGGTCAAGTTCAGGCAACAAAACTACTTAATTAGGGTTTAGGGAACTAAAATACTTGGTTATGTTGAGAAAAACATGGGTTTCACAGCGTTAAACGTTTGACAGGATTACTTCTCCCATCTGCATTTCTTTTCGTTCGAGTTGCAAAGCCATGACATTACAAAAAACATGAGTGGCCTGTTGTAATGACCTCGAGCAACATAAATTAACATCTAACACTGTAATTTAAGGTTTTATACCAACCGAACCAGAGTGACGATTGAACAGCGGTTTTACAATGATGGAAATGATTGTTACTGGGGCGAGGGGGGTTTGGTGGCTGTTTCTGGTCAAACAAAGGATCTGACTCCTTATAAACAAGGTCTTTCTCTGTAGGGATCCTTCACAGGACATCAGTGGCAAAAACAAGCTCTTTTTAGTGGACGTAATTTGACAGTTGGACTCAGGGATTGGACTTGTTTAAAAAAATGTTGTGCCCATCTGTCAAACATGGGAAAATCAGGTCCAGGTTGAAAGATACGGAAGATATCCTTTAAGGCCCAAAATAAAAGTTAATTTGTATAAAAACTTAAACTTGTCTGTATCTGACGATGGACTGATAATGTAGGGAAAGAAACCAAGACCACATCATCTTTAGTTGAGACCACCGGAGGTCAGCGGGCCAGAGATTCATTCCTTTCTGTCACTGCAGATGTATTTGTGACAAAGAAACGTTGTTTTGTTTTGGGAGCGTCGACATTTACTCGTTCCAAAACAGTTTGGAGTCAAGCTACCAGATAATGACACAGTCGGCCGATCGACACAAAGACTTTGAAACAAACTCATCTGAAAAGTCATCTAACTCGCTCGGGCACGTTTACAAAAACACATAAAGCCCTTCACAGGGCAGGAAGCTCACCTTTTCCAAAACACTAACCGGTCATTTCCAGAGTTCACCAACCCCCTCCTGCTATTTCTCAAGCCAACTAGATTTCGAGCGGCCCGTCCAAATGATGGTTAGCGTTCTGCCAGAGCAGCTGGAAAGGCTGGCGAGGCTGCCAGCTGCAGCCAAAATGTATAAGCATTTGGGTAATTTCCCAACAAGAGTCAGGTCATCCAACAGCACCAAATGTGACACTAACCTTAGTCAATCCAGGGAAAACAAAATATCTGCAGTGGAGGGAGTCACACTTTTCCATGTTAGCCATTACTTCTTTTATATTTCTCTCATACGATCCATCAAGCTACGATATGTGACTGAACATGTACTAGTATTTTTGATAATGAACCCTAGTTTGGGATGATTTACTTGCAGAAAGAAAGTATTTCCTCTTTGTTTTGGCTTCCAACACAGGCAAAATGTCACTACTAACCTCTTACTAACTACGTATTACTTGCTAGCAAGAATTAGCATCATTTATATGATTATATACACATATAAGTGTTTTCTGTTAGTATTGCTCGAGTGTTTCATTGAGAGCTGCAGCGATTAGTCGATTATTTGAGGAAAAATGTCCAAAATGTTCTGATATCTGCTCCTCAAAGGTAAAAAAGTGATCTACTCAATATAATCACATCTTCTGTCCTCATGTCCTTCAGCTGCCAATCACAAACAGACAAACTGATGGGGTTTTTTTTTGCATCCAAGGGGCCTTTCAATTAATCATTAAGCAGACAGTCTTGGTAGTGGCTGCGTCATTGTGGGGGGGGAGAGAAAAAAAAGAGGATTTGCTGAAGCATGTTTAATATGTACATGAGAAATTACTTTTAAAATTTCATCACACAGGCCTTTTGAATCTCACAGATGAAAAAGCATGGTACTTTTTTATTCCCCTCCTCGCCTTGGACCACATCCTCGGTGCCCTAAATTCGCTCGCCTCTCGCTGTCGAGTCACAAGAAAGCTTCCTATGAAAAAAAAACCTCGTATCCGTGTGGAATCAGGAGCTCCGGCTCCTAAGATCTTTACGCTGATTTGCGGATCGAGGAGGACCCGAGTGAATCAGTTTACAGTAAGTGGGCTCCCCCGGCGGTGTCGTGCTTTCAAAGAACACGTACTGTCAGTGATTATTATTTCATAGAAACTGGACACTTGTGGACGCGTGTCGCTAGAAAATTAAAAAGCTTCAAAGGATTGGGTTTAAAGTTTGCCTGAAGATGTGTCATTAGCTGAACTGTGAAATTAACCTTCTACGAAACAAGTTTTGAAAGCACACACCGCTTTCATCCAATAACGTACCTTTAACCAAGTACTCAGTCATGTGAAAGACAGAAAAAAGTCTGAATCATTTGATCCGGTCTTTTGAAGACGGTATCATTCAAAATGAGGGTGTCTAAGTGCCAGACGAACATTTTTCTGTGCACTACAATGTAAAATTGTGTTGCAATGAAGCTCAAGGCCTCAACTGTGGTGCTGCTGTTTTCACATAGAGGTCAGAAAGACTCAAAATCTGAAGTTAAAGTGAGAAATCTTTATCTGAAACGTCAGAAATTAAGTCATTAAGAAAATAAAAGCAGCTGTTGCGCATCAATAAAGATGTTGCTTCCGTATCAGTCTGTAACGTAACGTAGCGTGACGCTCACCATATCATAAAAACCTGCTAACCACGCATGAATGCACGCGATTAGCACTACCTCTTTTTGGAAACGTCTGCCACATTCAGAGAGCGGGAACCTCTTTCTGCCTTTTGTCTCAGTGTGACAAAGTGCTGAATATGTCATGTAAATCAAGAAAAGGTGTTTCCACCACAGCTTTGAATAGATACAAACCGTTTTGAGGAAGGTGTGATGTCCCACTGTACGCACTCAAGTTACCCAATATAAGGCCTGTGGTTTGGTAGACTTCCCATCTGTTGTGACATAAGAGGATACCTGGGGGCCTGCCTTATGCAAGTACACCACAAACCACAAAGAAATTAGACTCCACGTTGGACTACGTGGTTAAAGAAATGGATCTGATCCTGGGTGCGAAGATAAATAAATCACACAAATATTCAGCTTTGCAAATTAAAAAGGAAACAAAACACACGAGGATGATTTTCCCTGAAAGCAGCAGTTTAAGTGCATCCATCCTCTATCTGGACACTCTGAATCCTAATAGACAAAATCAACTGCAGCTCTGTGTTCATTTTCAAGTAATTTCCACTGCTGGATAAAAAAAAATAAAAAAAAGAGAGAAGAGGAAGGAGGCAAGGTAACGACTTAATTTGCTAATAGGAATAATTATAGCGTGGCCAGAGGCTAGCTCCATTAGCAGAAACAAGAACAATTTGGCTTGTGTTTATCTTCTGCTAATTGTTGCAAGCAAATGGCAAATATTTTATTAACTCCAGGAACATACTTTACCCACAGAAGGAGTGACCTGAATTTGAAATGATCTCCTGAGTATGAGCGTGCACAGAGACACACAAACTGACTTCACTGTGTTGACATGATTTACACCGGAGGAGCACGTTGTCCTTTGCAGAAGCAAACTTGAAGAGGAGGTGGTCTGTGAAGGTTGTCATTGAAAATTAGCACAGGATACAGACACTGTCGGTACGGCTTTTCTTCTCAATAACATTAAAAGGAACAGTTCACCCAAAAGTGAGAATTAGGCCGTTGTGTGGTCACCCATATGCGGATGGAAAGCCGGGTGAAGTTTTGCAGTCCGCAAAACATTTCTGGAGCTCCACAGCAAAACAGGAAGCCCCTAAATCACAGATTGATTTACAAAGACATTATTTACACAGCCAGTGTGCAGTCGAGGGAACACAGGGTTTTCACAGGCTGCACACCTCCAACTTCTCAGTGAGGTAACCAACTCCTTTTCCCTCGTTAACATTATTAGGTTCACTGGGTTAGTCGCTTTTGCTTTTCTGTTTTGAAAACAAATCATCCGCCATCGTCCTGTCCATCACATCAACTCTCCGTACTCTCGTCACTATTATACGTGACATGTGACTTCTGCTA
The DNA here is from genome assembly GCF_965226575.1 of Pagrus pagrus. Classification (NCBI taxonomy): domain Eukaryota; kingdom Metazoa; phylum Chordata; class Actinopteri; order Spariformes; family Sparidae; genus Pagrus; species Pagrus pagrus. The sequence goes on from NC_140206.1 coordinate 3,683,376, forward strand.
CGATGTGCCGTTACTCTGCTGCTGGCGCTGCAGTGATGGCGTCCATCTAAGTATTGATGAAAGAAGTAAAACAACGCTGGGCAAGAAATGTAAAGGTAACACCTACCAGCGCGGAGATTTCTGCGTAAAAAACGATTTAAATAGCGTCTTTTCAAATCAGTGTGGGATCTCAGGGCTCTGGGTGACATGGATTAAACAAGACGAGCTGTATGAAGCCATTTTATGTTTATTTCAGTTGGGGATTGCTTGAATCCATCAAGTTTGAACCCAACTTATCCAAACATGTACACACACACACAAGTTGCAGATATTCCAGCTGATTACACATCTGTTCAGGTTGAAGGTATGCAGGAAATTACATGACCAATCTCCATGTACCAATAATCAAGATAAAGTTGTCCTCGTGATGGAGCTGCCAGTCAAGCTCAGTGCGTCTACGCCCACTCAGTTCTGAGGAGAGGACTAATTGGGGCAAGATAAGTGGAAACACCTGTGTTGGTCAGTGCAGAGACTTTAAATTCCCCGTCCTAACATAACTCAGTGCTGTAAATGTGTGTGCGCCTCGTATGCTTGAATGCACCTGCCTTTGCATGTGAGCCTGCATGCATTGTGAGACTGTGTGTGTATGTTTATGTGCAGTGGAGCAGAGCCAGCGAGTGTCCCGGGTCCCTCCCTCATTAGGCGTGAATCAGGCTTGGCACCATTCGGGTTTGGAAAGCGAATGCTTTTGGTCCTTTTCCATTTCACTTTACCAACATTTTGTTTCCTCCCTCTTTGCCTGAATGGAGAAGGCAGGGGAATCAGTGTCAGTCTAAACGCGGCGTTCCAATAATGAATCGGCCTAATCAGAGTGATACAGACAAAGGCTGGCGCTCAGACGCTGGCAAATGTGGAAAAGGTCAGTCGTGGTTGTTGCGGCGAGGGAGAGGACAGGGACAGATCTGAGCGGCTTTGACGGTTCACTGAAACATTGCTCAGAGCGCGGTGCCGTCATCAGTTTAACGATTCCTGCCTTTTCTCTCCTGTGCTGTAATGAACACAGTTTGAGAGGTCGACTTGTGACTAAGCGTCGCGCACGGCTCGGAGAAGTGTGCAAAATTCCTGCACGGATGGCGAGCGAAGAAAGCGGTCGTGTTGTTGTGAGGAGAAGATCGGAGAGGGAGAAGGAAAACCGCAAACCTGAACACCTTCAGGAAGGCAAGTGAGGTAGAAAGTCTTAAACAATTGTGCACCAAGCGTGCAACCTAGATAATCAAGGTTGTTAAGCTTCTACCTTTACCCAGATGAAATGGACCTTCGTCACGGTTCAGCACGACCTCCCCTCTCGCTCCAGATGTTGTGCTTTTGTATGTTGAGGCTATTATCTCCCCGGCTTGACATGATCGTCTCGGCGCATGTTAAAGGCGCACATAATAACCACTGGAGCACAAGTCGGTGAATAGACTAACGCGGCGTAATGGCCCCGGACACTTGTCAAGTCGCCTTTTGCTCACACGTAGGGGCCGCGGTTTGCCAAATGACCCACTGTTTTTTTACATAACAAGTACACGGCGACCGTTTGCATTCACACATCGGCTCTGTAAACGCTACAAAGTACTCCGACAGTCATCTTGACACGGGCCTTGACAGCGTGTCGGGGAAGGTGCGACAGAGCCAGGTAGACGCGACAAGGCGCTCAACGAGGTGCCAGTTTTGACGGAGCTGCCACCGGTGTGAGTGAGAGGTCAACACCTCTGGAATAGACTTGTCAAATTAGGGAGTTTGCACTAGTTTACCGCTAACAGGCACTAATTAGTGACACGGAGCACACATCAGAGCAGTCAGGGAGCAGTTTGCCTGGAGGGTGTAGCCTCTGTAACAAACCAGAGATTATTTGGTCAGGTTGCCGCCATCCTCAGGGGACTGAACTGCACCGAAAGTCAATAGAGATGTCTACAAGTTAAATTAAAGCTTTCCTTTTACCTGTTTATAACAAGACGATCATCAGAAAGTGCCCTTCCATGTGCAGCCTGGAAGCTATTTGCTCTTTCCCCGCTGTGATATCCTGTGCGTTACGTGCCTGGATGTGTGTTCATTTCCTCTTTATTTTTGCCTTCCTCCTCAAACGAGTGTGTTGTCACAGTTCAGCCGACTCTATTTTCCATATTTTATAAATAGCCAGGAGAAAAGTATTAATTATCCTTGTACAATTTAATGCACCGAGTGCTTTAACCTTTCAGGTTTCCGTTAAACACCGACATAACAAGGCATATCCATAGCGGCAAACGTGATTTATGACAGGAATACCTAATTCTTGTTTTTAAATAGGTTGGACGGCAATCTGCATACATTTAAATGCGCCTGCAAACACGCTCTCCCCCCCTCCTCCCTCTTGTCTCGGGGCCCTTGTTTAATATTCAGGGATGATTTTTTTGTCCACATACATTTTGGTCTGTGTCACCTTAGATTAAATTATTACCGTTTTGCAGCCTTTGCGGTTCAGGCCCGGGGCCCTTATTTACTAGAATCAATGAAACAGTAATGAAAATCCATTTTTCATAGTATCAGCCCCCGCTGTCTTTTATTTAGTTAGCTGTGTCTAAGCAAGCAATTCATTTTGTGTAAATGCCACCCTGAGAAAAAGGCATTAGCGCTGAAAGGGTTAACCCCCCCCAAAAAATTAAGATGCTCTGCTCGAGTCCCCTGAATAACTTTATCCCCAAAACAGCCATGTGGGATTTGATTATTTTGGCCATGCTATAACACTATTGCTATCACAAACAGAGGACTCTTCACAGTCGGTAACAGAGTATTGATGACTCAGATGCTGTCAGACAAACAGATCTCCACATGAGTGACTCTCGTATTTAACAGCTATAAAATGCACAGTTATGTGGACGGTTAAATTAAAGCATACGTCGATGAAAACGCGCGCGGCACCCTCGGGTTAACAAGCCGACTGCGGTGGAGGATTCGGTGTTTGTGATGTGATGTTTTTACTGGCGTGTTAAATACATCCGCAGCAGCATCGCTCTGAGCCTGCATATGCAAAGTGCGGTGGTGGGCGGAGCCTACGAGGCGGCGTTTCACCTTCTGGGACGCACCGAGGTAATATGACACACTCCCAATCGTGCATATTGAAATATCTCCATCTCAGGAGCTCGGCGGCAGCGGCGGCTTTGGCTGCCTTACATATTTAAATGGGTTTGTTTATTGACTTTGGTCGGGGTCGAGCGTGTGCCAGCGGTAATGAAACAACAGCAGAACAGGAGTTGAGAGAATGTAAGAGCGCAAGGACAAGTGATTCAGAGGGATCGGTTAAGTATGTGTCGTTTACGACAACAGCAGCCCTGCGTGTCGCTTGGAACGAACGACACAACACAACATGTAATAACTGCTGCATGTGAGAGTCGAGATGAATGGACAAAAGTTTTACCTGCTAAATAAAAGGTGTGACATCTCATCTTAATTGCACGATAACACAATTATACTGTTTAAAGGCAGAATGAGGAGGAATTTCCTCAAAACTGTCTAGACTCAAACAAAAATAATCCCATATGAGCCACTAACAGTCAGTGGCAGTGCCTGGATCTGCAGAGACCCTGCTGTATTTTCTATTTTGCTGTGTTTGGGACAATTTTGGAGGTCAACCATTGGGCAGTGGGTTTGTAACCCTCAGCCAATAACAGCAAGCAGGATGTGAGGATGAGGCTAGAACAACAGAGCGATGAGTCGGGATGGGAATCAGGAACTGGAGAGCTGGTTTCAGTCCACTGGAGCTCACTAATTCTGTTTTTTATCGACGCTGGCGTGTTGCACATGGCAAAAAAAATGACGTCACACTCGTGTCGACGCTGCTGGAAACTTACAACAAGGAGTCATGGCGCAGAGGAAGAAACGCAAGGAAATCTTGATGTTTTGACTTCATGAAACAATTAAATGCATCTAAGAAACAACTCACGATTACAATAATGCTTTTTTCTGCATGCACGTGTTTCCTCTGTGTATCTGCCAACACAGCCGTGAGATTACATTTAAATGCACTTGCATGTATTTCCATGTTTTTTGTTTGTTTGCTGAATCAACCTCTCACTGTGTTCAGTAACACTTTTACATTCTACCTGTAAATGCTGCTAAACAGCTCCTCCATACGTTAATGCGTGTGTGCAGTTTGAGTGCGGCACGCCTTCGTATCCGTCCCTCCGTGCACGCCACAAAAGATCAAGGGCCCCGCCGTGTCAGCCGCGACACTAAAGGTTCACACACGCCCTCCTGCTCTCAGATTAGATGACTTCATAAGCAAACGAGTGTGTGTGTGTGTGTGTGTGTGTGTGAGAGTGGAGGTGAAAGGAGGGAGGCCACCCGCCCTCGCTGTCGTGCGATGAAATAAAATTTAATAACTGAATAAAAATGTAAATAAAGATTTGCTTAAAATGAGTTGTCCGTGAGATAATTCTCTCCCCCCTCCGCCCCTCTTGTCGCCCTCCTCCCCTCCATCCTTGAGCTAATACTGTGATGTGAGGGGGTGGGGGGGGGGGTTATATGGAGGCTGTCCTGATGTGGCGTGTGACCTTTTGAAAGGCGCTCGGCGAGGGTTGATTAAAGACGTATTAAATTTGTTTAAATAAACCTCCTTGTAATGGCACATCATTTGTAAGAAGCTATTAGGGAAACGCCGGGGAAAAAATTGCGACGCCGTTATTTGCATGAAAATGTGCCCCGACCGCTCAAATTGAGGATCGCTCCTGACTGAGCGGCGGCGGCGGAAGAGGGGGTGACACTTCTATAATTTTCCACCTTCGCCTCCTCCCCCCCACTCTTGATGCCGTGACAAAAAGCTGATCAAACTTCCTGTGTTAAACCGCGGGACGGAGGCGGAGCCCGTGTCACATAAAAACGTGTCCGCGTGACAGAGACGCCGCCCAGCGAGCCCACCTCGCCGCTTCCCCACAAGTTACACCTTTGACGGGAGTAATTAGGTGATGACAAAGACATTTAAATATCACAAAGTCCCAGCAGGTGGGAGGGCTGAGTGACAGGTGTTTGGAAATCTGCATACGTTGACTTGACTGTCCAAACAGTGCACACGGCTGCCATTTTAACCCCTAATGGACTGATTATTTCCTCTGAAGTCGATTCTGGGTTGTCAAAAGCATTTTTTTTCACACTTTCCGACCGTAAAGTCTTCGTAGCTCTTCGTTGCTGTGTGAAGCCTACAATGACTGAAATATTCAAACCAAACATTTTGAATTTATAAATGGCAATGCTGCAGAACGGGCCTTTGTTTTTTTGGCATTTGTAAGGTGACAGCGCTGGTTATTTTTTAAGGAAAGCTGGTGACATTTACAGCCGAAACCAGATTTTTTTCACAGGAAGTCGAGTCATTTTCTGCTGCGTTTGTGGCGACAAAACCAGGTTTTTTAAGGAGAACTCAGGACATTTGCAGCCCATGTTTGTGGTGACCAAAAGAGATGTTTTACACATAAACCATGATGTTTTCCCAGTCATAACCAAGTGTTTTTTGTGCACAGCAACCTAAACAGACCTTAAGTTGCACCATTAAGAAACACACAGCTTGAAGTTGAACGTGATTTTGCAGAAACCTACTTACCTGACATTTATTCTGCCGACTGTGTTGTATAAGCTACAAGCAGAGCTGCTATAACTCATGTTATATTACAAGTCTCTAAATATCTAAGATTAAAATCCACCACAGAGAAATGTTCAGACGTCTGTTTGGAGAAAGAAAGACGCCTTAAAAAGTCAGCGTCTCGTAAATTGGCTGTAAAGAAGAGTCGAGTCTGAAAATACAGAAAGCGATGCACTGTGACTTCACAAAGTACCTAGAAAACAACTTCTCAGCTTGTTTATTTCTTTCTTTCCGAGTCGCTCTCCCTCTCTCTCCCTCTCTCTCGGCCCAGGAGGGAGTTTAACTCCAGTCAAAACAGGGGCAGGCAGAAACGCAGCGCTGTCAGCCCCCTCGGAGAGAAGTTGTAGGCCTCGGCCAAGTTTACGTTGCCGGGGAAGGGATGGAGGGATGTTCAGCAGAGCATGAGGCCGGAGCTGAAGTTGCTGACAGGCGAACAGCTCGGGGAGGAAAGTTGAGATAATTAAAAAGAAATAGTTTTTTGGGGGGGAAGAACGGCTCGTTGATCAACTTAAGAAATGAAAACAGACAATGAAATCGCTCTCTGTAAACCGCTGGCTCCGACACGCCGTGATATCGTTGTCGGAGACAGCGTTGAGTGAGAGCTGGCTCCACGCTAACTGTTTAGCATGAACGAGTAGCAGCGTTTCTTTAATGTGGAGGGATGAGAGGCGCAAATATGACACTGATTTTAAAGATCTGAGTCTTGAATTCCAGCTCGTTCGTCAAGTCTGTGTAGGTTTCATCTAGTCTGGCTCCCACAGATCCTTGAAATCCTTGAAAGCTGCTGAATTTAAGAGAAAAAAGCAAGGATTTTTTTAAAAATTAGGCTAAAAATTGTTCATTTAAAGTTGTTGGCTTGTTACGTTGTTAATTTGTGTTGTTAGCCTGATGCTAATGAAATAAACGAGCATTATTACCCTAAATACATATACAGAAGGCCAGAGACCACATCACTGCAACACAACAGCACAACTGAAACGTGTTTAATTACATACATTTAATCCTCTCTGCCTTTTATAACTGTCGTCCTTGAGCTTCTGTAAAACTTCTCAGTGTTGTATTAAACTTGAGCCATGATGGGTGCTTGAATTTGAGGGGAGCTGGGCCTGGAAAGTCCTTGAATTTTAAAGTTTAGGAAGGTGTGGGAACCCTCTGAGCTTAAATAACAAAACTGATCATACACTGACTTGCAAACAGCTGTTTAATAATAATTTAATTATTTTGTGTGTGTACTTGTTGTGTGCGTGGCTGCAGCACCGTGCACTACCTGCTGAGATCCACCCTGATCATTTTGCAGCCTGTGTTCTGGCCCGTTGTGTAATATCCAGGATCCACACGTGTGCTGAATGTGTAATCTTATGCAACTGTTAAAAACAGCATCCTGCATGAATACAGTAACTGCACGCCGGCCGTTGTGTCACTGTCAAACCGAGGATTACTTAATGGAAAGGTGCTTCCTGTGTGTGTGTGTGTTCATGTGTGTGTGTGTGTGTGTCGAGTGTGCTATAAAGAGCAGCTACCTGCAGAAATCAGTGGTCAGTTATATCTGCCTGATTGCTGCGTTGAGTAGTAAAGACTCACTGATTTGGTTTGTTAAACAACATTTTAGATTTTATCTGACTGTCTCAGATTTTACACTGAGTTGTTGTGAAATCAGAATTTGCAACTTAATGTTGAAAGTTTAAGAATTTAATGGAGATATACTGTGATAGAGGTGTGTGTGTGTGTGTGTGTGTGTGTGTGTGGTTGCCTGCATCTCGCTGGCCTTCCTGTTCCTGTCAGTGAATAACCAACCGCCAAGCCGACACACAGCGACCAACATGTCAGGTGCTGTTACATCACACACACACACACACACACACACAGACACACACACATGCTGTGAAAGCGCTACCAAAAAGGTAATCAGCCACAAACGTGATTGCTCCCTTCAGCTGTTATACACTGACCAGACGCCTCGGATTACACGGTCCAATCCGCTGCAGGTCACAGAGGCAGACAGGTGGAGGAGACGAGGGAAGGAAACGAGGAGGGTGTTTCCTCTGGCTGCAGGACAGAAGTGAGGAAAACATAGAAGGGGAGGAAAGGAAGAAAAGGAAGAAAAAGGAAGGAAAGGAAACAAATGAAATTAAATTATATTATAGGAAAGGATGAAAAGGAAGGAAAGGAAAGGAAAAGAAACAAAAGGAAAGGAAATAAAAAAAGGAAAGGAGAAAGGAAATGAAAGGAAATTATATAATAGGAAAGGATGAAAAGGAAAGAAAGGAAAGGAAAAAAGAGGAAAGGAGAAAGGAAAGGAATGGAACGGAAAGAAGGAAGGAAGTAAGAAAAGGAAATGATAGGAAAGGATGGAAAGGAGGAAAGGAAATGATAGGAAAGGAAAGGAAACAAAGGGAGGAAAGGAATATACATCATAAACTTTCCTTTAAATGCACACAGCTCCGCAAGAAAATATGCAAAATCAGCTTGGGTGTCATAAAGGTCTGACTCAGACACTGAAGATGTTCCTGCTGATGTTCCTGATGCTGGACGTCTGTCTCTTCCACCAGCTCTGACTGAGCTGCTCTCGAGTCCTGCAGGTTTAATCCACCTTCACCGGACAGATAAAAAGTAAGAAAACAAGATGAGTCCCCTGACGTCTCGTCCGGTTACAGTAATGAACCGTGAGGCCTTGACAGCCCGCACTAACACACACACACACACACACACACACACACACACACACACGCTAAAAAACATCCAGCTCTTTGCTAACTCGACACTACTCAAGGTTTTCAGTGGACAGGAAATGGATTCAGAGAGACGTCGAGCTCAGTAATATGAACGGGTCGCGTCAAGGACCGAACACAATACGACAGGAAGAGAAACCTCCGAGCTGCCCCACGGAGAGCACTTCCCCCTGACATTGAGCACAGACAGTGAAGGAGGGGGAACTACTGCTGCATGACAGGTACAGAAACATATTTTTAAAAAAAGGCCTTTCTTTCTTTACCTGTGAGGCGTTCAGAGGAGCTGGACAGCCAGCCTCCTCGCCAGTGTGTCCCCATGCATTACTGGACGTGTTTTTGTCTCAACATATAAAAACAGTGCCACAAACGCTCTTTACAGTAGCTGCTGCTATAAATTCTCATCCACGGATGAGCTCAAAATGAAAGACAGAGCGGAGAGTCCTTGAAACTAACTCGGTGGCTCTGTGATCAGACAGAGGTGTCACACACAGGAGCTCTTTATCCGCACTAAATCATCGCTGAGTGCTGAAGCCATGCACCTGGCGCAGCAGCTGAGGAGTCTTTACGAATATGAAACAGGGTTACAGTGACTCTCGCCACGTCTCAAGGTGAAGAACACAGCTTGGAAAAGACCGAGGAGGAGACTGGAGGCCGGATAAAAAAACTTTTCAGGTAGTCTGTACAGGTTAAAACTGTCTGAACTGAGTTTTGTCCCTTTATATTTATACGAAGAACTGGGCTCATCGTCCATAACTCTTACTTTTATTGTGAAGGCACTCGTCTACTCTCATGCTGTCATTAAGAGGAAGAAAAACAGCAAAATTAAATGACACAAATATCAGTAACCCTCCATCACATGACTCTCGATAATTCCTGAACAACTTTCCCTATGGTCACACATGCACAGAAATGAATACCCTCATATCATCGGCGTAATGGTTCTGGACGAATACACAAACCGTTAACTGAGAAAAATTAGGGAGCGCTATTCAGGCGAGACCAGTCCTTCATGACAGAAAATCCTGAGTCTGGTGTTGCTGTTACCAATTCAAGAAACACATGCTGTTGTACTCTTCATGCTGAGCGAAAACAGACAAAAAACACGTTTATGAACACTGTATTTCCCTGAATATCTTCATCAGGCTAATTAAACTAGAAGAAAATGTCCATCAGCCTCTCAGAAACTAAGCGACACCTCCTCTCACCCAGCCACTGAGAGTGTAGAGTAAATCCTAGAAGGTAAAAAGTCATTTGAAGTATATAATGAATCCTTTGTTGACACCTTAAGATGATTGATAACACAAAAATAAGAGAAACTCGCTGTAAACATCAGTTCTTGGTTGGCTGCTCCTCTTCATTTCTAGACATACAGCATGATGAGCTTCAGGTAATGAGATTTCTTTTTTCTCCCCCCCCTCACTCCATAAAAACGCATATATAACATACATAACGCTCAGGAAACAAACTCTTCAAATGCAGACATCAAAACAAACGGTGAATTAAGGCACGGCGCTCACCGCCTTGTTCTGAGAGCATGGCCTTGAGCTACCGATTTTTAAACTGTGCCACCGTTAATTTATGCGAAGATCTGAACTAATTCTTTGGCAAGTGTGAAGCGAGAATATTAACGCGATGTATTTCCTTGTCGATGATAATGCCGCGCTCTTAATTTGAGATGTGCGGTGTAGTCGAACATGAAATGGAAATTTGCCCCAAACTATGTATTTGTCACCGAGTGTCGGATGTGGAATGAGGTTACATGCATCCTTTGCTACCCACACTCCTCAGATACAAGAAGAGGTGTATCTCCCCCCTCGCTGTGGTGTGTTCAACTTAAAGCTTCTGCTTTATAGAATATATTATATTTACATATTTACATCCAGGGTGTTTTTTTATAATGAATTTGCATAGATTTTTTCCTCAAGAGTTTGTCTTGCGCAGGGAAAACAAACTAATCCTTCAGAACTAAAAATACAGGCAGGTTCTCCTCCAGCGTTTCCATACTGACCCGTTTGAGGTCAAAGCCCTTTTTTTTTTTTTTGCAAATACTGATGTTGGCATCTGCTCAACAGTTATAATACTGTATGTTCAGTACAGAATGAGCTCTAAGTGTTAAACAAACAGACAGAAGACAAACAAATATAACAGAAATGTACGTTACAAGAAAGTGAGACTCAATGACCGACGTAAAACTTCAATGTAAAACTCATTTGTGCCGTCTCTGATAGTCAAAAGCTCAGTTCAGTGCAAAATAAAGTCATGAAGTCAGGAGTGGAGTTAACATTCATCGGTGCTACTTTCCAGTCCAGTCCTATAGTATCAAAAAAAGCAATTGTTCCCGACCTGTGGGTCAAGACCCCCGAGGAATCTGAATGTAAATCTGAGAAGAGAAGAAAAAAAATCACATCTTTACTCCACAAATTGTTTATTGTATATTTATTATTCGATAATATTTTGCTTTTTGTCATTATAGGCTCGTCATTATAGCTTGGTGCCCAAAGACAAACTGAGCGACCACACGTGAAACACAACATTACACCACATTGTGCAGGAACTATTTGCGAGTCTTGAGAAAGATAGCTGATTGTTGAGTTTTATTCCCAGGTGGTCCAATACTGATGCTTTGGGTTGGTGATACACGACACCAGCGGACTGCGTGAATTTCTTTTGAAGCACAATAAACACAGGTAATCTGGGCCCTGGTGGCTCAGTTGGTCGGCTGGTTAGTATTCAGAACAAATAAATACATAAACACGTTGAAATCTTCCAGGACAAGAGGAATCTGTGTGTTACAGCGTCAGACTAGATACAGCAGCGAGAAGTTAAGGTGTTAAGGTCAAGACGGGGTACAAATAGCTTGACTTTCACACCAAAGACCGGTGATAATGTACTATTTCTGGTCAACATTTTTTATTTATATAGATTAGACAACCTGGCAAACACTGACTGACCTTATATGTGTTGTCTCGATATAAAGTTTGCTATACAGTAAAGGTTTCTTCTTCCTTTGACAAGACCTGACTGTCCTTGTTATTTCTCAGCTTACACAAAGACAACAACATGTACAGTAAAAAAAAATCTAATTACAGACGGCAAGCGTTGCAGGAAAAACACTGCAGGAAATGTAAATGAGACATAAACAGAAGCAAATGGTCTGTAACTGTACATGACAGTGGTACTCTGCTGGAACCGCCCACTCCGAGCAGGAGTAATCAAACACTCGGGATATTTAGAAAGACTTCAAAATACTTCACCCAGGTGAACGCGTGACAGGAGGGGGAAAAAAATGCCCTTTTAAGAGCCTGCGAGAGGATGTGAACTCTTTACGTTACGGCCAACCCATAACCCTAATGGATACAAACTGTCATCGGGCTAATCCCCAGGCCACCTCGCCGCAGTGCCACCCAGAGAGCCGCGGGGCCAAAGGTAGCGTCACTTTTCCTGCTCTTACAGGATGGAGGCCGGTGTCCTGGTGGGTATGTGCGCTCCGTTTACACGAGGCTAAATGAGGAGGAAGTGATGCGTTTACGCTGTGTAAACCTCCGCCGAGCGTACAGGATGCCGCAGCTGCCGACAGTTTACCTGCTAGATGTAAACCATGAACGCACACATGTAAACTCGCATACAGGCCGGCGTTTATATCCTTCCCTCAACCTCGTCATCTTCGCATTGTGATGTACTGTACCTGCTAAGTCGTAAAAAAAAAAACTCCCGGCGCTGACACATTTATAAACCGCCGCCTAATTACGACGCAGTTCACTCTCGGTGTGTTTGTCCTTTCAGACTAATTTCTCTATGAAATCCATCCATTCCTGCCTCACCTCCTGCTCACCTTTTCACATACATAAACTTCCCTGCAGGTCTGCAAAGAAACCCAAACTGCTGTGAGGAGAACGTGCGCCGCTGCAGGAGGATTTAACAAATTGGGAGAGGGCCCCAGATTATACATGGTTAAATGATTAAATCGCTGAGGTACAAGAGCAAGAGGAAGGGAGAAAGAAGAAGAGGAAAACAGGTCAACGTGCACCCACAGAGTGCTCTGGGGAAGGCAGGGAGATAAGAGTTTATCACAAGCGTATAAGTAGATACCGTTAATCCTCCTTCTGTGAGTGTTCTACATGAAATAAATCTGTGACTGACAAACTGGAAAGATACTATTGTTTTAAAGGTGGAGGGGTGCAAAGGGGTGGAGGGGCGGCGGTTGTTGTCAGCAGATAAGCGTGGAGATAATCAATTCACGCCGGGTTGAGCGGTTTCTTCAGAGGGTGCAGAGCGAGCGAGCGAGCGAGCCCGGCTGGCTGCCGAGGCAGGTAGACGAGAGGCAGGCGGCGCTGTGCTTTAGCTGCTAAATGTTTAGCCCTTAATAATTAATCCCACAGACTTGCCAAAAGCAAGATTGATTATTCTATTAGAGGTGGGGATCAACAATGACCTGACTGTAGCTCTATTTCACACACCGTTTGAATTACCAGCGCTGTAACACACACTGCTTTTATAAGACGCCGAGCCGAGATATTATCCTAAAATACTGAGATATACCGCACGTGATACTTTGACTCTGAGCTGTTACAAAGGAGAGAAGAGGTAGATTGCTTGATGACATCTAAACAGTTTTGTCATCCTTAATATTAGTTCTGATAGTCAGTTAATCATTTCAGTCATTTTTCAAGCAGAGATGTCAAACGTCTGCTGGCTCCAGCTTCTTCGATGTGAGGATTTGCTGCTTTTCCGTGTCATTCCTGACAGCAAATGAAGAGTCTTTGGGTTTTGGACCGCCGGCCGGACAAAAGAGAGCAACCTGAAGACGACTTTGCACGAGTCGAACGCAAAGGTGTCAATCAAAACACGACAAAAGACAGAAGTAGCTTCTTCACGTTCGCCTTCATCCCACCTCACTCTGTGATGAAGTTATAACATTTGAGATAACTTTAGTAGACAGCTCCACAAAATATCTAACATGGATTTTGCCATTTTTAACGCAGAAATGTTAAATATCATAACTTTAATCAGGAACAACACAAGTAAAGCCCTCAGGAGGATACGTTTTCTATACACCTACGTTTCTAGTCGGCTGATAAGCACACAGTTGATGAATGAGTTTAAGATTTTGCGGCATGAATGAAACAGCCGATGCCAATCAGTTAATACAAGGAGCGTCACGCTTCACTGATGAACGCAGCGTATCACAAACTGAGATAGAGGTCTTCACTTTTGGTACCAGATCCTAAATGGCCTCTTGGGAATCTCGGCCTGTACCATGTGATCAAAGCCGAGGCACGTTCAGGTATTAGACCCTTCACCCCCGGGTCTCAGTCACTGCGAACTTGCTGGGAAACAAAAACTTGGCTTTCACTCTGTACGTCCACTGATATGTTGTGCCGAGTGTGCAGGCTCACATCATCAAGCACTTCATAACTGTTCTGCAGCCTAGTTAAGTTCCCCTCCCCAAAAAAACGACAACAAAACCGAAAGCACTGAGGCTTTTTATTGGCGGCTCAGCTGTCCGTCTAGTGCCAGCACTTTTATTTCTTCCTCTCTGCTTTATGGAGGGAAAAGGAAAAGTCTCAGGAATTGTCCTTTGACTCCCCTAAACCCTCCTCAACCCCTCCAGCTTCCCTCTTGAGCTCACATCCACCCACAACACACACACACACACACACACACACACACACACACAGGCAAAGCCACATATCAACAGGGTATCTAACCACTGGGAGGCAAGAGATCCACAGAGGTGTACATTAACATAAATAGCAAATCTGTTAGAGAGGGGTGTGTGTGTGTGTGTGTGTGTGTGTGTGTGTGTGTGTGTGTGTGTGTGTGTTTGTGTGTGTCAGAGGGGGCGTAATGGGGTGGAGGGTGGAGGACAATGCATTCATTGTGTGCAGATGGAGGATGAGAAAGAGAGAGAGAGAGAGAAGTGTAGTGTAGCTCCATCTACAGGCCGAGGGATCTGACACACACACACACACACACACACACTTGAAATATCTCTCTCTCTCTCTCTCTCTCTCTCATGCACACACACACACACAAGTTGTCTCGCCTACTTTTTCCTGCAGTCACACACACTTTTTGTGCACTAAAACACACTTTGCATCCGTTAAACCCTCCCTCATTTGTTATGTCTCTCTCGTGCACACACACACACACACAGTTTCTCTCATTCATTTAAAAACACACACTCGTACATGAATCACACCTCTCTGCAGCACACACACACACACAGACAGACACACACACACACAGCTCCATTTCCACATCTTGTGAACCCTCTGTTAAGCGTCATGTTAATGCAGATTACAGTTTACAGGAAAATAAAAAAGACAACAACAACGGGAACATTACGGCATCATCCTGCCTGCCTCTCGAGGTCCGTTAAGATCAGGTAACGCAATTAAAATCTAATTAAAACCACATTAAATTGCTTTTGAGGCGTCGTTGTTTGTGTCAAGCAGCAGACAGGATGTCTCTATTAGCGTGTTCACACGAAAGCACGCACGAACGCACGTACACAACCGCGAGCGGTGTACAAACACACACCTCACAGGAAATAAAAGGCTTATATACTTTATCTTCTTAAGGGCACATTTAAGTAGATTTTTGACTGTAAACATTTAACATGAATCACCTGGAGACATGCTGGATATCTGATAATAGTGACGTAAATTAAATTTGCAGGTATACATTTGTTTAAAGGTCCACTGTGCAGGATTTGGGGGATTGTACTCCTGATAATGATGTTTTCAATATATACAGATGGAGCAGGTCTGCTTTCATAGAGTCCTTCATGTTGCACCAAACACTGGCACTGTCAAGGGACTTTTGTGTTTTTTAGAAGCAAGACGAGGGGTGTTTAGTTGGTCGCTTCATGCCCCTAAATCCTGCACACTGGCCCTTTAACTCCCGACGGTTGGTTTAGAAGTGAGTTTTCCTTCAAAATTGTATATTTTATGATTTAATTTGTTCAGAAATAAGAATTGAACCGTGACTTCAGCGTCATGTGATGTAGTGAAAACATATTTTTCTCCATCGGCTTCAAGCGATTGGCTCCGACAGTGAACGAAGACATCTGTTATTGTTTGTTATCCTGAAAGTGTGAAGGTCCTTGGAGTATAACAATGGAAGAATCACGACCAGAGGCTGATGGCAGATTATTAACAGGGTAAATGTTGTCAATTTACGTTCCTGGAAACCATGGATAGATGATCTTTACGTTGAACTTTCAATTTTACATTGAGACAACGCTGTGCTAATAGTCTGGTTGGGTTTAGGCACGAAAACACACTGGTTAGGGTTCAGAAAAGATCATGTTTTGGCTTAAAACAGCTGGAAAATGTCAAATATGCAGTTGTGTTGTGATTACAAATGGTGTAACACTGTTGTGAACAGTGGTCTCTGGCTTGGTAGCTGTCTCGCTGAACTGTAGACTGGTTTTTTGGGGGGTAATGGTAGTTGAAAAGTAAGAGAAGAACACAAGGTCACTGGTTTTTAAACGTGGAGAGAAAGCATTCATATTTTATCCTCCACTTCAGCTGTTGTCTCTCTACTGTAAGCACGACATTAACCTTTCAGATCCTCCATATAACATTACAAATGTGATGCATAACTCAGCAGGACATTAAAAGCATTTAAAAAAAAAAAAAAAAAGCCCCCAAACTCTGTTTCTCCTCCACCTCAGAAAGCATTTAGCCGTCCAGGAAGTCCCTCATGAAGCCAGTTGGTCCTGCTCTGTCATCGCCTCAGCGACAGCGCTCTCATACACTCCCAGAAATTAGTGGCATTATGCACAACTGGGTAACAAGCCTTCAGCTCCCCTCGCCTTGATTCAGCCCGAGAGGAAATTTACAGTGATAGCCGGACTAAAAGGCTGACTAACAGGAGGGAAGAGGGGGGAGGGTCAACAGGCCACGGAGTCTGCTCCACTTCCTGTCCTTTTCATGTTTGTTTGCTTTATTTCTTTTTTACATCCCTCTGTCTGGACTCGACAACACAAGTTGAAACAACGAATATTCCCAATTAAAATCTTATCACGTCGCCCTATTTCCTTCCTCAGTCTGTGACTCTCTCCAGGAAGTTACAGCAACAGGTAAGTAAATCAAACGCACCGTTATCTTGAGTAAAAATATGTTTTTTCTGAGTTTGAATCTTGTTAGACACGCTTGAGTTAATGCACAACTCAACAAAATATCAAACAAAGGACTCGTCATTTTGAGACATTAAATGCAGAAATGACAACAACGTTTACATTTTACAAACTCCCTCCTTCCCTCGGGCAAAGTAAATGAGGGATAAAAATGAGGGATTTAGGTGAGCGTCTCCCTCCCTGCTCCTACTTCCTTATATAATATTGGTATATATGATTTACATTTTGGTAAGAAAACTTTTTTTTTCCTCTTCCCCTCCTCCACAGAGGTCAACGGCAGCAGAAAAAACAGCAGTAGCCCCTGGAGCCGGTAGAGAAACCAGCATTTTTCTCGAGGCAGATGCTTCAAACAGCAGCTCCTTCTCGCTGCATCTGCCTGAATTCATGTCAATCTCCGACATGCGACTGCATCTTACTGATTTTCTGACTCCAATCAGTCGAACTCAGTGGGCAGAGGAGCGAACCGCTCAGGTGTGATCGCATCGGCTGCATCTTTGCCGCAGATGCGACGGCAGAAACCGAACCTGACATTGCAGAACTGAGAAGTAATTAGAGGCCGGGCCGCCGCGCTCCTTCGCCTGACACCAAATCAATGCAGTTTTTCCGCGTTATCAATTAAAGACGTGTAATTACAAGCGTGGAGAATTGCCTCTCACAAACAGTCAAGCCGGAGACGGCCCCCTTCGCCGCCGCCGCCGCCTCGCTCCATACGGGCTCCTCGATCCTCTGCACCTTGACCTCGGCGCCTCGGATGACAACCTGGAGCCGCAACGACCGGCTTGTTTATGGATTTTACGGCGCTCGCTTCCAAACACCTGAGCGATAAACTCAGTGTAGCGTGCAGCACCGAAATGCCGTTCACTTGGTAGCGAGCCAAAGTGCAAAATGTATTACTCAAGAGCCCAGCTCCCAATTGAAGCCAGCTGGGTTTGAACCATTAGCCGGTACAAGCAGAGACAACCTGGTTGCTGAGTGCGCCGACACTCCTGGGTAAATGAAACAGGGCTCTACACCGCTCCCTCCTCTCCTACCCAACATCCACCCCCTCCACCCCGCGGCCTCCCATCAGCACCTGGGAAAATGGATTTGAAACGAGGGCAGCTCCCCACCTCCCTCCCCCCAAATGAGCAGATGGAGGCTTCCGCAACGATTATCACCACATTACCTGGGAGTCTGTTGACGAACAGGAACAATACAGGCGGCGCTAATAAACCCCAATCAAACATGACACCCCCGCTAATGTTGCTCACTTCTCTATCCCTACAAGGCAGAACTAGTCGCACTGATTCGTTTTTATCAAATGGCCCGGCTACAGCTGCAATCTCCACGAGCGGGGGGAGAGTCAGCGGAGGTGATTTCTTTCCGAGGCCTCGGCGTTGGCTCAGGGTACGATCATAAAGTCGTGGCGGAGTCATTAGCGAGACGTATACATCAGGGTTTCCTCGTGGATCTTACTCTTGTCAGGTAGGAGCAGCGTTCAGACCATCACGTGGTTCTGCAGCTCCGCCATAAATCCAGACACAAGATGACAATGAGTGCGACACGTGCCAAAACGCATGACACTTCTTATATAATGGAGTCGTCGCAGAGGTTTACTCCCCGAACTTCACACTCCTGTTCCTCTCTCTTCTTTTGTTTCAGTGTTGGTGCTCGGTTTCCTCCCTCTGGGAGTCTCGCTCTCTCTGTGTCTCATACCTTTTCTTTTTTAAACCCAAAAAAAGCCCAACTGTAACAACAGTGGTCTCTAAACAACCTGGGGATTCCAGACGACTGACCTCAGAGCTGTTCGTCCACCGCTGAGATACAAATATTTACCCCTATCGCGTTCGGCTCAGCTCCGAGAGCCGAGAAACACCCCTGCCTGGGCCTGAATGATCCCGGAAAACAAATAAAACTCGGCCTAATTTAGTCTCTTCCGCCTCTTAAACAAACCTGCAAAGACGGAAAGCTGTCGTCATTCACAAGGGAGTTTTACGGATTCATGCAAATACTAATCAGAGATAGTTTGGAAAGTAAATCATTGCCTACTACCTTCAGCTCTCACAACTCAAGAATATCAACATCTCTACCGTTTACTGAGGATATAGCTATGCTGGTTTCGACAAAGGTGCACCATCGATCTAATTTGGGGTCCTTGACGTGAAAAAGTTTGAGATCTACCGATGTGTTTACAGCCACTGTGACTCAGAGCGGCAGAAAACTGATTCTGGACTTGCTGTAAACCAGTTAACAAGACACGACCCGCTGAGATTTAACCGAACCAATAACCTCCAAGAAATGTTCCTTTTTACTGCAGCTCCGGTGTGCAACTGAGCTACATCGCACCTAATCTTAAAAGTAGAGGAAGTTAAGTGTCCATTTACGGCTTAATTGACGGATGAACTAATGTAGCTCCTTGTGTACAGTCTAGTACTTTAAATTCTGCGCCGATGATTGAGTTTTTATTGCTCTATAACGAGGTATTGACTCCCTGTCTGCTCTTATTAGCTTATGTTTCCCAGGTGGTGTGTGTGTGCTGTGATTGTACGTGTTTTATCGTGCGCTTTAAAAAAAAACATCTCTGCAAACAAAAACTTGATTTGATCTTCTGTCTGAATCAAACACCAGAGGTGTTGTTTTTATCTCCTCGCGCTGCGATTCTTCTTCTCGTTTCTCAAAAGAAATTAGGATGGATGTGCCGTCTGTGTTGCTGGGATCACAGAGAGAGGAGGGGGGGAGAAACCCAAAAAGATTATATTTCTCAGATCTGGGTGAATTGGATAAATCAGTGTGCTCTGTAAAAACACCACTAAGGGTCTGAAAAAAGCCTGAGTACACAATATATTCCTTTTCAAAGCACCCGCTGCAGTAGTTTGTGTTTGACACTGATCAAGCATAATCATCAGGCGATCAGGGCTTCTGTGTGCGTCTGTGTGTGTGTGTGTGTGTGTGTGTGTGTGGAGAGCACACACTGACACACAAAGAGCATCTCCCTCTCTATCTTCCCAGTGCAAGCAGAGCTAACCACTCCAGGGAGCTGGAGACTCAATTAATGACATACATACAGCACTTGCAAGATGTCAGGAAGAAAGAAACACAACTGCACATATGCACATTAAAGGCCGCTCCATACAGTACATCTGTGTGTGTCTGTGTGTGTGTGTGTGTGTGTGTGTGTGTGTGTGTGTGTGTGTGTGTGTGTCTCATGCACACAGTACAGTATGTAGGCTAAGGCCCGGCCTCTGGGACGTACTATATGTTCCTCTGCGTTATCCGCCTGAACATATCTAACGCACTGTAACCCGTTTTGAACTCGACACTGTTTCTATACGTTAAATTCGATCGCAAACTCCCGACTGCAGCTGATCAAACAGGAGCAAATGTTGACACCGGGGAGTAAATATCCAACGCACGGGTTCGACTTCACTGCGGATTGTTTAAGATTTAACTATAAGGAAAACATAAAGCATGGGTGTTTTATAACATGTCCACGACACCCACCAGCGGGAGTCCGAGGGAAGATTTCAGGCCGAACGTTTCTGTTTGCGGAAAAATGTGTGAATTTCTCGTGGAGGAGGTTTAATCAGAGCTTTGTTTGGATTTTGTTTGACCACGTGTTTGTCATGAAACTGTCCTCTGATGATTCAGATAGATGGTCGCTCAGTTTTTTGGTTCAGTCCTACAGATTCGATGGGAAAGACTTTAATTCAGTTGTATATTTCTGAGATAACAGCCGTTTCATTCTGCTCGTTTTGTTTGTAGTCGTCTGAAATTACAATATAAAAGACAATATACTTCTATACTACGAAGTAAAAAACTTCACTTCTATAAGAGAAGATGTCGCTCTTTCCCAAACATCTCTTCATTTCACACCTCCGTGCTCCTCCACACGCCGAGGCCTCACCTCCCCGCTCCGTCCTCCCGGCTTAGGCACGCTCGGCTGCAGCCGAGGGGTCGCCACTTTGAGGAAGACGGTGGCTGCTCACAGAACCGGGGGTCAGAGGTCATTCCTGTTCTCCTGGCAAAAAGGTGAGAGGACCAGAGCACGGGTCAGCGGTGCTGAAATCTCATTTAAGAGATTGACCCCCGGGGGCCCGGCTCGAGCCGGTCCGGCGCTCGGAGATGTCGTCACCGGGGGGATGATGTATAGGCTCGGGCTGAGAGAGGAGCCCGGACGCGACGCACACATCCATGTGTGCGCACACCTCGGCCGACGGGCGCTGTTGCACGGGGCTTCGGAGCGTGTCGGCGCGGTAACACATCTTTCACCAGATAAGATGAAACTTTAAATGAGCCTCGCGTGCAAACCGGGACGATACGACAGCAAATAATAACAGAAGCACAAAGGAAACGAGGACACAGATAAGATACAGCACGAGGTCAGAATCATACACAGCAGATCATTTCAACAAGAAACAGGTTAAGTAGAAATGTTTGGGTCACAGTGAAAGGTGGGGGAGCAGCATTATATCAGCTGATTCAGA
Organism: Pagrus pagrus; assembly: GCF_965226575.1. Lineage (NCBI taxonomy): Eukaryota > Metazoa > Chordata > Actinopteri > Spariformes > Sparidae > Pagrus > Pagrus pagrus. The sequence continues at coordinate 3,704,343 of NC_140206.1, forward strand.
GAGGAGAGCGAACATCAGTCCACATTACACAAACTGGACTACTGTGCCACTAAACAACAGTTTAACATAATACACTCAGGTGAGGGACGTTACTTTAGAGTAAAACACTGTTTGTTGAGGACGTTTGTCAGTTTCACTGGTTGTGTTATTACTTTAAAGAGGCACTATGTCGTTTTGGAGAAGAAATACAAACTCAGAAATATTTATTTTTTCCATAAGGGAATAAACAAGCTGTTCTCAGAGGAAAATAAGTTGTGTTGTCCTTTAAGGTCAGTTTGTTGATTCAGTTTATTCAGTCATGAAAACAAAGAAAGTTGTTTATTTAGTTTGTCCGGGCAGAAAGAATATATATATATATATATATATATATATATATATATATATATATATACTGTATATATATCCATATGCATATTTAAAAATGGCGCTACTGCAGCTTCATGTTTCCAAAAAGATTCATTTCGATCTAATCTTAAATAAATAACTTGTTCTTGTCTATTAGAAGTGAGGTTTTATTTGTTCTCTTTGTGTTTTTTACTTTAAATCTTTCTCAGTGCAGCTTCGATCTCGACCTGACAGACTGTGGACAGACGGTGTTTGAAGATCAGAGGACTCACTCGCAGCGTTTAACCTGATGTAAGTTGGCAGATTATGGAACAAAATTGAGATACGTTGCTGTGATAAATCTCAGGTGGCAGGCTGCATAAGATCATTGTGTCACAGCTCTTGGTCCAGTGCCAAGCATCGAGACGCAGTGTGAGTGTTGGACACACAGGTGAAGTCATCCATGTAGATATGTTTGGGATCATAAATCAGTCATCTCACTTCTTTTTCTTTCCTTCCTCTGACTCACTTTCACCTCTCTCCTTCATCTCCGTCCTCTGCAGACTCCTGTCTCTCTGTCAGTCTCATGCATCAGGGCTAACACATGGTCTCGTACGAGCCATTTGTGTTACTTTCTTGAATTATTGCGAGTAGCTCGGGTGCCGCGGCGAACAGACGGGGAACAAAGACAGTGAAATGAACCCCTCATTGATCTCCGTATTGAGAACATCTGCCCCTGAACCTGAGGGGGGGTTGGGAGACTCGGAGGAGTCGTGGGAAGTTGCGGTGCATACCAAGCAGCACAGTTCAGGTGAATAGTCGGGGTGTTTAATTGAGAGTTCATTTGTAAAAGTAACGTGAACTCCTTTAAGCATCAGGCGGGCCTCACAGTGAAATGTGTTCACCTGTCAGAAGCATTAAATTACCTGATGTGGAGGTCTGCAAGGTGAGATTAATACATGTTTTACAAATACTGTTTGTTTGCTTGTTAATGTAAATAAGATTATATGTTATAAGACATTTAAAGGCACGTTTGAGAAGCTTAAGACTGTTAATAAAAGCCTATTGCATTTATTAACAGCGCATGCAGATGCAAATGTCAAAAAAAAACATTTTCAACTGTTAATTTTTTTGACTTTATTGCTGAAGCAAGTATTGCTTGTAGCAGAAAGCAACAGTTTTTGATTGAGAGCGGCGAATTTAGAGACGATTGCGTCTTTCGGGCCGTCCAACCTCACCAGCCGGACCGGATCACCAGTGGGAATAAGAGCCATGTTACCCAGCATGGTTCAAGGCTGGCACACGCAGGAAAATGACATGTTTACAGAGACCTGGCACGCGACGTGTCAGGACTACAGCTGGACGACGAGAGGTGGACCCTGTGTTTATAACATTGATGTAACAGTGTTTCCCTGATGTCGAACTTTTAATTACCACCATCTTGTTGCTGCCAGTTCATCATGTTTATGTATGTATGTGTAGAAATATCTGTATTTATGTTCAATGTTTGTGCAGCATGAAGGAGTTTACAAAGATGTACCCAGCAGCTACAGCAGAAAAATGTTTGAGCATTAAGATATTTGAAGTAGATCTTGGTGTCAGTACAGGAGACTTAAAGACACAGAACTTCTCAGAACACTCACTAAACAACCAAAAGCTACTGCAGGAGAGGTTGTGTGATTCGGTTCTGCACCCAGAGGACCAGAACTCCTGCAGACCAGGATCCAGCGCAGCCACAACAAAGACTATGGCTTTTCGAGAATGAACCCGCTTTAACAAATGCAGATTTTTCGTGGCCAAAATTCATGAACCGCTTTGCCGACTCGATGTATCCAAGCAACGGGGTCGCACCCTATCTTTGGAGGCTGTCAAAAGTTATTCTGGGAGACGCAGGAAAAACAAGCGAGGCTCAATTAGACGAGGCAGTTTGAGGGAAAAGCGGGTTCGCTCGAGATGTAAGTTAAACCACTTCATCAGAGAATAACTCCTGGAATGCATTGAAATCACAGATTGATGATATCTAGGAGGGTAACTGTATCCAAGGGAGGGGTTTTCTTTTAACTGCCAGCTGCTGGAGGTTTTGCGGTGCAGCTGTTATTAAATAAATGTCTCATCTTAAGCTCTGTATCAGGACGGCGTGGAGATCAAACGGCGGAGGCCCGTTTGAAACCTGCCGTAATTATAAGAGGAGTTCGGGATATTTCATACTGCATTGTAATCCTGACGCTGTATCCGTTTCAAACGCTCTGATGGGGCCTGACAGTTTCCCTTTACGTCCCGGCGCTGGACGGGGAGCACGTGCAGCCCGAGCGCGGCCACATGTGGAGCTGATTACGAGGGGCTGAGTGTTTACGGTGGGCCCAGATGTTGGGTGTTTAACATGGCACGGGCCAGGCGGCGAGGTTTGACAGCTCGCGGTTCAGCTCGATCTACACTTTGGTTGTCGGGCCGCTGAGACAAAATGTCAAACACGCAGATAAGGGCCAAGTAAATGTGATTACAGCAATTCGGCTTCTCCGATGCCCGGCCAATCTGTCCAACGTCGGTCAACACCTCCCCTGTGTTTGGAGGGAGAGATCCAAGGCTGCGGGGCTTCCTGAAAACCACCCACTGTTCAAGTGAAATGGATGGATGGATGAATAAATACATGACTAATATTATGACCAGGGGGGAGGGACGGAGGGACGACGACCCATACAGCATTGATTAGCTTGTCAAGTCGTGGTAGGTGAAAGAAAGAACGAGGCTGTTCGGAGGCGAGGACGGAGGGGAATAAGTCACAGTGATGAATGAACGAAGAGATAAGAAATCTGTTAAAAGGAAAAACAGAATCATCTGTTTGGTAATTCACAGATTAGCTTGGCAATAAATTAATGAGGGAGAAGAAAGAGAAAGAGTTTCAACAGAAGTTAGCAGTACAGGCTGCAGGACCGGTCGTGTTTGGAGAGCCGACAACGTGTCGCCTGTTTTAAACCATTGTGAAGTTAAAATGAAGACATGTTTTGCTGAACTGTTATCGTGATGTAAAAGAAGGTTTCCAAACGAGCCACCTTGCTGGTCTGGTTTTGTCCAATCAGGTGCAGCCAGGAGGGCGGTGTAGGCCGCGGGTCCCACAATGCCCATGTGGATCTGTACCGTAAGAGTAAAAGTAGTCCACACCTGGAAAAAAACAGTTGTTTGCCAACAGAAACAAGAAAAAAAGTGAACAAATGCAGGAGGAATCTGAGAAGACACTGACAGCGAAAACAACCGCTTTGTCTTCTTCTTCTTCTTCTTCTTCTTCTTCTTCAGGGAAAACAGCTGAACAGTCACTTAAAGTCTGGTACGTCTGAACTTATTCAGAAAAGTTGTTTCCATCTCACATTAAGTGCATTAACTAGTAAAAACCACCTCAAGCGAGTTTAAAAACCGTAATATTGAGAAGCTTTCGTCTGATCTTCTTGTTTCCATCAACCTTTTCTGATGAAATACTTTAAAAAGCACACAAGTACACTGTAAGTTCATGGAAACACGGCAAATCAACCAGAGGGAAGCTGAATAATCTACTGACGGAGAGAAAGGAAGGAAGAACAGTGAAACAAATCACTAACAAAGATGTTATTAAAGGGTTTTATAACACAGGTGACCCCAGGAGGATTCAAACCATCCTCTCAGTGTCAGTGTCTGCAGTGCAGACGGGAGAAGAGCCCTCCTTGTGTTTATCAAGGTAAGTTAAAAATAAAAAGCAGATAACCCTGAGTATCTGCAGCCTCCAGGGCAATCACACATTTCAAAATATGCTGCTGTCAATTTAATATTCCTGGCCTGTGGGGGAGTGAGAGATCAGGTGACTGGGGTATAAATAGGCCAATCCGCCATCAGTTCATCTCAGCCGACTCCTTGACGGGATCAGAGTGACTGAAGACTGACTCTGATGTCACAGGAAATCAGGACAGTTGTCGCTGAGGGACCTCCGAGTCGGCGGTGAGCGTCGGTGTGTCCCCGAGACACGGACGTGGAGAGGATGAGGTTTGCATCTGTTTCCTCTGAAGTGATGGGGGGGGTCGCTGGGATCGCACCGGGGGGAGGAGGGGTCGACCGGTCCGGAGGTGAAGAGGAGAAAAACGCGGAAATGCAAAAAAGGTTCAAGGCGAAACTGACGGGATGCAAAGCGAGTTGGCAGCAGTTTCATCGATGCCGCTCGAGGCGGTGCATACCTGAACAGATGTAACTGTCGAGGCTCACATATACATGAACGTTTCTGGAGGGTGAATAAACACAAGTACGCATCAATCTACAGGAAAAAACACAAATCCCCGAAGAAGACTTTAAGCATCTAGGTAAACAGCTACAGTAGCTCCCTTCTAATTCAGTTTTAACCTGTTTTAACGAGGCGCATTTGAGTAAAAAACATGTTCCCGGTGTTGAGCCTGAGGAGATATTTTGCAGGGAGAGGCAGAAACACCGTCAGAGCTGGAGGATACCTCGTCTGCTGAAGGTGCTTCAAAGCAAATACCGCCAGACTCATCTGGGAGTCGAACCTGCTGATAAAAGACGTCACGTTCTGACGCGTTATACCTTTTAAATGGGTCAATTAACATGCAACGAAACTTCAAGCACAGTCAGTGTGTTTCCTGCAGATTACTGCGGTCAAGGTGGAAAAAAGCCTCTGAACAGCTTTAACATCATCGAGGGGCAGTTAAAGTCTCCAGTGAAAGAAACGCTATTGAAATACATTCAACAGCTCCTTCACTGCAGGCTTTAAAGGCCGACCTCTGAGGGGGTGAAGCAGAAGCAGATCCTCAACACAACATCCGGAAAAATATAAATGATGTAGAATAATACTGGATGTTGAGAGCGAGCGGTCATAAACAAGCTAATCCCTGAAAATTTGAACAAATTAGCTGCACACATCGTTCTTTTCGACTTTTTTGAGACAATGTTTTGAATTAAATTAAACTTTTAGATGTTTTTGTGCAAATAATTTCAAAACCGATCTCTACGTTTGCTTCCTTTCTATTATCTGTGTGATTGCTGTTTTGCCGCTTGTGTGTTTGTGTAGCTTCTAGGTTTGGCAACACGTCCGATAAATATGTTTACAACCTATCTATAATTTTGTTTTCCTGGTTGTTCATGCGATAATTGTAATATTTTCCAGTGTTTTTCTCTTGGTTTGTGGAAGACTTTGATGCATGCATTTGGATTTGGCTTCTGGATTCCTAACCCAAGAAAACTTTTAGGTTTTTTAATGTAAAAAAATGCAATTTCACGTCATTATGGACCTTTCTTACTAACATATATTGGTGTACAATCGGACTAACAGTCCATTAGATCTGGAAAAGTCCATTAAATGAGCTTCTCAGGTGCTGAACTTGAGCCTTACTGTGGTCTGGAAAATGTCATGTTCATGAGTCTCATAAATGATGCACAACAACACTATGTACATACATCCACAGCCTTATCAATTCACAAAACATCTCTGAGTACTCATCACACGGTGAAGGCACCGATTACGACCTCACACGTTGTTAATATCTCTTTAAATAAAGAACATTTAACAGCTTGTGGAGTCGACGCACTTATGAAAATAACTTATTCATAAGGATGACAAAACACAGTTATGCTACGTTTTTTAAAGCTAACCCACACCAAAGTAATCTTTAAATCCCCGCTGGGATTAATATAGTATTCCAGCTATCCAGCTATCTGTCAGGATAATGTGTGTCTAAAACACTGTGATCACAGCGTCAGCTGCTGCAACTTGGGTTTTCCATTTTTGGCAGAGCACTGAAACGGAGAAGGGTTAGACAAGCAGGTGCACCTGCTATCCACCAAATTACTGAGGCAATGTGCAGCAACTTAAGTGCTAATTTAGGGCAACAGCAGCCATTCCCGCTTCCTACTGCTGTTTCACACAATCAGCAGGTCTGCTTTAAATGACGCCGGCTTCCTAAACATCACAAACAACTTTATGTTTCCCTTCTAAAGGCAGACCTCGGCGGATGTTAGCTTTTCCTTTTCTTATTTTCCCGCAGCTTGCCTTATAAAATTCTTAGTGCTTTCTCCATTATGCCATTCTCCTGGAATCCCTGGGAAATTCAACGCACCCTTTATAATTACTGCACCAACTGCCGGCTGACAAGACTCATTTGCCTTTGCTGGAAGAGGTTGTCTCTTTCCTTAAGTACCTCTGTTGTGCTGATGCCCTCCCCCCTTGTCACTACAAATTCCCATCTTTACCTACGCAGCCGGTGGCGCCTTCAAATATGGATACACGGCCTGCTTAAGGAGAGCGCTGTCAAGATAAACAGGGATGGCGATGCTCAGAGGGGCTAGATTTCCTTGCAGATTTCCAGTGTTGGAATTAATGCCGTATGAGTGAGCAGAGCTGGGGGAAAAAAACAGGTTTGCTTTGTGATAGGTGGGCCCATTTCCTGTAAGAATAACTTACAGCAGAGCGCAGAGGTGAGTCTGAAATATCTGACGCTGAGGAGGGATATTTCTTTACGAGTAAGATTTGCTGTTTTGATGAGCACACTGTGGAAAACATTTGAGTCCACATGTTCAAGGAGCTCCCCGGTGGAGGTTAATACTCGCTGTGTGGGATATGATTTAGGTACGTCTACATCTGTCACAATCATTACGCCATATTTCATGTGTTAAATGTTCAATCTGTGATCCAGATGTAGACAAAGGGCTTGAGAAACTCGACAGAGAGACTCTAAACAAGATCTACTACATTGTTTGAATGTTTTTGGTGTTTCAGTGCGGTTATAGAAAAGCAGGAATGTGTTTTCACTGATGACACAATGACAAAAACAAACTCAACAGTGGTGCGTGTGATTCATTTAGGATTAATTGGTCTGCCTCACTATGGACAATTTATATGATCCTGCAGGTTTAATGTCATAGCCAAAGAAAGATTATAAAGGATATTACTGTAATATTAAAGTTAATTACTGAGATTCACAGCAGCTTACTGTCATTATTTCACAGTAGTAGAGATAAAATTGTAGTAATATACTTTGTTTCTACAGTTACCTAGACACATTTTATTATAAAAATACAGTATTTTGACATTATAATACTGTAATAAGCATAGTTACTGTAAATGTACGCGTTTACAGTAAATTCATAGTAATATAACAACAATGTACTGTGTTTTTAAGTTAACCCAACAATTTTGCTTATTAACATGTTAGCCTGTTAGCTGTCTACCTAGCATGTGTACCTTGTTGGGCACTTTGTAGGCCTGTAATCTTGTTACCCGCAGATTCCACTGGATACGGTACAGCTACGTTACGGCTGCGTTACAGCTCCGGTACGATTGTGCTCCGGCGTCCTCGTCCGGCAACCCCCACCAGTTGCGTTTTGAGTCCGCTACGGCGCAGCTCCGCCGATCAGCTGGAGAAACGAAACCGAGGAATTCCCGCGATAATTACATTATCACACACGAACGCAGTTATATGTATGTGTTATAAACACAACAACACGAAGTGTTCCCGACCGACGGATTAGAAGAAGAGCTTGTATTTGTCTCTTTTTTGAGGTTTTTGTGTTTGTAACAACACAATGTTGTGAGTGTTTTATTTTGAAAATCAACCGGATTTCTTGTTGTTGTTTCGTGTCTGACTTCCTGTCTGCTCTGTGCTAAATTCGGCTGAATTGCTGCGTTGTGTTGCGGCGTCCGCCAGAATAGAAGTCCTGCGTATCTGCTCCGCAGGGCTGCGGACTGCCGGAGCTGGCACGCAGCAGACACGCAGCGCAGCGGACCTGGTGGAAGTTAACACATAGACTAAAGTGCTACGGATCAGCTCCACCGCCGTGGCGGAGCCGTAACGCAGCCGTACCGTATCCAGTGGAATCTGCGGGTCAGCCTGCTGTAAGCATGTTAGCCTGGTAGCATGAATACCTTGTTGCACAACGTGTAGGCCACCCTGTTAGCATGTTGTTAGCCTTTTGGCATGTTAGCATGTGTACCTTGTTGGACAACTTGTAGTCATGTTAGCCTGTCACCCTGTTAGCATGTTGTTAGCCTTCTGGCATGTTAGCATGTATACCTTGTTGTCACACTACAATACTTTATTGCTCAATTACCGTATTCATCCTAATTACAGTATTTTCTTGGACTTTACCATTTTTATTGTATTTTTTTACGGTCGCTGCAGAATGACACTTCAATTCAAATTCACAGCAGCTCACTATAATATTCCACAATACCCATCATGCATTGCAAAAGCATAATAACAGTACTTCACTGTCAGAATATACGGTTAAAACCTGGTGTTTGCAAGTGAAATGCTGTTGTAGTTGTGACCTAAAACATCAGTATTAACGCTTCAAGTGCTTCGCAATCTGTTTGTGCTGTCTGCATGTCGGAGCACGTTATGGCCACCTGGGATGGACACTCAGCTGATAGCTCATACATTAAGGATGAGAGCACTGGCTGCAAACAGGAGCGACATGTCACGGGTACCAGAGGAGAAAACAAAGCATTTGTTTGGTTGTTCTCGGGTTGTTTTGTGTTCGGTTGAGGTCAACTGTTGAGGAACAGGATTCAAGAGACTATCAATATTGCAGGCGGCTGCGAGAACGATGTTTCAGAAGATAATTTACACACTAAATTGCTGGTAATTTAACAGAAAAACAAAGCTGTTAACTCTCGAAGTGAAAGTTGTCTGTGCTGTTTAATTTAAGAGCTTTGTCTGAAAATATCATCGCCGAAGAAGCAACGAGGACGAGCAGATTGGTTTCAAAGGATAAAAAAATCTAATAAATGCCAACTGATGCCTTACTTGACGCTCCTGTGCTGCAAGACTGACCAGAAAATTGCAAAATCTAAAGCATTTTGACGGAGAAAAATAACTTCTTTATGAGCATTTTGTGAATAAATGTGTCTTTTGCATGTTTCTAATTGAATGCGAGCTTCTCTGACCATTTAACTCCTAAAAAGTGACATTTAGCGACCCAAGGTTTTTGACTGACTGACGACTTTAATGCATCTGGATGATAACTTTTGCTCCGCTGGGTTGTTGTCCCTTCTGTCTCCTCCATGTTCCTCATTCCACATGACAGATGGCTCAAACAGACAGGTAGCCGGTATGAATACAACATCAGAATATGTAATGTCTTTGTGAAGGCCTCCGCCCATCCCTGCTGACCGCGATCCCCCGGCATCACGATAAAGAGGATGTCTTCCTGTCCGAATGTCTCCTCTGTTAACGTCGCCTCCGTCTGTCTCGGCAAAGTGAGCACATGGTTCATGCATAAATCAGCAGCACGGTGATCCCAGGTTGTCCCCCGATGCACCGCCTCCGGTGATCTGGCTACCGGAGCCCGTGCCATTACGCCGGCGCATCGAGCCAGTCACGGCTAAACAAATATGAAACTGCGCCACTTTGTGTCACAAATTTTTACATTCAACAGAGGTCACGTGAAGAGCGAGGGAACCTTTTTCAGCCCATCTGTGAGCTAAAACGTTAAAAAGGTGGGCGAGCCTCATGGGAAGAGAGCAGAGAGAGAGAGGGAGCGAGGATGTAAGCCATTACAGCTGTGCATATCACACAGCTATCTAAGATGCATGCTCCCTGTGGCCGTTTCAAATATGTACACTTACCTGTGTATCCCAAACGCAAAATCACAAGATGTCACTCTAATCTATAAAACATGATGCTTTTGACAAGAGGCGGGGGACAAAGTGGGGTTGTCGCATGATGTAGTGGTAGCCGAGGTCATGCATTCATGCATTCAGCTCACAGTACAGTGTCACTGCACACAGCTCTTAACAAAGACAGATCCACATTACACAAGACCTAACTATAGAGCGAGGAATCTGTCTGTCTGTCTGCACGCTATTCGTATGTATTCGTATTTATAAATTGTGAATAAGCAGCAGGAGAGCAGCTTCAGCGCTCTAGCTTCATGGCCCTGCAGACTGACAGACTGGACTCGGATGCGATCTCGCTCACTGGGGAAGCGGACATAACCAAAAATGGAGATTAGCATTAGCATTAGCATTGCAGTGAGAAAAACAAAAAACAAAAGCAGAAATGTAACGAGTCTGGATGAGTGTGGAGATCTGGAGATGAGATTTTAAGTTTCTGTCAAAGGTAGCATTCTAGCTAACATTAGCCTCAGGGGCGAGAATGCTCCGGGACGCCTCTTCTCATTGGTTGTTGTGGTTCAGCTTGGAAAGTAACAATATAATCATCCAGATTTTAAATAGGGGTTAACCCTCGATGAGTCTGTGAGGAGCTCAGGAGGCTTCAGACTGGGTTTATAAACCCCTCACATTACCAAACATTGGTACCGATCAAGGACTGATTCGACCTTTCACTCCTTTTGTGAGAGCAACCTAGTCGCCAGAATAAATGTTAGCCAAGTATGTTTTTGTGAAACCATAAAGTTCAAGTTGTCCATTCCTTTATATATCAGCTTCACGTTTGATGAGGTTGAATTTGGCTTTAAATCTCTCTTTTGGTTCCTCCTTCTGGTCCTCTTCTGGAAAGGTCCCCAGCTATTTGGGAAAGCCGAATAATAAAGATGTAATGTGAACGTAATATGGTTTTTTTGTACAACATGTGAACATGGTATGTAGCCGTTGCCACGTGAAACTTGGACATATCTGTTGATGCAGCAACGTTACCTGTTCACATTATAACTTGGAGAGTGTGAGCACACCTTGACTCAAGTCTTCTCCTTCCTACTATGTCACGGCAGGTGTATCACACAGCGTCAGGTATAATTCTGTTGGCCTGGGCTTTAATCGAAAGCCACTAATCCATCTACACGGCATGTTTTAAACAGGCACTGTGCTCGTTAATCCAAACCTTTAATGTCCGTCAACGAACCACTCGACGGGTCATCGTGAGAAACTTTTTACATCAGTGTTTTTGTTTGTAAGTGAATCAAACATGCAGCAGGATCTGCACACACCAGCAGCACTGAGTGGGTTTTCTCCACTGATCACATCTGTACTGGTAAATCAGAAACTGGGTCAACTTTGAACTTGAGTCGGTGATCGCCGTAAGGCAAACAAACACTAATATAAAGAAGAATATATGAATATGTTTTCAGGAGAATAATTTGTTTAGTTTCTTTAGACCTTATTTTGACTTACCCTATATCAGTCTGACACTACATAAATATAAATATACAATATGAATTCAGATCATAAATAATTTAACATCAGCGTAAAACTGCTCTGGGAAACGTATTTACATACTTGCAAAAATGCAGCAGAGTGTCTCATAAGCTTACAGCTCAAACCGAGCCCGACGCTGAGGTGATGTCGGTCCAGACTCACAGTCGAGTTTATGAAACTTATGATCATCAAAACGGTCAAATCAAATGGGCTTACAAGACACAACAAATTAATATAAACCGCATCCAGAAAGCAGCAAAAATACTACTTCAAATAAAGGAAGTCAGCTCAAATTACTTATATTTCAGATGTTCAAACTCTCGTGTCTGCAGCAACATTCAGACATTAAAGCAGATGTAACTGTAACCTTCAAGAAACATCTAACTAAAGACTAGAGATCCATTACGCTTCGACAACTTGAACACATCAGACTTTACAAACATTACATCTTTTATAATCTGCACACAGAAAATGTCAAGTAGAGGTCGAACCAATTCAAGAAAAACTTGAGTTACTGTAGTTTGTACAATCTTGTTCGTCTACGTTGTGTCCTGCAGCCTTTAAACGCACCGTATGTAACTTCCTCCACTAGGGGAGCAAAGTCCAAGATGGATGTTGGTCGGGTTGGGTGGACGGGTCATCCGCTGGACTTTCCCTACAGAGACCTGGGCTCGTGTCTCATTTCTTACCAAGAACCAAGACGGGCTTGTTTTAAGTTAAAATACAACTAACTGGTTTTAAGTCATGACGCCTGAAGTTTCAGGACTAAACGCTGTTATTTGAACGTAGCGTTAGTCTTTTCCTAAACCTAACCGAGTAGTTTTACTGTCTCAAAACATGTAAACTGTTTGTCTGGAAGCTTTAATTTAAAAGTCTTAACGGATGTTGCATATTACATATTATTGCTATCTTGACCGCAGAGCTGATGTAGCTCAGACAGACCTGGTTTACAGACGAGGCGATGCATCAGAGTTTCATGTTAAGTCTCACTGCTCGACTTCCTTCCTCCGTCTCTGATGTTTTCCTAGACGACACATGAAACAAATCATTACCCTGAATAAAATCACTGATTTCTCTGGGTTTGAATCTTTGTATGCAACTAGACAAAATATACAACAAAGGCCTCGTTTTTAAAGATTTTGATGCAGGAATGTTACACGTTATATCTGTAAGTATCGGTGATTTTCATTTGTTGCTTTGTTCTTGGCGTATCAGGATTTATCTTACGAGGCTGTGCAGGTAATAAGTCCCAAAGACTTTCGGTTGTTTTCGTGTTTATTGTAGCTTTATTCCATCTCCGTCCATGTGCCACCCGAAGCAGGTCTCCCAGGTTCAGATTGAGGCATCCAGAGCGCCTGACGAGGCCTTTTGCTCCTGCGTACGTCCCCGCTGGGAAATCCAGCAGCTGATGAATGTAGAATTGGTTCCAAGCGTGTCTAGTGATTATTTAGACCTGAACCTGTCCTCTAATAAGCATTCTGCATCACGCCTCGGTCGGCATAAACCTCCTTTCGCTGCATCTCGACTACATCAGGCTGTTAATTGGTTTATTTTCTCCGGCAGATGAAACTCTTCTTTCTCAGGGCGGCGAAGGCGATGAGTACAAGGAGAATCGGTGAAGAAAGGGGTGGAGGGCGGAGGGGAGGTGGGGAGAAGTCACTTTTGATGATATTACATTTTAATTATTTCTGTAAATACAGGAGGCTGGGGCTCCTGGGCGAACCTGTCAGTCGATTTTTCATTTCACGTGCGGATGTAAGGTGTCTAGGTCCAGGCCAGCCGTCTGGCTGAGACGCTGACGTTCCCGCGGCGGCCATGAGGGAATAACACCCCCCACCACCCCCACCTCCAACACACACACATCCACACACCCCTCTTCTTTCATCTCGTTAATGGACATTCCTCCACAAACGTCGGCGAGTCTACCTGACTGCAATCCTTTAAAGTTTAATTCACTCTACATTTAGCCCCGGTCATAAATACCATATTAGGTAGCAGCAGCATGTTTTATGTGCTCCCTATGGTCGTGCTTTTGTTTTAATGAAGCCATTTGCAACTTATGAGAGAAAAAAAAAAGGAGAGAAAGTCGCATATTAGATGGGATAGATCAGTCAAACCTATTCCCACATTGTGTTTTATACATGGGCTGGAATAAAATGAGGCTCGTGCCCGTCCGCCCGGCGAGGAGGGAGCGCTGTATTCTGACAACTTTGTTCAGTTCGGGCTGATTTAAGGACGTCTCTTTACAGTGGAGTGACTGCTGGTTTACTGCAAATCATTGACTTAATCACATTATTCACCTGCTGCTGTAAATTTCCAGGGATTTGTCTCGGTGACGTTGGCACGCTTATGCACAATAAACCAGCGGCTTTATAGACCAGCTCCCCCGGACGTGGACACTTGTACTGCATATTCTGAATATCACAACAGTTCTACCAACATATAATACAAACGCTACTACATATACATGACTGCACATACTGATATTGCTGCATTATTGCCTTCAGACAAGTTAAAACTGGAAGTATGGCGTACAACAGAGCTCCTAACTCTCCGTCTTCGTCAACTTTTTTGAAAAAATTGTGAAAAATGCTCATAATTTTCCCAAAACACAAAGAGTCTTCATTTACTTTCATTAATGGCAAAGAAAATCACCAAATCCTCACGTTTAAGAAGCTGAAACCAGCAAATGTTTGACATTTTTGGTTAAAAAAATGACTGAATGGTTAAAAAATTAAGCGTTTCGAATATAAAAAGGTCAAAAAATTTTAAGAAATGCTCCTCACAATTTCCAAAAGCCAAAAGCGACGTCTTCAAATCGCTTCATTTGCCCAACCAACAGTCCAAAACCCAAAGAAATGGAACAAATCCTCAAACTTAAAAGCTGAAACCCTGAAATATTTGACATTTTACCTTAAAAAAATGACAAAGAAATTGTGAAAAGTGCTCATTACAATTTCCTCGAGCCCAAAATAACATCTTCAGATTGCATCTTTCATACAACCAACAGTCCAAAACCCAGAAAGTCTTCATTGACTGTCATAAATGGTAAAGAAAAGCAGCAAATCCTCACGTTTAAGAAGCTGAAAACAGCAAATGTTTGACATTTTTGGTTAAAAAATGACTGGAATGCTCCTCACAATTCCCCAAAGCCCAAAGTGACGTCTTCAAATCGCTTCTTTTGTCCAAAACCACAAGAAAAGCAACAAATCCTCACATTTAAGAAGCCGTAACCCCAAAATGTTGGACATCTTTGTTTCTAAAATGGAAAAAAGCAACCAATTTACTTGATGTTCTTGATTATACCCGATTATGTTGATTATTTTTTAAATATTGATATAAAGGATCGACTGAGAGCAACAGGGCAACAGATAAAACCATTTATATCATCTGTGTCAGGATATAATAACAAAAATGTAATTGCAATAATAATAAACACCTGTTCTGAACATATTTCGCTCCTGTTGGCGCCCAGTAACAACATCTACTGTGACAAAACACATTAATGCTCATTTAAAGTGCTTTTGGTCATAAACAAAATCTCGACAGACTCTGAAACATGTGGTTGTTTTTCATCGAGTTTGGAAGAAAACGGCACCGCGCGTGAACTTTATTTGCAAAGACTCGTCTGATTTTCACAAACTAGACAAGGTACGGTAGACAAATACCTTAAATAGCAACAGCAACAACACTAATTGCGGCATTTGAATCAACGGCCAAGCAACACCTTCAGAACTTGTGATCGTCGATGAATCCCTTTACCACGATCAAGAATAATTAACATGCGAGCAAACTTGGGAAAATTCAGAGTCTTGTAAAAGTACCTGGAGGAGGAGAGCGGGGTGTAGTCTGCACTTCTGCTCATACACATCCAGGCAAGTCAGCTGAGCCTTAAAGATCATTTTAATTAATCGTTTATTGTCACTCAAGTGCAGCTTTCTCTTCCTACTGGTGCTCTTGAAGCGGGTTATGAACTTCATCTGTATTAATGTCACCAGATGTCATGTGTCGGTAAAACGTGTGACGACAGTGACGAAAAAAAACTGTAAAGAAAGCTTAAAAGTTTTTTGTTTCCTTCCCGTCAGAGCCACGAGGACTTGAATCTTATCGCGACGAGCATGCAATCTCTTCCAGTTTCACATCTCCACATCTTAAGGGAGGTTTTTCTTATTACGTATGCCAAAGACGGCAATAACGAATGCAAATTTATGGACCAGTTTTCGGTGTCACCTCACTTTAAAATGTGAGGGGAAGCCGTCCAAAAGTTATCGGGTGGAGCTTTTGAACGATGGAGCGCTGGGGATGTCACATCTTTTGTTTCCTCTAATATCCCTGGAAAATCTGGTTAAAATTGGAAGATGCAGCAACGAGCCGGGTTTTTCTCCGCCGGTTGCACAGATTCCTCGCTGTTTTCACAGCTGTCTCGCTCGCAGGACGCGACTGAAGGTGGTGGGGAGGGGGGGGAGGATGGAGGAGGAGGATGGAGCTGCTGCGATCAACTCATGTGTAAAGATGAGAAATGAGAAGCAAAAGGGATAAACCAATACATTGAGCGTTTGACACAACCAGCAGCCGAGAGAGAGGAAGTGTTTGAAAAGAAAAGTAATAACAGAGTCTCATCTGCCAGGAGTCAAAAACTCTGCAGGGCTGCTACGATCAGATGTGGCAGTTTAGATTTCCTTCTGCACCGAACTGATGATACAAAACACATCATAATAAAGAAAAATCTATTTATTCTTCGTCTGTTCATCCCTCCGTAGACACAGGATGTGACCAGAGGTTACAAACTCAAGTTCAAACGACTTGACTCAAGCTCAAATCATTATTAGTGCCTCCATTCACATCCCGAACGGTTATTGTTGGGCACAGTATCATGCGAGCCGGACGGCAGCTGCTCACAGGTAATGTCCCTCTCATGCCGTAGTTATTAGGCCCCTGGTCAACAGCCAAACACAGCAGCTGTCCGTCCAACAGCAACCTATAAACCCCCCCGAACTCCTGTTCATAAACAATAATATGCAGGCAAATGGGGTGGCCAATGTCAGACGTGGCCAGATAAACACGTCGAAGGTCACCGGCGCCACCCAGCCACGTCCCTGAAATGACTCCGCAGTCGTCTCCGGTGGAAATGTAAAATAATCAACGTCAGCTTCTCTTTAAAACAAACAGACAAAGCTTCACTGTTCACGATCAGTGTGTTCTGGCAGGTGGACACGACCTCCTGCGAACATCTTGGAGGCAGAGCTGCTCTCAAGAAAGACTAAAAAAAAACCTATAATCCTACTTTACCCATAATGCATCAGTCCACCCACCAGAATAAAAGTTAGCAATGTATGTTTCTAAAAGGTCCAATCTTATAACTGGATGTTGTGACAACGTCTTGCTTCTGAGGCACAAAAAACACTCGGCTAGGGTTAGGAAAAGATCCTGTTCTGGCTGACACAGCTGGAATATATCCCTATGTCTTAATGTTGAAACGCCATCTTGAACAGTGGTCACTGTCTTCTCACCCAGCTGTCCACCTTGCACCTCTCGGTACGACAGTCAGCCAAGCCAGCGGTATAAAATGCCAACGTTGGACTGAGCTGCTGCTCCCTCGCTGCCCTGTAAACACCTCCACCATTCATGCCACTCCACAGATGATTCAATCCATTAGCATCGTACTGAATTTCAGCAAAATAATATCACGACGATGTGATCCAATTATTCTGGCATCCAAAATGATTTACTCTGAGCACGCCGTCAATAAATAAAAAGCTGTCGCTTGACACAAAGAGTTTGGTCTTAATGTTCATTGATTGGCCACTCTGAGCCCAGCTGTGATAACCCCGATGACATCACCAGGTCAGACAGGACAGAGGACCTCCACACTGCAGACGTTGGCCCTGTATAAACCCTGACGGAGGCTTCTGTAAGCACAACACGCAGGTTGTTAGTTCAGGCTGCTGTAAGCTGTCTGATTATTTTCTGTTTCCATGATTCCTTCCTGGCTCGTGCACCTTGGCGTCCCGCACATCTGTGACAGATTTCTCTGGCCCTTCGTGGCATGAGGTAACCACTCCATATGTGACAAAGTGCCACCCTGGCTACCTTTTTATTTTGCCTTGAATAATCCAGGGCCACGGGCCTAACGTGATCTGACATTTGAAACGGCTGTCGCAGGTTTTCTGTTAATAAATGATTCACGCGGCTGGCCCGGGAGACTGGGAGTTAATGCCATCTCAGTGGCAGCGATCTAAAAACTTTGACTCGGATCCAGCTCCGTCCTCCAGGGGACGGACAAATGGACACGGCCAACGTCTCTCCGGTGCCCTCGGTCTCCATTATCGACCCCAGAAAAAGGGAAAAAAACAGACATGAGAGACCATAATGATCCAGTGTCAGAATGCAAAGTGCCGCATAGCTGCTTTTATGTGTGTGTTTTCCCCCATCGCGGCGAGGAGAGGAGGAAGTTGTGATTCTTTTTACTGCCACACAGCTTTAGGTGCACTAACAGCATCCGAAGGTCCCTCAGAGAGGCCTAATGTGAATTTAATGACCTGACGCTGGGCGAATGACAAGTACGCAAGGTGAAGGTGACAACCTTTTTCTTTTTTTTTCCCCCCATCTATATGATTTTTTCCCCCCCTTCGACTCCCTCACCCCACCCCAGGTCTTGTTTTCTGAAAGCCGTGGTGATGTTACATCTATTATCCCACTGTGGGATTTCTGGCAAGTCGCTGCTGTGAATTTCAACAATAGTTAAAGCTCCCTTCAAAATCTAAATGCTTTATGCATTATGCAAAACTCCCTCCTCTCTTTGGCCGAAATGACGTTTTGCTTCAGGACAATCTCAGAGAACATTTTTTAAAGACAGTGGAGGAGTGGGTTGTGAGAAGAGACACGTCTTTCACAACTATGATCCCCACAAGAGCGTACTGTAGTGTATGTCACCATCCAGCCAAGACATGACACTGTACATCAGAGTTTTAATTATGCAAACACTCCTCAGAGGCAGAGCTGCTCTGAAGGCTCAAACTATCTCGTCGGTTGACTCGAATTCACAGAGCAGATCCAAAGAACTAGAACAACCGTGGTCTAAATGGAGCTGGAGACCAATTTCAGACATTTATGACCTTTTATTCAGTCGCTTATAACAATGTTGAATGAGCAAATAGACGGGAAGGTGCATGCGGTTGTGTCTGGGGCCATTTTTCATGGGGTGATCTAAGCAAAAGGTGCAACAATTAGTCACATAATCAAATGGTTGTCTACTATTAAACTCATTACTAAGAATTTTGACAATAAATTACTTGTTTTGAGTCATTTTTTGAGAAATCATGTCCAAAATGTCTGATTTCAGCTCCTCAAATGCAAATATTTTCTCCTCCATGACAGTAAAGTTAAAAATCTCTGAGTTGTGGACAAAACAAGACATTCAAGGACGTCATCTTAGTCATTCAGAAACACTTCTGCTCATGCACAAAGACAGCTCCATAAAGAAATGGTTTTCCCAGTTTGATGAGCGAGAACTGGAAAAATCCTGACCTTAACTCCTTGCAGATGAACTGGAACACTGACAATGACCCATACCGCATCCAAAACCAGTGTCCGACCTCACAAAATGGGTCCAAATCCCCACAACCAGGTTCTGCTACCTTGCAAGCCTTCCCAGAGGAGAGGAGGCTGGTACAGCAGAAGATTAATGCCCATGGTTTTCGACTAAGATGCTCAACAATCACATAACACACTCACTTTTTGGCCATGTACTGTATCTACAAACAGTTGGTTGCCTAAAAAAAGCCGCTGCAGGAAACCAAACCATGAGTAACATTCTTCTGGTTAGTTTTTGGTTACTTGAAGGATGTGAAGGACTCGCTGGCTTTTACAACATTCAACCAAAACCACATTCTTTCTTTGCTTTAACCAAGTGTTTGAAAAGCTGTCAACCCTACCCTGCTCTTTACAACGACAAGGCTTGTAGTGTAAATCCACCGTGACGTCACCCCCATTGGTTTGTGGACCACAGTTTTGGACCAAGCCTTGAGTTTGGCATAACGGCCTCCATCTTGTTTCTTTGGGGCCCAGAAGAAATCATATCCCGACCAGAGGGTGGAGCTTGGAAGGATATCCCTGGAGAAGACTTGAGACAAGAGATTGAGACCAGGAACTCATTAGGAAACCGTTTACCGAGGTCAGAAATCAGGTGACAAGTAGGCTCAGTTTCTCATAAGCTTACATACCATCGGATTTCTTCTCCTGCAACCAGTGGAGCCGCCCACTGCTGGCCATTGGAAAGAATGCAGGTTTTAAGATAATTATGCATTGGCTTCAATTTTCATTACATTTAAGAAGCTGTAACCAGAAATATTTGACATTTTTGCTTGAAAAATGATACTTTTCTTTCAATAAACTACATTTTTTGGATGATTTTTACAACATACGACCAAAACCAGCATCTTTCTTTTCAAGCCAAGAGCTTTAAAAGCCTTCAAACCAAACCTGCTCTTCACGACTAGTCGGCGTCTCAACCAGGACGACTGGACGTACAGTTTAATCTAGCGACAACAAAAAACCTGGTGGTTATCTGGCTCCCTCTACTCAGTGTAAAGAGATTATTGTAACAGATATTCCAGTCTGCCACCGCGTCCACTCATTATTCAAGCGACTAAATGCGATGTCAATAAAAGCAGCATAATATATAAGGTGGAACAAGAATCAAATCCCCTCCCCGAACATGTTTAGAGAGACAAATTCCCCACAACGCTCGCCCCGTACGAGCATTACAATCACTAAGTGCATGTTTGGTCATCGAATCTACGGGTCATCATGATCACATAATGTGCTCCGGAGGGGCCCCCAGCGGCACAAACACATTCATTTCCAACAACAACAAAAAAAACAAAACTCTTTTCATACTTTGACAGGAAACCTCGCATTCGCACAACACTTAACCATGAGCGTCTCAAATCTGATTAATGCTTAAACCAATTACAGCTTCCCCCCAATTAGAGGACATTACCAGGTTAAGAGCTCTAATGTATCTTCCTCACATTTTTTTTTCATGAAGTATCTGTGGATGTTTGTACACAGATTTATTGATATACTTTGCGGGAGCTTCGGGGGTCGGCCATGACGCCCCCCCTGGCTCCCTCCCCTGACGAGGATGTAAAGGCAACATGCTCGTGTGATTCTCGGACCGACATCTCGATCTAAGTTTCTAATTAAGAAACAGGGAGCAGCGCGTCAAGCGCAGACACATCACTCAGCTCCTCAGCCATAATGTTGCCCTGTAATGCCCTGTGTGGTCTCAATTACACTTTCCATGATGTAGAATAACAGCATTAGAGCAAAGCAAGACATGCATTCATATACTCGTAATTAAATAAAATCCAAATCAAGATCAGACCCGAGTGATCTTGAGCTACATTCATTTAGACGGATGGGCGACAGCGCTGACCTCTTGGTTAATTCTTAAAGAGACAGAGTCCAAAGGTCGCCGGCGCTGAAGACGGCTATTTCTGGAGGGCGATTTTTAAAATTCAAGACCCATTTTAGGAGACAAGTTCCCTCAGTTAAGATGTCACTTAAAGAGCAGTTCAACTGTCAATCATGTAGTTTCTTTCCTGCGTCCAAGTGAAGAAAATAAACACAGAAGGAAGTCAAGCAGCACCGAGTAAAAGCCTTGTAACGGCTGAAAGTTCAGGTCTTAGCACAGAAGTACCACACAGATGGTGTGGGCTGGATCAGATCATCAGACTTTTCCTCTTTTAAAACATCAAATTTCACTCCATGCACATGTAAATCTCTTAAACACTGAAGTTTACACAAGATTTAAACATTGGACCAAAAGACTAAAGGATCAATTCATTCATCAGACACTCTCTTCAGTTGTCCACCAATAGTCAGAGATCTTTGCTCACCTGTTTTGTGAAACCAGGTCCTGAACTGGTCAAACTGAAAGCCTGTATAACATTAAAGTCTTGATGTTCTTAGGACTCATCGCCTCTGGAGGAAAAGCAACATCACAATTAAACTCAAAAACAAATGAAGACAACATGGGAAATCGCTGCGATCGTCCTTGACGTCATTCATCAATCAGAGCGCGAGACGTCCGGTAGCGAGGTTTCATTTGTAAATCGTTTGTTGACGCTCTCCCAGCAGCCAACAGGCAGAGGTCAGGCAGATGGAGCACTCTCTCCACCCTCCTCCCAGCCTCCAACGCCATCTACCTGCATGGGCCTCGGGCCCCACGGTCCCTGCCCTGGATGGAGGTTGCGGCGGCAGGAGGGGGGTGGTGTTGTCATTTGCCCCAGCATGGTGTGCTGATGCTAATGGACTCGCACAGGAGTCCAGGCTAGATTGGTTATTTCAGTCTTAATTCAGCCATTAACATTTCATTAATGCACTGTCCTACTGCTCGCCTGCACCGCGGCCTGCCGGCTGCTGCCTGCTGATGACTGCTGCAGGCTGCAAAACACCACACTCACTCAAGGTGGACGGCAGCCTCTGCACGGACGCGTCAGTGAGTGTGCATTTTGTTTTGCTTCGGAGATAGTGGCAGGTTTTCTGAGTTTACAAAAGAAATGGAGTAGCTCTCCTTTATTTAGCTATTGACTAGAAACCTTTGCCAAAAATGAAGCAACGAGTCAATATTAAGGAGGCAAACGCTGTACTGTCTTTTAAAAGATACAACAAAGCATTTCCGGCTACAACTGCTTGTAATGTTAAAGGTGAATGACTGTCTACTTTACTTAATGTCCCTAATTTCTCTGCTCTGTTTCTAAGTTCTTCCTGATAAATATTTCAGACACTTGAGCTGCGTTTTGCAGAAGAAACTTTGCGTGTGTCTGATATTGTTAAAAGTGCTTTGTTTGCAGTGTAAGAGAAGAAGTTATGTTCATGTCTGATGAATGTTTCAACCTTGCAACAGTATTTTGGTGAGTCTTCTAAGTCTAAGTAAACGATTTCCAGTCACCGTGAACTCTAGACACTTAGCAAATTTGTCCAAACGTGCATCATTTTCTGTGATTTGTCAAATCTGCAGAAAAGGGACTGCTGATTCGATGATGAAGCTGCAGGTTTCAAACTGAAAACTTAAAGACAGAAGCAATGCACTGTAAAAGGAAAAACCCAAAAGCTTATCCGGCATAAAAAAGACAAAAACATCTGCTGTGACGGTCTTGTGGCTTCGACCTTTGACCTCCATACATCTGCTTACTCTCCTGCTGTTCCTGGACTCAGAGTTTATCCTACACTTGTCCTGTTAATGTATGAAGTGCATACGTACGTACGCAGCACAGGAGTATTTGTGTATGCAAATCACTCTCACTCTATTATGCTCAAGGCAGTATCAGTTGCTAAGGTATTCGCCTGATAATGAACACAGCATGTCTGCGAATGAGTGTTAGCGTGTGTGTGTGTGTGTGTGTGTTTGCACGCCGGCGCTCCATCCAACAAGTTTAACACAATATTCTAATTAGACATCTATGTTTATTTAATGCGTCCTGAGTAAATTAGTTGTATAAAATTATGACTAATTAAGTGCTGCATTAATAACCGAAGCGCAATGGCAGGCCTTTTCCTGCTGCCTGTACGCAGACGGGCACATAGGTAATCATCATATCTGTGTCACTCATTAAGCTTTTTGATCATCGTGACATGACATATGATAATATATGCTCTAATCTACATGCAGAGGCTGTTGCATATTTTAGATTTATATTTAGAAACATGAAATGAGCAACATTTGAAAGCAGCAGAACCTTCTCCTCCTCACCTCCACCGGCATGTTACTGACGGCTGTGCTTGTATGATGTTTAACATCGTAAGAAATTAGAAACAGTTAATTAAATGTGCACTTCTTCTTCGTCATGATTTTTCCAGCATGACTTTTTAATTTCAAACTTGCTGACACTTCCTATAAAGCCCTTGTCAATGCTTTATAATGTATTATTGACATTTTTCATGCCATTTGCCAAGATAAACTGTCGATTAAGGGTTTGGTACACAAAGAATTAGCCCTCGTTCATTCACTTACAAAGTGACGTAAGAAAAGATAATTACTTTAAATCATACGTGTTGATGATTGTACATTCCTATAGGCAGAGTATAATGCCTAAACCTTCATTAAGGTGTTTATCATCATGTTATGTCAAACTGGAGTTTGTGTTCCTGCATAGACTTCAATATAACAAAGCACTAAGAGTATTGTATTACTATAGGAGCATTATAATGCATTGTACGTAAGTACGTCTATAATACACTAGAGACATAAGCGTCATAATGATTACTGTTATAAAGCATAACGACTATTAAGAGTGCTTATAACTATCATTATATAGCGCTATGGGAACATTATAATGCATGCAAGTATGTTTTTAATGCAGTATAATGCAGTATGTGCAAGTATGTGTATAATGCATTAGAGACACTGGTGTTATACTGATTATTGTTAGTTAGTGTTTATATGATTGTATAGCAGTATAGGAACATTACAATGCCTTGTAAGTATGTTTGTATTGCATTAGAAACATCAGCATCACAATCATAATTGATCCAAAGCATTATGACTATTAATGAGTGCTCATATCTCTGATTATACAGCGCTGCGGGCGCATTGTGAGGCATTATAGGGTTGTATATAATGCATGAGTGACACTGGCATCATGACTGAGTGCAGTATAATGTGTTTAAGCATGTTTATAATGCATCACAGACACGGGAATGATAGAAAGTGTTACCTGGCACTGTTTGTTTGCAACAGTAGGTAATATGGGCTCACGATGACACACTCAGATAAAAGAAAAGACTCCCAGCTCTCAGTCCTGCTGGTTTTTCTACAAACCCGTCAGGGATTATACTGCAGGAATCTTCTGAAAGTACTCTCACACTCAGAGATCAAAATAATTAACTGAAAATTATGTGAAATGTGTCAAACGTAATACTCCTGCAAGCAGCATGTAACATTTGTGACTCAATGACAAAAAGACAGACTATTGGCACGGCCCTAAAACACATTTGATATTTCTGGATCAGTGGAGCTGTAGGTAGGCTGTTCATCTGTCATTACTTAACAGTGAGTGCGGGGAGAAAAAAAACAAAAAAACACCCAAAGTGCTACATGAGTGATGAATATCCGGCTTTATCGGATGTGCGTGTGATATATGAGATTGGTTGATAATCGACACTTAGTTCTGCCATATGGTTGGACCCGCCTGCCAAGGTACAAGGACTCAAAACATGGAGGTAAGCTCGCGGGGATGGCGGGATGGCAGCTCGCTTCCAAAACGAAACGGGAGACAACATGGCTGTGATTTAAAATAATGACCCGAGCGGCTCCTGAATCCTTTTTCAAGGACACGCGAGCTGTTTCGTTCCAAAAATGAGAGATACTCGCAAAAATGGATGATAGGTCCAAATGATTACAGATTAAGGTGTGCGTTTTCAGACAGTTTCGTGTGTTTTGGGATAAAGAATAACGACGGTAACGAGCTTGTCATTCGAGCTTTGGAGGGAAAAGCAACAACACAAATGGACATTGGGGTTTTTTCCTCCACATGGAAGAGATTTGGGAAACTTTTACATGTAGCCACTTTCCTCCCTGCCCTTTCACACCTCACTTACACTAGATAATGCACAGCACACTCATAAAAACACCGTCTGAACCCCTAAAAAGGACCACAAATGTCAATCGAACCCCCTCTTTGAGCATGGGGGGTCCGACTGCTGCTCTAATGCTGTCAGCCTAAAGTGCGGTAATAATCTCATCAGTGCCATTTTAAAAATCATAGCCTTTCATCATCCAACACAGCCCGCGTCCATCACACGCTTTCTGGAGTTATTTAGACGGTCCCAAAATGTGACGGGCATGCCCAAACAATGAAATAAATAATCACAGGCGCCGGTGGCGATAGCAGTGGGAGATTGGTTTTGTTAAAGACCTCTGACAGCACGTCTCTTGGACATTTGGTGGAAGGTAAACAAAACAACTGGCAGCACGCCGCTGCCAACCTCAGGCCCCAAGGCAGGCGCGTACTCACCGACGGCGAGGGAAATCTCAAGCAGTCTGGGGAAAGCCGTCATGTGACTCTGGGTAATTTTCGAAAAATTTGTTTATCCTTTTGCCCCTTTTTCTTTTTTATTTCCTGTCTCATGATGTTCTCAAGATGTTGCCGCTGGCACCGATCAGGGCTGCAGCTCTGAATTCAAGGAGGACTCATCTTTGTTGGCTTATTATTCAAATAATTACCACCGTCTAATGAAGACCAATAAACAGTCGATCAGGAAGAGCAAAGGCTTCCAGTGTAAACATATATGCCAGAATCTTGTCATCCTACACTTTGGGGGGGCTTTCTGATAGGCTCAATGGATTTCAGATGGACAGGAAGTGTGGGCTTTGAAAGCTCTGTAATTCCAGGTGGCCAGGGAGTGTTTTGGCAGGCCGACCTGCGCGAGGGCCCGCGGACCGCCAAGAAAGGGGACCTGGAGTAGGTGGAATGTTAATCATGGAGAGAGGAGAACATGTGTGACAAAGGGAAACGATGGAAAACACATGTCCCATTTCACACTTATTTACCTTTGACTGCCAAACCCCTGCCAGATTAAAGGAAGAAGAGGCGGGAGGGAGAGGCAACGGCAAAGGTGGAACCCTTTAAAGTTCACCTCTTTGATGAAGACGCCAACTCTTTGATAGCGTTTCAAACATTCTGGGGAGGAAAGAGGAAACCTTGGCGGGATTGAGAGTCGGGCCTCGGTGGTGCAGCGGTCCACTGACAAAGGGCTGTGTGTGAAGACAAGGGGAGGGGATGCTGATAAAGTGCTGCTCTGGACAGAAAGACATTGTTCTGTACGCACGCTTTCCAAGTTAAGACTCCAGGAGGAATAAAACTATGTACTGTAGCTGCAGGTCGAAGGCCAGAGATTGATATTTTATGTGGTCAAAGCACAAGTAATAAATTACAATTCATAAAGTTTAAAAATATTATAACATCTTGTTGCATAAAAAGGATAATTTATGTGTAACATTTTGCAAAATATACAAATTATTGCCACATTTCAGTTGCTGTAAAAATCGTTGCACCATATGTTTTCAATATGTGTATATAA
The DNA here is from genome assembly GCF_965226575.1 of Pagrus pagrus. Classification (NCBI taxonomy): domain Eukaryota; kingdom Metazoa; phylum Chordata; class Actinopteri; order Spariformes; family Sparidae; genus Pagrus; species Pagrus pagrus. Next base: position 3,730,876 of record NC_140206.1, read on the forward strand.
ATATAAATGTGAAAATTGGATAAAGAGCCTGACCGATATATTGTTCATTGGATTTCATCAGCCAGTATTGGCCTATTAGAGATATTACAGTATCATCGGCGTACATGCTGTCCGATTGTTCTGTACGCACACTTTTTAAATCACAACTCAGAGGAAAAAGAAACAAACTGATGCATTTTCTTTTAAAAAGGTAAACGACTGTTGTGTTGTGTGCTTGAAACAAAGATATAAGGCTACAGATCGATGTTTAATGTGATCGAAGGGAGGGCATTTCATAAAGTTTACTAATATTTCAAACATCTTGTTGCATGAAAAGAATAATATCTGTTTAACACATGCAAACAAATACAAATGACTGCCACATTTCAATTCATACAAGAGCTATTACCATATGTTGCCCACATGTTTGCAGGATTAGAGCCCGACCAACATATCTGTTGGGGGATTTATCGGCCAATATTCGTCTATTACAGCTATATTGGTGTTGGTACTTTGAGCTGCACTTTACATGTAAAAGGAGCTTTATTACATCATCACTAATATTTTGGACAAAGGTGTTTGGGCGTTGATTTCAAGAATCATCATCTTGAGGGAAAATATTGACCTAAATTGCAAAAATGCATGTACAGTCCTAACATTTGTAATGAAATCGTCTTTAAAACAAGTCTGTTTGTTCAGAGCGGGGTGTGTTACATAATCGGAAAAACAAGCCTAAAGCTGAACTATCTTTAATCAATGTGTAATAACAAGCAACAGTGTTCTTCGGCAGCTTCGTCTCATCTTATAAGTTGTTTGAAGCACGTCTTCTGTTGTATTTTTAATGTAAGGCTGCTGTAAGGCCAGTTTCCCCTGAAGGCGAAAGCAAAGTATGGAGTGAATGTATTTTGTCTTTGCTTAAAAAAATGACTTGGAGTACTTTATCCCTGCTAGAAAAATGGATTTTGGTGTTGACTCCTTGAGAAAATGCGTCTATGTAGAAGATTTTGTGTTAAAAACTCACCTTTTTACCCTAATTTTGTCTTTTGGCCTTCTGTAAGTTGCGATTTTGAAAGACTGGTGTAGCCACTCACAAACCCCGTCCAGTGGAGACTCGGCAGAGAAGATGACACGAGCTCTTTCCCTTCCCCCCCCCTCACGACATGCCATCTTAAACTGGAGGACATAAGCGCGCTTTGAACAGACTGTTAAAAAGCGGCGAGTGTGATTGGAGTTGAAAAGTTTGCAGCTGTAATGGTGGCTGTTTGAGATAAGTGTAACTTATTTCATTTGTCGGCGGTGTCACATGCTCTCGCCTGCTTTGAAGTGGCAAATTAATGACAAGTGAGAACAGTAGCCATTCTGCGGAGAGAATGACCCCTTTTCTAATGGCTGTGTGGCGCAGTGAGCGAGTCATCTGTTGGCCCCATCTAATTATGTGAATCGAGCAGTTTGAAAAGTGTCTTAAGGCTGTTTAGGAATAAAAGGGACATTTAAATGCAGAGCACTTTGAAAATTACAGATCCTTCAAAATACTTTCCACGGACACGTCGCTTCTCCGATTTTTTTTCTTCTTCTTCGTCTCGTTAATTCAGCGCTTTGAGAGCGCAGCCGGCATTCAAGGAGGGGAAGAATTTGGAGATAGCCTCCCGCTTCCCACCGAACCCTCCCAACTCTTTCTATCACAAACAGGATTCTCCTAAACTTTCTCCGCCTCGATGAGGAACGTCATTCAGGCTGGAAACAACGCCTCTCTTGTTTCTGAATGTATAACTTCAGCGTGATATTCATACGCTTCTGGCAGCCATTTAATATCTCGCACTGTCCACATGCACTGATTTAAGGTCCCTGTGGAAAAACTGGTGCATTTGTAATTCATGATTAAAGTAAACATGAGTTAGTTATCTGTTTTTGGACCTGCGACTAACAAATATATCAAGTGTATTTAAATTTCAGGAGGATTTATGTGTTTCCATCCCGCTTCGCCAGAAAATGCTCCAAAACCTGCATGTTTGTCACAAAAAGTATTGTGTTTGGATCAAATGTCAGACGTAAACATGAGCCGCAGTTAAATGTGTCTGCACAGGAAGTGCGAGTGGAAGCAGACGGGGAGGAAAACAACATAATGGGAAGAAGGTCTGGCAGATATTAAGAGATGTGCTAATTTTTTCCCCCAAACAATGTGTTTCTAACATCGCTGGAACATCAGTTGTTCTGGATTACTCATCAGTGGTGTTTTCCAATAAAGACTTGGATAAATTATAGTTAGTCCAGAACAGAGTGCACGTTAACAGAAGCGCTAACGTCATCAGAGTGCACGGGACCTTCGCTCGGTCTTTGGTTTAACATCTAGACCATCAATTTATCATAGTAATGGTCATAACTTTACATCCTGTCATGTACAGAGGGATGGGAACATGTAATACTTCACAATCAGACCGAATCTTATGGAACAGATCACCTGGTTTTGCTAAATAATGTCTTATATCTGATATATCTGATAATCATTATCATATATTTTACTGTTGCTGTTCACGCTGTATCAAATGTTTAACTGGTTACTGATATTATGTGTGTCCTGTTATTGTTGTTGTCATGAGTAGTTTTATTGTTTTTCTTGTAGTTTAGTTGCTTATAATCAATTAAAAGATGCACTTAGGGAATAAAATGTAAATCAGAAGAGAAAGATCTAAACAAAGTAAATAAACTGAATAAACAAACCGACCTTAAAGAACAACACAGTTTCATACTGCTTTACTTTGTTTATATGTGGCGGACCCTGCCACCTTTCTCACTTCAATCACCTTATTCTCCTCTGAGAACAGCTTGTTCATTCACTTGTGAAAAAAAATGCACATTTCTGAGTTTGTATTATTGCATTAGTGGTATTGTAAATATTAAAACATGAATGTTGAGTTTGAATTCCCAAAAACAACATAGTGCCCCTTTAATATTGTGATGTAATCGTTACCTAAATAAACAAACAGCAAGGCTCTCGGATGTGTTGTGTCCTCCACATCACTTACAGCCTCATGTCAGACATTAAATAATATACATTTTGTCCTTTCGGGCTGCGTGATGTGGTAAAAACAAGACTTTTGAGATTACTTTGACGTATAAATTGTGATAAAATGATCACTTATACAAATAAAGTCCACTTGATCTGCATATCTGAGCGTCTTACTTTAAAATATTTACTCTCGCAGGTCTTTTGTGCAAAAAAACAAAAAATAAGATGCACATCTCGACCTTTTTAATGAAATTATTCATCATGTAAATGAAGTTCCACATGAGCGGTTAATTAACCGGCTCTTAAGTACTTCCGTGCATATTTTACAGTCATTGTATCGTTTGTAATGACGGTTATATATTACAGAACCAGGACGATTATGCCGACATGTTAACTATATTTAGGGGAACTGAACGCGTATATTTAGACCTTTAAGTAACTGACTTCACCGCGAAGCGAAGCGAGAGGTTGTCCAAACGTTCAAAAAGTTTCCGTCTCCAAGTTATTTCAGAGGTTAACCTGAACATCTTGAATTCAAAGCCTCGCTCTTTTTCCTCTCCTTTGGTTTTTCCTAATTATTATTTGATTGCTCATTAGGCGCTGTGTTCGCCGTGCGTGCATCTGCTCACGAAACCTTTTTTATTTTTTTTTATTTTGCGTGTGTGTGTGATTTCTCATATGTGAGAGAAACAACCGTCTCCCTTTAATTACACCGCCTCGCCAACATTTGTTAACACTCCTTGGAGGACGCGCGTGGACAAATAATATAATAAAAACGGTGCAGTTTGCAGGATGATGCGTCTGAACGTACAGTAACACACGTACTGTATGCAGAATATCTCCGAGTGAGAAACGGGGAAACGCTCTTTTCATTAAACTAACCCCGACCCTCTCATTTCTAGCAGCTGTCCCCGCGGATGCACACCCCGCTTCCCTTCTCTTACGGGGTATGATGTGTGGATGAAGGCTCTTTCCCCGCGCCGTAATGACTGTACACCGAGATTTTCAAGGGCCCGCTCATGACAATCCCATTTTCTGTGTAATTTCATGGTTGTCTTCTTGAATGAAGATATTGGCTGCTCTGAAGCACGAGGTCAGAGTCTCCCTGCTCCGTTTTCTGGATTGTTCCGGAGTATGTTTCCCTTTACTTGATGAAAAGTAATTCATCATTTACACCCCTGAATTCTGCCACTTTTTTTCCTTTTTTTCCCTTCCTCCCCCTCCTCCTCCTCCTCCTCTCGCCATGCTCTCTTTCCAGTAACAACTTTCTTCCTCTGCGTGGTACCTATGGCGGCGTTGAGAGATAGATAGGTTCAATACGACGGCGGGTCAGCCATCCCCGAGAACAGGTTAGCCCTCCCAGGCCTCCACGTTGCCCCCCACTCGTGATAGAGTTTGTCACCTCTCTACCTCTGGAAGTCAAATCCTGTCAACTCGGGCATCCTTCAGTATCCCCGAAGTGGCTTTGGCACCCAGTGGGGCATGTGAGCTTAAAATTGATTTTTTTTTTTTCCTCTCTCTCCCCCCTTCTGTGTTTTTTTCTCCTCCTCGAGATCTGCCAGGTTCCCTTAAGGGAGGCGGTTGACAGCCAGTGGAAGCCCCTCAGCCAATCAGGAGGCGGCGGCGGTGTAAAAGACACCTAGGGAAACTTTCCCTGCGCCTCCCGGAGCCGGAGGGGGGCAAAGGTTTCTGACATGTTGAGGAGGAGGCGGTGGAGGGTTGGGGGGAAATGGGGATGTTGTTGCTAAGAGACCGGTGGGGGTTTTTCCTCTCCTCCTGCGTGGCCTCCTGACTGCTCCGCCAGGGTGAAATTAATTGACACAGAGGGCCTCCCCAAACTCACTTTTAATTGTTTTCGTTTCATCGCGGGGCCTTCCTGCGCAAAAAAAAGAAAGTACAAACATGTTTCCTCAAAGCCCCCCTCGTGTCACTCTCCTTCTGCAAATATTGTTTCTTCATGCAAAGTGATGTTTGGATTCTTTTAATCATCGTAGCCTTTCGAGTGCGAGCGCATATGTAGATCCCTTTTGCATCTCTCCGGCTGAACATATGTAATCGTGTGCATGTGTGCGCCCACGTTTATTAGCGGTTTTTAAAAAGGCGGCACGATGAGAGCTCACGTGACTACTCCCCTCTCTTTTTTCGCCAGCTGGTAACATCTGCAGGGCGTCCGGAGTCCAATCAGGGAGTCTTTAATACCGGGAAGAGAGGAAACCCTTGAGACTTAAGAGAGACAGAACCTGATCATCCCGCCTCATCAAGGCTCCGGCTCTCCTGTGACCCTTCCACACTGAATGAAACCTCCCCGCGCTGCTCCTCGGAAACTAATTCCTGGGTACTTAAGAAAATACAATGAGGTCAGATTGGTATCATCAGTAAATTACACCTACGGCTCAGGCGGCGCCGTCTGAATTAGACGAAATGGAAGCTCCTTCACGGCGGCAGGAGATTACGCTCAGGTCCATATGTTCAGGGCGCGATATCGCTCGTCCACTCGCTGTACGATTGGATCTTTGGACAGGTTACATCAAAGCCTGCTCTCAGATACAACCAAAGGTCTGACGTGAAGGATTATCTCTCGGTGTCTTTGCTCTGCGGGAGTTTAATACAGCGGTCAAGGAGCATTAAGATGTTTTCACCTGGAAAATGTTAAATAAACATGACCTTTTATAGTGAAACAGGTGTGGAGAAAACTGTTAATCTGTCTAATGCGATCTGAGGAAATAAACCTTTAATGGAGAGAAAATGTCATGACATCAATTAAGAGTCATTTCCATATTAATGAGGGTGAAGTTTGTGTTTTTATGTTGAATTTAACTGTTATTTTCTGTTACCAACGGCACAAACGTGCCTATTTGAGATCATTTTTTTGACTGCAGATAAAATAAAGTACCTTAAGTACACTCCTTGAGTAAATGTACTTAGTTACATTCCATCAGTGCATAGAGGAGTAAAGAAAACAGGAAATATTCACAATTAAGAAGCTGGAATCAGAATATTTTGATGTTTTTGCTTAAAATTTGACTCAAAACAATTCATTTAATTTAATAGTTGACATCTATAGGCAAAGCAATCTTTGCAGGTGTATAATATTTCATAGTTTGTTTAAAATCAAACAGAAAAAAGGTCAAACGTGACGACATTGAAATCAAAAACACTCAGATGAAATGGAGAATACGTCATTTTCAGATTTTATCCTCCACTTTCTTTGTATTAGATATAATCTGCTGTAAACTCTGGTGAGCGGCGTCTTCCTGCTCTCGGAAACACAAAAACCTAAAGTGTTAAAACTAATCTGCTTTATTAAAATAGTTCTTCCACTTCATGATTACACGCTGGTTCACGGTCTGAAGAAGAATCTGGTGACGACAGAACTTCTGAAACTTGAAATCTCCCTCGCTCAACTTTGTCACTTCCTGACGAGGTGACCGTTTCACCTCCTCTGATACTGAAACACGTGGCAGTCTGTGCGTTTGCTTCGACTTCATGAAAATATGGCTCATGCCCTCAGCATACAAACAAACACACACACACACACACACACACACGTCCTGCACATCTTCGCCTCGGAGCCACTGGAGCACCCAGGTGGCACCGAGGAGGCATCAGGAGTACGGGAATAGCCGGAGATCTGTGCGTGTTTGCCATGGCTCAGCGAGCTGTGCGTTAACAGAAAGAAGAAAAAAAAAAAATACATGCACAGATGGATTTTCAGGGTTGGGGGGGTTTGTCAGAATCACATATCCTTCAGCAATGTTAAAGATAGTTGGCAGAAGGACTCGTGATCGTATCTGCGCCGCGGCTGCTTCAGTCCGGTGACACTCAGGTGATACGTGGTGACATCTGTAGCTCGCGGTCACAGTTATTTTTATTTAATCACCTTTTCATTGTTTCTGTCATTGAATGAGACATTATTGTTGCTTTTTTTTCCTGCATAATTTACGACTAATGTTCCTTGTTGTGCTTTCTTTTACTCACTTTCTTGGGATTAACTGTTTTTGCATTATAAAGCAGAGCGTTGAGTGCACGGGGGCTATTAATCATAGAGCAAGTCATGATATAATAACACGTGATGGTCAGATCAGTCGTCTACAAAGCATCAGGATATCTGTGTCACTGAAAAAGGAAACAAACGTAAAAACATGCATTATCTATGCTTAAAATAAATAAAATATTTGACTTAGAAGATTTTAAATTTCAAATGTAATGTAATTTAAGATGTATAAAGAATAAAACAAGATTAACCAACTAATACTCCTGGTGCAGACTAGCGACGTTAGCAGCGTTTAACCGATTAATCATACACATTTTTCAAAAGATGCTACTGAAAGCTAAATTACACTTTTAATCACAAAACTAAGCACCAAAATGAAAACAGGACAATTAAAAATACAAAAAGATAATAAAAAGTCAGGCTAAATAAATGAGCAGTGACCTGCTTTACTCATTACTCTCCACTGGACTACAGTTACATAAGGACATACAGTGGGTATAATCTCTGAAACTACTGGAGAAAATCAACTGGTTCTGGTCCGTCGGGCCACCTGAGTTCAGAGAGGGTCAGAACACATCCTCTACAACTGCTTATCAGCACTTTGAAATGTGGTTTGTAATGCATGCAGCCTGTGTGAGAGGGAGACTGATGCCCTGACCTGCCCGGCTTTATTAATAGCCTCCCTGTATTCAGCTGATCCAGCAGCACTTCCAGCTGTGGCAGGTCAGATTTCACCGCTACTCTCCCATTTTTTGGACGCCCACCCACCTACTCTACCTTGAACGGAGAGTTTACGCGATCATTTCTGTTCCCCGACCTTTAAAAAAAACAACATTTCCCTGTTTTGCAGTTTTGTATCCAGCAGATTTGTTCCAGCAGTGAGCTCCACCTGTTTACAGCAGCAGGAGGAGGATGCAGGTAAATTATCTCCCCCTGCATGATTTACAAAACCCTCCTCTGCTGCAGAGACTTTCACAGTGTCTCAGCGCCCATTAGCCTCTGCCACCCGGCCAGCCACTCCTGCATTACTACCTCATTTCATACATTAAATGCTTTTACCTTCAGGAGTGTGAAAGCTGTCGGGTTATCTCCCGCCTTCCTGCTCCCTCACCTCGGCCTCATGTCTGCCTCTAACCGCTGTGAATAGGCTCGCGGGCCACACTCCTGGGTTTTTGGCCCCTTAAATGAGATTGTACAGGAGTCATATTCTGATAAGAATGATCCCGAGCCCAGACGGTTTACAGTTAACGTGGCTTGCAGGTGGCAGCACCTTCCTTATCCCTTTAGTGCTCAAGTGTCCCCATCAGCACCAGCTCTGCTGTGATTTACTGCATGGAAGGTGAAGCCAAGACGACCGATGTTATTCAAAATAGTGAGTTTTGATTTACTGTATCCAAAGATGAAGACATGAAGATGAAACAGTCTCTTTTAACAAGGATGAGTGTTTTCTTGCCTGTTTTAAATGAAAAATTATACTTTTACTCCTCCTAAATTTTAATTCCATAATGTAAAATAAAAAATATTTCTGCTTTATCTTCTCTTTTAAAGATAACTAGTGCAGTGGCTGTTCAAACATGCTGTTTCTCACAGATGATCTGGTTTACAAATCCAGATTTAAGCCTCCTGAACCGCTCACAGACTCATCGGTGCCGTCCCAACACGTTTGATATTTATGATTTAAAATCTGGATGATACTTTCAAAGCTTGACCACAACAACAGTAAACAATCTAGCGGCTAACATTAGTTAGCATACTACTCTTGACAGAAAAATCTCACTGAAGAATGGAAAACCTGTGTTCAACACGTCTCCTCACTCATGCAGACTAGTTTGACCTTCTGTTTTCATTACTACAGCAGGTTGTTGCACCACGCTTATCTCCATTTTGTTTATGTCTACTTCCCCAAAGGATCTCTGGGGTGTCGCGTGTCCAAATTGCACCAAATTCAACACTGCACTTCCTTGAGCCCTTAGCAACAAACCTGCCAAGTGTGGAGTAGATCGGACGAACGGTTCTTGAGATATGCAAGTTACAAACCAACAGATAGACAGCGATTCTTTGCTTTATAGTTAGATGGCTTACTCAGCATCTGACAGATGGATTTAAAATGAAAACAAATGATCAGCGCTGGCTCGAAGTGAGTGATAAGCTGGTTTCTTTCCTCCTCTATGACAGTAAACTGAATATCTATGGGTTGTGGACAAGACAAGACATTTGAGGACGTCACCTGATCGACACTTCTCACCATTTTCTGACATTTTATAGATCAAACAACTAATCGAATGAGAAAATGATCGAAACAATTAATCAGCGATGAAAACAATCGTTAGTTGTCGATTAAAAACCTCTCTGAGCTTATATTACATATTTATTTGATTGAACTAACAGTACCGTCACTGTGACACCAGCACTTCTGCTTCCACAGCTTGTACAACTGTTTTACTTCAGTCTTATCACCACAGCAGGAAAAGCTCTCCCCCCCGCCGCCTCCTCCTCCTCCTCCCCCTCTCGGGTGAGGTGAACGGGGCGTTGGGTGAGGGGGCGATACATGGCGTAGGAGGCACATGTGAGTGATAAGCTAAACCTCGTGGGATGACAGCGAACTTGTTCGCAGCAGTACTCCGCTATCCTGCAGCCACTGATGAGCCTGATACGTTTAATTGGGGTGGTCCATTTCCCATCCAGCCTCCCCCCCACCCCCCCGTCTTTGGATCCACTCCTCCTTGTCATTTATACCAGAACTATGACTGTAGGCGGGGGGGAGTGAGGGGGGAGAGAGAACAAGATCCCCCCACAAAACAGAGATAAAGAAAAAATGTAATACTTCCACATTTTCCAGTGCTCCTTTCATCATTATTCAAAAATTAGTTTTTAATGCAATGAGTAGCTCCAATCATGTTAAGGTCTGCATGATTCAGATAGTATCATAATTACAATTAGATTACATTACCGCAATCAGAGAAAGGGGGGATCGTTAAGAGAAGGAATATAAATTGCTTTAGTTTTACAAGTACTGAGCAAGCAGAAATTTGAATTAATCTCCACTTAAACATCTTCCCCCTTACAGAACTGCAAAGCATGCTGGTTTCTTCCAGGCCATCAATACAAATTAAGGGGAGAAGTATGATTTTTTTTCTCCGCTCCATCTGAGAGTCTTAACATTTGAAGTTTTACACAGAGAGCTACATTTTTTTTACTCTGCACTACAGCGGCGGTTTGGGTTCGAAAACTTTCTCAACGGGGAACCGTGACCGCTTCGCTTTCAAGAACGGACGTTTGTGGACAGATGATCTGGTTTACTGATCCAGATTTAAGCCTCCTGACTCATCACAGGCGTCCCAAGTTTGATATTTATGATTTAAAATCTGGATGATTAAATCTGTACTTTCAAAGCTTGACCACAACAACAGTAAACAATCTAGCGGCTAACATTAGTTAGCATACTCCTCTTGACAGAAGCTTAAAATCTCACCTCCAGTACTTGCTGAAGAATAAAAAACCTGTGTTGTTACTTCAGCAAGTTGTTGCAGCACACTTATCTCCATTTTGTTTATGTCTACTTCCCCAAAAGATCTCTGGGGAGAAGGATCACATGTCGCGTGTCCAAAACCAACACTGCACTTCCTTGAGTCCTCAGCAACAAACATGCCAAGTGTGAAGTAGATCAGACGAACGGTTCTCGAGTTATTCGAGTAACAAACCAACAGACAGACAGAGATTCTTTGCTTTACAGTTAGATTGTTCCACGATTAAAATGAAGTCATTATTTTGTGTTGTTTAGTTTAAAATTTAAGTGACTTTGTGTTTATTTTGTCTTATTTTAACTCCTAATGTAGCCGAGTCTGATTTCACATCAAACTCAGATCATGTCAGTGGTTAAAACAGTTTTCTTAAGTCAAAATGTTCAACATATTTCATATATTATTAATATCAACTCAAAAGTACTTCACAGTTGTACCAACATGACAGTAAATGTGGCTCTAACAGTAAAAGTACTCACCATGCGGAGAAAACGTCCCCTTTCATCAGTATGTGTTTAATCAGTATGTATAGATTACATTATAGGATTAGTATTACTGATGCATTAACGTGTAAGCAGCCTTTTAACGTTGCAGCTGGTGGAGGTTATAAGCCTATCGTGTTTTGTGTAGCATGTACAATCCTAATCTCTCATATAGGAGTGGAAAAGGTACACGACTGAGCTCTGAACTGGAGTAATTGAGTAAAATGTGCTTCGTTACTTCAGATAAATCGAGTTCAAAGCTCAGTTTAGGCGACAAAAATGTAAGAAAACATGTATAAATGTATCGTTTATGTGCACAGAGAGAGTTTCTGCACGTCTGAGGCGGTTAGCGAGCGTCAGTGAATGCCTGTCTGCCTCCAGCACGTCAACACAAACACAACAGCAGCAGCAGAGAGGCGACAGCTAACGTCCTCACTGTCCTCTACAACTGAGAAAGTGTGTCTCAAAGCCCATTTGGTCACATTGTGCCGGATTATCCCGAAACTGCAGAATACAATAAAATACAAATCAGTCGGAGACAGAAATATAAACCATCAGTGGAGCGCTGGGCGGATGATTAGGTCTGAAGTTAGCAAATCCCTGATCCGCTAATGAATTAAGACTCCAGTCAAGAGCAGCGTTCCCTTTCTTGATGACAGCTGACAATTTCTCTGAGCGATTCCCAAAAAAAAAACAAAAAAAACAAAACAGTTTGGGCTTAATCGTACTTAACGTATGAATGAAGAATTAAAACAAAGCACTTTTCTTTCCTGTTCAGCTCACACATTGCAGTTTGTGCAATTAATAACGCAGATGATCGCCTTAGTTATATCTGCACAACTTTTTTTTTTAGGGTCTGCCCATTTGCTAGATATCAATTACCTTTTTTTTTTTTTTCCTCCTCTGCTTCCTATTTATTTCCCTTCTTAGGCCGACGATTGGAGATTAATGCGCGCTGCTAAATTACCACACATGCTGGCCATTTATCAGCTCCGAGAACAATCCTGCAGATTCATCCCAACGCTAAGTGGCAGAATATTCATGAAATGGGGTAAAAAAGGAGTAATTTTGTTCACCCTTTAATGATAAAAAAAAAAAAAGGAATTTCTCACTCTCGCTCATTTACTTTGTGGGCTTTTTTTTCCCGTCATTGTTTTCTCTCGCGGCCACTCAGAAAAGGACAGGCGTCATTGTGGAGGAAAAATCCTTCTTAATTTAGCTGAAAACACGGACTTATATTTATGGGTGGAAAACAGCGCGATACATTACGGCGGTACAATGTGATAATGGTGATAGCACGGCGGCATTGTGCTTGTTTGTAAAGCCGTGGTGCAGAGGCCCCCCCCATAATAGACCAGCATTCAATCCCTGACTTCAGTAATGAGTTGGGTAAACAGAGCTTTCAAAATGAGTTTCTAAATCAGTGCAGGAGGAGAGGGAGGAAAAAAAAAACAGGGGCTGGGGGCTTTTGGTCCTCGACACCCTGGCTTTAATCAGGCATTAGGAAAAAGGGAGTGAAGATGTTATGAAAATGCGGCGCTGGCCTTTGTTCGGCGTCTGTCATGGCATTGACTTCCCTGACACAATGCTACAATGCATGACGGATCAAAGTAATTAAAGTTCCAATAATTTACCTTCCTCTGTTGCGTGTCAAGTCTGCCAGACCGGCTGCTCTCAGGCCCTTCATTGATTTCCTCACCACTATCAGAGCACGATCCTTAAAGACACGAGGGCACCGTGTGTGTGTGTGTGTGTGTGTGTGTGTGTGTGTGCGTTTTAATAACTTTCCATGCTGATATAATAGCAACGCTTCAGATGTTTAACCATTAATGATCACAGACAGATGACGGAGATAGAAGAGACGAGCGAGGGCTGAACCCCCTCCTCGTCCTCTCGCTCAGAGTGGTCAAAAAAAAAAAAATTGAGGAGCTCGTCGTCGACTTCACCTTGTTAAACTTTTGGAAAAATCCGGGAGAAAACTCGGGCTTTATCCGCAAATCCGCGGGAGATTCGGGCGCCGGTATGCGAAAAAGGATTGTGAAATCATTATCGGTACACAGAGGAGTAATTCTGTCTGCCGTCGAGGCCTCGGGATTGATGTGTAATGCTTAGGAAAAGACTCCCTGCGTCGCCGTGTGCGTTCGCCACAACAGTCGGAATAAAAACTTCCCCTCGCTCATGCACTCGAGGTTACTCCGTCTCTGTCGTCCTCCCTCCCTCGTCCTCCCCCTCCGAGGCACGACAATGTGTCATTGTCATCGTGGTTTTGCAGCAGGTTTCTGCCGTGTGAGGTGGCGGTGGAAAGGAGGGAAGGGGGTCTTCTTTTGAAGGCTTACTCCCCCCTCCAAAAAAACGTCTCTCCTCCCCTGACGAAAGTTAAATGGTTGAAGTATTCCTGTTCTGAGATGTGATTAGCGTGTCACACATTAAAAATGCCATATTAAATAATCCCATCCTTCAGGCTTTACTTCCTCACCAGGTATTAGCTTAGACGGAGAATTATCCTAAGCTATTTGGAAAGTAGGGAATCCACATAAAGATCTTGGCACTCGGTGTTTGAATTTTCTATCTGCCTGGTAGGTGCGATACTCAACCGACTTACAGCGCAGACAGCGGCAGAGGAAGTCGGGGCCCGGGCGCTTAGAGCTCACCGCGGCGGCGGCGCCCAGGTTTCTCCGTTTCTAATCTCGCCCCACTTTCTCCGTCTCACTCGAAAACACGACTCGAGGTTCAAGACGAGGCTGGTGTCAAAACTAGAGGAGTCGTGTTTCCGTTATGTTGCGTGACGGCAAGTTTGTTCAGTTTTTATTGATGGAAGTCAATTTTGAAGCTTGTTGTGTTCACGATGTCTCAAAATTTCTACTTTAATTGAATGATTTCGAAGCTTACATCAGCGGAAAAAGTTTGTCTTCATGCAGAAAGGAATAATGCACAACCTTCATTTTGAAAAAGTTGAGTGTAAACAAAAAACAATACTGTTTCTTGTTTGTGGCCGTAAGTCGGGCCTGCGGGCGAAAGTCGGCAGTAAAAGGTGCAAATATGTACTGTTTTTTCTAAATCTACCCTTTTGAAAAGGTCCATTCTTGTCCCAGAGGTACCAGACTGGGCTCAAACCAGACGGGTACGAATAAGAAATCAATGCCAGGGGTACAACAGTCGTACCTTGGAGGGTACTGCCCCAGTGACAGGCCGATGGTACGCCTACCGGTACAACCATCAACCTCCTTTTCTGACCGTGTATGAATCAAAGTTGGGTAAAATGCTCTTTAAACATGCGGGCTTCGTAATGATTGATTATTTTTCATAATCTGATCACAGCAGGCAGTAACACTGTGCAGAAGTCAGTCAGTTACGCATACAGAAAACCTGAGAGGCAGGAAAATACTTTAAAAAGACAATCCTTGTTTTATCACCTGTTCTCAAGTCATAAACACAATTTAAATCAGACTTAGTACCAGTTTTTGCATCTTAACAAAACAATAAGTTACATAAATAAGTCAGAAGTCATAAATAGGAGAGAAAACAATTTAGATCAGACTAAGAAAAAGGATCACGAGAGTAGTTTGGCCTCTCAGGGCTTCCGTACCATGTTGAATCTTAACAACACAAGGCTCTTTGCCTGTGGTCGACTATTAAGTTTCAGTGTTTGGCCCTCTATGAGACAAAGTTCGGGCTCCCCAAGTCTGAACAATAAATATCTTGTATTCAATTGAATCTGCTTTTATTTATGTTTTAAACAGCTTCCCAACTTTTTATGAAAAATGCGGTCGTAGTTAAATCTTTCCCAAGGAGAAAAAAAGAGACGTCTGTGCGACCACATATCAGATGTTGCCTGCAGCTTTTGGAGAGACGTTCAAATGAAAAAATAAAATTACTCCCTGTTATCTGCTGTTTCACTCTATTATGATACAATTTCAATATCGCGATTACAAATGTGATAAGAGTCAAGGATCACACGCACGCTTGTTAAAGGTTTTTCTGCTGCTGGTGAAGCGATTCTCGTCCCTGATAAGTTCAGAGTTCATGTGACTTTAACAGAGGAGCTCATTCACATCCGACGGGAGGAAATAAACAGATTACACGACCGCAGCAGGACAGAAGTCTTTATCTCGGCGTCGCGTGTCGAACGCGGCCCGGAGGAGAAGCTGAAACGATGTCGCAATCAAAAAAAGAAGAAGTAGTGTTCTGCGTTTTGTGTTTTGATGTGCGGTGATGTTGAATCTGATCACAAAGGGCCCTCGAGGTTGGTTTTGTTACAGCTGATGGAAACGTATTGGTTGCGATGGTTTGAAATTTGTCAAGGTCAGACATCAGTCACTGCAACACTGAGAACGATTCATGCACTACTTTCCACGGCGCAGAAAATATATTTTAAACATATGACACAATGAGGGTGTGAGCGGGTTCTTCTGCTCCTGTGTAACAAAGAGAAGCTTTAAATCAGTCGGGTTTGTTTTCAGCCCCTGCTTGGAGGTCAGCGCCCTGTGGCTGTGGATGGCTAATTACCATCGTGCAAATGGGTCACGGTTGTCATTACTTCTGGTCACATGATTGTATTCATCCAACATGTTTTTCTCTCTCTTTATAACCCGGGACGACAATGGGGCTTCAGTATCGGGGAAACTTTTCAGAATTCCCCCCCGAAGTTAAACATTTGTTACGCGGTCACAAGTCATTTTGGACCGAGGGGTAAATATAGCGCCGACACTAGGTCATAGCCTCCTTTTGGCGGTTTAGACACACAAATACTTTTGTTATTCACTGATAAATTGGAAAATACAAGCTAAAAAAGATCAAGACTTAACACATTTTTCCAACAAGAGTTGAAGAGTATAAATAAAATAATTAGTTTGAGTCATCTTAACTATTTTAATCTAGACCAGGGCCCAACGTGAGGTTTGATTTGGCTCACAGCAACTTCTGCTAGAAAAAAATAGACAAAAATTAAGCTAACGTAAAAGAAATCATGATATAAATTATGTTTTTATGAGGGTTTCGGATAGGATTCATAATTATTATTCATTTTTCACAATCAGACAATGACAGAGATTCAATACAATATAATATCATAAAAAAACAAAAGTTATATCAAAAATATTCCCAACACAACTTTTAAAAAAAGTCATTTTACAATGTACAAAGCTGTATTAAAACAACAAGACCTTTGTTAAATATGTTGTCGAGTTGCGTACCTACATTATCTTACGTAACGTAATGGAGTTTCATTTAGTCTCCTGTTGCTATAACTTGCTTGGAAGCATCCAACACATCCTCATACAGAAACGATTGGATAGGCTGGTTGCCCACGACTCCCAAAATGACATATTTCCGTCACCAAAACATGGCCGACAGTCACTAATCATTTAGTCCCAAGTACCGACGTTACGTACATAACTTCAGTTATGTAAAGCACGTGACGTAACCACAGAAAAGTTAAAATAATCATCGTTGACTTTCACGGTGGACATGAATTGCTTGTTTAACCCGACTTGACTTCCTCCTTTGCAGCCGTAATAATCACCGCGGCCACTAGAGGTCACCACCGAACAAGAAATGTAAATATGAGTCGTAAAAAACTGCCGTCTTTCTGATGAGGACAAGCCGGAAACATCAGATCGTACACCAGAGAGCGAGATTTCCATCGGCTGTGGCGTTTGTTTGACGAACTACGTATTTTGTTCTTGTTTTGTCTGAGATTTTGGAAACTGCTACCACACATCCATGATATTTGTTCAAATCTCTGTGGGAAACTGCGGTTTCATTGCGCTGCCCTTGAGCAATGCACTCACGGAGGTTATTATAATTAACAACCCTGTCTAGACGGTCTAAACCAACTCATAATTTTGCACAGTCATATGCTGCTTTACTTCTAGTTTCCCCTGCAGGTTTCAGCAGATTCACACCAAAGTTCTCACAAGCTTGTTCGTCAGCACCGACCAAAACAACCAGCAAGGATGTCACAAAATTAGCTTAGTGTGCGTCCCCGGTGTCAAATGCTTTGTCTACTTGAGTATCTGCGTTGTAGCTTTGCACTATTTTCTCATTATCTGTACGATTACAATGAGGTCACTGTGATCATGGGTCGAACAACAGACGCTGCTGTGTCTCCGAAAAATCTATTAAAAACAGCTCAAAACAAACTCAAACATTGTGTAACACACGTTCTCCATGTGTAGCTCCATTATGCAGCTAATTGTGGCATCGACGGGAGTATTTTCTCATTTTTCTATTAGCGTGGACTGTGAGCCAAAATCAAGCTTTGAGCAGAGTTAGAGGCGAGCGTGAAAACAACGACCTGCACACATCTATTTTTATGATATGTTTTTTTGCAGCCAAAGGGAGACGACGACCCCGAAGAGGAGAGACAGTAGAGTCATTTTACTGTCGAGGTTAGACCGTCCAGAGGCACAAGTGCTGATGGGATATAAATAATATTTACAACTGTGGACGTGCTGCAGAACATTTTCATTCAAATGACTGAATTCAGATTAAAAGTTAATAGCTGAATGGGATTTCATGTTTGTGTCTATATTGTTCAGATGAATTCTCTCAGGAATAATCACGGACGTATTCATAACTAAAGCCAGGTGGCAGATGACGCTCGGAGGAAAAGCAAATACCCATTTGTGTTTGTTGCATCGGTGAACATTGTCCATCAACTGTGGGCCTGTTGTGATGTGACCGGGGGCAGCGAGAGTGCAAAAAGCTCCATGTGTTCCTCCGGGTCGTGTCTTTAAATGGCACTAATGCAGAGCCGGGTTGGAGCAGGAACATTTAAGAGGTACTTTTGTAAAAAAGGATTCGGGTTTGTGTAACTTGAGAGGCGTGAAATGCCGCTAATGCAGTTTATTGCGGCGAGTGTTTCTGCACAAAGGAAAACGATGCTTCCCTTCTTATTTGTCTTTGACAATGCACGGCTGGATTACGCCCAGAAACCATGAGTTATTCAATTTCCACCTGGAAAAGCTTAGCTCGCGTTCATCATATTATGAGCGTATCTGCTCGATTGGATATAATTCACACCTCGACGGAAGCTTACACCTGCTTGAGGGAATTAGGGCTGAGGCCTTTAATAAACGTTTAAACCTGTCAGACAAATGAGATAAGTGCATTCATGACCTGTTCCTCCTGTTCGCCGCCTTAATTCCATCTGAGGGGATCCCTCTTCGCCGTACCTGCGGAAAAAAGTGGGGATATCCTGACGCTTTCGGAAAAAAGGGGGCCCTTCGGAGCAGCGGGGGGCCAATTCACCGTCGAAAGCAATTAGAAATATATTTGACGAAGGTCACAGAGCGTCGTGCGCGGTGACAGGAGTGACGGTATTTGGAGAGGAGCGAGAGCGGGAGGTAAATGCTAGATTTCTCCCTCATCATCCATTACAAAAGCCTCCTCTGGAGAGAGAGTGTGTGTGTGTGTGTGCAGACAGCGAGGGAGGGGTGAGGGCCATGAGTGGGGCCTTGCCGAGAAAGACAGTAAGCGGATGCTAACTTCCCACTGAGAGAATTTCTCCAGGTCGAATGCAAAACGTTCCCGACTAATCATCCGCGCCGCGGAAACGCCAGCTGCGGCCCGTGGTAGGATTATCATTCTCATAGACCTCTTACCGAGCTTTTAGCTAAATGAAAAATCTGCTCCATAGCCTAGGGAGAAGGCAGCGTGCAGATAAGAAGGAAGAGTGTTTACCGAGAGGCAGCGCCGGTGAAAAACAGAACAGGTTTTTTCCTTCTTCCTCTGCGATGTAAAAATGGTAGGGGAAGAGATCATTAGGCTGGCGAGGAGGGAGGGAGGGGAAGAAAGCAGCAAAAGGAAGAGAAAATAAACTAGAGAGGAGAGAAGATCAATGTATTTACACGATTCATTTGTGACAAAGTTCTTCTGGGCTCATTAATTTAATGTTTCTGTCTACCTTCTGTCCTGAGGGCAACACGCAATTTGTTATTCTATTGTTCTCCACCTCCTTCCCCGCTCCCCTCGCCGCTAATATTTTCCATTACAAAGCTGACTTATAATCCCGAATCTCAAAAACGACGATGGCGACGAAGGATAATCAAATCACCGTCATCAAAACCCCGGCGCCGGACCCCGCCGCCACCTTTGGGCTCGATCAAATGAAATAATCAGTTTTGGGAGGGAGGCAGAGGTCAGCCACGAGTGTAGTAATCTTATGGGGCTCTTTGCCCTCCCCCAGACACACACACACACACACACACACACACACACAACCAACCTAAGGGTAATGGATCTCTATTAGCGCTCTATTACCGACATCTGTAACAACGGAGCAGCGCGCCAAACATTGCTAACAAGGGCAATGTATTTGGAAGTCACTAGCCTGCTCCCTCCGGACACTGCCGCTCATTACAAAGCTATCAGGACCGTTCTGTTTGCCCGGACACCGCGGTTGGGGAGGAGGGGTGAAGATGGGGCGGGAGGTAGGGGGTGCTGCTGAAATAACAATTAAAGGCCTCTGCGGCGGTCCCACCGCTGAGCTGTTAGGGGTTTTGGGGGGGGGAGTCCCTGGGGTGCCCTAGAGGTCCAGTTGCTCTTGACCCTCCTCCTCTTGATCTGCACGGAGACAATGCCCGAGCAGGAGGTTAGTTTATTATTACGAGACCTAATTCGCGCTTGACTCTGAGGTTTCGGAGTCAAACGTGAGTGGGAAAGTGCATAAATGATTTACAAGCCGAGGGATTGGTATAAATATTACTGAGGAATGCCACTGAAGTCCCCCTACTTGATTTCTCACGCTGCGCTCCGCTCTTAAATAAATAAACCTCCGAGTCTTAAAGGAGACCAAACCAATTTTGCTTTGGAAAATAAAGCGCCTTTTCTGCGAACCAGTTCAAAGTGATAACTCTGATTACAGCTCGGTGTAGAGCGGCATTAGACACACTCTCCGTCAGTGATGTTTTGATATTGACACGAGTCTTTCTTGAACCGGGGGGATCGGGGGTGACGAGAGCGCCGATATTAAAGACACAGCCCGAGGGCGACGACGGGCCCTGTCTTAGGAACAAAAAGGGGCTGCAATCTCTTCCTGAAGGTGCCGCTCCGAAGCCTCCATACAGTAAGCACAGCGCGTCGTGCATGAAAAGTGCTCAACGCCGCTGACATTGTCGGTCACAATGCGTTTAGATAAACACACAAAAAAAAGGGGAAGGATTTAGCATAAGTCCATCACAGTCGTGCTCCCTCGCCTGATGCTGACCGTATGTAGACTGTCAAACAATGTGGAAATACCCCCAGCATGATGAGGCTTAATCCAATTGGCACTGGAGCCAAACTTGTAAACTAATCTATGCATTAGCCCGGCTGGCACAGCGCGCCCAAACGCTCCTGTGGAACCTGGAGTTTGGAGCTGTTTGTCGCCTGCCAGCGATAAGAGCCCGGCTTAGCTCCTCTTCTTTTCAACTGCAATCACTTTAGTCCATTTATCACTCTACCTGTCTCTGAGACCTATTTAAGATTAAGGTCAGTGGGGGAAAAAAAATATAAAATAATAATAATAAAAAAAAAGGCGCCCCTATTCCAGTTCTTTGGATACTTTTAAAATTCATAAGTCAAGAGGCTTAGGCTTTCTCAGCGCAAGTCTTCATAACAATGAGAAGTCTAATATTTTATGTAAGAATAGCTGACAGGAGATTTTTCCCTCTTCCTCCCCTCTTGCTCCATTTCGCCCTATCAAAGTATAAATACACTCGCAGGGTTTTGACACCAGCGCGCTCGTTCCTGACTGACGGACACAAATCCAACCCAATCACGTCACATGCAGATTTTCCCCGAAGACGGAGGGGAACGAGGTGCGCTCGTCTCTCACATCTGTACTCGAATTAAAGAAGGAATAAACCTTTTCAATATGCGTCCAGATTCGTCCGTCTGCCTCTTCTTTATTCTGTATCTGCCGTGCCAAGTCGTACAATCTTTGAGGTCTAACTTACAGCACAGCTGCTGCCTTATCTTCCGCTGTTATTCCTGGTGTTTTTTTAACTGCTGAATTCATTATAGTTGAGCTGCTTAAGCTCACAGTGCAGATGCAGTGGTAAGTGGAGACTGATGCCAACCGTTCCTCCTTATTACGGGCCCCGATTCAGACTCGAAAAAAGTTAAGAGTGACGATTAAATGATGCCAAAACATAAACGCCGTTTCTTCTTTCCCTTTTCTCCCCCTCCATTGTCCTACGCGATGAATTATTCAAAATATTGTCTTTAAATTAGAGCGATTTAGACGACAAAGTGAGGGAAATGAAAACAAATAGAGGAATCGTGTATATTTCAGATTTGTGATGAGTGTCGGCCGTCATTACAACACATTTACAGTTATTTATAATTGAGGGAAAACGCAGCAGGCGCTGTTGAAATGTTCTCATATGGTTTGAATACGCCTGGAGGTTTATTAGAAATGTCATTTTTGGTTATTTCTTTAAAACGAACCAGAAGTTTGCAAGGTCGCCGTTCTCAGATCTCATTTAGTGCAGATCAAGACGTGTAAACTACGCTTTAAACAATCAGTGCGGTCGTTAAATACCGCACAGAGAACAACAAGATGCAAATTAAAACCCAAAAAAAAAAAAGCGAGGAGGAAAAAAAAGGATGAAAAGAGCACGCCGAACAAACTCCGAGGAGGAAGGGGCCCGAGCTCTGCGCGCCCACACACTCGTCCTGTTAATAATCTATACCGCAGTCCATTTCTATAATGCAGAGTAAATCCCAGAGCAGTTCAGCAGTGCAGTTAGCCTACAAGTAAAAGCAAAAAAAAAAATGCCTTGCAGTCTTGGCTGCTCGCCACCAGCTGGTGCTCCAGTCAGCTGTAGGTAAAGAAAAGATGTTTTACATACTCTCAAAGCCGAGGGATTGGTTTTGGACCGATGTCAAATTTCTCCGAAAAAATTCAGGGAATCTCTTGCTCGCAACTCCGGATTGGTGGTGGATGTCTGCCACGGGGTCAGATACAGCTCGGAGTGCAGAGTGCCGTTGCAGCACATGCTGTGCCGCACATTTAAAGGGTTGGTACGGCAGCGGCGCTGCGAGTTATGAAGGTATCATTGTGCTGTTTTACATCACAGATACCTCTAGACATGTAAATGGGCTTGACTGCAGGTGTTTTTTGGAGGTCGACGCGGGTCAAAAGCATAAATTTGGGAAAATATGTTTCACCTGCATGAACCCATCAACTTCTATTTCTCCCTCAACCTGAGCTTGATTTTTTTTTTTTGCATGAGAAATTGAACAATAAAGCTTAAAGAAATGAGAGCAGGAAGATGTTTATGTTAAATACCTGAGGCTGATACGGAGCCACGGGGCAGAGAGGAGACCTACTGGATTTGGGTCATTGTATTTGTGTGAGGGGATTCGGGGGCGGCGGGTGAAGACGGAGGGGGTGGATATCTGGGAGGAGGGGGTATATAGAGGCTCAGCACGACTCACCAATAAATATGCCAAGCTGCTTTCTTTCTTTCTTTCTTTCTTTTTTTTAAAAAGGGAAGAAAAGAGAGATTTACATGAGCAATATAATATTCTTGTGTGTAAGTGATATTTGGAAATATGCCTTTGAGATGAATTGAATAATGGACTGCCCCCTATTGAAGCTAAATAAGAAAATTGAAAGCACAACTGTAGAAATTAATTTCTCCTCTCTGGCATGTTGGGCTCAGAGTGGGTGGAACAGAGATTCACTGTTAAGCATTTTGTCTAATTGAATTTTGTTTTTACTAAAAGCTCATTTTTTTAAAAAGTCGGGGGCAGCAGCGAGGGCCGTCGCAGGGCAAACTTTTTCCCTTCTCTCATACTTACTTCCTTTCATGACACTAATTCAAAATCTGGATTTCTCCCTGCCGGAGCCATACAGTAACCCTCTGACCACGGGCCAGAAGTTGATATTGTGCTCCATTACGCCTGGGTACACACTTGGCAAGGAGACGTTAGGAGCTAAATCGTACACATCAAAGTGCTTGTGTCAAATCCCCGCAGTCCTTTATGTGAACAGTTCATCCCGAAAAATTTCTAATTTCATGTCTAATGATGCCTATTGAGGCAGCCGGCGTTGCAATTTTCTTAGAGCGCTCGACAACGCTCCCCCCTCCTCCATCTCCATCGCCTAACCCCGGCTTCCCAGTATCTTCCCCGGTGCAGCGTCGTAGGTGCAGGGGCCGGCCTCGTCTCATTTTCCCAACATATAATATGGTAATGTAATGAATGCCACTTCAATTAGCGCAATCACTTCATGTTCCAAATGGAAACGCTCGCCGGCAAATGACAGCCTAATCTCGTCCACGCTGGATTCCCCCCCCCCCACCCTCTCCTCACGCCGTCGGAAAAAAAAAGGGGGAGAAAAGTTCATTTGAGTACAGTAGTTAACAATACCTCCTCATCACCTTGAGGCCATATTTAAATCCAAGCATTGAAAAGTAAACCCCTCGTTTTTTTTTTTCTTCTTCCTTCTCCCTTTCTCTTTTCTCCCCCCAATCAAAATGAAACAACCTAGGCCCCGGCTAATTAAGTGTGTGAATATCTGGACCCTAATTAACATATTTGTGAGACAGGCAGACGCAGGGAGGGCCTCGCCACAGCTCCCGTGTTTGCTCACAGCTTGAGCAGCGTCGCTCTGTCTTCAGTTAAAAAAAAAAAAAAAAAAAAAGGAGGCGCTGCTCGGGCTCCAGGTCTGCACAGGCCCCTCCAAAACAGGGGGAGAAAATGCCAGTAATTGGATGACCGTCTTATTATCCTTTTGTTGGTTGCAATTCCCTGATTAGCATTTTGGAATATTTTAAATTATAATCCAGGAATTAGGGGATTTTACTGTTTTTTTTCTCTCCTCTAACCTCCTCCCCCCCCTCTCTCTCTCCAATTAGCCTTGACGCTAAGCAGGGGGATGAGTCCGCAGAGGTTTTGTACACATGTAGCCAGGTAGGAATTCATGTCATGTTGGTTCGGAGGTGTTTGAACAGGACGCGGCAGATTCATAACGACGTGATTACAGTAATGCGTTTAGAGACGTGAGGCCGCTTCACCTGCGCGTCTCCTGAATGTAACCCGTCGATCCATCGGTGCCTACGTTGGTGTTTCTGATTATTGTGAAGTCGTTTCTTAGAGTTTCTTCAAGTGCTTCATATCCCTGAAATCCCTGCAACCTAAAGGAAAAGATTATTTAAGTGAAGCAAACAATAATAAATCATGAAAGTATGACATTCAGTCTGACATTTTTTCATCAGATCTTTATGAAAATAAAAAACATTGATGCAAAAGATTTTTAAAATGCAGAAACATAAAATATAGTCTCCAACTTCTCTTTAATGAGACGTCCTCATAGTTTCATCTGCAAGAGAAATACGTCTACATTGATATTTTTGCTTACAGTGATGTTGTTTCCTGAAGTATCTTCATAAGATAAATGTGCTCACAACTACAAAAAACCCTTTAATCAAAACTATAAAATACACTATAATCAAAACTGCTATTTCTCTCAACCACCGCTTGTTGACATCCCGTTTTTCATCATACGTTACGTAGCGTAATGACGTCATTACATGCCTACAACTTGATTTGGTGAAAGCTTCTTGTTGCAAGAAGAGTGAATGTTTTAATTGTTGTTGTTTTCATTTTAGATTGATTTAAACAAAATCATGTAAACACAGATATCCTGTGGCCATTCAGGGGCACTACTTTGACGCCACCGCTAGTTTTTAGCCTGTAAATCACGTGACGTGAAGAGTCGGAAGAAGGAAGACTTAGCTTCTTGTTGCAAAAAGATTAATTATCATGGTTTTTATTAAACAGGATGTAAACAACCATCTCTGGTGGCCACTAGGGGGGGCACCATCTGTTTTCAGTGAACTCACATGACGCTTTTGTGTTTGCATGAAGTCGACACAACACATCCATAAAAAGGATCTTTTTCTTCACATGGGTCTCCACCGGCTCCACACCCTCTCCTCCGTCAAATATTTACGCATTAAATTGTGCATTTCACAAAGTCTCCATTGTTGTCGACAGCTGTGATTATCTCCGCTGATTTTTTGACTTTTTGGTATTTCTGGACGCTTCCTGTTTATTTAGGTCGATAGAAAAGCTCCAAACTGTGACGTTTCCCAGTAAACCGACGCCTTTGAAATCTTTTCTTCTGATTGTTTCGGTGACCCCAGGCATTGTGGGTGCACGGCTGAAGTTTCGTGACCGAGTGTGTGTGTGTGTGTGTGTGTGCATTCCTGTTTGCCTCACGTGGATGTAAATACAGATGCGAGTGGGTGCAGGAGAGGAGGGCTTTCTGCACAATATCTGCATGTAAGGGAGAAAAATGTGTGTGTGAGTGTGTGTGTTAAGTGTGTGTTTTTGTGGGGAACAGGGCAGCGGCCCATGTCGTCCCAGGCCTCCTTCAGTTAATTGGAAACGTAGATTGTTGAGTCAGCGTCAGGGCTCTAATCAGAGGCCCGTCTCTGAAACTAAAAGGGACTTTATTGAAGTAAATTTAAATCACAGGCGACTAAAATCGTCTCTGTTTGTGAAGATCATTTAGAAGAGAGTGTGGTGAAGGACATATGAGTCAGCTCAGTCCTTAAAGTGTATTATACAGCCAGGCAATCAGCTCGGGGAAAAGAAATCCTACAGTGGCTGTTCGCTGGCTTTCAGCCTTGTAAAAAGAAACCGTCTAAAAATAGCTCCCATGGCCGAAAGTACAAGAAATTTGTTTTTCCACCAGTAATGGATTAGTGAACCAGGCACAGTGCCCAACTTATGGTAATATGTCAGGAAATGTAAGGGGAGGAGTGCTTCATGGACTCAAATTGAGTTTGTAGACATAAAAATCACCGTCGTCGTTTATTCGACGCTCTGATGAAGGCTTACGTAACGTACACGGAGGCATTGACCGACGGGAGGAGAGCTCAGGGACTACTTTTAGACTTTTGGGAATAAAAAAGTGCATTTATTGCCAAAAAAAGACGTACGCAGATGGGGCGCAAATATTCATGGACGAGGTAATGTTTTTGTTTTGTTCACGTTACGTTTTGTCTTGTTCGCTGACTTCCTGCCTCGCTTTCTGACAGAAGTTATAGCAACAAGCGACCAAATTAAATGAAGCGTTACCTTGATTTCTCTCTCTGAACATTGTTGGAAACATTTGGTACGATGAAAGTACACAACTCAACAAAAACAAAGGTCTGGTCTGTTTTTAAGACATTTTAATACTGAATTCTTATGTATTATATCTTCAACCAGGACTGAAATAAATGTCAATTGTCTCCATTATCCCGGGTGTAAATGAGTGTTCATGTCAGAAACTCCAACGCAAAGGCAAATACATTGCCTTCGTCATCGTTTGATTTACTCCTTGATGCCAAAACGAGTTTTCTTTGTCCAAATTATTACTTCAAGCAACGAAATGTAACTTCCTAAAGAAAGACGGCAGCTGGAGTCGGACACCAACCTAAGCATCAATATTTGGACACTGAATCGCCAATTTATTCATGAGATCACATAAAGATACAACAAAGGTTGTTGTGACATCTATTACAAGTGTTCACTGTGATCATAACACACAAACGTTGATCTAATTGGCACTTTCTCTGCACTACCACACTTCCTGAACTCTGACCTCATCTTCTCTTTAAATGGATGCGTTTGAAAAGTACTCTCTTCACCTATCGGAATAAAATGCCGTCCTTTCACAGTGAGACTCATCACCACAGTGATATCCCCAATCCCCTTGACAGCAGTGACATGCATTGTTCAGTGTGTTAAGATGAAAGACATGTTGTGTGACACTTTAAACAATGGGAGCACATTTCTAATCCAAGGTCGAGGCCCTTTGACACGAGGCTGAGCTATCATGCTTCTGCAGGAGAGCAAAGGAAACCGAGTCTTTATTGTCTTTCAGGAGTCCAACATCTAAAAACCTACATATTTAGGTGCTTTCTCGGTGAAGCGCCTGGAGGAACCGCTCCACCTCGCCACTCGCCGATCTCAAACCTTGCACCAGCACTCCTGTAAACCCCCCTAAGACATATTGCAAAACAACAAGGGCCACATGATCCTCACATGGCGCTTACCACACGTGTGATTTATTACATTCACCTAATACAAGAACATGTCATCCTTTTTTATGCCGAGACACCTCGTGACAATACCATTCACGGGCGCTTTGAGTCGTACGCCTTCTTTTGTCCCGATCTCAATGCCAAATTGCATTTGTTCCAAGTGTCACGTTAATGTATGAAAAGTTTAAGATGTCACCGGCTTAATCTGACAGCAGAGGTTTTAGTTAAAGCAAACGTGTCATATTGTACTTCTATTAGCAGGTCGCCATTGCACTATTAGTGACATCCCCAAGTCACTGGCGTGTCACCTTAATTTAAAGTTAAGCACTGTGACAGTTTAATATGCCAGGGAGATGAAAGCCGCCTCTGTTTCGGCGCCACGTCAAACCTTTTTCAAATGGGCGATAAATAGGGCTTATTGTTTCAGCAATTGAGAGGAACTGTCTGTCTAATGTGCCTTTATTCCAACAACCCCCCCTTCTCTTTCTTCTGTCTTCTTCCACCTCCTCTCTCTCTCTCTCTCTCTCATGGAGATTTTGTTTTCAAGCCTGAGCGGCGCTACCTAGAGGTTGAAGATTACGCTTTGAACACAGGCTGAGTGTCTGTCAGCCAAAGGGTCGCGCTGAGCTAAGTTGAGGGGACGACTTTAAAACGCCGAAACCAGAAGACAAATCGCGGCGTTGTCTCTAAGCCCTTCCCTGCTTCTTTTTCCTTCCACAACCATCAAGTCACAAACGTAATCCCCTCCTCCTGAACTTTGACTCAATTTACAGAGGACAATGGCCAGTCATGGTGGCAAATACAGATCAGTCCTTCAAACCGGGAGAGAGTCACTTCGCTCGTATATAAAACTGACCCGGGTTGATTATTCTGCTGCACATAAAGGAAGCTTTAGGCGAGGAAAAAACTGAGCTTCGCCTCCATCTTTTACCGACTCCTGCGAGGGTCTTGCACCTCCCCGAAGGCCACTTCCTTTCCCTGTGACTACCGAACCATATTTACAAATTGCCGTCAATAATTTCAGCAGTGGCGACGGACAACCTTGCCTTGTCGGGAAACGTAAGAGGAGGGCGCTTCGCCGTGGGTGTCCTCTGACACGTCATTAGTGATGGGGGAGGTGGAAGTGACACAGGTTGCTCGCTCAACAGAAACCAACTCCCATTAAAAGAAAACACAGACCATCCTTGAGTCCCTCCCCTCCCTCCTCTTCTGTCCTCAGGCTACAGGTGGGCAATTTTGATGGCAGCACAAAAAGGTGCCTGGGGGATCCTGGCGTCGAGATAAGGAGGACTATTAGACCAGGGAAGGGTGGTGGTGGAGGTGTTGGGCAGCAAGGGGGGTGTTTCACCACGTCAGGCGAGTCCGTTTGTTTTTCCACACTCCCTCCTTCCCTTCTTCTTCCTCCCCCCCCCCCCTCCATCTTTTATGCGGGGTGGAGGAAAAACGAGGTGCCGTGAAGCTTGAAAGAGTGCCTGACATCTGAAGTCTTCTGATAGCTCCCCGCGATGCTCGGGAAAAAATTAACTCTGACGCCCAGATCAAGCCTCAGGAGCTTAATTACATCAAAGAGAAAAGGATCCTTGTTAGATTCAATCCAAACAAAAAAAGAGAGAGAGAGAGAGAGAGAGAGAGAGAGAAAAAAATGATCAGTAGTTTTCAAGGCTTTGTTTGACATTGAGAAGACGTGAATGTAAAAATAAGAAGAGGAAAGTGTGTGTATGTGTGCGATAGAGGAGGAGAGAGGAAGTTTGTCGTGCGAGAAGAAGAAGAAGAAGAAGAGCGGGGGATTATCGGAAGAGGACGAGTCATTCGAGGGTGGCACGTCAGAAAAATCAGGTTCGAAAACAAAGTGACCTAATGACCGACACGTACGTCCCGAGAAGACAATGCAGCACTTCTTACTCGGCTACAAAAAAAAGAAAAAGGTAGCTTCACAGGGGCCCTCCCCCTCCCCCTCGGCCATCCTATTGACAGGGATGACAACGGTCCCACGACGCACCATTATCCTTGACCGTCAAGCCGACATCAAATGGGCAGGGAGCTGTCCCTGTCAAGACAGAGAAAGAAAAGGCCTCTCAAAAAGTACAGAGCTGCCTAAAGAGACGGAGAGAGAACGAGAGGCGAGCTCGTTACGTACGTTTTCTCTCCACCTTGCTTTGTCAAAAACAGGCTTATTCAGTGTGTACGTAAGCCTTGAGAGACGGGAAAGAAAGGCGAGAGACAGGATGAAGAATCAGACACGAATCCGACGACTTGTTTTCTCTTCATCTCTGCATATGTTTACGCAAACCTTTACTTCGCATTTGAAACGGAGGGGGGGGAAAAAAAGCACAAAAAAAAAAAAAAGAAAAGAAGAAGTGCGGTGGGTTGTGATGGGGTGGGGGAGCTTTGAAGCGAGATAAAACAAACCGCTCCTCTGCAACGCACGTCATCTCATCTTTGTGATGTTAAAAGCAAATTGATAAACAAGGGCCTCTCGCTTTCAAGGGGTCCTGTCACCCAATTCAGGGTGTAGAGGCTTCTCACTTTCATCAGCGGAGGAGTCCCACATGAGTAAACTCTCACTTAGCTACCACGCAACTTTCATTGTTCTGATGCCGCTCATACTCGTACAGCGGATCAAAAAAAAAAAAAAAAAGGTCTCACTGGCTCCAGGCAGGCACTTCACAGCCGTAACCAATCACCTTTCCAAATATTTGCGCTGGTTTGTAGAGAAATTGAGACTCTTGTGGAAGGAATGAGTCTCTATGCCCCTTCAGAGAGAGATGGAAACTGAGAGGCTTAAATGAGCCTGATGATGATGATGATGATGTGTGTTTTGGAGACAATTGGAGGACCTGAGGCTGCACGAAGGCAGGAGACAGAAAGCAGGAAATAATCTGGGTTAATTTGGTGAAGAAATTAAGTCATTCAAACCATCAATCATCAATACTTTTATTCTCATAATAAAGATTAAATTAAACCTTATGACTTGTATCTGTATCATGTTTAATAGTGTGAAAGTGTCGCAGGTACGGTGTCTTTGACAATCTTGTTTGACCGTCCTCTACATTTGTCGATCTAAAGACATTATTCAAGCAAAAATGTGAAACATTTGTTGGTCCCAGCTTCTTAAACGTGAGGATTCGCTGCTTCTCTTCGTCATTCATGGCAGTAAATGAAGAGCCTTTGGGTTTTGGACTGTTGGTTGGACAAAATTTAAACAATCTGAAGACGCCACTGAGCTCTTAGACTGATCAATTCAGTGTTTTCCACACATAAATCTCACTTTGGCAGTCAGCCCAGGTATATTAACAGCTGCCCAGGTATATTTAACGACCCATTTTAACATTTCATCCTTGTATAAAAGCCCCAAGTCCACAGCCATTCTGAGGGAAACACTGCAATTGATCTATTAATTGTGAAATTCATCAGCAGATCATCGCCGATCATTAGTTGCAGCCCTTTTCAGAACTGAAGAAATGTATTCATATCCTTAACAGGACCAGTGTTTATATCGTTAACAACAAGATGTCATGATTCGTCATGTATTTAATTGAAATGCAAGTCATGTGTCATTAAAAAAAATACATAAAGACATTTTAGCCATTTAGTTGCCTCAGTATTGATCAGATTTTGTTGCTGTTGCTGAAATGTGACAGAGAGAAGCTCCGTAATTAAAAAAAAGTTAATTATTCGGGTAACTTTATGTTTACTTTATCTGCTATTTTATCTCCTAATGTAGCCGAGTCTGATTTCACATCAAACACAGATCATGTCAGTGGTTAAAACCGTTTTCTAAAGGAAAAAGATCCAACATATTTCATATATTAATAATGATTAATCCATAATCGTTTGTTTAGGCAGCCGACTATCAATTAAAGAAATGACTTTAAATTTGCATCCATAGGTACAATACCAAATTAGACCTCAAGATGTATCTGCTAAGTGGACATTTTACCTTTCTTACATGCAATAACGTGTCTGATTCTGCCTCCACGCCACCGCACACCCGCCCCTCGCCCTGCTCCACCGCCCTCAGGCCGACGCACCACTGCATTCAGGATGCATTGTTAATTTATGTCATTGTATGGGCGAGCTTTAACTCTCCTAATAGAAGATTATCCACTGCTGCGAGGTGAAATCAATCAGATTGTTACACAGGAAGAAGGAGAGAGTAAAAAGGGGCTGCTGGTACATGTTTAGTCAAACGCAGTCATGTTTAATTATGTCAGATAGCTAAAAAAAGAAAAGATGAGTTAGTTGTAAGAAAATCACTTACTCGAAAATGCCACTTTCTTATACAAGGTGAGACGCTCCAAACCTTTTGAATCTTAAGTTTTCAAAGAAAGAAAGAAAAGATTATTGTTTATTCAAGCCAACCTACAAGATGAGACAGTAATTTACATGCTACATAAGGCCTGCATACATCGGGGAGCGAAGGGATATGTAAAACCGGAGAAAGCTCATCTGTCATGACTCAAAATGTGACTAATAGGAAATATGGACAAAACAATGCCAGCTCGAACTGCTGGGCACAAGTTATATGCCAGACCTGGCTCCAAACGCAATCTGAAAAGCCTCCAATTACATTTATTAAGACTGCCTGACTTGAGTCGTAATGTGTCAGAGATGCAAACCATTTGGGTATCCAGACAGCCCGAAGCAAACGCTCTGGGTAATTAAGTGTTTCGATTTTAATTTGGCCCTGGGCTGAGGCGACTGAAGCCGTCTGCTGCCGATCTGGACGTCGAGGGCCAGAAACCCCAGGATGAGTAAACATCGCAGCGTGGAGGAACGCAGCGTGGATGATAATGGAAGCTCAAGTCGCGTGAAAAAGTGACTTTAACAATAAAACTGCATGTAGGGAGAAGTTTCAAGTTCAGTTTCAGGTGGCAGCAAACAGAGGTCAGGAAAACTTTCTCTAACAACGCAAGCAAAAAGATGAAATGTAGCATATAAAAGCTGGACAACAGAATCATTTGCCAAGTCTAAATATAGAGACACATATCTCATAACTGACTCAGCCTGAAGGTCTTTAATGTTACAGTATCGAGGCAGATTCCTGCTTTTAAATGAGATATCTGGATGACTTTCTGGTCAAAGTATAGTTGAGAGAAACTTTCTTCATCCTTGTTTTTAAAAAACTCCCGTCCACCTAATTGAGGTGCCGCACATTCGCCCACTAAGAGCAACTGTCCACAGCGACGAAGCAAAAGTTGGAGAAAGATTCAGAACATTTAAAGTTAAAACAGCATCAAGTAACTATGTGATCAGGAGTTTTCTGATGCTGCCGTTGTGAGGTCTTGAGGTGGTTTTCACCTTTTTAGAGAAAGACTTTATGCATTTTTCCAAATATGTTCTCACATGTGACATGACTCACATGTTTTTGGATGAAAAAGAAGAAGAAGTGTCATCTGCAGTTTGTCTCAGGTAAAATTAACTTACTCAACATGTATTTTGCAGCCTAATATTATGTAACATAAGCGTTTAATAAGTTGCGAACGTGACAGCCTTTAAATTCAGATACATTTTGACTGTCTTTCAGTCTTTCTATCGTTAATGAAACCGCTCTGAAAGCGATCCCAACGATATCTTTTGATGCTAAGATGTCCTTCAAGTTGTGGATAACAGCCCCTACCTCCCAAATTTGGTTTCTACTTGTTTGATTTGAGGTTAATTACCTCTATTCTTCTACTGTCTTTATTACAGCCAAGCTTAGCGTAGCTATACTATGCTTACTAGTACAGTATATAACACTATGTCCTGGTTTATTCTCTCCAAACCAGTCGATGGAAACTGGAAGAAAAATAGGACACATGGCTCTTCTGCCATGGACCAACACATGTCACTGTAGCCTCATGGTAATGGTGACGGAGCTAAAACAACCAAATATTCTACTCATTAAAATCATGATTAACTTAATTCCTTTAAATAATAAAGGGATCAGCTCCAGTCTGAGACAGATGAGAGGCTCATTTTTGGACAGGAGCTACCTATACCATGACTGCGACATGTTGTGCGCTGAGATCCGGTCCCCACTAACAACCTCGTTGGCATTCAGCTCTCAAAGATTCATGAGTGGCCCAGTCAGACGGGCCGGTCTAATCATGGAGAAAACACCACAGGCCATCGGCCCGGCTCGCGGTTGCTGAATTCAGCGAGACGCCCATAATAGTGTGCTTAACCTTTGAACGAGACATGTGTGAGGCCAGCTCCTGTCGACCCAGACGTCTCGTCAGGGTCCCGTCTCGCCGACAAGGCCTCAGTCGTCGCTTTAACCATCAGTAGCCAGATCAACCGCCGGCCCGGGGGTGAACAGGAACCCCTACTGGGCGTCACGCTGGACCCCCTCCTGCTGGCTGGAGCCTTCATCCTTCTTCAGAAGAGGGAGGAAAGGAGCTGTGGCTTGTCGTGGCACCGGGCTCAGACGCCTTTGTCGTGACCGTTGTGGTCTCTTGGGGGATTTCGCAGCCCCCCCACCAGCAGCAGCCTATTGTACCTACACACATCCAGAACATGGTGTGCTCATCCTGAAGTGCCAACACAAGCACAGCATGACTTTCATAAATAAACATACTGTACAAGTATAATTCACAAACTGATGATCTCCATCCCATTCACAAGATTCAGTCAGCAAAATCCCAATAAGCACCAACAGGGAGGTTTTGCAGACATACAGACATGTTGGTTAAAACTGCCCATAACCTGTTTCAGCAGCATTTAAACTGGGGATGTGCACGACTCGTCAACTACTCGATTAAATGCTCCTACTCTTACGACAGTTAAACATGAAAAAACTGTAAAAACACATCAAAAAACTGTAATATTCACGGAAAATGCAGAAAAACACAGATTTTTCACTAAAAATTGTGTTTTTTCTCTAAAATATTCATGAAAAATTAAAATACCACTAAAATCCAATAGAAACTGGTGTGTCTCATTTTAACAGTATAACAAGACATTTCGGCATTAATTTCGAGACGATGGCTCAAATGACCTGTAACCTCTCAAACAATGCATGCTGGGAAGTCTGCCAATATGCTGATGATGTTTCTATGAGTTGATTGAACTCGTGTACATTTCATTCATCCAACTCATCATTTAAAGTCAAAAGACTTCAAGTTAAAAGAGCTCATGTTTATAAGTTCAGCAGTGTCTGAAAATAAAAAACTATAAACTTTAAGTCTAATAAACGTGAAACAAATAAAACTTGTATATGTTTGTTAAGTTAATTAGAAGTTAAGTTGATTCCACTCAATTCTGTATTGATTTTTTACAGTGTACCAACGCCGAAAGCCATTTTTTTACTATCTCTACATTTTGAGTCTTCATTTGTCAGCTGTTAAAAACCTGTGTGCCATTCACACCTGCTGACAACTTACAAGCTGACAAGTTACCTCACCTTGTCATCTCGAGCTTTTGTTACGTGAACTAACACCTTTTCCGACCTGCGTGTTTCACGATTCACAGACGCCGCAGATGTGTTTAAAAATGCATCACAAACCTTCTCTCCACATAACAGCGCTGCTTCCAGTTTTCATAAGAGATGGAGAAAACTGTGTCAGGAAGAAAACAAAGAAATTTGTCAGGTGACCTCCCTGTTCGCTAAATTACAAACAAATAGCCGGAGGACGATGACCACATCTGTAGAGCGGTTCTGTAACAACAATGTAATTGCATTGTTTTCGTGTCGGGGGGTCGTAAACTGTGCCATATCATCCCCAGACACCACACGCGAATCAATTTTTCTGCCTGTAAGTGTTTAAAAAGCTGTTGTTGTTTGCCCTTCAGCAGCTCCGACTGAAGAGTTGCAGTGTCTGGCAATTACTGATGAACTTTTCAAAGTATTCCTAATTGGATTGGACGCAGAATAAAGTTTAGATGGTTATTTTTGTTGTGCATATTCAAGGAACAGGCTGTGGAAAAATGATGTTTATGGCTTCTGAAGAAACATTTGGCAGCCAACGGTCATTAAGAGGAGTCCCGCCAAGTGAAAAGTTGCACTCTTTACCAAAATACACACAAAATCAAGACATAAATACTCTGAGGGGAAATGCTGCACGCTTGCCTGAACTAACTCCAGCTCTCTATCATAATTTCATTAATTGCTCCTGAAGTCTATGATATAGCGAGCAATGCTCCAACTGTGAAGAGAGCAAGCATATTTCCTGGGCCAAATGTGCAGGGAAAAACAGTTTTATTTTGAATATATGCAGTTATATTATATCCTCTGTCATATATCGAGTTGATGCAAGCAACAGAAAAATATCACTGTTATTAGACTAAAATCCCTCATTTCTCAAATTATTCATCTAGCCTATAAAAACGACTCGAGACTCAAACGATCACATTCGTTTTAAACAACACAATTATAATCTAAGGCTCGTGGAGCTGGAGAGCATCATCCAGAAATGTGTCCATCGCACTTTTCAAAATAAGCACAGAAAGATGTCTCGAATTTAAAGTCTTCTGTTATCAGAAAATTCATGATTTTAATCTTGGATTATATTCAGGTCATGTTCCTGTAGAGCTGCTTGTGTTTGGCGAAACATTTTAAGACTTATGTAAAACATTAAAGGATTAGTTTGTGATCTATTTAAACAGATATCTGCTCATGAATTCAAAATCTGTAGGCGAGAGACAACAATTTGGGATCAGAAGCCTTGTTTCCATCTGTAGGACGTCAGATTTGAGCGGGCTTTGGTTGTACGTAGGCAAACAGTCCTTAAGGAGAGCAAAAGAGATGAAATACATTGGACGAAATGCAGTTTAAGAACCTAATGGCCATCTGTATTCATGTTGTACCTCAACACCAGTGGCCTGCACCTGAGACAACAGGACATAGTTACTTACGCCTACTAGATTACCACAGCAACTCATGCAGATAGGTTGGTGTCGTCTGGAAACAAGAAATCTGAACAGATCATTGAAATATCAGTATGGACACTCCATCTTTTACATTTGCCTGCAGTCTGGCTACACTCAAAGCCCAGAGACTTTGGCCTTTGCCCCCAGAGACTAAATCGTTGTCGGACAACAGTCGATGGAGTGTTAATTTTCCCGAAAGTAGGACTACATTTGTCTGCAGGGAACAGTAATTAGGATGGAGTCCTGCATGAATGTATGTGTCAACAACTTGTGTGACTTTTAAAGCGAAGGACTTCTGTGTTGAACCATGACCAGTCCCTTTTTCTGACCATCAGAAACATCCTTTTGAGCCTCAACCTGACCGAACTTTAATCATAGTTGTTGTTCAGATTGGAGGATTTGCTGTTACTTTGAAAACATCAGATGTATCCAACAATACAGAGCCCCATATGGACTTATTCTACATTCCACGTGCTCATTTGCGGCGTTGCATATAGCAGGGCAGCCTTAGCTCGTCCACTCCGAAGGAGTTGGCGTGATGCATGCTGGGGGACAGGGAGGATCAAACAAACAAAAGAGAAGAAGAAGAAGAAAAGTTTTCAACACAAAACCCCTACAAATAAAGGAAGAGAGCCGAGCCCCGACACTGGCTCCACACTGTACCCGTCCAATTTGCTTTGTTCCCAGTTACCTGCCCCTGCCATCAGACGGGGAGCCACTAGGGGCCATATTGGGGCCATCTTTTCGCTCCCATGGCCCCCTTTCTCGCCACAGCCTTTAAAGTCCTGCACTGCGATGTGCATGGCCTTGATGTTTGCCTTGTACCCTACATGCAAAGCTATCATTATCCATGCCTCTTGACAATCGCAGGCCCTGTCTTTGTTACATCTGCAGCTCTTCGCCTTGGGCTATGACATGACTGTACGGTTGATCTCTTCTCTTTTACATATCGCTCCCTGTGTCTCTCTTTCTTTCTGTTTTTCTGCACTCAGACTGTGTACCATGTTTGAATCTAACTCTGATCTGACGACTTGGAAAATCTTTTACCTCTCAAGCCTGTGTGACACCTCTGCTGCTTTGATGTGTTTGGCAGCTCTCCAGATAACTCGCACTACAGTCGGCCAAAAAAAAAAGGAAAGAAATGGGGATTGATGTTTGACACACGTTAGCGCTCAGGTTTGCTTTGTGCAGTAGCGTTTTTCTCAGGGCATTTTAGACGGTAAAAGCCTCCAAAACCAAAAAATAAGTTATTCATTAACTATAAAATCTAGGAATTAAAATGTGTTATGAGCCTTGTTCTAGGATTCGTTGTCAAAGTCAGAATCTGTGTTGCACTTCACAGGGAACAGATATCCCCAGCAAAGCCAAAATTTTTGCCTTTGTACTCAGATCACTCCTTTTTTGGACTAATATGGGTCACTAGCACAGAGGAAACAGGGGAAGATGAAATGCACAGAGACATAAAAATGAGGTATTCCCCATTTGTGTCACAAATCGTGTCTACTAGTTTTTATAAAAATGAACTTACGACCTTTGTAATGACAAGAAAAATGGAAAGAATTTAGTCTCAACACAACATGAGACTTCAGGGCTTTATCTTCACTGATGGGAACATCTGGAAGTCGGCGGTATCACAAGTTTGCGGTACGACTGCTTTACTTTACCCACCGAGTTGTGGCTACGAAAACACAGGTATTTTAGACAGAAAGTAAGAGCATCTCCAGCGTGTTTGTGTTGACAGAGCCGGGTGTTTTTAACAAGAACGCAGGACAACTTGAGACATGTTTGTGGCAACCAAAACGGGTATTTTTAAGCCAAAGCATTATGTTTTCCTAGCCCTGTGTTTTCCTGTACCAAGAGCAGAAGCACAGGGGTGTCACAAGATAAAATGTCTAAAAGGTGCAACTTAAAGAAATGTAAAGTTGCAACAGATCCGTGGTTTTGTAGAAACAAACACCGCCAACATTTATTCTGGCAGTTGTGTTGAGAAGAAGAGCTTCAGCACGAACACGAATCATCCCACAAACTCAAACCGACTTAAAAAAAAA
Source organism: Pagrus pagrus (assembly GCF_965226575.1). Classification (NCBI taxonomy): domain Eukaryota; kingdom Metazoa; phylum Chordata; class Actinopteri; order Spariformes; family Sparidae; genus Pagrus; species Pagrus pagrus. The sequence continues at coordinate 3,768,785 of NC_140206.1, forward strand.
AAGCTTTGATTGATTGACACGGCAGCAATCACCACTTAGCGAGGATCTTAGTTTGCCTATTATCGCTTCAGAGAATTGTTGTTTTCTCTAATATGGAAGTCATAGGGTGCACCGTGTACTACAAAGTCAAGTCCAATCAATATTAGACATCTCCAAATTCTAAATGTTCCCCAGTGTGAAGTCATTTACATTTGTATTTCAGTCCAAACTCAAGAGATTTTAATTAGTTTTGCCCACAGTCTGCCAAAGCTCGCTCGACCTTCGCTCTCCTCCTCTGCTTGACGCCCGGTTTGTATTTTTGTTCTTCGAAATTTCTTAAAAACACACATGATTACTTGCAGAGAACCAGTTTGATTTCAAATTTCTCAATTCTTCCATTTCTGTGATGCATAAAAGCACTTTTTGACACTTTTATTCTAAATAATCCGTCCCGATGCCTTCACTGTTTCTACCTTTTTGCACCGAGAGATAACCACCACCTCCCACCCCCAAGGATCACAGAGAAAACACCACTTGGGATGTCAACAGCTCTCTTCTCGTCAACCATGGGAGGTAGCTGCTGGCGGGGTTTCACAAGCTCACCACTGATCTTCAGACGAAGGACCTGCAGCTCACCAGAGTCTGCAACGCTGTCAACCAGAAAACCAGAGCGAGACTCAAAGGCCTCAGCGCTGCTCTGTTCTTACCGAGAAGGGCAGAAAGTGATGGAGGGGGTACTTGATCAGCCATTTCACCTAAAACTGATCTCTGCAGACGGCAAGTTCTCCTGAAAATATTCCAGTCCTCCACTGCTGTGTTTTACAATCAAAAGCACTATTTGCACAGCACAAGTATTAACCTGGGGACATCTGGTAAATTGTAATAATTGCAGAGGTTGTCTGTGATCTTAATAAAAAAGAAATAAAATAAAGATGCTGTGAGTCACGTGAGATCCCCTCATACTAGTGCCGTGCAAATAGGGAAAAAGAAAAGTACTGTAGGACGTCACAGCAACTAGAAGTTCAAAAAGATAATTTTGATCGATTTTAATCATTCATACGTCCAAACCTACTTTGAGCACATTCATAAAAACTAGCACCTCTTGACCATTTTTGCAAAAAGAAACAGAAAACATGGCAGCAAGATGCAGAAGACTTCCAGAGGTTCTCAAAAGTACTTTGATGACAGAGCTCAAGATGCTAAAGTGTTGGAAAAAAGTTATTATATCTGGATCAAGTGTCACTTTGGTGATATATTCGCAAAGGCTTCTTCTGAAGATAGCAGCCAAATAATGCTGACGAAGCGACAAGAGGAACTGCAGAGTCAGAGCGGTTGACTGTAAAAAAAATATGGACAGAGAAGAAGCAGAAGTGAAGAGGAAAACAACCTGTATTCTGTCTGATAGTCAGCAGGGGGCGACTCCAACGGCTTCAAAAATCTGTTTGACCAAATAACTGCAAAACTCATGAAAATCTTGTCAGTACAAGGTATAAAATATGGACAATGACCAGCAGGGGGCGACTCCACTGGTTTCAAAAATAAGTCTGGTTGTATATAAGCATATGAGAAAATGCCACTACTTCTCACGTGATTTATTACCTCAGTAAACAGTTTCCTGATGAGTTTATGGTCTCAATCTTTACTTTCAAGTCTTCTTTAACGCAGCATGATGTTCATTTTGTAAATTAAAATCCCATTTAAAGTAAAATAGACGATAAAGCAGGGTATGATTTAGGGCATGGCCGGCCTACGATTGACAAGTCGCGACCACAGTGTGTCCTCGGTTTCTCAGTCAACATATCCTCCACCCTTTCATCCAAATATGGTGACTTCTAGCTCCAAAAACCAAGATGACGACGGCAGTAATGCCAAACTTGAGGCTTCAAAATGGTAGCCCACTTCAGCTGCAGGTATTTGACATCAACTGGTTGAGTCTCAGCCATCTACAAGAAAATCTATTTTAAATAATCTTTCCAAACAACCACCGAACAGTCCAAAATAAACGTTAAACAATCCTGAATAAAACCTGAACTTGTTTCTTTAGATATATTGTTGATTAAAGTCAGCTCGGCTGCTGAACGGTGGCCTTGCAGGTTGAAAGACGACCATCAAGAAAAGAAGGTTTTGGGTTAGCGGCAGCGGGAGAGGACAGACATGAAACACAACATGCAGTTTCACATGGAGATGAGAGGGAGGTTTTTTTTTTGGCAGGCTGCACATCTAAAGCTCTGCGGAGGGAGAACGACAGAGAAAGGGAACACAGTCGCATGCAAAGTGCGTTGATTAACTTGCATTGTGTTTCAGTATTGCTTTGCTAACACACGTGTGCTGCATTCAAATGAAGCGCAAGCCGGAGAGGGAGAAACTCTCTCTCTCTCTCTCTCTATGTCCAATGTCTATTTCAAGACCCCCAACCCCCAGCTCGGGGAAATTAATAATGAATGCATCCTGTCCGATTTAATTCGGCGCTAATTAGGTCAGGAAAGTTTGGGAGCGAAAGGTACGGTCCAGGCCACGTGGTCGGGTCTCTCAGCGGGCGGCCACTTTCATGTAGCGAGAGAAAGTTGAGCGTCGAACAGAGGGATGGCAGGGGCAAGGCCGGTGCCAACGGCGCCAGCACAGGCACGAAGGGCCAGGGCTGGAGACAAAGATAATAAAACCAAGAAGTGGCAGCTTCAGAAAGCCACTGAAAAAAAAAAGAGCCACCAGGGAGATATCAACTGTGGGCCTGGAAAAAAAAAAAAGAAGAGAGCTGTCAGTCTGTTTGTTTGGACTGCGACCGCTGAGAAATAATTATTCCCTTTTAATTACAATTTGGAGAAAAGGAATGCAGCGCTCAGGCTTAGGAGGCCTCCTCTGCCTCCGGTCGGGGAGGCTGGTGTGGGGCGAACGGCGCTGCCCAGACCGCAGAGCAAAGCGCCGGAGGACCCGCGAAGCAATGTTATCACCTTTCGCACGCCGCCGAGCCAAAGAATAAACGACTTTGATCCGACTGCGAGTGCACTTTGGCCAACTTGGGTGGCACTGTGCGGTTTAAACAGAAACTCTCTGGCAGGAAGAGTTCAGAGCGCTGGGAAGAGGAGGAGGAGGAGGACGAGGAGGAGGAGGAGGAGAGGGGGGACAGATGAAGGTGACAGCTATAGAGGTTAACCTCGATTTGAAGTCCCAGCGGGGTTGGAAAATCCCGCAAGGCTAGATATCGCTCTGATCTTTCACATCTAGCTCACAGATATTGTACCAGACAGTGCCAATAATATCTCTTCAGGATAGACTGACAGACCTAAAATGAACTTCAAAGGTCCCCCAATAGTCTCCACTCTGTTTTCATACATTTCCCTCACAGTTTCGAACAATGTGCCTCACTTCTGATGTATTTTAGGTAATAAAATAAGTCTCGAATAAATTTGAATAACAAGTTCTCCTTGCGTATGAAGATTGGCAGACAGTAGCAGCTCCCCTGATTCAAATGATGCCAACCTGCTTAGTGGAGGCGATCCAGATGGAGTATCAGTTCAAGTGCTGTAAATCTGCCTGATTGGAAGGGCTCAGACGTTTGTTGGAGAGAGGGTGACTCAAAAATCAGGTCCAGCTGCGATGCATTACCTGAAAATAGCCTCAAAACCTGCCCGGTAAAAAATGATTCTGTCTTTGAAGATCAGATTGGCACATCTAAAGGTGGAAGTCTCCGTCCTGCTGCTCAGATTTTTATGTTGCTCCCTGAAACAAAAAGGCAAAAATGACAACATGCAAACCAATTTGAGATTTTAGCTAAAGGTGTGTTTAATTAAGGGAAACAGCAACATGTGGTCTGTTTTCTGTTTGTTTTGAGGGATGGATTCACCGAGTGGAGCTTCATCCATACTCCCAACTTATTTATTTATATAAACTAGAATAATGCTGTTTTTTGTCTTATGATATTAAAAACAAGCTAGTTTTGATCAGTTGGTGTCATGTTGTCCTAAAAATATTACATCCACTACATCCAACAGATTAAAATGACTTTAAATAAGTAACTTAAACCAAAATTGAGTGATTTGTATTGATTGATTGATTATATTGACATTGTGGCAGAGTTCCCGAACACTTTGACTAATATATAACTAAGGGAAACGTTGACAGTGTACAGACTGAGTGGACACAGGCTCGCCATAAAAACAGGTCATCACAGGTGTGTTGAGACGGACCCTTTGAAATCATAAATAATGTATATCCTGGGTTTATTCATCCCCCTGATCCTCTGAAAGAAACAAACTAAATGTTATGTAGCTTTGGTAACAGTGCAACTTAAACATTCAGGCTGATAAAGCTTGGTTGAGTATATTTTTGATGTATGTGCAGACTTATTTCATTTGTTTTCTGGTCTTTGTGCTTTGATTACATTTCATTTTCCATTTTAATTTGTGTTTTTTTGTGGTTGTTCTGTTGATTTGGACACCAGAGCTAAACTAATGAGTTTCTAATAAAGAAGAGAGAAAAATAAATAAATTCATAGTTCCTGCATTTATCCAGGAAAGCCCCACGTTACTTATACGTTTCCTTATATTACCCAGAAAGTACAGGATTATTAGGTACTTGTACTTTTTGTCCATTTTGTGTGACTTACACTTACACTATACTTCCACTCCGCTGCATTTTGGAGTCAAATACTGCACTTTTAATACTTCATCCAGGTTTCATCTGACGTCTACACATTGAACCAAACACACGTGTTGTTTAAAGACGACGTCAACAAACGACGACCTGAAGAGAACAGAGACATTAGGGACAGCGGTAATCAGCGACGGCCTCGGTGCAGGTGGAGGAAACGACAGCTATCAGGAATAAAGGAAGAGTCAGGAATGTGTATTAATGTCCGTCTGCTCTGATATCCTGCCAGCACAAAAGGAAACCGGATGTGGTTTCCCACTCAGCAGCAGAATATCGGTCAGCGCCTGGGAAACCTCTCCCCTCACCGCCAGCAAAACAAGGCTTCTGTTTACTGTTGCACTAAAATGGACGGAAACCGAGGAGGTAAGCAGCACATACAGTAAAGGAGGAGATAAAAATCCAAATCTGCATGACAAACGTATCTGATACAACCTAAAACTAAATATTCCTTGATATACAAAAGTGTTGATACTCATCTGGACTTTCCTCCCGAGTCAAACGAAGCCTTTGTGAATTAATTTAAACAAGAGCCAACAGGAACCCGGCCTCATTTCTGAATGAATGAATCCACTTTCAATCAAGCGTTAAAAAAAAAAAAAGAAAATAAGCAGGAAACTGTTTTAAGAGTTGTCGCACGAAACAAAGTCGACGGCTCGACCTTTTTCCTTTTAACTCTCTGGTTATTCAGGCCCAAACCTGCTCGCAGGATTTTAATACCACTAGACCTTTCCTCCATCCTTCGGGAGCCGAGAAAGTAGAAAGATATAATCCTTTTCCCTGCAGAAAATGCCTGCAGGAGAGAAGACTAGCACCGAATCAAATTATTCTCATAAGATGGTATGACCTTAGCTACACTTTATTCAAGGCTTCTTACCTCCACAATTTAACTGCTGTTCTTTTTTTTCCTCTTCTCCCCCTCGACAACTTCTTGCCATGCATGAATCACAGGTTAAATGCATTCCTTTCAGCGGCTGCGCACCCCGCCGACGGAAATATAATTATGTTTTACAAGTCGACTCTTATCTGTAGCCTCCTTCATTTCCCCGCCGACTCTCGGCGCATTTTGAGGGCTTTTCAGAAGTACTTTACGGTGTGTCAGGTTGCTGTTCCTCCGTGTAAATGCACCATTGTATCACTCAAAAGGTCTCCACTCTCCATATCAGGGAGGCAAGAAGAAAAAAAAAAAAACATGGTGTAAATAACCTCTATGGTTCGCTTTGTGAGCGTTACATACACAGTGTGAACAAACCGCCGCATAATAGAATCTAAGTGGGTTTTTCTCGCTTTGCTGCACAACAGCTCCTGAGTTCAAACCCAAAATAATCTCTGTGATAAAAAAAACACAGAAAACTGGAGTTAAACCAGAGTTCAGCTGCAGTTTTTCTTGTGCAATCTGTACTTTGCGATGTTAAACATCGTCTTCGGGGGGAAGTTCGGCCGCCGCTGTCTCGCCAACATGTAGCGAGAGGACGGCATCATGAACAAGACGCAGCTTTCTGGGAAATGAAACTAACTGTGTTTGGGAATGGAGTTTTGTTCAAGTGTGCGTTTTCTGTTATTATTTTGGGTTTAATGACAGTCTGTTAAGTCATTTTAAGACACTGGGAGGAAACAAAAGGCCTCAGAACCAAGAGAATGGGTTAGAACAATGGGGGAAACAGAACCGACGCATATATATGCTTAGTAGCAAAGTCTCTTCTGTGACTGCAGAATGACTCAGGATGTACGACACGCTTCCCTTTACTTCTGGATTCAATCATTTATGTGTTTATTTTACTGGATTTATGTTCTGAAGTCTGTCTCTTTAATGCAACATGAAAAATGGAAATAATTATACATGCAGGCCTCATACCAAACCTCCAGAAAACTAATAAAACAACATATCTTTTTTAGCAAGGCGGCTTCGTTATGTGGATGCAGTTAGCATCATGTATGTAAGCAGACCCGTAGACCAAAACCTGAAACATTTCTGACACGTTTCAAATGATCTTTACACAACTGACTGCCTACAAGTGGATCAATTAATCAGCTGATTGACATTCAGCACATAAATGCAAACAAAATGCCAAATACTCGCAGCTCATCTCTCGTCCTCGTCTCTTCGGGGAAGTTGTGATGTGGATTTGTCACGATTTTGTGACATTTTTCAAGCCAACTTGACAGATTAAATCAGTTCATTAAAAGGAAAGGCTGGATAGATTGATCCAAAAAGTAAAAGGATATTAAAAAGCCACAAAATGTGATGATTTTATCTTCAAGCTCTCGACACCAACTGGCCCGAACTGGATCAGACTCAGTCTAACTCGGCCCGATCAGTCATAACGCCCAAACTAAAATCTGCCTTCTGAAAAACTATTGTACTGTTCGTCCATTGAGGGTGGATTTATTTGGTTATTTGATTCATTTCGTGGGTCTTTCTGGGCAGCGACCAGGTCAACGAATAAAGATTTATAAAACTGAGATGGGGAGAGATAACTCCAGACTGCATGTGACACGTGGAGGGAAACATTACTCACGGATTGATTCTGACGTGACTCACATCTTGAGTCATTTATTCAGAGTCAGAATAAAAACTGTGTGCCTGTGTTGTGACTGCTCACGAAAAAAGCAGAATAACTTAAATAAAATCATGATTAACTGCGACGAAGAACAAAAGAGTCCGAGAGACAAAGGGATGTGATGACTTAGCTACAATTAAAACAATTATTCTCCGAGCAAAAGACGTCAGAGGACAGGTGTCTTCAGGTAGACAAACCCCGACTGTGAGCTCTCCGCTGAGCTTTATCAGCCCGTCTTTGTCTAATCAGCTCCTATTGTTAATACCGTTGTATTCCTCATTAGCTGCCATTGTTAACAAGCACGTTTAATTATGATAGTTACAAGAGCATTGGCGGCGCTAAAAACAAAATAATAATAAAATCCCCCCCCCTCCAACCCATCTTATTAAAAAACGGGGAAGAGAGAAGGGCAGGAAATAAGACAGAAGGAATAAAAGGAAATTATGACACAAACAAACAAACAAACAGGAATACTGAGAGAAAAAAAAAAAAAAGCTGCCATTAAAGCAGAGAACAAACAAAGATAGACAGCCAAAAATAGTCCATGTGAAACAAAACAAACAGTCTTTGTGTGGTGAAATACCTGCCGGGCTGCTGCCACCGCCGCAGCTAGTTACCGTCGATCCCCGGAGAGCGACTCTCCTGGGTTTCCTAAAACATGACAGCAAAGGAAAGGAAACAAAACACGGGCGTCAGGAGTCTCAAAGCACAAAACAAATTACGCCCCGACTGTTACATAACCTTTTCACAACAAGGTGAGGGGAATATTAACACAAATGTCAAAGTCTTTCAAGTCTTTTCTGTTAGCAGACAAATATAGAAACACGACTGGGTGAGTTCATCCTGGATGAAAGGAGCTGAGAAAGCGACTCCTTTACTCAGATATCGGATAAAAGCCAAGAGGGAAGCAGACACATGAAGCTCAGCAGCGTGGCTGCTAAAGGCCCCTCAACACCGCAGCAACAGCCATCAGACGGGTTCGAGAATAAACAGCAAATGGTCTCAATCTGCGTCAGACCGCTGCAGTCTGGAGGCACGACATGTATCACGACAGAAACCAGGAAATCCATCTGCATCATGCATCCCCCACACGAATGTGGTGTGTGTCTGTGGGCTCTTATAATGTGGTGTTGATTATTAGATCCTGCATCGTTACATACTGCAAGGGTGAAGTGTTGGTCCTACATTTCCTGACGCTGTCGGAGCTCGCCATGATCACACCAAGACTCTGAGTTTCGAGCGATGCGTCTCCGTGTGATCGGACGCTAAATCAGCCATTGGTGGACTTATCTTTGATTGTTTCGGACTGATGACCGAAGGTTTCCCCAACAAATACCAGCTTCTGACTGGATCAGCCCAAAACAATCATGCAATACAACATCCTAGTTTAAATTAGCCGCATTATGAAGAATATTTCTATTTGATTGAATGATGTTATCAAAGACAAACAGGGGTCAAAGGTCCACCAAAATGAGCTCTTGTTCCTGAACCGGCTTCATTAAACGAGCGTACTAACCTGCGTTTACACCGGTCTTAAATCGGACCGCTGTGATTGAGGATGCATCATTGAAAGAGGGCGTTACATAACGGGAAACAGCTGATAGAAAAATGACACACCCTCTTCGATTATAGTGGAAATTCTCCAAATGATTTCAAAAGTAGGTGCGAGAGCTGGAAGCGAACAGGTTTCATGTAGGTGGATGAGAGATGGATGCTTCACTGGGCCTCATTCAAACACAAGGTTTACCTCAACCAGAGAGGGTTTTTCCTTCCTGTGAGACATGCGAGCGTGTTCCCTGTTCCTGCAGGGACAGGGGGGAGGACATTGTTCGCTGGGGAGGGGAGGTGGTGCAGGGAGTAGGTGTGAATTATGCAAATAAATGCTCTGACACAAACTTGGACGAGGATTCGGTGAAGGAGGAATTGGCTGAAGGAGGAATCGTTCGTATGGCGGTAGCAGCGGTGGTTGGAGGGGCCTCCCCCCACCACCTCCACCTCCCTCCCCACTCCTTGCTCTTTACCTTGAGGCAGGAGCTTATCTTATTTGCCCCGCTTTTTTTTTTTTTTTAAAGAAGTGTCAGGATTAACATAAGCACCTCCGCCATTGTGCTCCCACTCAAAATAATTTTATCTGCCTGCGCTCTCGGGGGAGACAATCGGCGTTTTATCAGGTAAGCGAATACCTCCCTCAGCTCCCCCCTCTGATACCGTATGAAATGTGCTTTTGAGGACTGCCGCCGCCGCCGCCCCTCTGTTTGCCAGTTTATATTTAGCAGTACACCACTTCATTTTCTCATCTCCAGTAAAAGGAGGGAGGATGACACAGAAAGGGCCTCGGGTGGGTGTGGAGGGTGTTCTCCACATAAACACCAGCTGCTTGTAAAGGTACGAGTGAGGATGAAAGGCAGCTCTTTTCAGATCATCTCGCAGGAGTGAAGCCGCTCGTCTACCTGCCGCGGAGTCAGAAAGACATTCGGCCTTTTCCCATCATCGCGCCGTGAAGAAGTTTTTAAACGCTCCCTCTTGGCTTACCCCCTTCGCCCTGTGGAAATCGCCCATTAAGGGGGGATTTTTTTTTTTTTTTTTCCTCCCTCTTTTGGCAGCTGAGGTCGACAGGAAACAGAACAGGAAATGATATAATGGCTGCAGACTGGAGTGCTTCTCCCATGCCCAGCTGCTCCTCGTATGACCTCTGCGACTGAGAACGAAGAGGAGGAGGAGGAGGAGGAGCTGGCATGCCTGGCATCGCTGTGTACTCTCCGTATCACAGGGTTAAATACTTTACTGTCATTTCTCTGGCTGAGGCAGGGCGGTCTGCATGTTACGTGTCCGTCAGCCTAGTGACAGCGAGTGTAGGAATGTGTGCTCCTCAGATGGTCTCATTTCCCAAGTCTTCCTTGTGTCCATGAGCGTTTATGTCACAATGTGGAAATAACACAGATGCTACAAAGAAGATTATTGTACGTTATTGCTCAGTGCATTTAAACAACATGCTGATAGTAGTTGGAAGTTTGTGGCTTCATATTACAGAGTGATTTTGTCCCAGACTTCCTGCACCTGACTTATTGGTTAATGTTAATAACTTCCCCTTACAAATCGAGGTCACTCTGCAAGATGGCAAATAACAAATCGTGTCCTAAAATCTAAATCAGCACCAAATGAATGTACCCAAAGTTCAAATTAGCAGCAGAAGTTGTCCTAATATGTACATTTAATTATGTTTAAACTTGGATTATATTTACATGTTTTGGTGTGTAAATAACTCTTCTTACAGAAAGTTTTGGAGTCGATCTAGTAGATGGATACAGCTGCAACGTAATCCTCAAAGCCAACTCCAACCGTCAACGTTATGTCCACTAAAGAGACCTTTCTGTTAAATAATAATGTCCTTTTGTAAGCAGAAACGTATGTATGAATCATTTACACACCAAAACATGTAAATACAGGGCCCAGGATTAAAAATACAGGAATTACCCTTTAAGCCTACAGCATTCAATCCAATTAAATAACATTACAGCATTTGGAAGACCTGATTTTAAGGTGAACAAAAGACAGGAAGTGGCAAGAAACAGCTCTTTCTGTGTTAAACAGCCACATACGGGTTTGCAGAGTTGTTTCTGTTGTTGCTCTTAAACTTTGGTATTCGCTGACGATCCCTCAAACCTCCAGTTTCTCCATCTTATTGGGTTATTTGCAACAACCGCGACCCTATGAAGACGTGAAACGAGACCAGAGCCAATGCTGCATTCATGTCATATCAGAAAAATGGGAAAACAGAAGATCTTGAGCCCATATTTTAATGTCATCAACTGCTGAAAGACATTAAAGAAAACTTCAGGTTATTATATATAATGAGCTGGAAATAAGATGGGTTTCAAATCATGTCAGCATTTTTTTTTTTTGCTTCGACACAGCAAAACAAAAATTATTTATAGTATCGTAGAGAAAGTTTGTTTTTAAAAAAAAGTAAAATAAGCATCTCTAAAGCAATATTAAATTTGTTCTGCATGACTTTTCTCCACACATCTGAGTAAAACATGATAAATATTATGTGGAGCCTCTCCTGTGTTTGGACGTGAGCGATGGACGCAGAGATATTTTTTTTTTTTTCTTTCGATGAGTTCCTCAGCTAATTAGGCGCACAGTTTGCCATCTCATCCAAATTTCTCTTGACTGGGGCAATGAGAGAGAAACCTCTGAGCCAAAGTATAATATGAAAGTTTTGCCCCCCTCCATCTGCTAAATTTGCGCACAGCGGCTTAATTGGGGCCAAATCTTGTCAAAGCCTCTTCGGGAGAACATCCACTATTACTTCGGAGCATGTTACCATAAGGATCCAAAAACTTTTAACAAACTAATGCTTAGTTTCTGTTTTTGAAACAATTCAGAGCCTTAATAACACCTCTCAGTGTGCAGCGTGATAAAAATCCAACAGCACCGCAAAACCACTTCCTCCTAGATGACCATAAAATTTAATGAACACCTCTCTGGAACAGCTTCAACACAAACTTTTAACCTTCAGTAGAGAGGGATTTACTGCACAGCTGTTTTATACTGCATTACTTTTATTTAAATGGATCTAATAAACCTGCAACTGAGGCTTTTGTTTGTAATTAGTCCAAAAGCATTGCACTTTATTCATGTTTACCTGTTGTATAAATGGATTGAGGATAATGTAAATTTCAGGGATGAGCTAAGAAGGCCTTTATCTGTATTCATATCCATATTTGGAAGGGGCGGGGCTTGAATACAAGTGGGAGGTGCCTCAAACAGGAAGTGACAGTTGCGTTTCAGATAAATGTGCTCAAGAGTAACAGATTATTTACACAACACGTTTTTAATAAACTTTAGCGAGCAAACTAATGAAGTTTTTTATTCATCATGAGGACATTAACAAGATAAAATTAGTTTTTATTGATTTCCATACACCTTTTTCGGACAAAAATCTGTGCTTCGCGTGAACAGGCTTTAATTTAGTAAGGTACAAACGCTGACTTTAGGTTTCGCACTTCCTCCTTTGCTGCTGTAATACTTACTACCGCCACTAGAGGTCACTTCCTAACACAAAACATAAATGTGTCATAATAAACTGTGTTTACCAGATGATATTCATTTTTGTGAGAAGTACTGTAGGAGTATTCGCCTCAACAATCAGTCAAAGACACACTTCACATTAAAGACCATCCAGTGGCTCAATACGAGCAAACTTTTGCCCTCTGACAGCAGCTTCACACCAGAAACACATCAGAACAAAACTGATTTTAATAATTGAATATATTTGGAAACAGCAGATTTGTGAGTACGACACGACATCAGGGACTCTGCCTCTGTTGAGTACTTGTCTTTATTTGAGAATTTATGGTATTAACACGGATGCACGATACAGAAACCATTGATTACAGCCCTGATCAAACAGCATTAACACTTTTAGGAGACTGCTGGTAACATGACGGTTTACTTATCTCAAGAGTTTGCCACCATCAGTGTCCGAACATACAAAGGTGGGGGTGTTTACCGTCACATTAAAAAAATTTAACGTTGGGTTTAAAAACTGTGATTTCACTGACACTGATTTAAGTTTCCCCAGATATCCGTCCACCTTCCCTATTAAACACTTAACTCCATCCGAGCAGAAACTGGTATTTTGGATTTGTTTTACTCGGTAATGCATTTTGTTTTGTTGGCGAGCGACTCTCAGCTGTCAGCGGTTTGAAACGTGTCCTCCTGGGGTTCAGCAAACACTTACTCGCTCACCATGATAGCTGTGCATTACTGTCACTCACTCACACAACATGCCTGCATGCACGCACACACACACACACTCTGTCACACGGACATGTTAGCAAACACACACAGGAAGCTATAGGAAGCACACACACACAAACCCTTTCTCGTGCACATATTTACACAGCACACACCTATTCACACACAGGTTTTTTTTTTTTAAAAGCATCATATTTACGTCGGCCGATGTTGCGGCGTTATAATCTCAGCCACATTTACATAACATATATTACCCCGCTGTGTTGACGGCCAAGTAAGTACTCAAGCTCATCCCGGTCCCTTTTCATATTTACGGCGTGACTGATTTAAGATGGACTGATTGTGGGGATTTAATTACGGGGGACACAATGGCCACACAATTCTGTTTTCTTCTCTTCCCGTCTTGCGAGGCGCTGACACGCCGCACACTCGGCTGCACACTGCCGAGGAATGTTTTACACTCCAAATGAGCTGTGCTTGCAGAAGAATTTAATTTGATCTGCCGCTGTAATTGTGCTCTCAAAAAAAAAAAAAAAAAGGAAAGAAAAAGTGGAGGAGGAGGAGGAGGAGGAGGAGGGGAGGTTGAGGCATGCTGAGGTGGGAGGGGTCGCAGTGCGTGCAACTTTAAAATGTAATATGCACAAAAAGTAAATTAACTCAAGAGGAGAGGCCCTTGTGATGTGTTGACACTTGCACTGGGCTCTCTTACAGGAGGAGTGGAGGGAGGAGGAGGGAGGATACAGGGAGGAGGAAGGGGGGGTTAAGGAGGAAGGAAAAAAAGAAAAGAAGAAGAAGGAGGAGGGGGGGGAGAACGGCCATGATAAAACACCACAAAGAAAAGCGTTATGAATTTTATTAATGACTTGCAAGACAGTATGCAAAACATCAAAGGTCCACGGGAAAGATTAATGACCCTGTGTGAGACTGTTTAATTACCTCCAGCTAATTAGATTCTTGACCAAATTTTTAATATCTGCGTTCGTGCCCGACGCCTAATTGAGATTCCACCATATTTATCAATCTTTCACACACAAAAAAAGAAGAAGAAGAAGAAGAAGAAGAAGAAGAAGAAGAAAAACCCTTAGTGGTGCTTTTTTTTTGTTTTGTTCCCTTCAGCCTTTCTCCTGCTGCTCTTGACACTTTGCCGCCCGTTTAAAGAGAGATTATGAAATCTGGTCCAGGTTGGAGAGAGGTCCCCAAAATAAAAAACACAAAGTGAAGGAGCACTGATGCTTATTTACTCACTAACAGAAGGAGGAGGACGAGGAGGAGGAGGAGGAGGAGGGGGAGGTGCGGTTAGTTATCAACCTGATCTTGGTTTCTAATGAAGTGCGCTTGCTAATAAACAGACTTAGCGAGCTCTGTCAACTCTCCTTGTCGTGCCATAATTCTCTTATCTGGACCTGAGCTGAGGAGAGAGGAGCTCTCCGAGGAGCCGCTCTCCATCTACGTCTCGTTTTCTCTCCCCTCTCCTTCCATTTTCCTCCTCCGGATAATCCGGGTGCTGTTTACCAGCACGCACAGTTTCATCTAAATCGTTGCCTTTGAACTTCCACTGCATATTATCTGTCGTGTGACCCCGGTGCTGCTGTTGTTGTTGTTGTTGCAGCTGCTGCAATAATTGCACTTGGATTATTGCAGTGAAGTCAGAGATGACTCTTCCTCTGGGTTCTTGGTTTTTGGTATCCACCTCGGTGGTAATTTGCGGAGCCAATTTCTGCAACTTGCGTCGAGATAGAGATCGGGAACTTTCGAGATCATTATTAAATCTTTGTGGAGCTTCCACACCTGGAGGTCACAAGATGTTTACCAGGACGGGAAAGAAGAAAACGAGCTAATCTGCACATGAAATTTAGGTTATTATTCAGACTTTTCTCTAATCTAGTAACCGGGGACAAGACAACAAACACCGGACCTGCTTGTAAGAGACTAGAATGATCAGTAGATGATCCAACTGGCTATGACTGTGTCGAAACATGAAACACAAGACAACCAGAGGTCATGGTGTTAGCTGCTGGGGATCCTAATAAAGTAAACTAATGGTACATTTTTTCTCTAATCTTTCCATTTTTCTGATGAATTACACTATTTTTTCTCCTTTTCAGGCCTTTAAAAATATTCACAAAGTCTCAGAGTCGGTCAGAAATGCAGTCTGAAACACAGGGTGGCAAGAAAACAGTAAACACTGACATTTATCCTTTGTGGCCACTGTTTTGTTCTCTACTGTTGGGGCTTGTTTGTGATTTAACTTTTCTTTTTCGAGATCCATGAATTATTCCCTGAGAAATTAAGAAAAATGTCGACAAACACCCTGTCTCGCATCGCTCTGTTTTTTTGTCTTATATATTTCATGTTTCGTCATACAGAGAAAATATGACAACTACAAAGACTTAGAAACACACAAACTCCACATTCAAAAACAAAACAGAAAAGACAACAACCACAAAAAGCCACAGAGATAAACACAGCCATGTCTCTGCCCAAGAGCAGCACACCTGGATATCACATAGAAGAGGCTTCTGCTAAGAAACTTGGGCACCTGATAAGCTCAAATGTTGCATAAAACCTGTGTGTGTTGCTTTGGATCCTCTCAAGATGCATCCATTTCTGTTTTTGCCACTAACATACCAAATATAAGAGTGCTGTACAGGACAGGACAGTGTGAGAGAGAAGAAATCAATGCATCAGGTTCAATCTGACCAGACAGTAGTCAGAGAAAGTCAGAGATGAATCTACACATAAAATGTCTCTGCTGTCCCCAAAAAACATTTTTCAGGGTCGCTGAGCTTCGGTTGTAATCAATAACGAATATTTCGAAGCTTCGGTGAGCGTGATTTCTCCGTTCCTGGCTGAGATGGACGCCACAGCGCTGCAACACGTGACTTTCAGTTTAAATAATTTCATCTAAATTCTGCTATTCCACTGTATTGTTATGCGTTATTGAATAAAAAGGTCATTTTCTAAAATGTTTGGTGTGTTTTATGCACGTTTGTAATCCTGAGTGGATGATTTTTGTGACGTGGCAACAATTATTTTAGAGTAAAAAAAATATCTGAATCCCAAAAATAAAAATCTGAACACCTGATCAATGAATAAATATCTGTATCGTCGTTTTTTTTGGATCCAGCACTGACAGATTCTTACAGTTTGACATTTGCATTATCTTAATTTTTTCTGTCTTTAAACGATAAGATTAGAAGAGTCGTTGTGTTTCTCTGTGACGCGGCTGCTTTCTTCTTCTCACAGTGCTTTAGTGACTTCAGAGGCATTTTGCTGCAGGAGCTGTCACACACACACACACACACACACACACAGTGGGTTGAAACATGCTGTAACGAGGCCTTCGTGAAGCAGAAACTTGTCTGCACTGTGGTGGTACAGCATTGTGGGGCGGCAGGGGCCACGCACAGCACCATCTGCTGCCCCGACGCCTCCATTACAACCGTAACCCACTTCCAAAAACTAACAACATGCACCAGCAGCCAGGCAGCCCTGCAGCACTTTCCTGTGAAATCATATCACTGTGTCAAGTTTCACAACACTACTCTGAGCGAGGGGGTTAAGCCTTAATTAGCATGCATTCGTTATGAAGATGCATCTGAGAAGGCCTCATTTCCCCCCTGATACCTCTTCATTTTCCCCTCAACCCTTCTTCTTCTTCCATTTCTTCTACTTTCCTCTCTGTTTGCCTTCTCCTCTTCCTCAACATCAGCTCATTCCTCCTCTCCCTCCATCTCTTCTCCCTCCGTCTATTCATCCCCATCTGTCTCTCCGTCTCTCTTTAAAGACTGAGATCTAAATAGGAGTAGATCACCTCCCTCGCTGGCGTTTCATTAGAGGCAATTAGAAAGCCGACGCTGCAGCGTCCCATAAGGCTCGACGGGGAGAGGCAAGACGCAGGCCGCATTAGCTCGTTGAGATGAAGTATGTATGACAACGCTTTCATCAACGCGCAACAATTCCTCGCCGACATCTCCGAGCCGAGTGTCAGAGGTACCATTCTGACAATTATGACAATTAACACTGTCAAAATAAAGCCATTAGCTTAGCGAGGGGGCAAACCAATACACTTAATTACAGGGTTTTCTGTCAAAATGGATTCCCGTCAGGCCGCGGCCAAAGTGGGGAAAAAAAATTAAACCAAGTTGAATATATGACGGAGGCCGGGATGAAACATGCACTTCTATTATTCCTCGCCTCGAGTCGATGTACCTCTGAGCTGTAGGATGAACACAACACACACACTTTAACAAAGAGCGACCTTACATTTAATAATCTAACACCTTCTGAACTTCAAACTGCTAAATGATCTCACTTTCTATCTTCAGCGTTGATCAACCAACTTCTCAGGTCTTTATCTTCCTCCCTGCCTGGTGAACTTGCGTTTGCAAAGTCAATTCCTTCTTTAAAATCTCCTCAAAACTCACTTTTACAGGGTTTTTCATACATATATTAAATCTGTTGTATGTCTAGTTTCAGAAACACTTTGTCAACCATCATTAACTAGAATAGCAGGCAGTAGAGCACATACCTCCACCAAAGGCCCAACAGTCCCCTTCAAATCAATCAATCAGATATCAAATAAAACATTAAGATGACTCACTCAAAGATGCCAGCCACCTAAATACGCTGGATCATATTCATCAAGATCCATCTATTGTTTCCTGAGTTATTAACAAAAATCTCACAAAGTTTCATGGAAATCTGTGAAGCAGTTTTTGTGTAATCCTGCAGAAAAACCAACCAACGGACACGGGCGAGAACATAACCGCCTTGGCGAGGTAATTAATGGTAAATTTATAGTTAAGTGAACATTAGTTAAGTTATTTCAATGTTAACAAACAATGAAAGCCTTTATTCACCATTTATCAATCAATTGTTTACTGTAAAGTTGCAACTGATATTTATAAACATACAATTACATTTGATTAACTATAACTTAACCCAGAATCAGACACACTTAACTATTAGTGCGGATCCAAAATATGGGATGGATCCAAAAACCTTTCCCCACTGTCTCGAACGTTGTGAGATTTTTCAACATTTTTGTTATTTTTCCTGGGAATAATGCAAAAAAAATTAGATACAAGCCAGTTTTTAAAATATCTCCAGTACAGAGTATGAACTGATGTGCTGCAGAGTTTATAGCCATATAATCTTTAACTCTTTAAGATTAGCAACAGCTATAACCTCTCTATCGACTGTATGTATGATTTTTTAGATGTTTTTGTTGATTTGAATCGATTGTGCCAGCTGTTTTATCTTATTCTGTAAGGCACTTTGTTATTATTTGGTGTCCTATTTCAGTGTTACGTGGGTAATTCAACATCCGTCAGAAAAACATGCTGCCCTTCTGTTCATGAAAACTGTAAAACACCAAAAACTACTTCTGTGAGGGTCAGCGCTATAAATAGCCGTTTGCAGGCCCCGTCCTCCTCTTATCTAAACATCTAAAGTGTACGTTAATGCCTCATTTATCTTCCCCGCAAATGAGATTTGGCATCTGAAATGATTAAACTAAAGAGCATAAATCACAATTTTCTGAGAATGCTGATCCCGCATTGTCGTAATGCTGCGTGGCCTCCAGGCTGTGTGCGCTGCGTTTACTGTATGACACACACTGTAAACTTTGCACCCGTTTCCTCAAGAGAGCCAACAAAAGGGGGATCTGCTCAGCAAACACAAGTCTTTGTCCGGGCTGCAGATTTGTTGAGGTGAACGCCACTGAACCACGAAGTGCACGGATGCTATAGGAAGCAGATATGGGGGGGAAGGGTTGATACCAATCTGAGATAGAGATAGAAAAATACTGTAAAACGACGTACGATTGAGTTTTGTCACCTTTAAAATATGCAGCACTGCCCGTCTGTCTGTGGACACTTGGGGGGGGGGGGGGGTCTGCCTGAGTTTGACGTGACAATGTGAAAATACAATTACACAATCTCATGGGAGGCCCTGGCCTGTCACATTTTATTTACCTTGGGTCAAAGCGACTGTGCGCTCTATCTATCCATCTATCCAACATCTTCTCTGAGTGGATGAGGTCATTTTTTTTTTTTTTCTGTTTTGGGTGCTGCTTCTTACACCAGATGTCTTTAAAATGTCTTGTTTATGGGAGTGTACCTGTTTTCAGACATCCAAAGCATTTTTCAGCGAGCTCGGGGCCCCGGTGGGAATCACATGGTACCATTAGTGTCATGCACACGCAACTGAAGGAGCTCAGGCTGCGTGTGACTTCAGTAAAAATGACCCGTGTTTCGCATTACGGGACGGATGCGAGATGACAGCATTGTTCGGCGATGCTAGAGCCAGATAAAGTTGTTTTTCGATCCTGCAGAACTGTTTTGTACTGAAATAAAAGAGGCCTGTGGTTTTCAGTTTGGCTTGGCCTGAGGTCAACTTGACTATATGACTTTAGACTTTTTAAATGTAGGATTAGGTGTTTTCTGAAAAGTTGGACTGATATTTAGGCTCATATTTTGGATCGGTACCAACAACATTGTCGACTCTGCTGTATTTCAAGTATTGAACTCAAAATGAACAAGTGCATCGAAAGTATATTTCCGAGTACATTTCCATGCATTTGTATTACACTTAATTTAAAGCATAGCTCTGCAGTCAGCGGATACATTTTTATTTTGTTTTCTAAAATGCGATCCCAAGCGCTGTGTTCGTCACAGGAGAGAAAACATTCACAGGAAACTACTTATTCTGCATCTGTCAGTCAAGTTTGAAGTGCT
This sequence comes from Pagrus pagrus, assembly GCF_965226575.1. NCBI lineage: Eukaryota > Metazoa > Chordata > Actinopteri > Spariformes > Sparidae > Pagrus > Pagrus pagrus. The sequence goes on from NC_140206.1 coordinate 3,788,472, forward strand.
TTTGCATGCATTTTTAACATTTCAACTAGATGAGACGAGGGTTATCTGCACTTTGACTCAAGTAATCAAGTTGTATTCTCCATCAAACATTGAATATAAGAAATATAAAGCTGTTTGACTATTTACATGAAATAGTGAAGAGTTAAACTACTTAAAACTCTGTTATTTCAAGTATTTCTAACAGAGTTTGAGTTTGAAGGCAATGATGAGACACAAACAATATCTTTTGGTTGTGGTCACATGAAAACAAACAGAATATCAGCTGCTGACAAAAAACATGGTTTAAAAATCTATATGAGATATTTTCATGTGATATTAGATTGTATTGAAGACCCAGTGGTGGCCATTTTTTCAAATGACACCCTGCAAATAATCTCTCTGGTGTTTCAAGTGCATTCAAAACACATTCTCATTCACCCCCCCATTCCTAAAATAAAGCCTCATTAACAAAGTCAATTTCAGCCATCAAGGCCCAGAGGTCACGGTGGTTTACTGAAGGCTGTGACCCTGAAACAACCTCTGGCATCCGGACGTATTCTGGATCAGACTGCAGTCACCGGAGGTCAGACGCTCAGGCCAACGTCTCGTCTGTTGTAACCACCATTCACTGACCAAGGCAGGGAGGAAAAAGCTGTTCCGGGTCAGCGAGGTGTTTGTCTCTCAACGCCTCTTCTGATTTGCTTTTAATTAATGATTGCAAAACAAACAAAGCGATAAAAAGTAGGGGAAATAATTGATTGGATCTTTAAAATGCGTCCGTGATTAGCAAACGGGAAACATTCGAGCAGCCGGGGGGGACAGCGTGGAAAAAGTTGGGGTGATGACCACAACTGTCAGCAAGCCAGTGCCTTTAATAAAATACATCAGACAGCAGCGGCAGCAGTTATTCTGCTGTTGGTTTACAAGACCAAATCAATTTGTTAACATGATCCCAGGGGGAATTCAGCTGGTTTATGGCCAATAATGAAGTGCAGTATTAAGTTTATTCCTCTGTCGAGATCATACGAGTATTACTGAAAGAAAAAAAAGGGACATCATGGTGTTCAGTACTAGAGATTCAAAGTTAAAAGGAACAGTTCACCCAAACAGAAAAAAGAAAGAAGTTATAACAACCCACAAGGCTGCCAAACGCAAGCGCAGTTCAAATCTGTGGGGACATTTCCAGCCATTTTGTGGCGACCAAAACCCACTTTTTTGAAGGGAAATTGGACGATCTCAAGCCATTTTTGAGTCAACAAAACCAGGTGTTTTTTAAGGAAACCTGGCGACATTTCCAGCCATTTTTGTGGCCACCGAAGACGGCCATTTTCACAGGAAGTCGTGCCATCGCCAGCTCTTTTTGTGGCAACTAAACCTGGTGTTTTTTTTAAAGGAGATCTGGGGACATTTCCAGTTGTTTTGTGGCCACCAAAGCCGGACATTTTAAAAAGGTCAGTCGGTTAATCTCAAGACATTTATGTGGTGACCAAAAGCAGCTTTTGTTTACAGGAAGTCAAACCTTGTGGTGACCAAAAAAGGTATTATAATCCAGACCATGATGTTTTCCTAACCCTTACCAAGAGGTTTTTGGGCCTTAACCCAAGCAGAGACGAGCTCCAGAAATGTTTTGTGGACTACTAAACTTCACCCGACTTTCCATCGGCATGAGGGTGGACTGAATCTTCATTTCTTGGTGGACTGTTGCTTTAAAACCACCAGTGACAAAGAAGAGAAATAACAACCTAGTTCTGGTCTAACTCCTCCAAACTGAATCCAAACAAGTTCAGACAAACTGAATAAATGAAATCAGTTATGCTCCATAGGAAACGTCTGTCTGTAGACTCTAATTAAAAATACATACATCATTCTCTCCTCAATCTTATTTCCTGACTTCATCCACATCTTGATGGAATCAGCGAGTCTGTAAATCCGACCACTTTGAGTCAGAGGCATCGCCGCCGCTGCCCTCGTTTTAGGTTTTTATCAAAAAGGAAGCTGATGAGTCGCGTCAGATAAGGATGGGAGCCCTTCGCTTAAAGCCCCACGCTAATAAATGAATATGTTCTCCATCACGCCAACCGCTTATTGTGTTTCACAGGGCCCAAATGCAATTTGTATCATTTCTGCGCCGCGCATCAGAAAAGGAAGTGGTCGGCGCGCGATGACTCACTGCACCGAAAAACGCTCTGTTTCCAATCGAAGAAAATCAGATCTGTACTCTGTTTGTTCATTTCTTTCTGTTTGATAAGGCTGCGAGCAGTGACGGTAAATGGGTGGACGAGCCGAGGCACAAACCGGTGACATGGTCCTTCTGTTGGCGGAGAGGCCGTCAGCTTATCAATAAATGACATCATCTGCCCCCCGGACGTCTTTCTCTGCTCTCTGCTGTCACTCTGGTGGCACTTGACGTAAAAAAAAGAAAAAGGACGAAAAGGAAGGAAAAAAAATGAAATGTCTTATTTTTCCCATTAGGGCTGTCTGGATGGACACTGGAGTCGGAGACGCTGGGGACAGTTTGTCTGTCTGAGGAGACGGAAACTTCAAAATGTTCTGACCGCTCTGTCCAAACTTCTGACAACAAACACACGGTACCGAGCGGGAAGAGAACAGATTACAGTAAAAATCAATGTCTGTAACTGCAGTGGGATAAACTTGACAATGACACCCGTCTCTCGAGAGGACCGGAGCAGCTGAAGTGGACGAGGACGGAGAAGATTAAAACTCTGAAAGTCAGGATGGATATTAAAATTAATGCACTAAACTACGCATCAACTGATCATCAAGGAGACCGACACACGATATCTAACAGACATTTTGAAAAAGTACAAAAGTACTACATTTTGGATGCAAACATTACATTACATGCTGCACCTTGAAATTACAGTACATTTAGTATCAGATACTCAAGTACTCTTCATATTGGTGATAGTAATATTTTTAACACGATATCTTTACCTTTACTCGTGTATGCTTTTGTGTACTTTTAACACTGGAGTACTGCAATACTGGAGTAAAAAAAAGTGTTTTTTTTTGTTTACAGTACTTCACAATAGACTAGTACAACACAATAAACAGACTGGACCAGAACAAACTAACTACACCTCGCTGAACATCAAAACATGTGTGTTGCCCTCATGAAGACCCAACTGTGGAAACATGTTTTAATGATTTAAACACCATCATAAAGGCTTTTTAATAATTCCTTCCTCATTTTGACATTTTCTTGTTTGTTTTTTATAGAGCAACCAGCAAAAGTCGTGTCCAAGTTTGACTAAACTAAAGTATATCGGTCGTGAGGAGAAGCTGGATATATTTTAGGCCTCGCTCGGGACAGATTTGCCTGAAATTGCCACAAAAGACACATTCAAGTTGATAAATCGGGTCTTTTTTTCTATTTTAGTTCCTTAAAATAGGAACTAAACAAGCACAGATTGTCCTTTTCTTTACGCTCGTTCTCTTTACTTTCCATCTTTCGTCCCCTCTGGTTTTTTATCAGTCGTGTCCTTGTTTTTGGTTTATTTTTACCTGATCCGAGCGGTCATGTGTTTTTCTGCTCCGCTTCTTAATGATGACAGTCGTAAAAAAAATGATTTCTATCTCCACACTTGTTACACTGCAGCGTGAAACAAACTAAAACCGCACACAGAATAGTGTTGTATTGTGCTCTGTCCCGGTACAACCAGACGCCTGTTTTTTTATGCCTAATAAATAATTGTGGTTAATAAAACCATCCCCATGACCAACCACTCTCCAGAGCAAGAGAGCCTGAGAAAGTCCCGCTTCACCGACAAAGATGCTGTTGTGTGTTTTGGTTGGATTTGGCGATCATGCATGATGAGGCCTGTTTTTTATGTTGCTATCGCTCGAGGAGCATCATCACATCCTGGAAGAGTCTGAATGGATTGTACCGTGAGAACATGTGATCCGGACATCCAAACACAGAGGTTGTTAAAGTGTTTTCACCCGGGATGATGAGCACAAGTGAGACATTATATGCGAGATAAAAAAAGATCCACATCATCACTATTACGGACGGGAAATCTTCCACTTTTCATGCACGACTCGTGATTTTCATGATTTGCATTCAACTTTTCCAGTTACCTCAAGTGGCAAACTGTCATTTGCAGCGAGCTGCAGACGAGGAGCCGGCGCCTATTTCTTTCCGAGACGTGTTGATGATGGCCGAGCTCATTAGCCGTCAGCTGTTAGCCTGCGAGGCCGTGTGTGTGTGTGACCTCTGTCTAATGTATTTTTGAAAAACAGCAGGGGTTGTATGAGTGAGCCAACCTGTAGCCAATCACACAGCAGGAGGGATTTTCTTTTTTTTTTTATTATCTGACAAACTGGTCAAAGCTTTTGACTCAAAACACGAACATGACAGGAGTGTGTTGTTATCCCTTGAACGAATAAATCAAACACAGTAAAGTAATTATGGTGAACGGGTGTTAAGTTCCTGGAAAAGTTGGAGATGAGCTTGCAGATTTTGTCGCGTGCACCTCTTCATGACGACTCTTTGGCATCCACGAGTTATACAAAAAGGAAAAAAAGTTAGCAGAAGGTGTGACTCATCTGGAAACTGGAACAACATGCCCTCCTGATCAAGCGTCATATATCATCCCGGCGCGACGAGGGGCATCTGAGACTGAAAGGGAAAAACTTCAAAGGCAGGTCGGGCTCGGCCGGAGCGGCACGGCCGAAGCAGCATTGTGCCTCCACAACAATGGAGAGCCATTACAGCGGAGACTGTTATCAGCCGAGGGCTACCAGGGACGGTTCCTGCCTCATTGTGAGCCATCCGAGTAGATTGTGTTCGGGAGCGAGCTCAGACTAAACATATTAGGGGCGTGAGAAGACACACCTGAGGCTTATCTGATGGGAAATGGAAGCAGCTCGCAAAGAAAAGCATCCTGCCGAGGCGTTACGCTGGGAGATGGCGCTTGCGTCAGTGTGTTGTGTGTTTCCAGGACCTGACTTTGTGTGTTTAAGTGTGTCAAAATGTCAAGTGCATTTCCCCTCTGTGTGTGTTTCGAGGTGTGTTGCATATCAAGACCCTCAATTACGTGCGCGCTCGTCACCGTGCGGCTGTTTCTTCACAAACTGAGCACGACATGTGGACCGAAATCCAAGAGTATCTTTCATGAAAAGTCAGTGTGACATCTTTTAATGATAAAGCCGCGGATGAATTGTTTATGGTGGTTGTGTGTGTGTGTGTGTGTGTGTGTGTGTGTGTGTGTGTTGAGGAAAGGGGAGGGGGGGGGTTTGGTGGAGTGAATAATTCAGAGAAAAAGCCGTTTGTTTTCAGGGGGCGAAGGCAAAGACACATCTGAAACATATGGGAGGAAATCACATTGAAAGCAGTGAGCAGTAAATTAATGGTAACAGATGCCAAGATGTCTGGCTAGTGCTTTTTTTTTTCTCTCCTCCTTGCTTTGCTTTTGTTTTTCTCTGGGAGCTCGTGCATTCTTAATGTCGGAAAATAATACAATTAAGACTTCCTCCTCTCACGTGAAGTTCGGCGGTGGCGCTTCGTTCGCCACAGCTGCTCCAAGAAAACCCAGAAAGGAAAGAAATAAAACCGTCCCTACCTGGATCGGGAGTTACTTTCTCCACGCTGGGCGTTTTTTAATTGATTTTAATTCAGAGCGGTAATAGGTTTTCAGCTGCGGATGACGGCTCGACAATGACGCCATAAATTATTTATGTTACCTTGATGATGCGGCCCTGTTCACTGATGAGATAAAACAGAGCCGTGGTCTCTGTTTTCTCCACTTCCCCCCCCCCCAAGGAGAATATCTTGGCATATTAGAAATATGTCTAAGCTTCAACAGTGTGTGTGTGTGTGTGTGTGTGTGTGTGTGTGTAGGGGGGGGGGGTTGGCCTATGTCCAAGCATGAGCTGCAACAAAGACAACCTTGCTCTTAATGGCACATATCTGGAAGATGGAGGAGCCCGATACATGAAAGCGCTGTGATCATTACACTGATAGCAATTATCCTTCAGGAGGCTCTAATGGCGGCGGCCTCTCTTGTGCGCTCACACACACACACACACACACACACACACACGCCGACAAGCTTGCAATCAAGGGTGGCGGGCAATTAAATGCAATGCTTTTTGGGGTGAACCTCTAACGGCGAACAAAGCCTGACGACAAGGAGCGACGAGGAGATTTAATAAAAAGAAAAAAAGGCGGAACAAAAGGAGAAAGAAATAAAAAAAAAAAATCAGGACAAGAGAGGGACGAAAAGATATTAATGTTGTTTATTAATCGATTCTTAATGTGTTGCAGTGGACTGGGGGGGGGGCGGAGGGTCTCTGGAGTGGAGCCGGGGCTCTGGCAGCGGTATGATTGAGTGCAGGGGCCAGTGTGACGGAGGGGACAAAAACAACAAGGTAATTAAAGCTTAAAGCGTGGCGTTTACGCTCCGCCGTCCGTGACGAGCGTAAGGTGTCTTCCATCCAACCATCCGACCATCCAAACCCCCCAACGCCCCAACGCCCGCCCGCCCCCGCATGAAAAATAAGTCAGGTAATTGTCATTGCGCACTGCATGTCATTATTTATTAAACGGGTAATTCATCTTCGTGGAGGGAGCCAGAGGAAAGCAGGTAGGGCCGCTTTATTAGTCATAATCCAGCGGGCGGTTTATCAAATCAAGCTTTTTTTTTACAGGAGACAAACAAACAGAAAGATCTTCACTAGTACGCTCTCTTGAGGATGTGTGTGTCTGTGTGTGTCTGTGTGTGTGTGTGTGGTGATGGAGAGAGTGGAAAGTCACCACATGGAGAGAAATCTTTGAGTTAAAGTTTTCCAAGGCATCAGCATCACACACACACAAACACACACACACGCACACACGCACTCCTTTTCTACAGTATTTTTTTTTTTCAAAGTGCGACGGGTTGACAAAAGAGATCGCTCCCCGTTGTTTTTCCTCGCGCGGTTACAAAGAGGCGCGTAAAAAAGTTACAAGGTTGTCCCCCGTGGGGTTAGATTTCAAACAGCACCTGTCAAAGCAGATGGGGCATTTAAATAAGAGTCTTTAAGAGGTATTTGTTACAGCGGAGCTCAGGAGTACCTGCTGTGCTCGCCGATGCTTTTCACGGCTGTCGTTGCTCTCACAGAATCTGTTTGCTGTGTTTGCAGGGATAAACATCACATTAAAAAAAAAAAAAAGGAAAAAAAAACAGGAGAAACCCACTGAGGCCACAAATTACAACGGAGAGGACTGCATTTATGTAACTGCTGAGGCAAGTGGAGCCAAGTCTGCTTGTATGACTCTGTGCATGTGTGTGTGTATAAAGACTAACGTATGGATGCCGTGTAGGTAAAACCTACAGTTTTTTTCTCCAGAGACGTCAGAAGAGAACTCCCACAAGCCCTTCAACATCTCAACGACAGTTTTTCGGTCGTACGGTTGAAGAAAAAACGTCGACTTGTTTTCACCTGACAACCACTTAGACCCGTATTCGTGCGACTGCGTGTCCAAATCTTGCAAAAGCGACATCGACTTTTCCAGGAGCGAACAAAAACAGTCTCGTAAGTAGCGAGATCACAAAAACAACCCAAAAAAAAAAAAAGTTAAGTCTTAAAGCGCGCGTGTACGCGAACACACAACTCCCCGTCACATAACACCCGGCTCTCCCTCCTCTCCCTCGCTGTACCCTCCAAACTCCAAAAACAACACGCTGGTTTCTGAAGACGCACACCGCGGCGTCCTGACGCCACTCGGGGCCTCAGCCTCAGTGTGAGCTCACACCTGGGAATTCAGAGAGAGGCTGTGACTAAACATCACCCTGGACAGATGTGTCCTCGCAGCCCAATGTGTGCGCAAGACAAGCAAACACAACCACCTTTAAGAGTCCTCGGAGACCGGCCTCGGGCCGAAGGAGGGCTAAGTAAACAAACAAACACGTCAACCCACGGGCTTTGTAGCCGAGGAGGTACGGCCACACATACAGTCCAATCCACGCTGATGTGGAACAATGTGAAGATGTCATGTCAAAATATTTGACATACACAGTATAATCCAAAAATCACAATAAATGTGGTTAAAACTCTTAAAACACTACATTTTGTTTAAGAAAACATTATTTTTCCTGTGTCCTGCATAAATAAAGGAACACACGTCAGATTTAACCTGTTTTTATACAGTCTGCATGGCAAGATTTGTCAATTAATTCATTAGTTGTCAACTTTTGACTTAATCCACAATTATTTTGATAAATGTCTGAGGTCATTTTTTGAGATAAAAACTCAAATATCTTGATATTTTCTGGTATTTTTTCCTCCTCTGTGACAGTAAACTGAATATTTTATGGTTGTGGACAAAACAAGACAATTGAGGACGTCGTCTTCGGCCGTGGAAAAAAGTAAATCGAACATCTCATCGATTAATCGAGAGAACAATTTACAGTTAAATTATTAAGCACTATTTTCTAACTATTCCAGTTAGGGGTGTCAAAATGTATTTATTTCAATGGTCCGATTTGAACAGTGAACATGACAGCTCTACTATTGTTAGACAATCACATCTAGATTTGCAAAGATCAATAGGTTATTGGTTTCACACTCATTTACATTTTCAAATCCTTCTTTAGAAAGAAGTCTTTATCCTGGTGGATTTTTGCAAGTTCAAATAATATTCACCAAAACATACCAGCCTTCATTGATCCAATAATAATACAATAGATAGAAATTCAGTTTGTCACGAAGTTCAGTTTCTCAAATCTGACAGGAGTGAACCCTCTCCCCCGAACACATCAATAAAGGATCTCTGTAAATTAACAAATCTGACATTTCCAGCTTTCCTGCGATGCAAACAGGATAATTGAATCAACATTATGATCCCCTGAATCCTGATCAATGATTATTTGTATAATAGAAATAAACCATAATTAACTTATTGTGTTTTTAATCATGATCCACAATGAAACAGGAAACACAACCGTCCCTAAGAAGCTGGAACCAGCAGATATTTAGTATTTCTGGCTGATAAATGATTAAAAAAATGCCTCCATCATCCAACTGTTGTGTTTTATGCCAACTAATTGATCCCCCGTCCGACTGAACGCTCTCATTTGACAAAATTGATGACAAGATGGTGACGAGGGGAGGAGGTGGCGTCGGCGCTGACAGGCCAGGAGTCCGATCCCCTCCTGAGATGCCTTCGCTGTCACTCTGGCAGCCTGCGACTCTCATCACTCTGCGCTCCGGCGTTTTTTTTCCCCCGCCGGAGGGACCGGGGAGGGGTCACGTGCTGGAGGTCACCGCTCGACAAAAAAAAAAAGCTCCCTTCTCCTCCCCTTGCTTCCCCACCTATCGCCACAGCAGACAGGAAAGAGCCCACTTCAATACACTGGTGGGTTCAGCGGCCGTCGCTCCTTCTGTCATTTCCATCTCTCTCTCTGCACGTCTCGGCGGCCCTCCCCGTCCCTCCATCGGCGGCGGAGGGAAATAAATAAAGAAAGAGCGACGCCCTCTTGTTCTTCACATGCTAAACTTCATTCAGATTGTCAGACACTTAAGAACTGACAAAACGCTTTCTCCGACTCCCCGTCATTCCCTCTGCTGTCAGAGGAGATAATAAATAAAAATGACTCCTGCGTGGGCGGAGGGAGAAGGGCCGAGACGCAGAACATCAAGAGATGGACAAAGTGTTTCCAGAAGCCTGTAGGGAAACTCGGGTTAAAACCACACACCAACACACGCGTTGATGTATACACACATACACTTAGGATGCAGGCGGGCGGCCCCCTGCTCCCCGAAGGCTTATAATGGGAATAGGCAATGTGACAAAGAGTTAAAGGCATGGCAGGCCAGTGTCCCAGATAATAGGACAAGCTGTCCAGAGTTCCCCGCTTCTTGCTTTGGTGCGGTCAAACAAGGCCTTAATGTGGCGACTTTCGCAACCAACTGGGGTTTGGAGAGAGGGGTTGGGTGAGTAGATAAACTAAATACAGCCTCGCCAGACAGGCCCTCACCAGACACTGCGCTGTGGCATGATGGGAAAGAAAAAAAACAGAAGCTTTACAAACTCGGATAATTCACTGAAAGTCATCCGGACAAAAAAAAGAAGAAGAGCAGGAATAAAGTGAATAAAAAGGTAAAAAAAAAACAAGCGCAGAAGTAGAAAATCCAGCGACATCAACAGCCACATGAAAGCGGCACAAACAACAGAATGCCCTTGCTTTGTGGGGGTTTGCGATACTTTGCGAGTGAAGGACAATTGGTCCTCGGTGTAAAGTAAGCGCTTGGCTTTTAACGGACCTCTGCATGCCAAGTCCTCGGCAGGCGAGGCTGGGGACGCTACCTTCGCTGTCATTCAGCCCCATCTCGTCGACTAATCTTCTTGGTGCAATGAAAGAGCTTAACAGCTTTGCAACACTATCCCTCCCCAAATGTCATTATCACAATGTACTGCGCCGACCGACCGTCTCGACCGGCTCCCCGCTTATCGTTTTCTTCATGGGAAGTTGAAGGCAGGCGTCCGCTGACATTCAGCGAGCTCTCGCCGCAGCTCTCGTCCTCAGCGTGTCAGACGAACACGGAGCGAGATGCAGAAGTCAGCGCTGTAGTTTTGAGTTCAGCGCTCGTGTTGTGCGTCTCTGTTGTGTGTCTGCGTTACACACTGAGTGTTGATGTGTTTGAGTGTCGGGCCTGAAAGACGCGATGTGACGTCAGCGATGAAAATACTGATCTGAGTCGAGAGGCTCATCAGGAAACATCTGGAGAGAGAGCGGGAAACAAATCCATACTGGAAAGATCCCGACACCTTCACTGTCGAATAATGGCCATGAAAGCATCATGAAAAATATATAACTTAAATACAATCAAATCTGTGGTATTTGTACATAAATGTAACACATATCTTCTGGAGTATTAAAGGCAGATACTCTTAAACTTACTCCAAACTATATTTTTCATATTTTACTTTCAGCCCATAACCGGTTTCAGTTTCGGCACCGAGCTGTACAAAATGGAGATTTCTGTGTGTTTGATAACTGGAGAAATGACAAATAAACTTCATAACATACTATATATACACAGTACCATCCTCAATTATAAGCAGCTACATAAACTATAACCATTTAAAAAGACGACTGCTTTTGGTTTTATAACATGATGGAAAATAAATCATATTTCTGTGCATTTAGCAGGAACATTAGATTTGGACAGATCCTCCATTTTCGGGGCAAATATTGAAATTAAGGGGTTAGAAGTTCTGATATATCGGCCAGTATACACAAAATAACATCAGAGCACTGAAGCAGTGAAGGTTTACTGAGGTTTTTATAATTATTAATGACTTTTTCTGCATTGTGAGGTCAAAATAAAAAAGTTTTTGGACGAGATACACGTTGATACTGATACATCCTCAAAGACTCTTCATTTAACGTCATAAATGATGAAGAAAATCATCAAATCTTCACAATTAAGAGGCTGAAACTGGCACATTTTTGTTTGAAAATTAAACGATTAATCGATTATCAAAGCGACTCTTCGTCGCAGCTCTAGCGTTTCCCAACAGGTCTGCGTCGCCGTCGTCGAGGCCTCCATGAACGTGTCGTACAGTACATTCACCATGTCGCCTCACATATTTCACCCAGATGAGACCTTCTTCCTCTTCTCCTTCCTCTTCTTCTTCTTCTTCTTCTTCCCTGCAGGGCGCCACAGATCTGCAGCTCGGTCGTGATCTCCGAACTCTTCCTCCCCCCTTCGCCTCACTCTTTGTTTACCCTCACACAGAGTTGGTGATGGGCGCCCTCCTCCTCCTCCTGCTCCTCGTCCTCCTCCTCCTCCTCCTTCCTCCCCCCCCCCACCTTCCCACCCACCACCTCATTACCTCCTCTACCTGATGGGCCCACTCCTCTTCCCTCCCCCCTCTCTGCCTCTCCACTTTTATTTATATATTTATCTATTTTACCCCGGCTTTGCGGGTTACCGTTTTTAATATCATCGGTGAAACATGATTATTACCTCTTAATGCCGAAATTACGGGGGCATTCTTTTTGTCATCCTCGCCGTTGCATTTTTCCCGCGTAGCACCCCGTGGCAGGAACATCTTTATCTCCCCATGTGCTCCTAGTTTTAAAACCTTTACCCCCGCTGTTTGAAAAATATTTCTCATTTTCCTCCCCCATGGCGTGGAGAAATCCCCATAGGCAAACCATTAGTGATCTTTCTGCCTTTCCCAAACACTTATTACTATCACCCGCACTCCTTGAGCTGCCTCATTGGCTTTTGGTAAATTATGCAAATAAGGTGATGTTCGAACATATAGTTTTTCTGTTTTTCTGCAACTGCGCAAGTTTGCACAGCCTTCCACCGAGCAGCCGCGGCACCATTAAAGTGACTGAGCACGTCAGCAAGATTTATGCATCAGTGACAAATTATAATGCTTTGTCGCTAATTTCCCCGCTGCTTCTTCTTCGCACAGGTTTAGTTATGTGTTTGCCTTTTGGGGAGGCCTTTGGTTGTGAGTTTTACTGTGTGTTTTTTTTTCTTCCTCCTCCTCCTCCTCCTCCTCCTCCTCCTCCTCTCTCTCTCCCTGCATATCAATGTGTCACTTCGCTTCACATCTGCAGAGACAGGAGGCTGCAACCCAAGCGAGTCAACTCTGGTGTTTGACTCATTACAGACGAGATAAAAATCTATTCTGGAGTTTCACTTTTCTCCGAGAAGACGAGTCGGAGCGACTTCGAAGCAGACGGGTGGACGGACAGGGGAGGTGAAGTGGTTTGTTTGAACAAGCACACATGACAGAGCACCTGCGCCTTAATGGCAGATTCACTTAAAATATGTTAATGTCAATATATTTACATGAAACAGAGAAATAACAGTTAATTCTCTAAAGGAAGGCGGGAGGACGGAGCTGTGGTGTTACGGTCTTTACGGATAACTCGTTAAAACTGTCCCCTAACTTTTAATGCAAACAATAACTTCAATTAAATGAAAATTAATTAATATTTGAGTACAACTTACGATCAGTTTCTCAATTAATTAGTTAGTTAATGTCAGAAAAATGGTGAAAATGTTGATTTCTTTATTCCACATCTCAACGTGACGTCCTAAAATTATAATTTTTTTTGTCCACAACCCAAAAATATTCAGTTTTCTGTCATAAAGGAGTCAGAAAACAAGAAAATATTCACATTAGAGGATTTAAAATCTGAAAATTTGGGAATATTTGGCGATTAATTTATAAGTTGACAACACATCCATTCATTTTTGCAGGTTTAAATTGATTAGCTGTCACTCAAACCTATTAATCAATTATTAACTAAACTCTACCTATAAGAGAAGTTTATCATACTTTAATAATGTTTACATTATGTATATGATATTCACAAAAAACTATAAGGTACCGCAGATGAAGTAGCTTTTATAGAGGAGTGGAAATCAGAACATTTTGGACAATTTTTCTCACAAAATTACAAATAAAACGATTAATCAATAATTAAAATAGTCGGCAACGAATCCCTCAATTGTTTCAGTCAGAAAATGTCAGAAAATGTCCGACATGACGTCCTCAAACGTCAAAGATATTCAGTTTTCTGTCACAGAGGAGGAAAGAAACCAGGAAATATTCACAGTTAAGAAGCTGGAATCAGAGAATTTGGACTTGATTAATAAAATAATAAGTAATTTATCTAAATACTTTATTTAATAGTGATGATAATAATGGTTGCAGCTCTAAATCGATTAGCTGTTTGCTCTATAAAATGTCAGAAAATGGTGTAAAATGGCCCGAGATGACGCCCTTGAATGTCTCGTTATGTGAAATTACTGATCAATTAACCGCTGCAGCTTTACGTCAATTAGTTCAGTCTATAAAATGTCAGAAAACGTCGATCAGTGTTTCCCAGAGCCCGAGACGCCGTCCTCAAATGTCTTGTTTTGTCCACAAACCAAAATCTATTCATTTTCCTGTCACAGAGGAGGAAAGAAACCAGAAACCAGAGACATTTCGACATTTTTTCCACTAAAAAAACATCATCGATTGATTGAACGAGTCGCCACCTAATCGATTAATCGACTAAAGCTTTCAGATGCAGTATAACAACACATGTAATGCACGTGAAGCAGCTCCTCAGCTCTCGCTCTGAAAGCCTGAGCGCTTTGAAACAAAGTCAGAAAGCACATTAGGGACAGATGAACACTGTCAGAGGGGATCCAGCACAGACACCCCCTCCACACTGAGCAGCCCGGCGGCGTCCCACCTTGCATTGCTTCCTCCTTCGCTGTGTAATTGTTTTTCATTTACTTTGAGCGCGGCTAGCTGAAAAGATGGGCCGTTTCAATGAACAGATTAGGGCCTGCGAGCACAAACAAATGACAAATCCCTCTTAACCCCGTGAGCCTCTCCGCTCGACGCCCCCCCACAAACACACCTCACCCCCGTCAAACATTTGGCTCGAGCGATGTTATTAAACACAACTTTGTAGATTTACTTCCTTCAAAAGTGCCATTTAACCAGGCAGCGGGCAGGAAGGAAGGAGCGCTGCGAGGGGAATTACAGGTTGCCAGCGTTCTCGTCTTTGCGGAGGAGTGACAGGGCCGTCATTTTGCCGGCGGGGCCACCTCCCGTGTTGTTGTGACAACCGGTCATTATACATCGCCGAGATGCTCTCAGCTGCAGGTTTCAGCCCAGATGCAAATGGACGCAAATGGGCTCCGACCGCGACCAAGCTAATAACGTCCTTTTCATCAGCTTTGCTTTCCCTTTTTTTTTTGTTTTTTCTCTCTCTTTCTACTCTCCTCTCCGTTTCCCCCTCTTCTTCTTCTTCTGGCTTTTTTTTCTCTCTACACTTCCCCTTAAGGTGGACAGTCGAGAGCACAGTGAGGAGGACGTGTTTGGGTTTTCTGATCAGCTCGCAGTTGATAAATCTGGAGCTCATTTCCATATTTTCACAGTTAAACATTAAGTGACAGACGAGATACCAACATTCACTGTATTAGTACAAATGCAACACTTAACCTGATCCTGAGGATGAAGAGGCGACATTTTATACATTTGTATGGTGTTTTTTTCATTTGTGCAATCAAAAGAAACTACACACCTGAATTATTCTCATCAGGTGAAACATACGAACACACTGACGCTCTGAACAAACAGATTTAAAGCCTGGAAGGCAAAAAAATGTCACTGTGCACTAAATCTTTAAAGGTGCACTATGTAGATTAATCGATTAATCAATATATCAAAGCTAAACACTTTGTTTTCATGGCTAAATAAACAAACTGACCTTATATGTGGCGGACCCTGCCACCTTTCTAGCCTCAAACGGTGTTGATTGAGTCATGGAAAAGAGAATTATTTCTGTGTTTGTATTTTTTTCTCCAAAACTACATACTGCCTCTTTAATATCTTTATTTATACACTTTGTTTTTGGAGTACATTGACATTTGCAGAAACGTGTTTTAATGGAGGTCAAGGGTCAAAGAAGAAATATGTTTATAATATATTTAGACAAAATGGTCTAAATTCATCCTCAGATTGAAGTGTGACAATATCTTGTTAGAAAGAGAAATTAAAAATTGTCATTTTGCTCTAGTTTTATCATTTTTGTCAGATTTTAAGGGTCAAAGATTAAATTAAAGAGGTCCGAGAGGAGGTTCCCAGGGCGTCCGAGGCAAAACGGAGAATAATTCATGAGTATTTTGGGTCTATGATCATGTTTGTGTCAGTTTAGAGGCACTTGAGGTGAACGTCGCTGGTTTGAATGACTGTTCTCACCTGCGACGACACCTCCTGTACGTCTTAACCAGCTACATTTCAAGACTTTCTATTCCCAGTTTGATTAAAGTCAGTGCTGCAGCGCTGACGGTCCCCGGCTACACGACGCAGGTGAAGCTAGGATCCTCTCTTGGTTTTGTTTTTCTATTATCATGCAAAGAGTGACTCCATAATCGGCACATTCTGGTTTTATTCTGTCGCAAAAAATGTGTCGAAACACAGAAGTTGTCGAGGAAACGTACACGTCTTTATAAACTGAAGCAGAAATGTGATTATCACAAAGATTAGTTGCGTACGCACTTTAAATGTTCTTTACAAGAACAACAATATAAAACCTCTCCAACACTTGAGGCTAAATGTTGAAA
This sequence comes from Pagrus pagrus, assembly GCF_965226575.1. Lineage (NCBI taxonomy): Eukaryota > Metazoa > Chordata > Actinopteri > Spariformes > Sparidae > Pagrus > Pagrus pagrus. Next base: position 3,804,555 of record NC_140206.1, read on the forward strand.
GGTACATTTCCTCTGAAACAATCCACCTTAAAGGATTTGCATAGCCTGCAGTCTGAAGTGCCATCCACCAACATCTCTTTGTTTCATCCTCATCCTCTTTTTTCCTTAAAATAAAAAAGATTTCATCAAATGGAGGCCGGCTTTGTGCTCCAATTTAGCAGCAGAGAGGGAGAGAAAAAAAAAAAAAAGGAATTATCATATTGTTTTTGGTAATGCTTGCTCTCATTCGAGGGGTCAGATTTGATTTGAGTCCCAGTCCATTAGCACAAGTAAAACGCCAGTGTTTTGGATAAACAGTAGCAGCGGGGGACGGCTTTATGCAGACAGGAACTGTCTCTCTTCTGCAGGTCTTTTTGGCTTTAATAGGATAAAATGTGACAGGTACACACAGACCAGCGGCAATCAGGGAGGCTGGGATGTAAAGCTAATTCACAGTGTAAACCCTCAGCTTCTACTCAGGCTGAGAGTGGCGATTATTCTGGACTGAAGGCAGATCTGGGACCGATCCGGTCCAGTGTTGATAACAGGGTGCCGAGTTATTTATTTTAAACTTATAAGCACTAATCGAGTGTTGTGCGCCGACGTGATTTGGTCGATTTTGGAGTTCAGGCACCGGTTTGCACCCCCACACCTTAATATACGTGACACCTACTTAGTTCAAATAAATGACTTCAGAACAGTAAATGATTATCAGATATATCACAAAATGTCATGTTTTTTAATATATATGTTTGTCTTGTAACAGATAAGAGTTGTGGTGTGTTAATCCAGCCTTGTGTTACCTTTCACATAATATCCACAACAATAATAAAGATGCTTACAATATTAAGAACAACATTAAAGAAAACCACACATTATTATTATTATTATTGCAGTATACAGACACACTTTGTGACCAGTCTGGTTTGACAATGTGTGGCTGCTTTTATGCAACATAACAAAGTTTTAAATGAATTTATTTGGCATTAATAGATCAAAATAATAATGTGTTTTATATAAATGATATAGGAAACCACTGCTCTAATAGAGCTGGTCTATATACAATGATATATAAGGTGTTTTGATTTAGAAAAATGCTAATGTTGGTTGTTATACTCACATTGAAATGAATTATATCAATTTGATCATTTTTATATTTCTTGTGTTGTGTTTTATTTTATCTTAAGGATTTTAGATTTTTAAAAATATGGACTCCAGTTTTGTTTACTTTGAGGTGAAAGATCTCTCGAGCCTCGAGTTCAACATATTAATGCTAATTTGAGGTCAAATATTTATACAGAGGTGGTAAGACTTTTAGTAAAACTCCATTTTAGGAGCAAGATATTGTACTTTTTTACTTAATCTCCTATAATTTCTATTTGTTTTTAATAATTATATGCATCGTGTATAGGTTCTTCAAATATGATGCACGTTAGGAGGCACTTCCTTTTGTCATTCAGTTATGCAGATCCGACTTTTTTGTACTTCGATGAAGCAGATTTGTCATTGTGTATTTTTTAGTTTAGCTTATCTGAATGTGGAGGAATCAATTACAATATAAACACACTGTCAAGCCTCGTTTACATGCCGCTATGTAAGCTATGTAATGCTTACCATTGTTGTGCTCATACTCTTGCTCTGAGCACGTGTATGTATTAAAGACTTAAGCAAAAGTGTTACAAAGTCTCGAATATAACAGGAAATTATACAAAACCTCTTAAATAACTTCCCAAATAGCTACATTACTGAGAATAAAATCATCTACACCTGAAAACCACATTTATTCTCATATCACTGACTGGATTCTGCCGGCCCCTCAGTAACATAACAAACGTTAACTTTTAAAATAGTCTTGCGCTCGATATGACGGCTCAAACCATCAACCCGTTCGGAGCCATCAGCCCCATTAATCCTCAGCATTAGATGAATCGCGATCCAAAAAAAAAAAAAAAAGGACATCCGTCAGCAGAGAGGGGCTTCCCCCTCAAGGGTCTTATCCTAAGTCAGCCCAACACGAGAGGCGTGGAATTAAAGAGCACTGATTACCATTGTGAATTATCTTTGTCATAGCAGGGATGCACGAGCCGCTTTTGAATCGGCACAGTGAGGAGAAAAATCCCCAGTAAAAGAAACGCTCTCCAAACATGGATAATACCATTTAAGAAATCGTCTCATTGGTGTTGGAGAAGTCCGAGCTTTATCTTAGCACATAACAAGCCCAGCGTTCGTAAATTGCAGCTTCAATTGGATAATTGGATCACTTGCTGGAAGATTAATTGCGGCTGCGTGTTATTACACTTTACACTTCATGTGCACCGGACTGCAGCACAAAGCGTCAGTGGAAGAGCGTCCGCCAACTCTTATTTTTCCTCAACGACTTTTGTAAAAATCACTACGGTAAATTACTGGCTAATAACTGCAGCATTCACAGTAGTACACTGTAATTATTTCACAGGAATATGGGTTAAAAAACACAGAAATATATCGTGTTTCTACAATAACCTGACAATTTTACTGCGAAAATACATTTTTTACTGGGTTTTTTTTTTCGTAAAATGACGGTATGATGCTGTAAAAAGCAACTGTAGTTATTGTAAAAACACAAATTTACAGTAATGTACTGTGTTATTATCTTAACCCTACTATGTTGCATTGTGTTGTTAGCATGTTAGCCTGCCAACTTTTTTAGCCTGTGTATCTTGTTGCACCACTTGTAGGCCTGTTAGCCTGTTTTAGCATGTTAGCCTCTTAGCATTGTGCAGTCATGTGGTGTCGGATCAAATTGGAAAAATGTATTTCCAACTGCGAAAATTCTCGAGAACAACTCGGAAAGTCGGAGAACATTTTGGTGAGCATCTTAGCCTGTTAGCATGTGTACCTTGTAGGACCACTGTTAGCATGTTGTTGGCCTTTAGGCATGTTAGCACGTAATGTTTTATTGCTCATTTACTGTACGGTGCTGTACTCTAATTACAGGATTTCCTTGTAATTTACCATTTTTACGGTAAGCAGTTCACTAATATAAATATAATTACCTTTCATGCATCACAAAAGCATAATTACAGTGGTTTCCTGTCAGAATTGACTGTGAAAACCTGGTGTTTGTTAGTGTGTTTAAGACAGATGTATGAAGCGGCAACTTCTTCTTGTCAAAAGATATAAATGTTTGTTTTAGTGTTCAGTTTTGTGCTTTTACAGGAATCCACGTCGGAGAGGTTAAATTGGCCACAGCATAACAAACTGCATTATGTCAATGTCCTTGAGAAGATGAAGACACGTTACTGTAAGGGAAAGAGAGAGAAAATAGGATTTAGGATGTCTGGGCCAGAATTTATACTTCCTTGTTCTGCGATAAAGTGCTCTATAATCTGGAAATAGAGTTTTCTTTAAAATATTACGTTTGAAGGCAGCGGATAGAGGAGGAGGAGGGGGGGGAGAAAAAGCAGAGCTCAAAGCAGGCCTCATAATCTAATAAATTGATTTGCAATATCCTCTGAAACTGTGAACTGATAAATGTAGCTTCTCATGTCGCCCCGCCTCGTCTCCAGCTCTCTGCTTAATGTGCTCCAGCGCATTGAAAAGACAAAAGGACGGCCCCGGTAGTTTAGAAAACTATTCCAGTCGCCTTAATGTAAGCGCTCATCTGGGCCTCGCCAGTGGTCACCCAAGGATTAGGGGGCTGCTCGCTTTCTCTCTCTGTAACCCTCCCTCTTTTTCCACCACTTTCTATTCTTTGACCAAAAAGCTAGCGTACACCCGAGACGAGGCATTAAACATGGGAGGAAAAAAAAAAAAAAAAAAACAGATTATCCTTGGATATGAACTCCCATGTTCTTGGGATTGCTGGACAGCTGTAGCCAAAATGAACAATAAGCGGCTGACTCGGGGTCTGTAGCCAGTATCATCTGCACTGGCAGATTGCGGCAGAACAGAAAATAAGATCCGGTGACTTCACAGGGGCCCGTCACAACGCCGCCCGGCCCCTAACGTGTTAGAAAATAGAACTAATCTGACGCCTCTGAGGAGACCGCGACTTCGTTTTTAAAAAACAAGCCGGGGGAAGATTTACCACCCATGATTCCACTGGGCGGGTATGAAAGATGCCACCCTACTCTACCCCCTCGCCAGAAACATTACAGCACACAAAAGAGGAGAGAGAAATAACAAAAATGTGATTTGCACCCAAATCCTCTCAAGTCCCTCAGAGTGTGGCATGAAACGTCTCTTTGGAAGAGGCGGACGGATCCTCCCCGGAGGTATCGTGTCTTCTAATGGCTTATTTATCATCTCCGTCAGCCACGTTTGTCTTATCAGACGTTCGAGGTGTACCTGAGACTCACGCACGCCAGCGAGGGGATTACCCGAGGAATCTGGACCGGCGTCAGAAGAAGCGACTAAGACGGAGGAGAAAGACGGCAGCTCGGGGTTTGGCACTCGCTGCTTGGACCACACAGATCACCGGGGACACTCGCATGAAAACATTCTCCTCTCCGTGTATTTAATAAATGCCACTTGACATTGGGAGAGGCTTTAGCGGTGTCCCCCCCCCCCCCCCCCCCCGCTTTGGAGGAATGAGGACTTGCTCTGGATTTGGGCAGTTGGCGGGGCCTATCTCCACACTGGCAGGAAGCATCAGGGATTTCATGGCTGTTTGCCCGCCCTGGTGCTTTTCCTCTGCCTCACGCCCCACTTGGGCAGACAGTATTTTTTTCTCTCTCTCTTCTCTAGTCTGAGTTGCCGTCGCTCACAAAGACATTTACATATTTCCCTGCCTGCATACATGTGACCTCTGCAGAATATAACAGATGATTTTTTTTAATTTCATTAACTTCAGAGCTGCAGTTGGAAAGCGTTATTATCATAAAATATCAGAGAATAAACAGAAGTTAGCCTCGGTGACATTCAGTGCGTTCTCGGGTCTCAGCTGAGTATTTTATGCTGTTTTCTTTATCGTGTGTGATAGTAAGGTGAAATATGTTTCAGTTTTTGTCTGCGTGTCTGAGAAAACAAGCAACATTATGACCTCTGAGAAGCTCTGATGGGCATTTTTCAAAGGATATTTGATATTTCACAACTCATTTTTGAGTTGAGGTACCAGTGTTCCTGGTTTTAAAGGCTGCATTACAGTAAAGTGCCGTCATTTTCTGAACTTATCAGACTGTACTTCTTCTAATACTTGTCTTTACTCACTTAGTCATTATTTACACATTACTGGTAAAAAAAAATCCCACTGTGTTGATACTGTTGCTAATAGTCAACCCTACAATATTGTCTTTATATCAATATCATGGAGATTCTGAGTTATTGCCGATGTTGTGTATCCTCTAACAGGCATATTTCTCGCAGGGTGCATTGTCCTGTCGAACTACACAATGAATTCATGGTGGCAGAAATACACTTCATAAATGACAAATGAAATAATAAAAGACTTCCTCAACAACTTCCTTCAATTTGAAGAAAATGGGCCCCTCCCGTAACTGCTGCCATACTTCTGAGATTTATTCATTTGTCGTATTGTTTAGGTTACAAATGACATCTGTAATCCCTCACAGCTGCAAGAGGTCTCTTAAAATGTGAGCTTACAAACCCGGATATTGGTCAGCAAACTGCAAACAGCAGGGTCATTTTTATCAGTGCAACCTAGAGGATATAAAGTGCCTTCCAATGGAGAAAACATGATAAAGCACCTCTATGGTGCCCTTTCAGTGGAGAAAACACGATCAAACCTGATAAAGTGCCCTCTGTGGTGCCCTTGCAGTGGGGAAAACCTGAGAAAGTGCCCTTCCATTGGAGAAAATATCATAAAGTACCTCTACGATGCCCTTCCAGTGGAGAAAACATGATAAAGCACCCTCTACAGTGCCCTTCCAGTGGAGAAAACATGATTAAATACCATCTACAGTGCCCTTCTAGTGGAGAAAACATGATAAAGCACCTCTATGGTGCCCTTCCAGTGGAGAAAACATGATTATATACCATCTACAGTGCCCTTCCGGTGGAGAAAACATGATTAAATATCCTCTACAGTGCCCTTCTAGTGGAGAAAACATGATAAAGCACCTCTATGGTGCCCTTCCAGTGGAGAAAACATGATTAAATACCATCTACAGTGCCCTTCCGGTGGAGAAAACATGATTAAATATCCTCTACAGTGCCCTTCCGGTGGAGAAAACATGATTAAATACCATCTACAGTGCCCTTCTAGTGGAGAAAACATGATAAAGCACCTCTACGGTGCCCTTCCAGTGGAGAAAACATGATTAAATACCATCTACAGTGCCCTTCCAGTGGAGAAAACATGACAAAGCACCTCTACAGTGCCCTTCCAGTGGAGAAAACATGATTTAGTACCCTCTACAGTGCCCTTCCAGTGGAGAAAACATGATAAAGTGCCCTCTACAGTGCCCTTCTAGTGGAGAAAATGTGATAAATGACTATAAATATCTCTTTTTATTTTTGCCCCTGCCCCTCAAACATCCCGAGTCCACCCCTGCATCCACAAGCTGTTGTGGGAATGGGATGCTCTTGAGCCGCAGCATCACGGAGGACAAAGACGAAAGCAAAACACATTTCATATCAGACATTTTAGCAAACAAACGCCCAGGCAGGCATTTATCTGCATTTTTTCCACTGTTGTGGTCTGTTTAAGCTACTCTGGGATCGGCGCTGTAACCTTTTTTAGCCATTCAGCCCTTCCCTCCCTCTCTCCTGCCTCCTGATTTCCCCAAAGTGCCGTGTTTTATGTGTGCTTTTCTTTGGAGTCGGGGAGCTGGCAGGGTCGAGAGGAGCAGAGACGAGCGTCCGAGACGTGGGAGAATGAAATGAGGTGGCTGTTTATTCTCCCCGCCAAAGCCACATACCTTTTTAGAGTGGCTTTGGAGCGCGGCCTAAAACAACACCAGAGGCCATGTACACAAATTACACGTCTCGCAACTGAACCGAGCGCTCGGATGGAAGGATGGGAGGACGGAAGAGTGGAGTTCCCAGTATAAAAAATAATAGCAGTCAGATCCAAAACTACTTCGAAAGATTATGAGACGAATGTGCCAAATTAGCTTTTTTTTCCCCCTTTCTCACATCCATTTTTTACTATCTCGGGGCAGGGTTCATCCGGAGGCCGCACAAGATTATACAACACCGAGTCAAGAGCTCGTGTTTCATCTTCCAGAGGAAACGGACGGCGACTATGATAGATTACAGCGAGGAGGAATCGTCCTAATTGAAATGAATATCGTAATTTTTCTCTGTGCTGGTATTTTTCTTGTCTGCCCCTCAAAAACCAGACAAATAAGAGGAGACCCGCATAGTTGTTCGCGCTGCAGTAATAACAGGGGTATAAGTAATAAATGCCACGCCGGTGTTGTGGTTTCGAGCTCTCGGGGGGGAAATAACAGCTAGTATGAAATAAAAGGGACAACTGATCCAAGAGAAATATTTAAAAACCCTTCAAATTACATTTAAATCTTGTAACACGTGCGTTTCTATACTGTGATCGAGGTGTTATCTGCAGCAACGCCACGCTGGTTTCTGGCTGTACCTTTTCCTGAGTTCATGTCATGAATATTCAGCTGCAGTCGCAGACACCTTGTGGGCTTTTTGCTCCTTCATAAATGTTTTAAACGCTGGCTTTGTGTTAAGGAAATGCAAAGACATCCTGTAGTGTTTACCTACCCTGAGCCGCGTCCTTTTCTCTCTCCCGTTATTAATTTGCGTCGGGCTTATTTATTATTAGGCTTGTCTAAGCACTTTATCTGTGCTGTGAAAAATGCTGCACCAATAAAAACCTGTTATTATTGCGACTGTTCTTATTTACTTTACAGGAAAAGTGACAATTCCTGGAGTGTTTACCCACATTAATCTGCTCCGACCTCCCCCGCCCCGTTCCCTCCATGTGACTGAACGCCTGGACCCGTCCCGGGGCTGATGGGGGCAGGAAGGGGTCAGCGCGAAGCAGGAAATGGGGGTTCCTCAGCGCCAAGCTGATGATGACCAGCGGCCTGGAAAAGCGTACGCCCATCCATCATGACGGTCCCTATCTTCCACGCCGTGGCGACCCGGGCTTCGGGAGCGTGAATCGATGTCCGCGGTGTGTGCGAGCAGTTGGTGTCGGGGTGTTGTGAAGTCAACGCTGCTGATTGCTGTAATTATAGACTTTACTATGAAAGAGGAAGAGAGTGTGTGTGTGAAAAGGTGGAAAAGCAGAGTGGGTGATATCATTCTTCCTCGGAGAGATGAGACTCAATATTCCCTGTGTGTGAGAGTGTGTGTGAGAGTGTGTGTGTAGGCTCGGTATTGTTTGGCAGTCAAACATCACATTAGTGGTGCTGTGGGCTTTGACACACCCCAGCTGCACTTCGTGTGAGAACGCAGGTTTGTGACTATTTTGGATTTTCCATCCAGTCTGCGGTGCGCTGAGACGTAATCACGCGGCCATAAGCAGCAGCAGCAGCAGCAGCAGCAGAGCCCTGGTTATTTATTCTCACCGACACAAACACACACACACACACACACACACACACAGGAATCACATCCAAAAGTTAAAAGAAAAACATGGAGGAACAACAAGGATGAAAAAAAAAAAAAACAGCCATGCACAAGTGCCCAAAGGCCGAGCAGAGGCGGCCACAGCTGCCGGCTGGTCGAGCAGGCTGGACGCTCCGAGGCGATGCAGATGTTGGGACCCTGCAGCTACGGCAACGTACCTCTTAACCCCGCCCCCAGCCTGCTCATACATGCACACACACACACACACACACACACACACACACACACACACACAGGGAAACATCGCTGCTGTTGGATAAGAGTCTCTGGAAAACACACTGTTTTGGATTCGAGCTCGATTATGCAACTCTGTGAGACAGGAAGTGAACTGTTGGACCCGCCCAGCACGTGTGAGTCATCTCGATGAGCTGTCAGCAGCTCCTCTGTGAGAAAACCTGACACCGATGTATGTTTGTGTTCGTCAACAGTAAGCTTCTGTGCTTCCTGCTCGTTGCCGGGACCAATCGCTGGCGTCCATTTTGCAGCAATTATTTTCTTAATTAATAGTTTAATCAAGGTGCGCACGGGGGATGTCACGATATACACACACCGACAAAAGCTGTGATGTCGTTATGCAACTTAACGCTGGCTGCCACCACAATAAAACAGAAAAATGATCTTTTTATTATTATTTACATATTAGTCACCATGAATGCATGATGCACGGTCATATCGACCCGTTATCTGAACGTAGACAAAGACTTTAAAATAAAATATGGATAATTAAAGTTACAGCTGTTGGAAAAAATATGTAGATATGTCCATTAAGAGACTACAGATGTAAAATTAGCTTATAGCTAACTCTGATACAGCTAAGAGGAGGTGCACTGTCCCTGTCAAACCAATAAACAAACAAACAAACAAAAAGAAATCCTGCTCTGGCATCATGTTGGCTCCAATGTGACATTATCATGTACAAAACACACAACAGAAAATATGACAGAAGTTATGTCCGTACATCGAAGAGTCGATAAGATACAGATGTGCGATACGTTGATCATCATCGTGCTGCTGTGGCAAAAAAGGACTGAGTGGAAACTAAACTACCCCCCTGGAAGAGACGGCAGCTCCAGAGCTGTCACGTCTCTTTCAACTAAAGATTATTTGTAAGGACGCACGATATCAGACCAACAACAGAATATTAAACAATCCTTTTTGTTCAGTACGTCTCAGCCTTTCTTACCCTCAGGTGAGTTTTAACATCAGGTAGGAACTGCTTTTAAAAATACAAAAATGTGTAATTAATGGTCATGAGAAGCTTGTAAATATCGATTATTGGCATCGGTTGGGAAAGACCATATCGTGCATCCCTAATTAATTTCGTCATCGATTGATCTGCTGATTATTATTAATCATTCAGTCTATAAAGTGTCAGTGGTGGAGCACAAAGTGACGTCTTCACGACTCTTTCACTGTCACAAATGACAAAACAAAGCAGCAAATCCTCAAATTTAAGAAGCTGGAACGAGACGGTGTTTGACTTCTGCTTGAAAATGAGTGACGATCATCAAAACACTTTAATTTCCCTTCAGTCGACAAAACAATGCAGCTCCACACTTCAGCACCGGTGCAGCTAAAATGAGCCCACTTCCTGTCTCGCTCCTCCTCTGCTGCATCCCGTCTGAAGGTGATCCACCTAGACAGCATAAATTAACTCTTGAGCAGACCGTCTCTTGTTTGGACAGCACCGAGGAGACAAATGGCCGTCTGACTAAGTGCAGACTGCAACGAAAACTGCAGCTATACCTCTGTTGGCGCCTGAGAGGCGATGAGTGAAGGCCCGACAAATCAGCGCTGACAGGTCCACCTCTACCTGGCCCCTTCCCGCTCCCGTCAACGTCCGCCGCGTCTCAGACCTGACGGGTAGCGGCCCGCGGCGCCGCGGCAAGGTCCGAGACTTCACAGCGAAAATGCCAAACGCGATCGAAACGCACAACACACAAAGCCCTTCTGCTGTCATGAAGAGGATGTGGAGGTCGCCCGTGTCTCACCTGGTTAAGAGACGCTTAAGACGGTTGGCAGGCTTGTTGGCGAGACGTTTGTAGGCACGATGGCGAGCGGAGGGGGTGATACGGCCTCGAGGCGAGAGGCGAGGATGGGCCTTTTTTACTTCAAATCGAGCAAACTGGGGCCAAACGCTGACGGATTACAGCTCTTAAATTTAAAATCAGACATCTCAGGAAAGAAATGTCGTGATATTTATTTGATTCCTTCCCTTAAAGAAGCGATTCTTCATTTTAAAAGCCTCTAAGAGCAGCTGAATCTAAAAAAAAACTTACTTTGTTGCCACATAACATTAAACCACACCTATAAATTTCTCACACAGGCTTATAAAAGCCAACTGCTCTTCTCAGTCGACAGCCATTTTCCCCCGTTTTTTCCCCTCTCCGCTCCCTGATGTATCGTTGACTATACATCATGTGACAGTGAGTCTATTTGTGTCACAGCAGGTTGGGGAAAATGTCAGAAGCGAACACGTCTTCAGCTCCTCCACACATCTGCTCAACAAGAGGCAGGAAGCTCCCGGTGCAGAAGAAGAAGTCGTGTTTTCTCATCAAAGATCGCGAGCTTAAAGTTGGGGTTTGCCGCTTTTCTCGCCGCGAGGAAGCTGCGAGACGTGGACGCAAAAAGGGCCCAGGTGTATATTCCTGGAGCGCAGGAAGCATTAGCACCTATTTGTAACTCTAAGTATAACAAATACTGAGGAATTTGTCTTGATAGTAGATGTGAGAAGCACTTAATTCCCGTCTCGTGAGTCGCGCCGTCCTCTCTCCAAGCTGCCAGCCACACCGTAAATCAAGCGCGCCTCGCGCCGTTCAAACATCACAAGCCGCACTCCAACACGCGCTCGCCGACGTTCGTTATCCGGCCGCGGCAGGAGGAAAAGCAAGGTGTGCAGCCTAATATGAAGATGCAAAAGCAATCACGCAACGGCATATGGAAGGAGACGGAGAACACTAAAAGCCTTTTATAAAGCCCTAACAGATCCAACTCATTGTTCTCCAGATGCCAGTTAACGGAGCCAATTGAGATTTTAAGCATTTCTGAACAACACGAGGTATTTAACACCAGCTTTCCACACACACACACACACACCGCTTCACTTATTGTTTTCCCTTTGATGGAATTTTCTTCAAAGCACGCCTCTTAACGTTGCCGGATCATCCGGCTCGGCCCCCTCGTTTGCGAGATCCCTCGTTTTTTTTTTCTCCTTCTTCCCGAGCTTCAACTCCTCATTTGCGTGCCGAGGTGCTTTACCTTTAGGAAAAGAAATATCAGGGTTTATTAACGGCAAAGAGGAAAAAAAAAAATCTCACACTCCTCTCCCCGGGAGACTAAACAGAACAAGAAATAACATGAGCGGTATGTATTAATGTATGCCCTTTGATGTCTGGCTCGCACAGTCCTGTAGCACCATTAACAATTTAAACTGAAACATCACATTTGTCAAAACTAAATTGTGCATCTAGGACTCGGAGGTTTGGAGAGGAGACGTACGTGTCTTCCTCAGAGTCGGTGGAGAGCAAAAAAAGGCCCAATTAGGATTGTTTTTTTGAGCTGGAGCAGAAAAACCAAAAGTGTGTGTGTGTTGACGTATGTGTGAAGGAGAGAGAGAGGAAGAGGACGAGGACGAGGGCCTGCTGCAAACAGCCACATCACACATTAGCTTAGCTCCCTCTAGTGTATAATTAGAGCACTGATGCATCTGCAGGATCCAACCGCACAACCAGAGAAACTACATGGAAACATGTGTGTTAATGCACAGTTTCTCTGCAGTACATCGTGTTTTATTGTCATAATCGAGTAAAACAAATGTGGACATGTCGTACGGAGGATTCAGGACGACTTTAAACCGTTTATTGTTTGTCGTTCGCTGCTTATTCAAATATTAGATCTCATGTATTTAAGTGAAAGCCTGGAAAAACAGTGATTTTTGACCAGATTTGTCCATTTTCATGTCTTTTATTTCATAGTTCAGCCCCACAGCTGCAACAGTTAATCGTTATTCAAGTGGCTGAATATTTTCTGGCTTTTTTAAAGAAGGTTGAGAGGATCAAAACATGTTCATGTGCTATACATGTCTTAAAAGTACTCCCATGCTCGATTAATAGATTAGTTCTCAGCTATTAAATTAATTACCACCAATTTTGTCAATCGTTTGGCGTCATAATTTGAGATTTCAGCTCCTCGGATGTAAATATATTCTGGTTTCTTTCCTCCTCTGTGACAATAAGCTGAATATGTTTGTGTCGAGGACAAAAACAAGACATTTGAGGACGTCATCTTGGACATTTATCACCATTTTATTGACCAAACTAATCGATTAATCAAGAAGATAATCAACTGATGAATCAACGATAGAAAAACACCATTACAGTGTCCTAAAATAAGCAAAGTAACAGGATTTTTGACTCAATTTGTCTATTTTTAATGTCTTTTTTATAGCTTAGCACAACAGCTGCAACAACTAATCAATTAGTCATCAACTATTACTAATTTGGTAATCAATTGATCAGTTTGAGTCATTTTCAAAGTATCAAAAATCTAAATTTTTTGATTCCAGCTCCTCAGATGTGAAAATTTTCTGGTTTCTTTCCTCCTCTGTGACAATAAACTGAACATCTTTGTGTTGATGACGTCATGTCGGGCACTTATCACCATTTTCTGACATTTTATAGAGCGAACACCTGATCGATTATTAAAGAAAGTAATCAACAGATTAATTGAATATTAAAATAATGATTAGTTGCAGAAGGAGCTTGATTTACTGTGACAGTAAGGTTTTATAGCATACTGTTAAAGAAATGGGAGATTTTTGACTTGATTTGTTCATATTTCATGTCTTATTTTCATTGATTCATTGATTAGTTGTCAACTATTACTATCCTGATAATTGATTGATCAGTTGGAGTCCAACTTCTCTGATTCCAGCTTCTTAAACGTGAATATTTTCTGCTTTCTCTCAGTGAACTAAATATCAAAACAAGACATCTGAGGACCAAACAACTAATCGATTAATCGAGACAACAGTCAAGTTAATCAATGACAGAACTGATAGTTAGCTGCAGCGCTACAATCAACAGGACTAAAGCGTCACATTGTCTGAATTTTGACTTGATGTGTCCATTTTTTATTATCTTTAAATAATTTATCACCAGACATATTTGACACGACTCCACCGACGTGTTCTGCGATTTATTTCCTTTAAATGTAAAGTTTATCTACTTTTGCATCGGTGTGCAACTTCACTAAATAGCTGGTGTTTGAAACCTGAAATCAGGATTTGTGATTCAGTTTTAAACATGAAATGAACAATGATGTCCGTGTTACTGAGCTATTTTTAAAGATGACGCCCTGAAGGAGTGTTTTCACTGTTACATGAGATCAAATGTCATCAAACTAAGAGGAGAAACTGCGACTGACAATCAGAAAACTATCTTCTATTCAACGCAGACAACTACAACAGAAATTAAAGCCACAATATCTGAATCTCTGCTCTTATCTCAGGATGAGGATCTACCTAAATGAAGACAGAAATCCTGTCAGAAGTCGACGCCACGCACAGTTTTCCAGCCCAGGAAATGAAAATATCCCCCGGTCTTCATCTTTAATATCAAAACGTGTCAGAAAACGTACGTGGGGCTGCCTTCAGACACGCCAGCAAACATTAAACAAATCTATTCAGCCCTCCGCAAACAAAAACCCAAAACGCAATCATTAACCAATCACGCTCAAAGGCAAAGTAGCACTTGAATGGGAACACAGGCCGTGTTCAGCGGGTAATATCTGGCAATTAATCACTTGATTAATATGCCCTTAAACACACAAAGTGACAGTGACAAATTCTGTTCGCACGTTTGCGATCCCGAAAACGATAATTGTCCAATGAAAGTCTCATTTGTCAAACGGAGGGAGAGGCGAGCGCTTCCAGTTCAGCCCACAATGTAACACGGTTGTTTTTATTTGTCCGACCGTTTCTCTTACAGCTGACGAGGTGAGGCGAGACGCCCAAAACTCCCTGATTGTGCTTTAAAACTTTGTCGTGCTTTCTATCAGCGACAACAAAGATGAGCTGCATCCCGAAATCCACTTCCATAACTGAAAACCTGCGTTGCACAGCCTCCAGTTCAGTTTCCTCCACTGTTACTGGATGCATCCACGCTCATTCACAAACGTTACGCGCTGATCGATAAGATCATCCTGTCAGGAGTAACTGGAAACCTTGCATCAGACAAACAGCTCTTGAGTTTAGATATTATTTAAGTGGATTTATATTGAATACAACTGGTGAGGATGGTTTTAGCCCCACGTGTCTGCTGAGAGCTCAGATCTGGGTGACACAGAAATGTAAAACAGGGGAAAAAACAACTACATTTGTTCTGCTGAGCTCATTAATATCCAATTATGACACAGTTTCATCACGCCCGTCACAGCCAATGGCGTCGCGTGACGTCACAGGATGAACGTGACGATCTGTATCAGGCATTGGCCGATATCCAGGGATAATATACTGATTTCAATCTGTGCTGCAATGCTCCTTTAAAGTATTTTCATGATAGCACCCTGCAGCCCCCCCCCCCCCACAACGCTCGTGGTGGTGACCCGATTCTCTCACATCCCACAATATTTAAAATTAAACGATAAAGAGAAACACTTGTGTCTCCGTCCACAAACATCAGCTGCGTCCATGAATCAAGAGTCCATTTTCCAAAATGAAAGACTGACGCAGCTGCGACTGAACGCCTCCGTCTGACCTGAGCGGCGGTGACGCAGCGACGACATTAAATTCTTGTTTTCATTTTCATTTCCTGGAAGGATATTTTGGTTCAGGTCAGAAAACTCAGCTTCTCTGAAAATGAACCGCAAACTACTTCCTGTTTTAGTTGTGCAATGACCCAATAAATGGATTTCTGATGATTGTTGATCACTTGTTTCTTTCTTATTTACAGTTATTTCAGCTTTCACTCTCTCCAAAGTCACCAGACTCCATTAACAAAACGAGACATTTTACCTCACAGATAACAGGAGCCTCGATCACTTGTATGCGAGACTGTTCGCTATATTTATAATATTTTCGTGAGGAATTTAAGCCATTTTATCGCTCTCTCAAAGCCACCAGACTCCATTCACAAAAACACACGTTTAACCTCGCAGACCACAAGACTTTCTGGTCCAACGCTGCCTCGATCACTTTAAAACACCAGAGTCACATAATAACAAGCACTAACCGATGGAGGACCCCCCCCCTTATAAAATCTGAACTATCCCTTTAATTTGGGGTGATATGAGCCAGTGAAGGTAGATGTTTATTACCCAAATGCTCCTAGTTTTATGGAGAAAAGTTAAGCTTTCTTGTCATCGGGGTATCACGAGACACTTGGAGTAAAAATGTGAGGGTGTTCTGCTCATTATCATTGTAAATTTACCATTTTTGGATTGTTTGAAGAGGTCACTTTGAAACTGGAAGACATTTCTCTCAGTTTTCTTTCATTTCTTTTCACAAAACAAATAAACGGTTACTTCAAAAATAATTGCCAGATTGAAAGATAAACACAAACATTTAATTGCTTGCTGCTAAAAAGAAAATAAAAACACCCTTCCCTAAGATTAGATTTTTTTCGTTGCAGCCAGAATCTGCACTACAAAACAAGCCCGACGCTGGTGTGAAGTGCACCCGTCACCCAGCATATGACAGCATATTGCCACTGCGCTGTGCACAAGCCTTCAGTGTGATGTGTGCAGATGAAGGGCTGCGGCTGAGGGCTCGGCCAGGCGGCGCAGCGGCCCGGAGAGGAGCGCTGGGAGCTGGGGGTTGCGGCAGCCGAAGCTCCCCTGGTACTCCCCTAATGAGCTCCACTACTGCTTCCAACATGAGCCCTCGCTCCTCCACAACATCACACACACTCGCAGACGGAGCGAGGCGCACACACACACACACACACACACACGGACGGCACAGCTGCAGCACAGAGCTACAACATTACACACTCAGAGAATGGCAATATGCATGTTCAAACATACAGACACAGTCCGAGACTAACAAGGATGCACACAGTCGAATGTACCGGGATGCAAAAATAGTCCACACACACTCACACACACACACACACACACCTCACAGCTGTTGCATAGCCCACTCTACTAAGGAGAGAGAGATTATTTATTAGAGCAGGAGAGAGAGCATGCATAAATACACTTAAAAGTGCCACACACACACACACACCATCTTGCTACAGCTGTGGCATCGACTGTAACTTAAAGAGCATTACACACTGCTGGATGTGTAGAAACCACCATGTTGCGATTATTCTGACAGATATTACGGCGGCGATACGAGTCAGGATTAGTGGAAATTGTCGTTTTTGCATCGAGATTTTGATTTTCACTTAAAAAAGCTATTAAAATCGTGATGATGTGACATTTGTTGGGGTTTTCTTACATCTGGAGAAGAAGATTTGCAGGCCGGGACATCTCCGCAGCACTGCAGAGCTTCGTTAACATGCTGTTTTGTCACATTTTACCTTTACTTAAAAAATTGTAGCTTTGGAAAATTGTGATTTCAATAATATTTTGATTCCTGCAGCAGGCAACACTAAGCACACAGTGTTATTAGGGTTAGTATTCAGGACCAACTCTGAATTAATAATATATAAATGACCTGAGAATTTCTTACCAGATTTTTTTAGGAAGTCACCTCATCGATTATTTATATTAACGACTTTTAAGTGGCCAGTTTTGGAGTCTTAATGGGGTCGGATCCAAAAACCTGCCCCAGACCTCGTGTGCATGAATTTATCTTCAAATTAAGAGAGACATCGCCCAAAAGGGGACCTGAGGACGGTCACATCCGGTCCACACAGACCCGAGGACGATCAGGAGTCGAAGCAAACAGAACATGAACTCAACCTGGACGAACGCGGATACGACCACACATGAGACCCAGTTGTGACCTCTGGTACTGGGAACAAAGAGGACTTTTGAAAAACTCCAAGGTAGGGAGGTACCAAGACCAACAATGTATCACTCCTGGTGAGCTGAAGTGACTACCTAACCCAAAGCCCGGCTTCAGAGTGCAGCACTGTCGATGCCCTCAGTTACAATCACCCAGAATCGATGAGCTAACACGACCCAGAAAAACATCATGGCGACCAAAATCTGCTGAAAATAAAGGTGTATTTTTTATTTATAGCATCGTCCCAGCGAGCGGATGTGATAAGAGCTGGAATCAATTACGAGCCCGGGATAAAGAAAACATCCGAATCGCTCCCACGACTATCTCGTGTTCGCGGCTCACCCCGCACGGGCCGTCTCTCTAACCATCTCGACTGGCGGTGAATAAGACTTCCAACAATTACCAACACTTACAACGGAGATGCCCGATAATGTCTTTTCCCCGAGAAGCCGACAAATTGAATTCGTTTTTATTCCAGTCAAAGAAATCAACTTCCAGTAATTACCCCACATGGCAACAACAACAACAACAACAAAAAAAAACAGAAAGAAAGAAATTTGCAAACTATATCATTTTTTTTTTTTTTTGCCGACCATTTCAACTAATGATATTGTAATAAGATGCCTCGCAATGGAGAGGGAATGGAAAACGTAATTACATGCATTAGTTTATCTAAGCGCTTGTACCGTCGCAGATCCATCAGTTTTTCAGAGCTCATCTGGAAGCCCATGCATCACTGTCAGGGGCCGTTTGATGGGGGGAAAACGTGTTCATTTGTTAGCCTCGTTTAAAAGATGGCGCCTCAGATTCACTTAGGCCCAGACGGAGCAGAGCGGTTATGACAGCGCCATTACAAAAAAAACACACACAGACACACACACAACAAAAAAAGAGAAAAGGTCTGAGACGGAGCACTCCAGCGCCGTGGCAACTTCATCAGCCTTTTGCATTAAGGTGATTACAGCCGATGAGAAGAGGCTGAGCGGTGTTGTGTATGTTAATGATGAGATGATGATGCGGTAACAGCTGCTCTACCTGGACTGGTTGTTCGCTGCCCGAGGTTGTGGCGCAGATCAGCCGCGAGAGCGAGAGCTTGAAATGCGTTTTATTGGCTTCTTCCACTTATTTTAAACAGAGTAGAGGAGTTGGCTTGAGCTGCTGCTGGTTTTTATTCTTAAAAAAGGTTATTTATTTCTTATAAATACACTCCACAGTACTTTTATGTTGACTTTAGGTTGTTGGCGCTCATTAACATTTGTTTATTCCTGCGTTTAACGTTCGCCCTAAACCAATTTTCTTTCTCCAAACGCACCAGACTCCATTGACAAAAACACTAATTTTACCTTGTAGACAACAGCAGTGTCTGTTCTGCCCCTGCCTCAATCACTTATACGCTAGTGGGATTATAAACTATATTTATAATATTTTCACCACTTTACCGACAGGGAATTGAAGCAGTTATATCGCTCTCTCCAAATGCACCAAACTCCATTGACAAAAACACAAATTTTACCTTGTAGACCATCTGAATTTCTCTTCTACCCCTGCCTTGATCAGTTATACATTTGTGGGATTATACGCTTCATTAATAATATTTTCATCGCTTTACAAGAGGGAATTGAAGCCGATGTATCGCTCTTTCAAAGCCACCAGACTCCATTGACAAAAACACTAATTTTACCTTGTAGACAACAGGAGTTTCTGTTCTACCACTGCCTCAATCACTTATACGCTAGTGGGATTATAAACTATATTTATAATACTTTCCCTGTTTACAAAGACAGAATTGAAGCCCTCTGCAAAGCAACCAAACTCCATTTACAAAAACACTAATTTTACCTCCCAGAACACAAGAGTTTCGTATCTTACTGCTGCCTCCATCGGTGAGTTTTGTTCATGTTATCGTGTCACTTTGGTCTCACAATAACGCAAAGAAACTAACCGATCAAGGAACCCCACTTCCGAAATCAGATGTACGCCTTTAATTTGGGATGGTTAAACAGCCATTTACTACCCAAAGTCTTCGAGTTTTATGTAGAAAAATCCCTCTTTTCTTGTCAGAGTGGCCGTGAATCACCAGTGAAACCAGGATGAATCCCCATAACACAGTTTAAACGAGCCACCTGAGAAGTTTTTTACGTAAGGTGATGCACCAAAACTGAAGACTAGATCAAACTCTTTGATACATTTTTGCCTTTTAAGGTCCATAAAATGTGATTTTTTATTTTTTTTTTACAATTACGTTAATAATTCAGTTGAACGTCCCGTCAGGATTTCTTTATAAATGCGTTCTGGGATGATCTGGGATCAGATCAGAGGGCAGGGGAAATTATTTGGTTGTATAAGATATTCAATAAAAGGTTGATATCAGCTTCACTTTATTAGTCTAAGTACAGTGGTTGAATTCTCTGTGGAGCGCTCTGAACAGAGAGAAGAGCTAACACTGTCAGGGTTATGGGCTGGATTCCCAAAGGGGACTCTAATACCATAAAAAAAGTACTCTTTGTACTGTATTCATCATACGCTGAAAGCCTTGTACTGTATGTATTAAAGCCACAGCCTGCAGTTCATCATCCAAAGATAGATCCTCTTTAACAACCTATGACTTTCCATTTAACCCTCAAATTAGCTGCAAGATTTTTCACCCGACAATGACAATACATCTGCATTTTATCTGCACTGTTTGAGAAGTTTAGCAAGACGACAACAACATTTAACAACAGGCTCCTTTTCTCCACGTATCACTGAGTGCTGGGTACTTTATTGGTTCGAGTTCAGGCTGCCATCAACACTTTCTGCTCACCTCTGACCTCACAAAGACAAAGGGCATGTTCACACCTTTACATGTAGTTCGTTTGCTCTGGTCCGAGTCAGTTCAGAGAGATTTTAGACTTGGTTTGATTGATTTCCAGCAGTTTTTGTCGCAACCACCGGAAGTCAAACCATCTCCATCCATAATCGTGGCGACCAGAGGAGGTCTTTTGAGCCAGACCAGGACAAATTTTACCTAAACATCAAGTTGCAACACAAAGAAACGTTCAGTCTTAACTTATCTGTTGTTTTGCATAGCTGACTTCGCAAGTAAGACGTGCTGCCTCGAGACGACAAGGGAGCCAATATTGATCAAGCTCTGCAGAGTTTGTTTGGGAGTTTGGGAACACCTGAGTTTGACATCTGATCCACCCAAAGGAATCGCACCGACAGGGGAACACAAACTAGAGTTTGAATTTTACTGGACTAAAATGGCCTTTTTTAACCATTCAGCACTCTGATGATCAGTTAACAAGGAACAGCTCAGTCTTTGTGAGCAAAAAAACGCGCCTTAACTATAAAATGAATAACCCTGACAGAAGCGAAGCGGATGTTGTGTAACTGATGATACAATTAACACGTCGAGGTTTATTTTTCAGTAACTTGTTCCTTTTTAAAAAGTCTGCAGCTCACGCCGCAGCAGGACACCATCACATTACATTCCTCGGTCACCGTCTCTCAACTCTTAATGGACATTAAACGCCGAGCCGAAAGAAATACACGAGCGCAATCGAGTTAGCGGGCACTTACGGGGGAGAAGCCCTGCCCCATACATTTGCGT
Source organism: Pagrus pagrus (assembly GCF_965226575.1). Taxonomy (NCBI): domain Eukaryota; kingdom Metazoa; phylum Chordata; class Actinopteri; order Spariformes; family Sparidae; genus Pagrus; species Pagrus pagrus. Next base: position 3,825,623 of record NC_140206.1, read on the forward strand.
AAGAACACATAACTGTCACAAAATTACATGTCATTATTGAGCCGATCGTATGGATCCACTCATTGTGGCCTAATGGGCTCTTTTTAAAAGAATGCGGTTAGCCCGGTGTTTAAAGATAATGCCAAGGAGGATGCCCGGGTGTCGGCTCGCCCTCCCCTCCTGTCCTCCCTCCGCTCCCTCCTTTCACTGGAAGCGAAGAATCTGCTTATTCAGTTACATTTCAAACCTCAATTTCCGTTTGCAATCAGCTCGTTAGGCCTGACAGCTTGAAAGGCGGCCATTAATGACACACACACACACACACTCACACTCGCACTCACTGCGGCTCCATGTCCAAGAAAAAAGGCCTGTTTCTACTGCAGCCAGGACAGGATGTGAGTGGAGGAGACGGCTCAGGAGTGGAGGGAAGACGCCCCCTGCTGGCCTCCACGAGTGGAGCTCAATCACCAGAAGCTTCTCCTCTTCACTGTAACTGAGTATTTGTCTCAGTAATTCAGACATCGGTGATGCGTTTTTATAAAAGTCACGTCCTGAAAGATGGAAGTGAATGTGCATCAGAGGAAGTGGAGCCATTAGCGGTGAGCAGTCAGTCACTGGAGAAGAAAACACGTCACAGTTTCCAGGATTTCTCATGAATAACATCTGTTTTGTGCTGTTATTCTCTTAATAATCAGATAAATGTACTTTTTAAAAGCAGAAAAGGCCAGGTGCATGGGAGACGGACAACAGGACTAAAAGTTTCAAGTAAACTCCTGAACACTGTCTAACTTGCACACACAGTCACACATAGTCCAGCTCGCAAAAGCACATTTATTTGCAACGTTTCAGTCGAGATGCAATCCTTGCAATCAAGTAAAATGTATTTTCACTTCTTCTGCTGCAGATAATGTACACATTTAGCACATTTACACACATTACTCCGTTTTTATTAAAGTGGCTACGAGGAACTTTCAGTGTTTGATTCTAGCGGCACCTTTGGACAAAAGAGGTACGACACCTCACTCTTGGATTTGTCAATACCACAGGGGAAATATGAGACGACACTGAAGGCAAAAAAAGTTATAAATATTCAGAATCAATATGTCTCCATATCTGGAAAAAGCTGCAAATTTATGGTGGGAAAATGAACATTTTGGCAGCCTTTTTTCTGCATGATTTGCAGAGAGTTTGTACAAAAAGTGTCCTGAAATAAACCATTCTTACATTAAACATTTTGTGTAAGGTGATCAGTAAACTGTAAAGGAATTTATTTACTAAAATCTTACCAAACATTGGTGTTTACTCTCAATAAAAGTCATGTTCAGTTTATTTTGTATGCTCCAAGTTGTGCTAATTCATAGTCACGATGTAAAGCTTTTGTTGAACCAGAATATCTGCTGCGATCCTGATAAACTAAACTTTATTAACCTTTGATTTAAGGTGATAAAAGCTGATATTTGAGTGTCTTTATACAAAAACAACTATAACGCTCAAAAAGCTGCTTTTTGTCTTTGGTGAAAAATCCCCTAAAGCAGCGTTAAGACCACTGTGGGAAAGTAAAACACAGACTAATGAAGATCCTTTAAGGTTGCAGCTATTTTAATTAGTGTAATGGAAACTCTGGGATACATCGTTCCCCACTTCTAATTATTTTTTATGGTATTTATCTGCTTCGGTATGTGTGAAGCACCTGGTGGTAAACCCGACCGCATAAAGTCAAAGTCAGCGTATCACACAGGTGATTTTAAAAAGCACATCAACCTCAGTGTGTGTTAACTCAAGTTCATCATTTCGTTTAAATTCACTGGAGTCACCAGGTGTAACATTTCATTCCTTTAAAACGTGAGCTATCTAATCCTGAAACGGAAAATCTCCGAGTGTTAATTTTTTGGCAGCCCCTCTCGCGTGATTCATGAAAGGCCGGTAGAGGGCTAATTGTTCAAATTAATTTGCGTAAACGACTAAAGCAAGAGATAACAGAATTACATCTGCACTTCTCTGGCACGGGTTCAACAGTGACGGGCCTCGACAGGCAGCTGCATCAAGACGGCATCCTTTGCCAGAAATTAAAAGCCACAAAACATTAATTAATAGACTTTTTGTTACGTTAATCTGCACCAAAAGGTTTAAGGAGAGCGGGGAGAAGCGGGGGGGAGGGTGGGGGACGCGGCACAGAAGTAGGCGGTGTGCATAATTAGAATAAATTAGTTCGATGAAACATTTTGGGAGGTTTTTTTAAAAAAAAAAAGTGGCTGAGGGTTAAATAAAAATAAAAACCAAGCAGAGAGGTGTTGGAGTTAAGTTTTGACAACTTCATTAATCAGCGCGCTAATGAAGCCGTTACAGTCGCAGCACATTTTGGACCTTCTGTCTGAGCCGGACTGTGGCGGTCCAAGTGAATGTAGGACCATCAATCTCCCGTGGCCTCGGCTCCTCCTCCTCCCGTTCTCCCCCTGAACTGAAGGAGCAGCCCATACTTTGCACTTGTCAATTTGGAGCTTTATCTACATGCTAGAGGCTAATGAGCCATCTCAAAGTCTTGATGGCCGGGATGTAAATGATCTTAACTAGCTCTCCGTCTGCCGTCACGACTTACAGGGCCACGATGAGGAGGAGAAGGGAGGAGCTCGATGGATCCTCCAACGCTCTCATGACTCATTTCTTCTGCTGTAACGGGGTTTTTTTTGGGTCACAGGAGGAGCTGGTTCTGTAATGGTTAGAGCAAGACCACCATCCGTCCCCGGTCACAGGGTTTTATTGCTTTGTTTATATTAAGTCTTATTATTTTACCTCCATTCGTGATATCTAGAATCTTCTATATCTTTATTCAACAATATTGTAAGTGAGGTCTCCACCTTGATGTATTTCTGAGTTAAAGTAAACTGTGAACGAATAAATGAATATGAGAAAATCAGTTCAATGAGCCGTTTTTCCACAGTTATGCATTCAAATCAAACTAAACTCTTGTTTAAATACATGTTTATTTAAAAAAACTAACATTTTCTGAGAATCATGAATTTGGAAAGTGCAACAAAGACTTTAAAAGAGCAATTTAACTTTTAAATCTTGAGAATTTTCAGACAAAAATATTAAAATATCCTAAATCCACTATTCTTAAACTATGAGTACCACTGGTGATATATGATCTTCCTAATTAAATGTTAATTTAAAAACCTATAACACTTTTAAAATACCCAGTCTGTGGCCGACACGGTTGTGTAGATTTGGTTCGCTTCACATTTGTGACTGTCAAGAGTGACTTGTTTTGAATTCATGTAACATAAGTAAGTTAACATGTACATTATTACATAACCTACGTTACGACACTGAATGTAGTTATTTTAACCCAATGCATGATCTTCTCCTCAACCTAACCAGGTACTTTTGGTGCCTCAACCAAACCAAACTGTGGTGTCAAGAAAGAAAAACCGAAAAACAGAAGTACAACACTAAAAACATGTGCGAGTGTCTACTTGAGCGGCGCCGCTGAGGCATTCACAGCACCTTCAGTACCTAAAGTAAAGAGATGTGACCTCGATGTCAATCAAAATCGTGCAGAGTAATATTTTCTGAGGCGGTACAATGTGAATAAAGTTTATGAAACACTGTCCTGATTAAACGTAAATTAAACGGACTCCAGGGCTCTGTTAGTAAAAACTTTAGACATACGCTGATGACACGTCACTTTATATATGAGACTTTGTTGTGAAGTGCAACAGGCTAATTAAGGAGAGAATAAAATAAATCCTCGGGAAACGACAGGCAGCATTAAGAGCAGCATCTATTGTTGCAGAACATTTATTTATAGTTGAAGACAGGCGAGGTGTGTGCGTTCAGGTGACTGTGTGGGCCGACGAACCCACATGTTGCATCACCTCACGGCTTCTACGAGAGTTTGGATCAACTGGAAAACAGATGAAGATGTGAGTCATCATCTGCTGCACTTTTAACACCTTTTTTCCTTTAGAAAAAACGCCTGCAGTCACCAGCAGGAGAGGAGGTAATGTGCTATTTTAAAAAAAGCACAAAACAGGGAAAGAGAAAGTGACCACTTTACAGCATACGAGTCAGGAGCCAGGCAGCGGCAACGCGGTGCACGAGAGTTTGAATTTATCTGCCCGCAATGACGGCTGAAGCTCACTGAAACTGAACAACCATCGGATGAATCACCTTTTCCAATCGGCCCGAGGAGACGCTTTCTCCCCTGCGGCGCTTTAAAAACTCCTGTTTTCCCCCCGCCATCATATAGGCAATGTAAACATGCTGCGAGCAGGCCCATTTCTCATCTGCTTCTTTCCCCCCCCTCCATTTCAAGGGATATTATTACCATAAATTATGGCTGTAACGCGAGGTGGGAGGCAGATAAAAAGTGCAGCCTGGGCATCCATTTAGCTCTGGTAAACTTCCCCCCGTCGCTGCCAGTTCATGATCACCCATCCAAACGGACTATTTTATGCCCGACTTGGCTGATGCATGAGAAGGAGAGCGCGGCGCCATTTTTTATCCCTTTTTCTTCCCTCCTCTCCCGTGAAAGAGAAAATCGATGGCGGGACACGAAGAGGCCATCGGTTATGTTTGCTTTAGCTGGGAAACGAGCTTGCGTCTGCACGCAGCACGACTCACCTGGGCCCCGTTCATCCCCGCTCGGCGGAGCCCACCCCCCCCCCCGAGGGCCCCTGAACGCACCGCCCACACTGGTAGTATCGACTCCACTCCTACACATCGCTTCAGACAGAGCTGGGATCTCACTGTCGCAGCAGGTGTGTGTTGTGTAGTATTCTTGCATGAAATCTTTGCTGCTGAAATGAGTCACGTCTCTTACAGGCTCATCAGCCGACCGTGCCAGAACATTTCAGTGCTAAAACTTTCAGAAGACCTGTTGCTATGTTCAAAAATGATCAAGATGAACCTGTTAAGTTATACTTTTCCTCCAAACGACATATTTCCGCTTTTCCACTGGTCAAAAATCCCACTTAAACCCGCTAAGATCAGGCTTTTGTGTGCAATGGGAATGTGTAAACTCGGCTCAGCTAAAGTAAATGCGGATAAAATTATTTAATCGTGCAGCTCTTCTATACTTTCCAAATGTTATTGGACCGAATGGCTCAAATTATGATTGTGAAACGGTGGATCAGTTCTCGAGCATCTGAAATGACTCGTTTCACAGATGCTTCATTCAAAATGGGTCTATTGTTGTTTTCTCTGTTGTTTCCAGAGCGATCGTGACGTGAAAGGTGATGTCAATGACGTGCAACATAACAGACAGGCTGCCTTGCCTGCGGGAAGTGGGAAAGGGCTTGACCCGCATTTAAAAAACAGTGTAGACGAGCTAATTTTGTAGGAAAAGCAGCAATATAAATCTTTTTGGCCCCCGAGTTTAAAACATCTGAAACTGCAGTTTGCAGACACAAACATTTGAAGTTGCACAAACATTTATTTTTCTCTTTAAACGTCTCAGAACATTAAGAAAAATGAAGATATAAATCATTTTACCACCTATTTATAGGTGAAGGGCGACAAAATCTGGGACTGAATTTCACGAACCGTTCGCAAAACACAGACACACGACAACTATTAGTGTTTTTCCAGCCGTGATGGTTAAAAAGTGTCATCGTCGAGTGAGAAAGTAAGTAGAAGATCACGAAATCACTGAAATTAATGAGGCTTTGCGACTTTGAACGCAGCCTCGGCAGCTTGTTTGTGAATGTAGAAAACACAAAATGTATATGATGCTCCGAACTCTGATCAACTCCTCAGAAACGATTAGCTTTGCTCTCTTTGATTTCTTAATCATTCCTTCCTCCGCCCGCCCCCATCACCATTTCTCCACCAGTGACACGGAGACAGTTGGCGCTGCCATGTTGCTCGCAGCCTCATTTTTCTTCTTCTTCTCTTATTCTGCTAATATATTCGGGCTTCTTCTTCTTCTCCTGATACATATTCGCTCTTGATTGTGGCTGCCAATTAGCCGGCGAGGCTGTGGCAGTTCATCCATCTGACTTAAAGGTTCCTTGCCACTAATTCTGACGGTCGGGTCAAGTAGCGGAGGGGGCCCATTAATTGGAATAATGAAGTCTTCAGTGAGTGATCATCAGTGACTTCAGAGTGCTATTAATCCTTTAAAAGAAATCATCTCTTTATTTTTAATGTTTAGCTTTATCGTGCAGCCAGCTGCTGCAACATCTCATTTATCCAACGAGTAATAAACATCATGCATGTATGATTTCTCTTTCTCTCGCCGCTTTTTTTACTCCCATGTCATTTACTTTAATTTCTCTCCATACCATTTAATTTGTTCTTACCGCTCTCCCTCCTCTTCATGCCTCTTTGCTCTTCTGCATTTGGTTTCATGATTTCTTCTTCTTCCTCTCTTTCCACCTCAAACATCTTTTCCTCCTCAGCTCTTCTACCTCCTACTTCAACCTTAAACTTTCTCCATCACCCTCCTTTTTCCTTCATCTTTCAATACTCTAAACTTTATCCCACTCATCTCCAGCCTGATCACAGCACTATTAGGGGTCTCTGCACTGAATTAAAGCTCTGCTGCTCGTCTTAATATCGCTTCATATCTTTCAGCCACCAGGACAAAAACACTGGCAGTTAACATTTCTGCAAACCACAGATACATTCACACTTGCACGTGTCAAAGGCGACGTAACATACTGACATTTCTTCGTATCGTGTTCGTGTTTATAACCTGACTTTCATGTCAGGACGTGGAGGGGAAGATGGTGGTGAGGCTGCCGTTTGAGTCTGCGTTTCAACATTTGTAAGTGTGACACCACTGGATTTTTAACGAGATCTCAGGGCGATTTCCGTGGACAAATAACGGATATTTGTGACATAAGTCGGGACATTTTCGTCCGTAATTGCAGCGACAAGAATCCGATATTTATAACTGGAAGTTGGGAAATCTCTGGTTGTGTTTGTGGCGACCAAAACAGGTATTTTAAGCCGAAACATGTTGTTTTCGTAACCCTAGCCAAGTGTTTTTTGTTCCTAAACCTAACCAGAGCATAAGCACAGTATTGTGTATTTGTTTTATGCTTTATATTCTGTGTTTTAACACTTTGTATAAAACCCACTGACGTGCCGTTGTGTATGAAATGTGCTTCCCCTGATCCCATTTTTCTCATTTTCTTTTTCCTCTCCGTCTCCAAAAACTCTTTGTTCACCTTCCTCCTTCATCCCTCTCTTCTCCTCCCTCATCCTCTGCTTCTTTTCATTCTCCCGTTCTCGTCCTTTTCCCTCTCTTCTCATCTCCCGTTCCCTGCCATCCTCCCACCTTCCCTCCGTATCTCACTCCACTCATGCTGTGCCACTTCAGGTCTATATTTGCTGCTTCACTGGACAAATAGAGGATCTATCTGTGCACAATTTTCCTCCCATTCATTCGGTTGCCAGGCGGCAGACAGCTTTAATAACCGATGTAACAAATAAACTGTGGGGGAATGTGAGCGGGTCTTTCACGTAACTGGCAACCACAGCCACAGGACGCAACCATAGACAGTGAGGCGAGGAGGACGGGAACATGTGAGGAGTTGGGTGTGATGTACTACCTGCTGTAACATTTATGACACCAATTTCTCTTTTTAGACCCACTGGCCAGTGATAAAACTGATGGAGGGGAAAAAATCTGAATGATCTGAAAGAGACACGGGATAAAAGCAGACTTAAAATATTAAAGCGTCAGTGTCACCAAGACAAATTCCTTCATTCAACTGATTTCACTATTTACACTGAATTTACAACATTTTAGACCATAAACATGCCAGATTTTACAAATACAGTGAACAGTAACCAGCGTCTTTGAAGGAAGTACCCAGACTCCCTTTGAAAATCGCTCAATTTTGTGAGCTGTCGAGTCAGGAGAAACTTTCTAAACTTGTTGAAACACCGTCTGCAATAATTCTAAATCATTCGTGCCTTCTTGTAAATTCGGCATTAAATTCAATATGATAAGTTGTTTCTTTCCTTGCAAAAACTGTCAGTTTGTCACAGGATCTCTGTACCAGCCTGTATACTGTACTTCTGTGTCTAGTGAGTCTTACCTGCCAACACTTAGCAGCTGTTTGAACACAATGTTTCAACTGAATTCATCTTGAATAAAAGACATTTAAACCATAAACCTGTCAAGTTTTATAAATACAGTATACAGTAACCAATATAGGCCGCTTCTTTGAAGAAAGTACCCAGACTCCCTTATAAAATCGCTCAATTTTGTGAGTTGTGGAGCCAGGAGGAACTTTATAAACCTTGTGAAAAGCTGTCTTTGATAAACTCTTAATTATTTGAGCCGTCCTGTGAATTCGGCCAATGTTTCAATATTTATTTCTTTATATAAAAAACATTGTGTCCATTTGTTCAAAGCGTTCATTTGGAAGTGAGATCGTATTAAGTGCTCAGTTGAAACGGCACGTGTGGACTGACCAGACTGATCAGATCACTCAGGGCGGATGTTAATACCAGGTCTGAATTCTCTCTGTGTAATTATTAATCAATGAGGCATGAAAAGCCAGGTTTGACCCTTGACCCCCTGTTTGTCACAGCTGTGGCCTCGAAGCAGTAGTTTTTCTTAATCCTTCCTCAGCGTAGGTATATTAAAAATATTTCACATGCCCATGCTCCATATTTTTATACCACACTCCGTCTAATGAACGTCATGAGTAATTTCAACACATTCATCTAACAGACTGACATTTTTAAACTCCAACCGAGGGTTGCTTTCTGTCTTCTGTCAGGATGACACACGGTCTGAAACACTAATCAATGGGTTTGTTTGACTGCGCAGCTCCCGGAGCATCCATCCATTTCAAACATGATATTACTTAATGTGTTTGAAATATCTATTCATTCACCTACAGTATCTGCGTACGTACCCATCAGTCTTTCCATCTATTCATACATCAAATCTATGCATGCAGTTATAAGCTGCAGTACAGTACGCAGCCATTACTCACCGTGACAGTGAGGGAGTGACTGCCAATAACGCCAACAGTGAATACATGTCAAAGACAACTTGCACAGAGCTCACTCTGACACTGCTGGATTTCAGACATGAAAGATGGACTTGATTCTCCCCTCTGACAGCCAGCGTAAAGCCCGTGTGCTTTCGTGGCGTGGCCCGAGTCAAATTGTTCATTTTACCTCTAATCGCGCCATTCATCAAAATGCTGCTCAGCCGCGTCAGTAAGTGCAGTTATGCTAACTAGATGTGAGCGAGGCCACGGAGAGGACGAGCCATCATTCAGCTACGGGGGGCTCCAAAACAGATGTTAGCTACAGTAGGTACCAATCACATATTTACAGTGCCAGTGCCACTTTTTAAAATGTCACTTTTATGCATTTATAGGAGTAAATTGTGTGTTTTAAGGTTCAAGCAAGGAGGCAAGTACCAATTACAAGTGTCTGCCTGACCTCTGGCCTTTGTGAGATCGCTGGAAGACAGTAGTGAAAAGAGAAACATCAGAAAACATAGACTTTGCCCTGGATATGTAGTATATTAGTATTTTTTTAAACATTAAATACATTTTGAGGCCTCAAATATGTATTTTCTGTCTGAATTATCTTTTAAACAGTTGACTATTATCTTAAATAATATTTGTTTTCTAAAAAGACTTAATATCTAAAAATGTATTACTTATGTGTTTCTGAAGCACAGATTATTAGGTACTGGTTTTATTACGCAATGTTTAACATCTGAAATAAAAATACATTTTAAGAATGGCTACATTTTGTTTTTATAAGTCTATGCTGACAAAATAGGGAACTGGATATTTTGAGCTGACTTGAGACAGCTCAAAAAATATACGGTGCAGCACATTGACAGAGTAACAGACAACTGCTGCTCTTCGTTAGCTGCCATTAGCTAATTAGCTCAGTTAGCTACTGGAGCTAGTGGCCCTACTGGACTGGACCACAACCTGAGAACACGGCCTCCCGATAAACACAGCTGGAAACCAGACTTGGTCTCTGAGACCGACAGATGTCAGTTTGAAGACGGGTTCAGGTATGGAGGCGATTTACAGCATGAAATGGTAGAGGAGCGTGGAGGAGCCCGGCATCACCAGCAAGTGAAAACACTCAAGGATTTATTTGGTGATTGTGGGAACAAGTCAAGACTGTGTTGGTGAGTTTTATTTAGTTTATGTCGAGTTCGAATGATGAGCTAACGAGGCAATTAAGCTCGTCTTGGAGAGAAACTTGAATTCGGACAGTGTGCGGTTGTATTTTTCTAAGTTAAGGAAAATAGAAATGAGAGTTTTTAATTTTGTTAGTTTATCTAGACCATCACCTCTTGAGATATAAAGTGGTTTTGGGAGAAAGGACCGGCCAAGGCTAGTTGGTTAGCATGCTACCTTCAGTAGACATCTCTGCAACACAGTACGTAGGCGTCTTTGACATAAGGTCCGTCGTAACACTGTTGTTTATCACACTTTGATGATGTCAGTTCATATTTTGAATGTTTTAAACTAAATTCTGGTCCTGTTGGGCTTGCATGCTCTTTGAAGGACCTACTTAACCCAGTCCTAATCGCAGTCGGGGGTTGAAGTGAACGAATTTATCAAAATGATGGACGATATGTGTTCATGTGTTTATATAAATGTATTGTATCACTGTCTTTTTCTAACTTTTCTGACACGTGGAGCTAAAGAACAAAACATCTGCAGACCTACAAAAGCTTCTGCTCCATGGAGTCATTCACTACAATTAAAAAAGATATGAAGCTTTTTTTTTTTTAAAGCACTCACGCAGCTGGATCATGAGACTGTATCCTCCAATTTAGCTTCTTGCGAGACAGTATCGAGCCACAGCAGAGCGCCACAACACAAACACCAGTCAATTCGCCCAATTTTGCATCCAATTCTGTCGGATGATTATGAGCCGCGTTGCCTCCTTTTGATGGAGAGATTAATCTTGCTTTGATAGAAATATGTCAGATTCGTCAGGCGGTGATGGATGCGATTTATCATTCTGGACAAATCTGCGCCTGAACGTCCCTCCTCCTGACAGCTCTATCGTGGCACGAATGTCCCAAAATGTCACCTGTTGTACGCCGAGTGACCTTCTAATTTTCTAATTCAATTTCGAGAAACTCCCCTTCCCCGCGACTCGGCCCCATATCATGAACCAGTAATAACAATTACACACCGTGACTGGCTCCAAAACCTGCAATTCCCCCACTTTAAATCAAACCCCAAGTAGTCTTTTATTAGGCTGCCTGGTTAAATCAATCTAAATCTAAGCATAATAACTCTCTAATCAGGTGCTGGGGAGAATAATAGGTTGTCACGCTCGAGGAAAAATAGGCAATCATGGAATGTTTTCTTTAATTAGGCCGGCTAAAGTAGAAGGGCACGGCGTGAGCGCGGGACACATTCATCATAGCCAAGGTGGGAAATTACTTCAATTACTCAGGAAGGGGAGAGTGAACAGAATTACAGAAGTCAGAGAAGCAGAAGAGAGGAGACCGTGATCTGCAAGGAAGTCCACATGACACCGGGGGGCAGAGGAGGCAAGGACACGGGAGGGAAGGAGGGAGGAAAGGTGGGAAGGAGGCAAGGAAAAGTGTCCCTTGAGCATCCAGGAAGGAAGAGTCATGACTTTATCGCTCATAATTTATGCTTTATAATGTCTTTTATGTCCTTAATCCTGGAGGGAGGGCCGACGATGAGAGTACTGCTGCTACTTAACGATTATTTCATTGTTCATCGTTATTTTCTTGATTATTCGATTGGTCTATGAAATGTCAAAAATGTCAATCACTGACATCTTCAAATGTCTTGTTTTCCCCACAACACACAGATATTCAGTTTGCTGTCATAGAGGAGGAAAAAAAACAGAAAATAGTCAAGTTTAAAGAAAGGAAGGACGTTAATAAGACAGAAGGAGGACAGACGAAAGGTCAAAAGGTCATGGAGAGGGTGAAATAAGGCAGAAAGAAAGGCTGGTTTGACTTCATCCTGGAGAGAAAGCAAGCTAAAAAAGACAGAAGGAAAGGAAATGAAGAAGATTAATCAATGCAGAAAAGGTGAAGATGCAGATTCAAAGCACAGGGAGGATGAAGCACAGCGCTGTGAAGTGGCTGAACGAGGTGAAACGGGGGCAAAAACAAATCAAGTGCAGCCTCTCAGATTTCACGACTCGTCCAGCGCCTGTAAAACAATCCTCCACCACTCATCCTCAGAACTGGCCCCCTACCGACGCGACCAAACAACCGTCCAACAGAGAGCTCCCGGTGTCTGTCAGCTTTCCCAGAATGCAACGAGAGAGCGCGACAGAGCGAGGCCCTGGCTGTAATTCCTCCCCGAGATGACGAGATAAACGGCCTCTTACTGTAACTGGATCTATTGATTTCTCGGACGATGCTTTGGCAGGTCGTGGATCCAGTTTGTTCGCCGACTGAAGACGTGCCAGCTCGGCCAGCCGCCAGATAAACACAGAGATTATGACTTCTGATAACTGGCCGGCTGAGCGCTCGGCTCGGATGAAGTAGCCGCCGTGACGGTGACGAGAAAAAGCTCCGAGATGGACTTTCAGTCTGCTGCCGTCCGTTTATTAAGTGCTTTGACAAATTAACAGCCAGAAGAAACACGTCTCCTGACTTTAGACGGAGGGAAGCAGCTACTGTAGCATTCAGGGACAGAGAGGAAGGAGGGTTTTTTACTTTTTACAAATAAAAGCACCTGACAGGGAAAAGGACTATGGAGGACTGTCAAAATCCAAAAAAAGACATAAACTACTCAATAAATAAATAAATAAATGGCAGTTAAAGCACCAAAAGTAATATTTAAAATCATTTTAGGCATTTATTAATATCCAAAAATGTGACATAAATTGATTTAGGTCACATTTCTTTAATTTAGTTTGACTATGTGGTAAAATATCTACAATTTTTTTTCATTTAACTTTATTTTTCAATTGATAAAAAAGGAGAGATGAACGGGAAAATGTTTTGAAACATCTCTCGCAAACTATTCACCGAGAATTTCTTTTCCAGGACTTTTCCAGGACATTTTCAATGACCATCTAGCTGGTACGACAGCACAGCAACACAAGCTTTTCCGGGACGTTTTGCTTTGGCTCTAAATTTTCCATAACTGGAAAACTTGTCAACCCTTTTACCAGATTTTCCAGGTTTTCCAGGATAAACCCGTCAGCCAACAGTTTGATTACAAAGATAAAGTTAAATAATAAAAGAGGAGAAGTAGGAAATTGTTGGATGATGCAGATTTCGACTCGTCTGCCATCAATGTCAACCAGTGATTATATAAAAAGTGTACGTCAGATAGGTAATTTACTCCTTTTCCATCATGAACCAGCCACAGTGACACATTCATGCTGCTGTTAGTGAAGATGGGACTGTTATGTTACTTACATACAACTCATAAGATCGATCCTCATGCCAGGAAGGTCCACTCATCACCTCCGTACACTAACAGCCATGCAGCCCAAATCCTGAGGACGAAAACAATAAAAGTTAGTTTTTCTGAAGCTGAACACACGTCTCATTGATCGTCTCTCAAACTATCTAAAATAAAGTAAAATAAAATAAATGCTGTTGGCTGTTTGGATGTTTCCCTGCTGTTTTAGTCCTCATCATGTCTTCCCATGGACTCTGACAGGACTGACATGGGTGAAATTAAGTTAGCCACCGACTGTCGACACCCTCACATATTCAGTTTATGGCCCGGCTTTAACCCTAGCCCTCCACCGGAGCGGTCCCGGAGGACGAGCCGTGATGGCGGGAGATGGAGAGGCCCTCTGTCGGGATCACAGCGAGGTGGTAATCAGGCGGGGGATCTGTGTTTCACTGAAGCGATCGATACGAGGATTGCGGCGTGTTCACATCTTGCAGCTGCGCAGGATTATCAGGTCGGGGCGATCCATCACCACTTGAAAGTTGGTCAATGGCCGAGCAGCCGGAACTAAAGAAGTGGAAGAGGTGTGATGTGGCTCGAGGCCGGCCGCCTTTCAAAGGATCTGGCCGTCCGACGAGTTTGTGTGACGCGTGTCTGCAGCAGAGCCGTCCTCAAAATCAATTTTAACCGTGCACAATGTAAATGTTTCCGCTGAACGGACGCTCTCAGTCCTGCTGTGTGTTTAGCTTCATTAGCTGTTAGCTCCCGGAGCAAAACACAACTTTTAACACAGGTTTGTTGTTCACAAAGTGGCATCATCAGGGGAAAAACACACAACATCCTTCAGAGTTCAACATCTATTTTTCACAGGGTAGTTAGCCAGTGGTAGCAGCTCGGTTCGGTCATCATCCCGAACGCGCTGGCTTTAGTCTCGAGCTTTGCAGATTTGTTTTTCTACTTTATAATATAATTTCAAACCAAGTCAAAGAAAATAAAACCGTCGACTTAAAAGTGACATGCAAACAGTCCTAATCGAGTCATTCTGTTGGATTTCTAACAAATTCCTGGAACATATTTGGGAGAATGAAGGTTGATTCAAATTGAAAAGGTTATTTTTCTTCGAGTCATCTTCTCTCTCCTGCCTCCTCCCCTTCTCCTTCCTTCCTCTCTTCCCTCTTGCTCCACCTTTCCTCCTTCCTTCCTTCCTTCCTTCCTCCTTCCCTCCTCTCTCTTTTTTCTATCCACCTCCCTCCTCTCCCTCTCCCTCTCCTCTCCGCCTCACTGACCACAGAGCTCCATCATCATCGCAGGGCCGGCCCAATTTTTGTTGTAAAGGCAATAAATCATTTCAGCTTTCATCTATTGCTATTGATGAATGACCAATTATTTGTCATCTAATACGCTGAAAAACGATGACCCGGGGAGACGGATCAACTTCTTTCTTTTTTCTTTTTTTCCCCCCTTCCTCCGCCGGCTGATGTGACACAGGACAGCGGTGATGGATTGTATCCTTAAACTGTTATTACATGTATAATGTGGCGCTCAAATCCAACGTCTCACTTAGTCTGAGTCGCCCCTGAAACAAATACATATTGTAGCAGTTACATTACAGAAGAACGAGGAGGAGACGATGATAACTTACGGCCTTGAGATCAAGAAATCATTGTAAATAATAAATAAATAAATAATGTATTTGTTAATTATAATAATTGATTAATTGGTTTGAGGGATTTTTTTAATCAAAAAAAGTCAAAATTCTCTGATTCCAGCTTCTTAAATGTGAATATTTTTTAAACTGAATATCTTTGATGGTTGAGGACAAAACAAGATGAAAACGATGGCTTCAGGAAACACTGATTGACATTTTCTGACATTTTAAAGGCCGAACAACTAATCGTTTAATCTTGAAAACAATCTGCAGATTAATCGACAATGAGTTAAATTATTAAATTGATCATTTACATAAACAATGTCCCTTTAACAGGTTTACGCAAAACCAATATTTGAGTTATTTAGCGGGTTTTGATGCTCTCCGTGGTGATTTTACATTCATTTTGCTCGGTTGTTGCACTTAAACTCACACAATCCCATAAAATGCTGCAGTTAATGTGAGCATAAAGGACTTTTTCTCTTGATTTGCCGTGTTAAGTTCATCTTGTGTCATTTCCTGTTATTGACTGCAGGGATTTTCTTGTAGAAAACACCACGCATTAACAAATAATAGCTCACATTGCCAAAGATTTTAAGTAGCATCTATGATAATTTTCACAGTATTGAGAGAATAGCTCCAGTCTGACTTGCCTGAACATCTGCTGGCCCAGTTGTTTTAAAGCGGGTCTCGTTGTGAGGTCGTCTAAGCAGTTAAATTAATGCAGATATGAAGGCGGAGCTGAGATATAAAACACTGCATCATCGACATATAATCTAATATGATTAATATTCAAGAAATGACATTTAATTTGTGATTTTTCTTTATTCTTTCGTCCTTATTTGCAGCAGCTTTACTTTCACTTCAACACAACACACTTGTGTATTTGTACTGCATGTATAAACGTCAGCAGGTCTGCGTTGGATCACCTGCTCTGTCTTCTTCTGCTGAGTCAGCTTGAGCTCGGCTGCAACACATCAGCAGAGAGAGAGAGTGAGGGAGGCGGAGACGGATCAACTTCCATTCGAGACGCTCAATCAATTTCCTCCACATCTCCATCAATCACCGGCCTCGTCATGAGTTTATAGATACGAGATATTTCTACTCAGTCTGCAGTTACCAAGCAGCTCAAATATCCGCCCACTGACAATCGCTGCAGAGACGACTGAGGAACAAAGCTTCATTCCCACGTGGACGACACTGTTGGCGACAACATTGTGTTTGTATTATAACTTTTATCAAGTTTGTTGGTGAGAATTTGATGTAAAAAGGCACAAATCTGTTTTTAGATGATGCATTTTTACATTTCTTCGGTTAAAACTCCAACGAATTTAACAGATTTACACATCTGTAGTGCACCATCATCCTCCTTAAGGTAATCCATCAGCTGATATGTACACACATTAAGATAAATTAAGCCTTTCCCTAAAAACATTCATTTTCCCATGTCACAATCAGGACAATAAATGAATTAAAGTATTTGTTTCTTTTAAAATACAACAATAACTCAGGTTTTAGACAGAGAAAAATACTATATTCATCACTCCACTGGACTTACTGACAATAACATTTAATTTGCAAATCACAAAACATAACTATCTCATAAAATAAGGATGTTTTATCCATTAAACCAGCAGAAGTAGCTAGAAAAGGTAGTTAAATGAGCTCAAACTAATGCTAAAACTTTGATAAACTTCTTAAAGCAGCACAAGACAACAGCAACATGTATAAACTTATATTTAAACATGACCAGGAGCCATTTTACTGCATAAGGAGTACTTTTACTTCTGGTATTTGACTTTAATCGTTGTATTTTGCTGCATTAAACTGATATTAACTCACTGTTTTATTCACTTAACTGGCTGGAGTTGTAAATAAGTGCTGAATCATGTGTGGGGGAACATTTTGTTAACTTCAATTTTAAAGTTAAATCAGCTAATAATCGACATTTTTAACAGGAAACAGTCATGTAACATCAAAAATCAACTCACCTAACTCCAGGTCGGCAAAGAGGCTGAACTCATTAAATCTTCTCAGTTTACTGAAGATAATCAATAGTTCCTGTTGTGTTAGTTGACAGGAGGTGTGTTCACTCTCAGTCTGCACACTTGTGTTTCAATTAGCATGAGTGGGTCATGTGACCAAGAAGAAGAAGAAGAAGAAGAAGGAGAAGAAGAAGAAGAAGAAGAAGAAGAAGAAGAAGAAGAAGAAACTTGGGTAGAAGTCCAACAGTTTACTGCAGATATAGTACTTTTACTTTTACTACTTGAAGCACATTTTGTTGATAATACTTACACACTTTCAGTTAAATGAGAGATGAGTGATTTAAATAAATTAAGCACATATTCATCACCACTCAACTGCTGGTAATATATCATTTGGCCACTGGATGTCAGTATTTCATTATGCACAATCTTTCCTCCACTTGAGAGCGATGCATTGTTTTGAAATATAGTGTATTTACTTACTGCTGTACATTAGAAAACATGTTCTCCAGCTGTTGTGTTATCACTTTTAAGTTTATTATTTATGATATATGTTGATGTTAAACTCTCCGAGCTGAAGTTTTATTCATGTTTTCAGCATGTGTTGCTGTTTTTGCTGTAGTTGACATATTCAGCCACCAGAGGTCAGTGTTTAACAAAATATGGTGCCTCGAACGCAGCACTTCCACTCAGAGTTATATTAGCTTGCACTTTTTATTAGCAAAACAGTGTTTGGGCAAATTAAAAGCTGAAAAAGCAGCGCTGTATTAATTAGATTCCTTTGTGTAATTTGAATAAGCGATTTAAGAGAAAAACATTGATAAATTCAACGTTCAGTGCCCTGTGAAATGTCAAGGTCAACAGGCTGTTAGAGAGTTTTTAAATGAGCAAAATAACATCCGAACAGTTTCCAGTTTATTCAGCTTTCTAGTTTTTATTTTGCATAAACGAAAGAGCTGTCGAAACACAGAGAAGTCCTCGTATTCACCTTGATTCAGGGTTTTTCAAGCAATGAATGTCATTTTTCATAAAACCTGACAAACTACGGTGACAAAGTGGGACTATATGCCACTATTTCCTATCTGCATAAGGTAAATTAGGTATTTCATTAGTTAGGAATAGAATAATTGACTGAAATAATGTGTGACAAATTTAAATATAGGATATCCTAAGTCATGTAGGTATTGCCGAAGGATCACTGACTCAAATGTGAGATGTGACGATGAGTATAACAGGTTGTTTTTTGCTTCGTGCTGCAGGAACCGCAGCTTCGTTCCCGCTGTTGCACTTGATAAGAGTCTCGCTAAACACGGAGATGTAAATGCAGCCTTACAGAGCTCTGCTCTTATTCTCTGAAGTGTTATGAAAAAAAAAGTGGCTCAGTCCCATTTCATTTGTCAAGAGGCTACTTAAGAATGAAAGATGCCCCCACCTCCCCGCCCTTTTTTTTCCCAAGGACGTATGAGCTCATGCTGCCTGGCCGGCTGCCTGGACGAGGAGGAGGAAGAGGAGGAGGAGGAGGAGGAGGAGCCGGATGCATTCATCAGGTACATTACATCACCGCGGGCCAATCCCCTTCTCCGTGACACGAGCTTTCACAGCAGCGTCTGTCGCAGGGTTTAACGTGTGGGAATTGGCTCAGAGTGACACGGGCTGAATCTCACAGGGGTCAGGAGGTCGAATCGTGTTTGGTTCAAACGTCCAAACCCTCCGCTGCGATGCGTGTAACAAGGAGAGAGGCTTTCCATGACTAAACCTGACCTCGGCCCCGGTGACTCAGGGAAAGATTCGAACACTGTGAGTCAGAAAAGTGGTCAGATATGGTTCCTATACGCTGAAAGCACAATCAGCAGTAATCCAGAGAGGATATTCAGACCATCGCTCCACTTGTTGACATTCGGAGACTCGGTGCAGAAAAACGTATTCTGCTTTTATTCTGCAGTGAATAAGAAAAATGTTTTTCTCAGCCGCGATCCTTGAAAAAAAAAAAAAAAGTGCATCTGTAAACGAATGACTGACGGTTTTTATGAGTCCAAGGTTTTTTTTTTATTTCATTGGTATTTTGTTGCTGAGAAGTCTCTTGTTCTCTTTGCAGTTGAACTTTCAGATGTCAACAAAGCGCTTCAAGAGGTTTTCAACAAACGGGCAAACAAACGAACTCGCTCACCTTCAGCGTTTCAGCTGCTTTACAGCACACAGGGCGCAGTGTGTGCGATCCAGGAGTAGAAATCTGATATTCGTTATGTTTTTATTAGTGTTTAATCGCCTGAAACTAAGAATCGTCTTGTTTTTTTGTTGCGTTTCACCAGCCACCGAGGGCGAGAGCGAGACGAGGGGTATTTAGTTTGTTTCAATCTGCAACCTCACCTCTAGATGGCACTAAATCCAACTCACTGGACTTTAAAGGCACATTTGTCAGATTATGTCAGATTAGATTAAAATAATCGAACGTCCACATCCTGACTCGTCTCGTCTATCTCTAGTCCGACTGTCAAACAAATAAAGTTGAGTTTATTTAAAGATCTAGCATCTCATTTTCAAAAACAAGTAAAAATTAAATATACACTTAAAAAAAACGTACAAAAACAACTTAACATTAAACTACAGTTCCTCCAAAGAAGAAGGCAACAAACAGTTTCCAAAACCAAAAGTGAATCAAACCATCAGTTTAATTACTTTAATCAAAATTATTAAATATATTCCAACAGAGATGGTTCCTCATGCTCAGATCTTTCACTTAAGAAGCACAAGCATCAATATATATATTTGAAATACCGACGTTACCAACATACCGAACCACCTGTTGTGCAGAAATATAACTTGTTTAATTTACTTTTGCCGATCAATAACATCTAACGCATTTTTTTTTTCAAATATGCAGGTTCACATGTAGGTATAGCTGTGTCCATGTATAGATAAATATGTAGATACAGTTTGTGATTTTGCTTTCATTGCAAATTAATGTAAACCCAAAAGATACCGTCTGGATGTACTGAAATAAAAAGTTAATGAATACAAGTATTTGAAAATTATGTATTTTTTTCATTAATCTGAATCTGCATAGTAACCAAACGCTCAAGTACAAGTACCTCAAAACTGCATGTAAGTACATATACTCTGTTACTTTCCACCACTGTGTACATATCAAGAGAAGCAGATCAGACAGAAAGCGTTAAGAGACATCGTCCTCGCTAACATTTAAATTACTTGTGAAAGTTTTTGATGCGAGTGTTGGAAAACTGATCCAAATATTACAGAAAATATCTCTTTTAAATGTGTTTCTGTCCTTCGGGGCGGCAGAGAAAAGAGTGAACGCCGTCTTTATTTGACGAAACGCTCACAATGAAGACAATATTAAAGCATTTATTTAAAAAAAATGCACCGGTGACCAAATCTTCGAGGTCATCGGAGCTCGGGGACGTTGTGTCTGTTTGTACACAAGCTGTCAGCCTCGTTCTGCTTCAACCACACACAGTTTGTGTATCAGAGTGAGTGTGAGTGTGTGTGTGTGAACTCAATATGAACCCAGTGTTCAGTCCCTGAAAGATAAGCTGATGGGAATCGACAGAACAGAGAGATTTTTAAGAGCACGGACGATAGATAGATAGATAGATAGATAGATAGATAGATAGATAGATAGATAGATGTATGACCTTTGACCTTCCATGTTGCGTCCTCGTTTCACTTTGAGAAGGTGAGTCGGTCATCGCACACACACACACACACACTGATATGATTAGCATCACTCGCCCTTTAAGAGAGTACATTGTGTTCACGAGAGAGTCGGAGGCTGGAATTAGCCTCAACCAAATTAGCGTCCGTGTGCGTGCAGTCAAACCGAACATGTGGCAGCGAAACATCTGCATCTTCAAACGTTCGGTAATGTGCACGTATCGACGACGTTAAACCGTAATGACGCCGAGGGGGAGCAGCAGAAAGTACCGAGGTTACATGCAGATCATAAATCTGGTGAATTAAAGGAAAGACGATGAGAGTTTTTGCAGTCAGGAGCTTCGGTTGATGTGTTTTCTCGGTGAGACGTGTTGATTGATTAGAGCGATTTATTTTAAATCCTGTCAGGCTGCATTTTAAAGATTCACGCCAGGGATGAGCTGTCATTCAGACACTGGGACATTTATGGGAGTTTGACAGCTATCATTGCCCGAGTTCTTCTTCTTTTAATGTAAAAAAAAAAACTTGGAAACATAAAGCTTCCTGTTTGACCAAGAACATCTGAACAACGAGGGCTATTTTAAAGTCTCACAACTACTCAATATAATCCTTTTCTTAAAGTGGAAATGAAGATAAATCAAGAACACACAGCAGTTTATCAATAAACGACACAAGAATGTATTTTTATGTTGATAATGTCGAAGCAACTTCTACTTTCTGCACTAGAAAACTTCCAAAATAAGTGAAAATCAGCTTGAAATGAGATGCAAAGTCTAAAAACAATGTCTTTTTACCTCTAAAAACCAGGGTCATGTCCTCTGAGAATTTGTTTTCCAGGAATTTGAGATTTTAAGAACCGCAGGAGCAGCTGACGGTCTATATTTACACAAAAATTACACATGGTGGCTTTTAAAAGGCGACTTTGACACTAAATATCTTCCACATGGACTGTTTTGTGCAGAAAAACATCATATTTAATCAAACTATATCAGATATCTGGCATTTTTATACCAGAACTAAAAGCTTGCAACATCAGAAAGGGTTATAAAATGTATTTAATCAACATATGTCAGATATTCTGTGTTTTTACATCTGAACTACACACTTGTGGTGAAGATAAGGCTTTAAAATGTATTAAAGATGACAAAACACAAAGAAAGTATAATTATAGTAAATTAATTAAAGGAAAATCACAAACTTCCCGGTGTTTTAATCAATGTATATCAGATATTCTGTGTTTTTACACCAGAATTACACTCTCACGATGTGAATAAGGCTTTAAATATGCGTTAAGGGTGAAAAATCATTAATAAAATATATTCATACTGAATTCATTAAAAGAAAACAATCTTTTGGGTTTTCTTTATGAAAATATATCAGATAAATGGTATTTTTACAACAGATCTACTTGTTTGCAATGTAGATAAGGTATTAAATATGTATTAAGGGTGATAAACATAAAGAAAATGTATCTATACTGAACTAATTAAACTACACACAAAGGAAAAAATAACAATCTTCTGTGGATTTTAATCAAAATATATCAGATGTTTGGTATTTCTACACCAGAGCTACACACTTGCAACGTACATAAGGCTTCAAAATGTACTAAGGCTGATAAAACATAAAGAAAATATAACTATACTGAATTAATTAACAAAGAATGTTTTGGGTATTGGGTGCAAATTACTTGAGCGTGGTGGGATTTTGGACTAAAATCAACACCAGCCATCAAATCAAACTGCTTTTTTTCTCTCTAACATGCAAAACTTTTATGTTTTATGTTTTTAAAGGCTTGTTTGGTTGAACATTGTCATTAAACGCTTCCTTAATTAAACAAATTAAGCATTAAAGGTCATCTTATATGTTCCTTAACAGCAAATCCCTACATTTTCTTGCGTCAAGGTGTCACAGATTGCCAGGTGAAATAATAAAAATCACTGCTGAGCCTTCTGGAGGTGTTGCGGGACTAAATCAATGAAGCATCTGCGGTGGGCGGGGCCTAATGAAATAACCCAATGACTTACATGCCCTCCCCCACCTCTCCTCTGACAGCCGTGCCAGGTTCCTGCATAAGACGATCACTGTGGTTTAATAGCATGAAGCGATACTTAGATCAGATACCGCGTTGGCAGCCGCTCTCCGTGTCTCTCTCTGGCGTTATCAAGCAGCGTGTTTGGAGCGGCGATGACAGCGCTGGCACGAACAGGGAGTGCTGGAAACTGGCCTCGGACCAGCGGTGCTCAGTGAGAGTGTGTGCGTGTCGGTGTGTGGCGCCTGTCTGGCTTTTGGCTGGAGCTGGAGCTGGAGGTTGAAGCCTGTTGGAGTCAGGGAAATACAAAATGCAGATGCCAAACGTGGACATCTATATGTCCATTTGTGGAGGAACAAAACATGACTGTACCTAAAGGCTGCAATGTGTATATTTAATGACAACCAGGCAGACTTCAGTTTGCATTTGCAGCCCCTGCTTCCTCTCACTCCGGCCCTGCAGTCGTACTCTGATGTTTAGGGGCATATTTCACCTCCTGTGGGCGTTTAATGAAAGCCTGCCAATAACAACCTGCAGGCAGAGGAAGGACAAAGAAGCTGAATGTTCAGGAACACACTGATCAACGGTCTTGGATTAAATTCAGGGGCTTTAAGGACATCGGTTACCTCAGAGGCACGGTAGATGACAGCTCGTCAATGTGACTGACAGCCGGGGGGCGGGACCTGAGGAGGAAGAGGGTGGAGCAAACACTTCCAGTCTCAAAAGGACATTTAACAGACACCAACCCATAAACAACAAGTATTTATTGACATGTACGGAAAAATATAGTGTAATATATTAAAAATACATTTCAATATATGGAGAGTATAGAGTCCACATATATTTGACAATACATGCCAGTATATTGTCATTTTGCCTTAAGAATATATTACAAAATGTATAGAATAGTACATTGGTTATATATAGTGTATGTAATGTAAAAATCTATTACTAAAATCCAAAAAAACATAAATTTATTATTGTCACAACACTGTTCAAATGACACAACTAATCAACAGAAACCTTAGAATATGAATAGATTTAATCTACATAGAGTATATTAAAAAAATATCATGTAATATTTAATAACATTTTAATATACGATGTGATTTTTGACATATTTGACCAAACATGGCAATGTTATGTCATTTTGCTTCAATTATATATATTACAAAATATAATTAATTACATTTTGATGATACATTAGTCATATATGATGATATATTTAAAAATAAAAAACATGAATTATGTATACTTAAATATATATAATGCAAAACATACAAATATATATTGTATAAAACATTATAATATATTATACAATATATTTGGCATATATATATCTTTATATATAAATGTGTTTGTTTTTACAATATATGAAAAAGAGCAATAATTGTTAATATAGATAAGAATAAATCAATCATGTACTGTAAGTATACTATAAAATATATATATCCAATAAATTAGATGACACTAATTTCAAACATAGGCCTTCACTTCATACCAGTGTACTAAAATATATAATGTAATACTGTATATTAAATATATATTTTCTCAAGAATATATATTAGAATATATTACACAACCCACATTTAACCCTAATTTGATTATAAATCCCAAAAACTAAGGCCTTTGGTGCAACGTCCTCACTTTCCCAAATGTCCTCACTTTACCTGTCCAAAAGCTCGGGACCTCACAAAGATAGGAGTAAAGGATCACACACACACACACCCTTATACCTTTCCCCTGCTGAAATGTTTTGATCTCAGTAATCAGGTTGGCCGGAGGGAAGGAATCCCACAGCTATATTTATGACCGACAAACACACACACACACACACTGGGAGAGAGCAGCCAACAGTGTGTGTGTGTGTGTGTGTGTGTGTGTGTGTGTGTGTGCGCGTGTGTTTCTAAGCAGCTTTCCTCTCACCTTATTTCAACCGGACACGCCGTATCGCCACACTGCTGCGGCGACCTCTGACCTTTCTGATGAGATTCTCCGTGACAGCGTTGTGCGACGCCAGGAGAAAAAACACTTGAAGGCAAAATAATGTCCAGAGAGGACAGAAAGACAGCGAAGGACCTCCCCGTGGAAGAATTATATTAAAATTATAAACTCACCCCGGAGGAGACACGTCCATCCTGCAGTCTGACACGAGTGTGTGTTTGTCTGCAGCTGCTGACTGACACGCAGAGATTATCTGCTGGTGTTGTTGTCTTGTGGTCTGCGGGGTGTAATCAGCCCGACCCACCGGCTCGCTGTGAATGCCCCGTGCTTATCGCCATATTTTGCAGTGTATTAAGTCGACCACAGGCCTTTTCACACTGCGGCTTTCTCACGTTTACATGCCCTCACCTGCAGTGTCAGTCTGTCAGTGTCTCCTCTGACAGCTGACACACTCGTTTCGCTCTCAGCTGCCGGTGGAAATTGAGTTTGACTTCCTCCGTCAACGAGGACAACAGGACTGAAGAAGAAAAAAGAGCGTTTGGTTTATTTTAGTCCCAAGGACCAACTCCGGTCTGAAGTCCTTACTTGGTCTCAGCTACCTTGGGACTGTTTTTATCTTGGTTCTTGATGTTCACTCTTATGTTTTGCACAATCAACATGCCCTAATGTTCAGGGTGACAGTATTATCTGTACCACATCCTGTGAATTCATGCAACACGTCCACCTTAACAACTGAATAGGTACATTTTCAATGACTTGAGTTTGGTTTCAACACTCAAACTTCTTGATCAGGTTGACGAAACTATTACGGTTTGGGGTAAAATAAGTACGCTAACTTCGGTTATGCCACAAGTTATGTAATTTTTTGTTAAATTAGTCAACAGACTTCTGGTTTCACACGGGAAATCAACAGCAGTTTCCGGTTCTGGCTCCTCCTACATTTGCTGTCTTTATACTTCGTCACCTGACTTCCTCCTTTGCTCCCGTCATGCTTTCTATATATCATCAATGGGAAGCAATAAGATGCTTGACTAGACGAATTTGTGTCTATCTGTGTTGAAGAAATCTGTTTTTATTCTCAGATTTTTCTCAAGACCTCATTCAAGGCTAAACAAACCTGGCTTTGGGTTTGGGTTTAAATATTCTGCATTCCTGAAAGAAAGAAAGAAAGAAAGAAAGTCTTTAGATCTCACATTATAGTTTGAATGTGAGGAATTAGTTCAACTTCCTGTCGCTTGCCAACTCTTTGATCGCTTGTTTTATTCATCAGCGCATCCGCTCGCACAATACAGGTGACCGTGAACGTCCTCAGGGCAACGCAGAGCTGGTTAACAATGTCTCGTCTTCTTTTAAACATCCTGAAGACTCGTAATAATTGCTTCAATTACACCTGCCCGTGAACGTTTATATCTATTATACTGGTTAAGTGGCAGAACAGTGTTTCTTTGTTAACCCTGGAGCTTGATAAGTGCAAACATGTACAAGTTTACTCCTCGCAATCTTTATAGGAGTTTTAAACTTCGTCAAAAAGCCTTGAGTAAATATTGAACGACAGACGGATGTGATCATGTGCATTAGAGTTTATTGTACTGTTCCTAACAGCTCTTAAAGTAAATGCGAGCAACTGTGTAAAAGCAGCAGATGGTTTAAAAGAGTACACATTATTAAGGCAACCCTCCCCGGAGAGATCCAGTTTTTTTAAGAAGTATTTAATATTCAAATCTATTTCTTCTTGAAGACAGATTGAGGCCAGCCTGGAGTCTCTGTCATCCTCCGCTCCAAACAAATCATCAGCAGGGGAATAACGATGAGCGCTGTTTCATCTTTGTTATTCTGTTGCCTCTTGCATAATTGACGGATATTAACTTCCCATCAAGCAAGTCTAATTATAATCAATCCTCCAATAAGGCTCACAATTAAGGTAGCAATTTGATTGGATAAAGTTTAACCCCAGAGCCTAATGAAGACGTGCACGCAAACAAATTCATCAAGATGACAGCGTGCCAGAGTAAACATCTGGAGACGGAGGTTCTGATTCGCTGACGGAGCAACATGTTTGTTCATAATGACCTTCATGCACTCTACACATTAGGTCGAGGCTCTCAGCTGGAGTTTATCATATGTTTTAACAATGAACCTCATCGTTCTCTGCTCTCGGTTTTAATGGGAAGATTGATGAAGTGGCCTTTAATGACGGCGCATTGTGAGAGAGTTAAAAGAGTTGCGATATATTCAGTTAGCTGTATTGACACTTACGTCTTTGAGACATTTATTCTCAGTCGCATCAAGAAATGAACTGGTGGCTGGTTTGTTCAGCTGGCAGGCCTTTGGTTGGGATGAATTTCCAACTTGTCCCCCCTTAACATTTTCTTTTCCTTTTATTCGTTATCAAATACTGACGCTATGGGATTGTAGGTCGGGTCCGTGGCCATCCCAAACTGTATTTGACGAGTCTTAAAGAGACTTAAAAATCTACTTTCTGACAAAAAGTGGACCGTTAAGCAACTACACTTCTAATAGATGACATTTTGTATGTGACAAAAGTTAAATATGCCACATCTGATAACTTATGGACATTAATTCAAACAACCCCGCATTGACTTTCCATTTCAACCCCAACCTAATGTGCTAACCTGACGTGATGGTCTTTACGTCTCTATGAAAAGTCACGGGATCCCCAAAGTTAATGTTAGTAAGCAAAGAATGTAGCCTTTCCTATACGTAAGAAAAAATTTAATGTTCAACCTGAACCTAGTGTTGGACCAACCAAAAGATGGACATTGTCATCCCTAAATCGATAATTATGACACAAACATAAATAATATGTGAAATTTCTGCATTTAAATGTCGAGAAACCACTAAACCTTCATTGTATACCTTGTTGAGCGGTGTACTTACGTTATTCCAAATGTTTCCAACAATGTTCAAACCAGCGATATCTGTAATTTGACTCGAGTTAACCGTGCACTTCAGGGTAAACATCAGATTTACTTTAGATCATCTGTGAGAATTTACTGGACGTACTGTGCGTTCAATCCTCCTGTACTTATGCAGGAAAAGACTTCATAAGTATGTCTCTCCTAACACCTGGGAGCCGCCTGGTACAACCACAACGTGTTACTGCTTGATACCAAAGGGTTAGATGCCTTGCTCAAAAGTACCATGAAGGTGCTGCGTTAATAGTTTCCCCAGTAAGATCTCTTCTCCTCTGACAGGACCATTTGCTTGCTGAATTTTCATTCTTAAAGATTGCCCTTTGATGTTTGTATCTGTAAATCCTCCCTTCACGTTTGCTGAAGGACATTTTCTCTCTGACATATATGATAAATAATCCCGCCTTTTGAAGTAAATCCTGCATTGTAGCTTGGCAACCCAACGACTGGAGTACCTGTAAATCCTCGCCTCATTGAAACCAGAGGGGAATAAAAGACAGTGGCTAGGTTTGATGTCAATGGCTCCCCGCTCACTCAATCAATGCCCCGAGCCCAAATGAAAGATGAAAGGCAGGGAGAGAGCGAGGAGCTTTTTTAGCCAACAAAAGGATCCCTGTGCTCTCAGACACTCGAGCAAACATCGATCTGTACCACTGAGCTAAAAACCCCCCGACCTCCACAAATGGATCTGATCGAACACACAAACTCAGCTTCAAGTCACATGTTTTATTCATCGTTTCGTGCTGATACTCCTGTTTGTCAAGTCTTGGTTAACGCTTTTATCAGTGGTGATAAGAAGTTGACTCATATTTATGTGGATCGAGGTATGTAAGGAAAAAAAACCCTTCAGTACTTAAACAGGGTGTTCAATGGGGCATTTTTCATTTGGGGTTCATTAATGCATCGAAATGCCACATGATATGTTGCATTCAGGATTAATAAAGTTATATCTTATCTTATCTTAAACTGCCAGTACGCCTGATCAGAAGTGCTTATCAGATGGTTCCCACACACATTTCTGATGCCAGAATCGGAGGACGGCTGCTCGAGTACTTCAGTAACTTTCCAAAACCGACAATTCGGCATCTATATCCATCTCAGGCCAGTCATATTGTGAAAACATAGCTACAGACTAGTTCTTTTCAAGTTTAACATGCAACTGTCAGTGTTACCTTTAACAACAAGCAAACATCGGTGTGTCCAACAGGCCAATGTCGATGTAAGTGGCAGGTAACAGACTATTATTGTCAGTGTTAGCTTCTCCAAAAAGCTAATGTCAGTGTTAGCTTCTTCAACAGGCTAACACAGATGTTAGCTTTGCCAGCAGACTAATATCAATGTTAGTTTATCCAAAAGACCAACATCAGCTTTAGCTTCTGCAGCAACATCAGTGTTCGCTTTTCTAACAAAATCAGTGTTAGCTTCTCCAACAACATCTGTGTTAGCTTCTCCAATAACATCTGTGTTAGCTTCTCCAGCAACATCAGTGTTAGCTTCTTCAACAACATCTGTGTTAGCTTCTCCAACAACATCTGTTAGCTTCTCCAACAGTTTGAGTAGCCTTTCAATCATAATAGGCCTATTTCCCCATCTTTATTTGTTGTTGCCATGCAGACCTGCCATTTTTTTTAGTGTTTTTACCTAAATGCAGCTCAGAAACATGGTCTCTGTAACACCAAAAACTCCAAATGTCATCCTAAACTTAAATGAGACAGGAATTCAGACTTTAGGAAGAGGAATTTCGGATGTTTCTGTAATGAGGCCCCTGATCCACATACTATTTGTACCATGTGTTACACTATCACACGCACGATTACAGACGCGACATAGAGACGAGCACGGGAGCGGTGAGATTGTGTGCATTGCAGATACAGACAGCAGCAACAGTTGTTGGTGGAGCCATAAAAGAGAAATAAAATAGATTTCCCAAATGTGTAATGAGGCAGAAAATGCATAATAAAGAAACACAAGATGCATTCTGGTGCAAACGGCCAAATGTCAACAAAATGTGGTCGACAAGCCTGAAACACCAGTAATTGGACCAACATTTCTCAAGAAAATAGTTTTTCAGTAGATACAGAATAGTTTCTCAGGCTGACATACTTTGAAGGATGGATTCTTCCTTTAACCTTTTTCTGCT